>NC_067144.1:50630640-51318314 GCF_903995435.1 Acomys russatus | reverse complement strand
TTTTGAAAGTATTTACCAATTAGCCAAAAGGTATACATATACATCCCTCAACCAATGAAAACAATAACAAACAATTCTGTCTCTGATAAGTTCTGAATAGGCTTTTATAAGAAAAAATTTACTATAATTACCTAATTGACTATCACAAAGGAAACAGGGTATGTGTTCATGAAGACTTTCTCAAAACAATACAAAGGAATTCCATCAGAGTTAGCTAACCTGTATTTGTCTGTCTTCTTGCTATTTCTGTAAATGCACAAATGTGCTTTAAATAAGTAAGTGCTATGAGTAGGTTAAAGATTTTTATCATTAATGTTCAGACTTTGTAATTTTAGGTCCTTCCTCTATTTGATTCAAACAGAATGGACTAGAAAATACAAATTTAAAAAATTATAGCAGCTTACTAATAATTAAATAGTCATAAATTTATCTCAAAGAAATTTGAAAATAAACAGAGTTTTTCAAAAGATGAAATGGAAAAGGCTAAAAAATAGTTTTTAAATGGTCAACATCACTAGTCATCAGGGAAATGTAAATTAAAACCACACTCAGGTGCAGGTACCACTCCCAATATTAGTAGGTCAATACAAACTGGAATCAATATGGAGGAAATTTAAAACCTCACAGTTAGGGGCTTGAGAGTAAAGAGGGTGGATATAGTATCAGTTGGAGGAGGGAAATAAAAATAACCATAATATAGTGCATTAACTTCTGAGCCAATTAATAAAAATAGTATTTGAAAGAATAAAAAATAAATGTATTATCCCATAAATATTTTTAAATAAAATAAAACAATTATATCTATATAGTAAATCACATCAAAGCATTAAATACTCACTTGTACAACTGTAAACATTCATTTCAATAAACCTTTACTATCTGTAAGTCAATATCCAACTAACACTAAGAGTAATGCTATGAGTTGGGTAGAGGTACTAACTTGAATGAGCTGTATTTATCTGTTTAGACATGTGTGTGTGTGTGTGTGTGTGTGTGTGTGTGTGTGTGTATGAAATGACCCAGGTATTACAGTGCAGATATGAAATACCAAAAGTCAGTGGCTGACACAATGGGTTCAAGAATTTGAGGATAGCTGAGGCTACATGGAGAAATCATCTCTTTCCCAAAACAAAAACAAAACCAAGAAACAAGTAAAACAAAAAATGAAAAATAAACTTTTGTGAAGCCGACATACCCAATAGATTTTACTTACATCACCTATGATGACTGCATCATGCATAATTCACAGCAAAATTCACTTAACACAATAAAAGCACACACACATACAAAAAGAACCCGAATGCCATACATATGGAGTCCTGCACCAGAGACGTAGACATTTTTGCACAAATTACTTCATATGTAGCTTTCACCAAATACCCAAAACTGATGCAGTGTAATGCAATGATTTCACAGTGTTCACATTGTTAACAAATAGAATATGAATTTCCTTCCATTTTTGAGGTACAAGTTAGAAATATTCAGCTTCCCTTGTTAATCTAAAACCTTTTGCTGCACTTTTTAAATCTACAAACACGGCAATGTTACATACTTACAATGATTTGGTCCTCCTGGAAACATCTTATTCCTGTTATGCTTGTCTAAGCCAAAAAGAAACTATGTTGGAAAAAAATGACTTTAGTCTATTCTTTTCATATGTATTCCAAGAAAGAAGTAGTTAAATTGTCTGGCTATTTATTCTCCTGTACCTTTGCCTGAGCTACATTTAACCCAATGCTGTCTTATTTCATGCTATGAGAAATTCAGTTACTATTATTAACTCTCTATGAATATATTTTAAGCCAGAAGCATTTTAGTAAGTCTTTGGGAAACAATAGTAAATTTGATGTTTAAACATTGATAATGGTGTCACGGATATCTACAGCTTTAGATTGGTAGGGCAGTCTCCTTCATGCACTCCAGTAGTTCACAGATGGGATAGATGTTGGGGTGGGACAACCTAAACCCTTGGATCATGGCCTGGGTGGTAGCAAGCTAGTCAGCCTGCCAGGTCTCCTTCCAACGTTCTACCAGGGTCAACTCTCCTGATTTCCCCAGGCAAGGGGTGAGGCCAGCTCTCCTACTTGTGACTTCTGGTAAGACACAAGACTGACTCACTCCATCTGGGTCAGCTCTCCTGAACTCATGCCACCTAGACCAGCTCTTCAGCCCTGCCTGGCCTAGAGCCATGGTCTGCTCTCCCACTCTCCTATCCTTGAGGCCTGCTCTCCATGACACAGAGCAACAACAGATTATCTGAGAGAACCTTAAGTTAGGACCAAGATCATGTGAACAAATTAAAAAGTTACCAAAAAACCCCCAACCAAATAAACCCCAGGCCAGGATGGATTCAGCGCAGAATTCTACCAGACCTTCAAAGAAGAGCTAATACCAATTCTCTTCAAACTATTTCACAAAGTAGAAACAGAGGAACAGTATCAAACTCTTTATATGAAGCCACAGTCACCTTGATACCTAAAGTGCACAAAGACCCAACAAAGAAAGAGAATATCAGACCAATTTTCCTTATGAACATTGATGCTAAAATACTCAATAAAATACTCCAAAAGTGAATCCAAGAGCACATCAAATGTATCATTAACCATAATCAAGTAGGCTTCATCTCAGGCATGCAAGGCTGGTTCAATATACAGCAATACACCAGTGTAATCCCTCATATATAAACAAACTGAAAGAAAAAAATCCCACATGATTATCTCCTTAGATGCTGAAAAGCATTTGACAAAAATCAAACACCCATTCCTGTTAAAAGTCTTAGAGAGATCAGGAATACAAGGCATGTACCTAAACACAGAATAGGCAACAAACAACAAGTCCATAGACAAAATCAAGCTAAGTGGAGAGAAACTTAAATCTATTTCACTGAAATTAAAGATAAGACAAGGCTGTTCACTCTCTCTGTATCTCTTCAATATATTACTTGAAGTCCTACCAAGAGCATTAAGACAATTAAAGGACCTCAAAGTGAGACAAATTGGAAATAAAGAACTCAAAGTATCACTATTTGCAGATGATATTATAGTATACATAAATGGCCTTAAAAATTCTACCAAGGAACTCCTACAGCTAATAAACACCTTCACTAAAGTGTCTGGACAAAAGCAACCAAAAAAGAAATCAGTAGCCCTCCCTTATACAAAATATTAACTGGCAGAGAATGGAATTGAATCAAAGACCCAGAAATAAACCCACACACCTATAGACACTTGCTTTTTGACAAAGAAGTCAAAACCATACAATGGATTTTAAAAACTGTGATACATTTACACAATGCAATACTATTTAGCTATTAAAACAAGAAAATCTTAAAATTTGCAGGCAAATGGAAGGAACTAGAACCGATCATCCTGAGTAAAGTAACCCAGACCCAGAAAGACACACATAGCATATACTCACATATAAGTGAATGTTAGCCATATAATACAGGATAACCACACTACAATACACAGACCTAAAGAGGCTAAATAGGGAGGAAGCTTAATTCTCATTCAGAATGGCAAATAGACTAGTTGAAGAGAAGGAACGGGAACAGAAAGGAAGCCTACCATAGAGGTCCTCTGAATGATTCCACCCAGCAGGGTATCAAAGCCGATGCTAGACTCACAGTCAAACATTGGGATGGGGTGCAGGAATTCTTTTTTTTTTTTAGGGAGTATAGAATCAGCATTTATTTATTTTTCTTTTATTTATTTATTTATTTATTTTATTTTTTAATTTTTTAATTAATTTTTTCTTGTTACATCTCAATGTTTATCCCATCCCTTGTATCCTCCCATTCCTCCCCCCCCATTTTCCCATTATTCCCCTCCCCTATGACTGTTCCTGAGGGGGATTACCTCCCCCTGTATATTCTCATAGGGTATCAAGTCTCTTCTTGGCTACCTGCTGTCCTTCCTCTGAGTGCCACCAGGTCTCCCCCTCCAGGGGACATGGTCAAATGTGAGGCACCAGAGTACGTGAGAAAGTCATATCACACTCTCCACTCAACTGTGGAGAATATTCTGACCATTGGCTAGATCTGGGAAGGGGTTTAAAGTTTAATTCTTACTGAAAAATTCTGGCATATACAACCTGGAGTGGCTAGGAGCTCCACAAGGAGACCTATGGGGCCAACAAGTCTGGTGGCTGTGGTGGTGGTGGGGTGGTGGTGGAGGTGGTGGTGGTGGTGGAGGTGGTGGTGGTGGTGGTGGTGGTGGAGGTGGTGGTGGTGGTGGTGGTGGTGGTGGTGGTGGTGGTGGTGGTGGTGGTGGTGGTGGTGGTGGTGGTGGTGGTGGTGGAGGTGGTGGTGGTGGTGGTGGTGGTGGTGGTGGTGGAGGTGGTGGTGGTGGTGGTGGTGGTGGAGGTGGTGGTGGTGGTGGTGGTGGTGGTGTGGTGGTGGAGGTGGTGGTGTTGGTGGTGGTGGTGGTGGAGGTGGTGGTGTTGGTGGTGGTGGTGGAGGTGGTGGTGGTGGTGGTGGTGGTGGTGGTAAGGCGCCTGAAGAGACTGATGCACCAAGAATCATGCATGGTGAAGTCCTAGCCCCACTGCTCAGATGTAATTGATAGGCTGCACAGTCTCCATGTGAGCCATATAATATGGGGAGTAGCGGCTACCTCTGACATGGACTCTGGTGCCTACCCATTGATCTCTTCTACCAGGTTACATGGAAAGTGGATGCAGGCATACCAGAAGAGACTTCATAGGCTGAGATCAGATGATAGGGGAGGAGGGCTCCCCTTTTCTGAGGTCTAGGAGAAGGAGGGATGGTAGAACCAGGAGAAGGGAGGGGCTACAATGGGGTGTAAAGCAAACAAATTTTAAAAAAGAAAATTTAAAAATAAGAGAATATTACCTTTCAGATTGTTAAATTTTAATGCAATTGCTTTTAAAAGTCAATATATAAATGTTTGCATAAGATTATATTTTATACAGAAAAAGAATAAGAACTATAGTTCCCTATAATCAGCAATCTCATGCCTGCAACATTGTTATTATCACTGATAATCAAGTTCTTTGTTTAATTGTCAGTCTGACATTTCACTTTGAACAGTCATTTGGTGTACACAGTCTGTAGTAGCATATCTGATAATTGGACCAGGTGACCCAAACATATATAAACCTATGCCTATAACTCTAGGTCACATGAGGCTGGAGGACCAGAATCAGATGTTTGAAGTCAGGATGGGATGCATAAATCCAATCTCAATATTTTTTAAAGAGACCTGCTGCTTTATATTTGAGAATACGTATTTTAAATGGAGACCTGGTGGCACTCAGAGGAAGGACAGCAAGTAGCCAAGAAGAGACTTGATACCCTATGAGAATATATAGGGGGACGTAATCCCCCTCAGGAACAGTCATAGGGGAGGGGAATAATGGGAAAATGGGGGGGGGAGGAATGGGAGGATACAAGGGATGGGATAAACATTGAGATGTAACAAGAATAAATTAATAAAAAAAAATAAAATAAAATGATAGGCATTCAAATTAATTTTAAACATTTATTGAACATTACTTTCAAATTTTTTCATAATTAAGAGTTCATTTACTAAGAAATTCTACCCTTTTTTTGTAAATAAGATTTTAATTTTACTTTTAAATCACGCTAGGCTGAAACTTAGTTTTTGGCTTCTTTTTGACTCCTCTGGCAAAGCCAAGCCAAGTCAATCACTGTGTCAATTACCAGCAAAGGAGATTCTAAAGTTATGTCAGAAAACAAAAACTACAAACAAACAAGCAAACAGAAAACAGGCTACCCTCTCTTTGTCCTAAGTCCCCTCTCTGCATGCGTTATCCACTTATTCACTGAGACTTCATAAATGTTTTTTGCAACATAAGTTAATAACTAGAGAATGGCAGCAGGGGACCAAAGTTTGAATCCATTTTGTAGCAGGTTCACAAAGGTCAAGAGGAAGTCTCAGAAAAGATGCAGTCTTGAGTAACTATCTCATGTTGTACCACAGCTGATGGGCTCTATGCCGGCTCAGTCTGGGCTATAAACTTTCAGGAACATGCAAGTCGAGAGAGGGTAAAACTTCAAAGTGTGTCTTACCTTATATATCCTTGACAGTTTCCCTTACTTTGAAGTACTGCGTTTACAGAATACTGTTGTTGCTCTTTAGAACTATCAGCAAGATCGAGAGCACAGGAGATCTCTCCGAGGCTTTGCAGTGAACCACCCTTCAATCATTCACTAGTTGTTTCAGGGTTTGCCTGTTTTTACCTCTTAACCAGGTACTGGAAACACTCAATTTGTGTACCACCCATTTATTTATACTTTAGTGAGACTAAGCAACATCTCATGTATATGTCTTATCTCTACTTGTTAAACTATAGAATATATTAACTCGGTCTATAATTTTCAACCTCCACATTTGAAGTTGTGAGAGTCTTCTTATGCTGTATTGGGAAATTAAAAACAAATAAATAAAAAGCCTCCCAATGCCTTTTTCTTCTTCTTCATGGTCAAAACATGTAGAAGTTACTATCACAATGGTACCACTGAGGTAGACATCATCAAACACATATTATATACATAAATTATAGCTTTTCTCCTGGAAATTACTAAAAATGCTGAATCATTAAAAATCATGATTGTATTTTTCAAATGTAAAGCTTTAAAACATAAATATGAAGCACAGAAGTATCCAGATCTAGTTGTGATTTATTATATACAGTGTTAATATTATTTAAGACTATGTGTTTCAGACAACAATTCTCATTATTTTTAAATAAAAATGTCAAGAACTACCAAGGGACTTCAGACCTTTCTATACAACAGAATAACTGATGATTGTTAGTTTAAGTTAAAATGAATCACACATATACAGACAATTAAAAAAATAACATAAGCAAAGTACCTGTTTCAGACCCCTGCATGCCTGGTGCATGCTGCTTTAGTCTCTATGAGCCTATATGAGCCTTGCTTAGTCGATTCAGTGGACAATGTTCTCCTGTGGTTCTGCAGGGCAGCAGATGTGTCTCTGGTACTTTTGTGTGCTATAGGGACTCTGTTCTTCCTATTGGGTTGTCTTGTTCATCCTTGATATAAAGGCTTTTACCTTGTCTTATTGTCTCTTGTTTTGTCTTATTTGTCTTGTTTTCTCTTGGATGCTTGCTCTTTTCTCAAGGGAAATGGAAAAAGATTGGATCTGAAGCAAATGGGGAGGAGGGTGGGAGCTAGTAGGAGTGGAAGAAGGGGAAGCTGTGGTCAGGATGTATTGCGAAAGAGAAGAGTCTATTTTCAATTATTTGAAAAATAATAGCAGCAAAAAAAAAAAAAAAAAATCAAATGATACTTGCTGAGATAGACCAAATAAAAATTTATGCATAGCCAATTGCACTTGGTTTAGTTATAAGTAATTTCAATTTTTAGATCTACATTTTTTATTAAAAAATTTTATTTCATGCTTTAAATCATAGATTAGGAATTATTTTGTAATTAACATTTACAAAATTATCCACAATTCTATTAAATGAAATGCAGTAAACAACCTCTTTATCGACAACATGTATATGTACAGTATACGTACATATTATATTTTTCCAATTTACTTATATTTTGATATGTAAACTGCTAAGCAGTCCTATCATTGTCAGTTATGTTTTGGTTTGATTAACAAAATAATATTTTGGTTCCTGCTTCTTTTTATTTTTCCATTATTATTGATCTATAGAAACAGGACGGTTTCATTTTAGTCATCCGCTCTTATAGGCCACTCATGTGTCACAGAATATTTTAATTTTGTCAAGATGTCAAAGGCAACAAAAATGCACAAAGAGTAAAATCACAAATTGACTGTGATGTCGGGCAAAAAGTCATAGTTCTGGAATTGTTTCCTTTTAAAATGTGCAAATTTTTAGAATTTTTCATATTGCAATCATCATTCCATTACTGATGAAACTTTTTGAAAAACTCTTCCACATCATGTAGGTACTAGACACTATTAAATTGATGGGGATATTATCCTTTCAAACAGTAATTATTCTTTTAGACTTTGCCTTAAGTTTTCCTTTTGTTTATTCTATCTGAATAGCAATGGATAGTCTTAAATCTGTCCTTCACTTTGAATTGCATACCATTATATGTGTATTTCATTTTCCTTGTTATTTTCTCAAGGCTTGGCAACATTTTTCTCTGTTCTGTGACTAATTCTTTTTAATTTTAATTTACCATCATGTATCATTTAAAAATTGAATGTTTTGCCAGGTGGTGATGGCACACACTTATTTATAATCAGAGCACTCAGAAGGCAGAGGAAAGCGAATCTCTGAATTTGAGGCCAGCTTGTTATACAGAGAAAGTTCCAGGACAGCCAGACCTACACAAAAAAACTCTATCTCAAAAAGCAAAACAAAACAACCACAAAAAATATTTTAAGTCATAAGGTATTTCCATTTCAAACTACTTCCACAAACATATATTGCCAATATATTTTCTATCTCTCAAGCTTAAATGTACAAATAGTATATTTGACTGTGTCTTCCATTCAAAACTTTCTTCAACATGTTGTCTGTTTGGGCAGTGGGAATGTATGTGCGGTTTTTCTCATCAAGAGAACTTGTATGTGTTTTGCAGTTGACAGTTATCCCAAAGCTATTTCTTGCACTATTGGAGTCATCCTAATACTGTAATCTACAATGGGTATTCAGAATCATTTAGTTAGGTATTGTGGAGTTGAAAGAGTGAGTCACTCTGTTTCTGCTGAGCACAGAATTACCTGAATGCGAAGTCTTTGCTCTGGTCTCTCCTATTGGACTAGGAAAAAAAATTCAGACTTGCATTATAGAGGAAAATTATATGGACCTTTCTCCTTTGTTCAGTCTTTTACTACTGTTGAAAAGGTTCTCCCTGCCTGATTTGTCTTCTCTAGCTCACTTTTCAAAGAATTTTTTTCTACCAAATATTATGTCTATCCAGTCCTATTTTTGAAGTCTGTGTAAATCCAAAGTTCTGCACTAGTATTTTGTTCAGTAGAGTTCATTTTTTTTTATACAACTCAGATTGGAGGATATGAAAGTTACATCGAAAATATGTATTACTAAATTTCTAAAAGTGTCTTGAGGTTGTGAAAAAGGTAGAGTATAGTTTAGAAAGAGAAGCCTTCACGTCTCATGTTAGGGACTTAGAAAATATTCAGTTCTTATAACAGTAGAAAAGTCCTGTCACAGTTTAATGATTTCTTGAGTCGTTTGTAAACTTCTAGTTTATATCCTCCAACTTATTGCAAGTCATTCTCAAGTCATTGAAGAATGTCAGGTAGAAGAGATGTGAGCATAGCTCAGAGTTCAGAAAGGAACTTTAAAGTGTGCTAAGAGCACGTAGAGAGGAGCAGGCAACCTGGGACCAAGCAAAAGCAGTTGCTATGCAAATACCCAACGCCCTCTTCTCCCATTAGCTTATTTCCTACTATTGCCTCTCAATATCTGATCAAAATAGAAAATAAGTAAAGTGCCTTTTAGTTAGCCTTTTAAATTAGCCGTGAAGATAAGCATAGGCAACAAATACATAAGCTCTTTAAAGGCCTCTTTTACAAGAAACTAAAATAAGGGTTGTTGGCTCCGATTTCTTAATGATGCTACTTTATTAGGGATTTATTAAAGGCATGTATCTCCCTTACAACCAGACTACCCTAAATAGGAGGGAAAGGAGACGAAGGGGAGCAAGAATGAAACCTTCTGGGTGCCAGTTCTGTGCTGTAATTCTCAGGAGTCTAGCAGATCATCTCTTTGACAGAAGGAGCTGTCACCATCTACGGGCTGAACTTGGAGGTATCCATCTTGACTGCTGTAGCAAATCCTAAAACTCCTAGTTCCTTGGGCAGGAACCTCTCATCTCCCCTCCCATTACCCAATCTCCTCGCCTCCTCTTCCAAATCAAGGGCTGTTTTTGCAATACAATACCCCAGCCTGAATCACTGGCCTCGGCCCCTGTCTTTTGTCTTGGGTTAATACTTCCTTCTTCTCAGTCTATACTAAGACGTTTATCAGTGTATAGAGACAAAGTCTCAGTCAGTTGGCATCCCCAGACTATTTTCACCTTGGGCCCAGACTAAGGCAAGGTTACATTCTCTTCACAAAGAGTGATGGAAAAGAAAAATAAGGATTTTTTTTTTAACAGTCCAAAACATGTGGATTTGACTTTGGGTTCCCATCTTGCCGGTGTCCCTCAGCTTAATTAGTAACCCCTTAACCTATTTACATTTTTTACAGGTATTTACAATAATGCATGTAAAACATTGCGCTCAATTAGACCCTTAATGCATAGCCAGGATCTAATTAGTTCTGATTAATGAATACAATCTTAACTTAAATTGCTTTTATGTAAATGAAATATATCCCTACGCCAGTATGCATACTTACAAAATAAAAAGAATGTAAATATGCAAGCATAAGCCAGGACAATTATTTTAAAGCTTTTCTGTGCATAAGCAGTACTTAAAAAGTACTTTCAAGTATTTAGTTCTCAGAGTTAGCAAGCAGATTTTCATTCATCATGTTTTGGAAATGTTCTAGGCATTTGACTTCTTGAGAAGAATTAATGTGTTAGTGATTCTGTAGTATATGGAAGTAATTTTAACTCCCCTTCTCTGAACCAAATTCTGTACATGTAAACTACTGAAATGCGCTCATTTGCTAATCTATATAAATTTTAAAGTTTCATTTAATCTCTAAAGTTTAGACATGCCTGGTGCTTGTTTATATTTATAAGCATACTTCATTTGACCTTGGGGAAAACATACCATGATCAAATGTTATGATGCTCAAACCATGAACACATCTCTTCTCTCTCTCTCTCTCTCTCTCTCTCTCTCTCTCTCTCTCTCTCTCTCTCTCTCTCTCTCTCTCTCTCTCTCTCTCTCTCTCTCTCTCTCTGTGTCTGTCTGTCTTTCTCACTGTCTTTTTCTCTTTCTGTCTTTTTTCTCTTTTTCTTTCTTTCTTTCAACAGCAAATCAATCATCTCCGTACAAAAAACTAAATAGGCCAAATATTAGAATACATTTGTTCATTTTACATGATGTCATTCCATTTTAGGGAAAACTATTTACTTGAAAGATCCTTGCAACATTAAGGTACAGTGTAATACTGAGATCGTCCAGTTTGCGAGACCCCCAAAATGACCACAAAGGTTTGATACCAATGCAACATACACAGGGTCTGTATCATGGGCTCGGGTAACAAGCCTTCCTAATGCAGCAGGATAGGAGAGTGACACCAGAGCTTCAAGGGTAATGGGTTTATAAGGGGAAAAACTGTAATTGGCAGTTGGGGTTACAGGGAAGTAAGGAAAAAGCATAAGCAGGGTTTGTCGGTCATAGAAATATCAACCTTCAGGCAGGTTAGGTACAGGAGGCTGGATCTCAAGGGAAAGTTGTTTTATCTCATAGGAGTTTTGGGAATTGACTATATCTAATCACTCCAGTGGAGTTTCTGGAGACTGCTGGCGTGTCTAGTTTATGCAGTGCAGGGTCATTCCCAGAATGCAGGAAGAAGTGAAGTCACCTGGAAGACAAGTTCTCACAGAACATTCACAGACCACGGCATTAGTTGCAGAATATACATTACATATAGAATATGGCATTATTTTTGCCCTTACAACAGGAAGTTAGGCAAAAACAAAAATAAAGAATAAAAGAATGAGTATATCAAACGAGTAGTAGTTAAACATTGTTTAGTATCAGGAAGATTAATGGAGTGGCCTGGGAAATGCAATGTGAATTTACAGGGGCAAACAGACACATTGGATGGAGGCAGAAAGAATAGCTACAATGCTACGGTTTTGAGGATGACACATGAAATATTTACCTGCTATGTAAGTCAACCAACCACAATTACAGAAAGAATCCATATTTTGGTAAAGCACCCACAAATACATTCAGACAGGGCAAAAATATTTTTTCTAAAGTTTGTTGTTTACAATTTAAGGAAGGTTTTTAACGTTTAAGGTTTTGAGGTTTGGAAGAATTTTCTTGGGTTATATATAAAAGTCAATTTTATGCTACTCTTGTATCTTAGTTAGGGTTTTATTGCTGTGTTAAGACACCATGACCATAGCAACTTTTATAAAGAAAGATATTGAAATGGGGCTGGCTTACAGCCTTAGAGGTTTAGCCCACTATTGTCATGGCAGGAAAGGTAGAGGTGAGCAGGCAGACATGGTGCTGGAGAAGGAGCTGGATAGCTTGCTTCTTGATCCACAGGGAGCAGAGAGAGACTATGCTACACTGGGTGAAGCTTAGGACAGGAGACCACAAACCCCGGCCCTCATAGTGACACACTTCCTCCAACAAGACCACACGCTTTTTATGGGTCAAGAATTCAAACACATAAGAGTCTATAGGGGCCATCCCTATTCAAACCACCACACACTGACATAAGATAACAATAAGCTACAAAGGATAGTATATTTATTCCAACTAAAAGTACTTCATTCTCTGAAATAAGAATAAAATGTCCATGTTTTCAATATAAACTGATTACAATTATGAAAGTGCCTCATTTCATATATTTTATACTGTAGGTTGGATAGTACATGATAGTTTCCAACAAATATGGCACAGCCCATTTCTTATGTATTCAGTATATTTCGTGTAGAAATGACCACAAAGCATAAACTTATTCTAGTAAAATATCACTTTACCATAACATTTTAATTTCCAATTTAAAGTATAGCCAGAATAATTTTTATTGCAATGGTGTAACTGTCAAATCTTTCTCAGTATAAAAGTAAATGCAGGGGAAACTTGTATATTGATTTTCTTTTCTTCAAATTTAGCTAAAGAAGGTTAATTGCTAACATAAAATAAGGAGATGCAGTGAAGGGCAGCAGTAGCAGAAATCCTCCTGGTGACTGTCAATTTACCAAATGATTTGTAAATTACATAGTCTCTCATTATCAAATGCGCTCACCCTGTGTCATGCAGCATGCTGTGTGAAAGCAGTTGCTTTTCAGTGTTCGCTCTGTGGGTATCCTCTCTAAAGTCACAGAAATCCTGAAATCCTTCTGCAATTAAGAACTCTACATATATAGTTTACTTTAGAGGAATGTTTCTGAAAAAAAAAGATAGACACAGAGGAATGACATGTGCGTATTCAAGAGGGAGCAGTGATGTTGAAGGATTGCTGAGGGAGGAAGAAAGAAAAACTTGAAAGTGCTAATTAAGGGCCTCTGTATCTGCACACTCCTCTAAGAACTCTACCTAGAAGATCAGCCAAAAAATACAGTTACTTGTGGAATTTTGATTGCTGTTAGCCTGGCCCTGGCATCACCACTCCCATTAGCACACAGATGGCATGGGCCAGCTGCCCATGTGAATCTACTCACTCCTGGTTTCTACCAGTCTAAGCAGTGGTGCAATTAAGATAATGCTTTTCCTGCCCTGCTGTCAGCTGCTCCCTGACAAAGATTTTCTGGTGCTTCTATTTTCACAAGAAAGTGATGCTGAAATAGAAAATAAATTTACTTAAAGGGTTATTCAGATAATAAAGACTGTAATGTAGGATTCAAGTGTCTGAGTTTTAGGTTCCACAGTTCTTGAATATCTGTTTGCATCCATGTCTATCACACTTGAGTTTCTACAATGGGAAAAAAGATATTATCGTCTCCTACCCAACATCAGCGATATTGTTCAAAGTAATGTCTTATGTCTGGAGACGTGCTTGTTTTGTTTTGTTTTGATTTTTGTTTTTGTGTCTTGAGAGGGATAGAAAAGGGGATGTGTCCAAACTTATATCTGTTCAGTCTTGGTGTACTTATCTCTGCCAAGAGCTCCGTGGAAGCTTCTACTCTCAGTCATTGTGATTGGGCCTGGGAATAGAGACACTGGGACAAAGTCTGTCACCTATGGAACCTACAGTGCAGTGGGGGAAAAGAGAAAGAAAATAGTAGTTGGTTTCTGTAGTAGCAATTGCCAAGAGCACAAAAAAAAAGAAACAGTTAACAATAGTGGAAAACTGGGATACTTCTTACTTTGAGAAGTTTTCTTTCAACTGCATATTGCTTTTCACCATGAAAAGTGAAACAAGGTAAATGTAGATCATCTCAGGTCAGGGACTTTCTGTACTTTGGTTGTTTCCATTACTCTTTTCTGCTCTTGTACTTTTTTATTTCTATTATTTAAATATTATTTTCACCTATTCCCTAAATTATCTGTTCTTATAAGTTAGGGGCTGCGATTTGAATAATTCTTCTGTCTATTGATAGGAAAAAATATTCTTTGAAAATTAGATTTTGATTTATTGTTTAATTTATTTCTTTATTGGTTTTTGCTGTTGTTTAGAATGTGCATGGAAATCATTCAACATTTCTCAAGGAACAGCTGCATGATTTAAATTATAGAGCTCTCTGTCCCTTTCTCCAACTTTCTTGCTCTCAAGCAAATTATTTTCTGCTGTTCCTGGGCTTTTCATACAGTCAGGAAAGTAATGCCAATGGGAGATGGCCTATATAGCTGATATTCATGGGAATTGCTTGCTTTCTTTTATTTCACACCAGGAGAGCTGAAGAAACTAACACAAGAGCAGTTGCAAAGATACAAAATGTTTCTCTTTAACCTTCTTTTGACAACTTCTATATTTCCCCTATTTGTATTATTTTTGAAGCAATTTCTAAGCTTAACCATTTTTTTCAATATTACTTCATCTCCCATGATTAAAGTCATTGTTCTCCAATCACTTAGCTTATTGTTCTTGCCATCAAGTTATAAGACATATCATTCAGCCCTGATATACATCCTTCCACTTGCTCCTTACTACAGTGAACACACAATTAGTGTCCAGGCTTTGCTTTGCCATCCACACTAATTGCTTATTTAACTCTACACTAAGAGTTCTCTCTTGTATTTTATCCTATATTTTATGTAAGCCAAGTATTTGCAAGGACTTATATTTTGTATATTAAAAAAAATCACTGTTTAGATTTTTAAGAATTCAACATGATTTTGTAACCAGCCAGTTTGCTGAACGTGCTTATCAACTGAAGGAGTTCTCTGGTGGAATTTTGGGGGTCACTTATGTACACTATCATATCATCTGCAAATAGGGATAGTTTTACTTCTTCCTTTCCCATTTGGATCCCCTTGATTTCCTTGTGTTGTCTTATTGCTCTGGCTAGGACTTCAAGAACTATATTGAAGAGCTATGGAGAAAGTGGGCAGCCTTGTCCAGTCCCTGATTTTATCAGTAGCCTTCCTATATACAAATGACAATCATACAGAGGAAGAAATTAGGAAATCTACACCCTTCACATTAGCCACAAGCAATTTAAAATACCTAGGAGTAACGCTAACCAAACACGTGAAAAAACTTTAAGTCCCTAAAGAAAGAGATTGAAGGTGACTTGAGAAGATGAAGGGATCTCCCTTGTTCGTGGATCGGGAGAATCAACATAGTAAAAATGGCCATTTTACCAAAAGCAATTTACAGATTCAATGCAATCCCTATCAAAACACCTACACAATTTTTTGAAGACATTGAAAGGTCAATTCTCAACTTTATATGGAAAAACAAAAAACCCAGAATAGGTAAAACAATCTTATACAATAAAAGATCCTCAGGAGGAATCTCCATACCTGATCTCCAGCTGTACTATAGAGCAATAGTAATTAAAAGAGCATAGAACTGGCACAGCAATAGGCTGGTTGATCAATGGAATCAAATTGAAGACCAAGATATGAATCCACACACATATAGTCACCTGATTTTGACAAAGAAGCCAAATCCATTCAATGGAAAAAGGATAGCATCTTCAACAAATAGTGCTGGTCTAACTGGATTTCTACATGTAGAAAAATGCACTGGACCCATACTTGTCACCATGCACAAAACTCAAGTCCATATGGATTAAAGACCTCAATATAAAACCAGAGACACTAAATCCATTAGAAAAAATATGGGGAAGAGCCTGGAACACATTGGCACAGGAGACAACTTCCTGAACAGAACACCAACAGCCCAGGCCTTAAGGTCAACAATCAATAAATGGGACCTCATGAGGCTGAGAAGCTTCTGTAAGGCAGGAGACACTGTCAAGAGAACAAAGCGACAGCCTACAGACTGGGAAAAGATCTTCACCAACCCTACATCTGACAAAGGTCTAATATCCAAACTTTATAGAGAACTCAAGAAATTAAACGCCACCACCCAAATAACCCAATTGAGAAATGGGGCTCAGAACTAAACAGAGAATTCTCAACAGAGGAATATCAAGTGGCTGAGACACACTTAAAGAAATGCTCAACATCTCTAGTCATCAGAGAAATGCAAATCAAAACAACTCTGAGATTCCATCTTACACCCATCAGAATGGCTAAAATCAAACATTCACGTGACAACACATGCTGGCGAGGATGTGGAGAGAGAGGAACACTCCTTCATTGCTGGTGGGAATGCAAACTAGTACAGCCACTTTGGAAATCTATCTGGTGCTATCTCAGAAAAATGGGAATAGGGCTTCCTCAAGACCCAGCTATTCCACTCCTTGGAATATACCCAGAAGATGCTCCAGCACACAACAAGAAAATTTGCTCAACCATGTTCATAGCAGCCTTATTCATAATCGCCAGAACATGGAAACAGCCTAAGTGTCCCTCAGTAGAAGAATGGATAAAGAAACTGTGGTACATTTACGCTATGGAATACTACTCAGCCATTAAAAACAAGGAATTCCCAAAATTTGTGGACAAATGAATTGAGCTAGAAATGATCATAATGAGTGAGCTAACCCAGAAGCCGAGAGACTCAAATGGTATATACTCACTTATAACTGGACACTAGCCCAAGGGGCAGGTCCCATGAAAGTCTGCACCTACCAGGAAAGTGGGATAGAGGTGAGAACATCCTATTGATACTCTCGGTGAGAAAAATATAGGGGATAGGGAAGTAGGTGGATCCAGAAGGTCCTAGAAACCTACAAGAGGACCATTATGATGGGTGGATCTGAGCCCAGAGGTTCTGCTTGATCTAAGGCACCAACCAAGGACAAAACGTGCAGTCATCATCAAACCCCTACCCAGATCTAGCCAAGGGAGAGAACATTCCCCACAGTTAAGTGGAGACTGGGGACTGACTTTCACAGGATCTCTGGTGCCCCATATTTGGCCATGTCCCTTTGTTGGGGAGGCTCAATGGCACTCGGAGGAAGGATAGCGGACTACCAAGAAGAGACTTGATACCCTAACACCATATTCAGGGGGAGGTGGTCCCCCTCGGTCATAGTCATAGGGAAGGGGGATTGGGGTGAAAGTGGGAGGGAGGGAGGAATGGGAGGATGCATGGGATGGGATAGAAAATGAGATGTAATATGAATTATTTTATTTTTCAATAAAAATGTGGTTAAAAAAAGAATTTAACATGAGTTCAGGCTTTTCATAGTTTCTCTTAACAAAAAGCAACCTCTTTATATTTCTGAGCTTTACCCAAGTTTATTTTGTAACACGAGACAGAAAGGCTAAGTATAAACTTATTTACTCACTGATCTAAAATCACAGGATCTATTAAGATTCATAAAAGATCATTTTATATTCCTTAAAATATTAATTTTACTGACAGCAAAAATGCACTCTTTTATTCATAACTCTGCCAAAAATATTTGCAGAAATATAATTATTTTCAAATTTTAAAACTTCATTATCTACAAATAAATATTTTAAAATAAATATAATTTTAATAAAATATATACTTTGAAGTGATATACTATATAACTCTACAATTTAATATGTTTTTTGCTCTCTCAAATATGATATTTTCAGAAGTATAATTTTTCAACTGTTATGAATAGAGACATTTCTTTTATTGAGCAAATATAATATTGAGTTTCAACAGGGAAATGAGCTGTATGTGCTTTCCCACTGGACATCAAAATAAAATTCACTAATAGTACAATCATTATAATTGTATGTATATATATATATATACACATAATAAAATATAACTATAAAATACGCATACATAAACTTCTATATGTTATACAAAGATGTCTGTCTCACTTGTTACTCATTTTTAAAATGTAGGAATACAATGAATTATCCTGTTTATTTAAGCCAAACTGAGGATAAACCAAATGTATCATATTGTTTGTTATAGTTTTTACACTTAAAGTGTTGTCCTGAATTGATATTTGAAAGTTCATTCATATTTGCTATTTTCTCTTTGATGATCTCTATTCATTTTGTTTTTTTTTTTCTTCAGGGAAGCTTTGGTGCTATGTTTACAGAAGTCCTTTCGCTCTGTGTTTCCAATTTAGATACTGTCAGTCAGAAATTACACACAACTTAGAAGTGAGAAGAGAAAGAGAAGTCATTATTCTCAGCAGGTAGCTTAGACTGTGATCATTGGCAATGACTTACAGCAATTGAGAATCCTGTGAAAATTATCTGCTCCTATTCAGGAGGGAGCATGGGGGTATTTCACAGGAGAAATTGGGCTTTAGATGCTCTTGCATTTATTATCCATCCTAACAATAGATGTAGATTCCTCTTCTTTCTTACATTATATGTCTCTGTACTGAAAATAGACTGACCCCCGCTTCCTCCGCCAAACTGTAATTAAAAATGTATTCATGCAGTAAGGGCAGTATGATTCTTACTATTACTAAATCCAGTGATGTTACAATAAAAACTAAATTATCTACTAAGTGCTCACACATTCCCCAATAACCACTGCCAACCTTCTTATAAAGATAAAAATCAGTGAGAAGTTGCCGAGAAGATATATTTGGCCTTAATTTGCTGCACATTCACCATGGTCTAAGAAATACAGCAAAATCCAAAGAGAACTCACCCAGGGGTTGTGGACATGAATTTGTAGAAGTCTCTTTAAACCTGCTTTTTAAGTCTAATTCATTTACTTGATGCTTTACCCATGCATAAATGTTATAAGGCAATATAATTTTGACTTTAAAATGTTTATCACTATACTTTAATACCTACTTACAATCTTACAGAAAGCTAACTGAAAGTAATATGATTATAAATATATTTAAAATTTAATAAACAAGCTGAAAATTTAAAATAAATATCAAATATGTAATCATGATATGTATAAATCAATTAACAAGTCAAATAATATAAATAATAACCTTGTAAGAGTTAAAATATTACTACAGATACATTTATTTTCAATACAATAAGAAATGTAGAATATAAAAATGGACAATTGAGATATGAAAATAACTTAATATTTTTTAAATTGAACTAATTGGACCCAAGAAATGATTCAGTGAGTAAATACAGTTGTGCATTAACAGGAAGACAAGAGTGTGATTCCCAGATCCATCAGGGGAACAAAAGAACAGGTTCCAGAAAGTTATCTATTGACCTCCAAAAATACACTGTGGCATGTGCACCTCCCAGACACATGTATCAAACACACACACACACACACACACACACACACACACACACAAACACACTCACAAATAATGAGCAAAAAAATAAATGAAAATATCAGTATTATGCAATCAAACAAGAAATTAAGCTAACTTAAGAAAAATATGTTTGGTTTGTCCAAATCATTAGACAGACATAGCATTACATTTCACAAAAGTTATCACAACTCAATAAATATATTTTGTTTCAACAAATGAAAGCTTTAGCAACATGTAAGTTTAGACATTAGAAAGGAAAATAAGTTTAATGTTTTCTAACATTTTAAAATCCCTTTCAGGCATATGTGGAAAAGTACATGAGTGCGTACACACACACACACACACACACACACACACACACACACACACACACCATGCCCTAAGGAGAAGGTTTTTCAGAAACTGGCTTCTTAATTTACGCTACACTTGAAAAGAGGAAGATCAGGTTAAAAAGAAAACATACAAAGACACAGACACAGACACACACGCACACACATATACACACAAAAACACATACACACACCAAAGCAAACACAGAAAGAGAAAGAGAGAGAGAGATGCACACACAGATATGTACAAACATACACCACCCCCGCAGAAAAGATAAACATGCACACACATGCACACATACACATGCACACACACACACACACACACACACACACACACACAACTTCTTGTCAAAGTCTTACCCAGAAAAGCACAGATTTTTGACTACATAACTTTCAAGTTTTCCTTTTCCAATGTGGAAGCAGTTTCACTAATGATTACATCAATAGAACAAGGAAATTCAATGAAATCATTTTTTAAAATATTTTTACTATGTTCTTTTATAACATATACATTTATATTATTACACATATATACAATAAACCACCTACAGCAGTAGCAACCACGGGACAATCAGGAATTATATATATGTTACATTCATAATGATTTGGCTATTTGTATTTGGCAAACTTGAAGTAAACATCTTTCCTATCTTGTTGGTTCTAAATTTCTGAATGAAGAATCTATCATATCTCATCTCTATTAACTTAAAACATCTCTCTTGATCTAAAAACAGCTTAACCACTAACCTACTAAGCTTAATTGAAAGACTAAACTATCTTGTCTTCAAACCTATCAGAGACTTGAGAAAGGATAAAACTTAAATACCTGAGTAAAACTGCAGGACAAGCAAGTCACTTATATTGCTAATCCCACTACATGGGAACAGCTCTGAGACTGGCTGAGATATGAAGGTTTATGCATAGACAAGGCTTCATGTTCATCACAGATTCTCTGTGACTTATAATTAGAGGCCATTCTTAGAAGATTTGCATATGTCTTACTTCAGCTCATACAAAGAGCACAGAACGAGCCTTAGTTGCTCTGTACATCTTGCACACCTCACACCATCACACTGTTAGACCTGTATAACACTTGTGAGAAACTATCTTTTCAGAACAAAAGAACTGGACAACGATGCTGAATCAGACCTGACAGAATTCATTTCTCTCAGGATGCTGGACGCTGACATCCTGCACCCTCCATATTCCAGCCCCAGGTGCCTCAGTTACTGTTAGTCATCAGAACAGGGCAGTTTCCAGGAAAGCATTGTAGAAAGCTTCTGATCCTAACTCATCCAGGAGTTCAGATTGTGCCACACAGGACTCCTATTAAGCCTGGAATTTCACTACGTTTGAAAAATGGACCAGACGTGCTATCCTTGGCTTTCTTAACCATTTTCCCCAATTTTGGAGTGGGGAGCTTGAAAGGAATTATTCAACCTAAATAAGCCTGAAGAAACCTTAAGAAAACAACATCCCATTTCCTCTAAGGGGGGTTAGATAGGTTTCTGTTTGCTCTCTTGGTCTACAGATGTTTCTTTTCATTGGGAGTTGGCTATAAGTATTATTGGTATTTTACAGAGAGGAAACTAGATTTGACTCAGGGACTTATCTCTTTTCATTTATCTTTTGCAGGTAAGGAGATAGGAGCTGAAAAGAAAGAAAGATGGATATCAAAATATAGTGGGGGAATAGAACAAAAGGTAGATTATTAAATCTACTCATCTCAAGGCCCTAATTGTTACTCACAAATAAGGTTATTTTTTAATTCAATGGCATTGGATTTGTATATTGATGCAAATCATGGTCATGTCAAAAATTATTCTAATTTTATCACAAGAATATATATTCTAGGCCTAATAGATATGATTCTATAGATACATGAGGTAAAGTAGTTAAATGAAGTCTTTAAAACCCTCAGAGACCTACAGAATATGGCATGTAAAGATGTTTTTATTATCCTAAACAATCTTTGGCAACAAAACAAGTTAACTCCAGGCAACACCCAGCATGCCTCAAGGAAGAAGATGAGCATCAAAGAACCTTCTTATGAAGTTGGCTTTAAATGTGGCAAACCAGCCACTGGGAAAGCAATATTTTTAATGCCTAAGTTAAAAGTCAAAGTCAGGTACAAGGTAAGAGATCTTAATTATAGGCCACATATGCTGTCTGAAAACATCTTGAACACTTTCATTGGCTCATTAGGGCGATGTTAAGGTAGCACATTATAAAAGTTTGTATCTGGTTACCAGGATGTTAAATCTGGTACAGAGGAGTGCAAAGAATGGGTCTTTAGTGGGATAAAGATCACTGGAGATAATTTGTAATCAGACTCTCCAAATGCAAAGGCCTAACTTCTTCACATCCTTGAAGTTTGATTCAAGCAGCCTGTGTATATGTTTTGTTCCAAAATTTTTGTTCACACTAAAACCCTAGAGTGCTCCTGCTAACTTTTCTAATGAAAACATCCACCTACCACCTTAGCAAGGACACCATCTTTGCTTTAGGAATATGAAACTTACTTTTATTAACTTGCAATCTTGTTTACAGTCATAAATAGCAAAATTCAGTTTGTTTGGTTTGGGAACGTTTTACAAGCAGACATACTTTACATATTTTGTGAAGTTAATTCCTATGCCCAATACTGTTTTAGATTTTTATGTTGTATTGTAAGTAGTTACTACATATTCATTTTATTCTGAATAAATTTTGACACACTAATTCTGAAAACAATCAAATGGTTGATTTTTGGCCTGGTGGTTAAATTGCTTCATTTAAAAATACTATGTTTTTAATTGAAATAGGATTATATCACTTTCCTCATGGCTATTTCCCTGCGTAGGTCCTGACAGCTACCTTCCCTCCAAACCCTACCATGTCCCTCACCTCACTTTCAAATTGACAGCCTTTTTTTCTTTAATTACTTTAATTTCTTTAATTCTTTAATTACTATTGTTACATACATACATATTAATATGAATATATGTGTACAGACCACTTTTGGTTGTTTGAGCTCAGCATGAGTTCAGAGCTGACCTCTTTATATTTAGACAACCAATAAGAAGGCTCCTACTGGGAAAGCTTAATTCTCCTCCTGGCAGTCATTATTTGTCTATAGTTCTTTGCCTATGACAAAAGTTTACCCCTCAGTATGCGTTGACCTTGATATTCTTCCAGCCTTGTTTATCCAGCTATTTCTAAGAGACACCATGTCAAAAAAGACTGGTAGACCAGACCAGCATAATTCTTTACTCATACCCATGCGTAGTTGTAGCTACAGGCCCTCATTAAACAAGCCTCTCTTTACGTCAAATGGAGATGATCACAAAACCCACAACTGGACACAATGCATTGCTCAACTGATGGACATCTGTATCTCAGCTTCTGCATCTGTTGCTCAGGGAACATCCAGGGACAGGGTTCAGAAAGACTGTAAAAGGAAACAAGTAACCTTTTACATTCATTTTCATTTTAGTGCCATGTTCGCATAGCTTTTTAAATCTTTAAATAGCCCAATATGTAAGGAAGTTTCCTGAGACAATTGTTGTCTTGGAGGCTTATTGCCTTCTTCTGCTAACCTAGTCCCGGAAGCTTCTAGCCTCTGTATAAACTAACCTAAGCCTAGAATGTTTTCAGCCTCTGAGATGTATTGCTTAATAAGTTCTCCCTTTCCTGTTCTTCCTGAGCTCATAGCTGGTTGGTTCAATGCAGCTGTTCTGGTTCAAACTCCTCTCCCAGCTGACTTTTTCAATCTGGCATTTCTCTCAGCCTCTGAGTTCCTCTGCTTGGCCTCTAACTCCATTAATCTTTTCTAATCATCTTCCTCCTTCTCATTCTCCAGCTCATTTGGTCTTCACCTGAGTTTTTTCTCTTCAATCTGTCTCTCTATTATTCTCCTGGTAAAACTGCCTCCTCCTCTCTTTGTTTTCCCTCTTAAGTAGCCTCCTTTTTCTCTGGTAGTGAGAGTTGGGCATATCCTATTCTGTCAAATCTTCTCTGATTTGTCACTTTTCTTTTTCTGCTAGTCAACAACCATCACTTTCAAGCATGGATGCTTCCTTCTATAAACCAACTTTACCTTCATTGTTTGAGATTAAAGACAGGTACCACCATGAATGGATGTAAGCTTATCTTTACCTAAAACTTGCTCTTTACCAGGCTGGCCTTGAATTCAGTGATATGCTTAGCACTGTCTCCTGGATTAAAGGCATGTTTGTATTCCAGTTGGAACAGACAGACGTAGTAGGTCTTTGGATATGATCTCTTGTGAGAGCAGCCAAGTTTTGAATTAAAATTCACCCACACCTCAAACTTTAAGAAAATATATTATTACATGAGCTTGTGCCCCTTCTACTTCATTGTTTCAGGCTTCAGAAAACATACCATCTCAGGAAAGCAAGTGTTTTCTTGTATGAACTATTATATACCCCATGTAATCTGTATGGATGTTTTTTCTTATTTCTCCCTTTCTGTTTATTTGCTTTGAAAGCCCACTTTCTTTAGTTAATGGGAAGAAAACAATTACTAACTACTAAAATAAGCTTTAAACAGTTTTTTTTAACTACTGCAGGTAATGTTTTTGAAATGTTTAATGAAAGATTAATTTAAATTAGAAGCTTTTAATTTTAAATGTAATGTTGAGAAATAGGTTATTCCCACTCTTGAAATACTGTACATAATATTTCTGCTGTAAATTATAAAAACATATTATAGCAAATAAATAATTTTAAAAGAATAAATAAAAGTTATACAAAGTGTTTACTGTTCATAGTCCACTCATTTTTATGAAGATTATTTATAAAGGAATCTCAGAACATTCAACGAGTCACAGAAAAACAATATTTGTTTCAAATCAGATGGTGGAACAATAGCTATTAACTTAGTAGTGGACAGAGATTGGAAAAGAAAACAAGCAGAAAGCAAGCCTCTCTGTTCCTTGTATATTTAGGGACATGTACGAGTAACATTACATAGACTGAGATGGTTAGATTTATGTTTTTAAGGATTTATGCATATAAATGTATGTTTATAACAATGATTAATGAAAAGAGACCATGACATTGAAAGAGAGCAAGGAGGGGATATGAGAGGTTTGGAGGGAGGAAAGGGACAAGGGAAAGGATATAATTAATTATATTATAATCTCTGAAAAGTTAAGGAAACAAAAAAGCAAGTTTGTGTTTTATTAACCTAGAAGGCTGGAGAAAAGGCAATTCACTTTAGCAGACTGTAACATGGATTTCTGATGTTGTGTGAAGTGTGCTGCTGTCGATGTCTGAGATGTGGATGAGAGAGGTTCAGAATGAATATAAACTGCTGTGTGGACACTGCATGGCTGTCCATGTAACTTCTCCAAACTCAAGGACACTAGCGCTGTCAGACATAAAACAAGTGGTGCACTGTGAAAAATTATTCTTGAAAAAAAAAAAAAAGATTCATTGCCAAGACAATGGCAGCAAAGTGAGGATACAAAGTGCACCCCTGTGCAGAATTCTATCTCAATCCATGCCCTTTCCTGCCAGAACCTAATGGATGGCCACCCAATGCAGAAATGTCATTTTCAGCCCCATCACCAGCATGACACTGGAAAGCATATGAGGAGGTAGTTGCAGTTGAGAAACACCAGCTCTTATTAATTCACATAAAAATGTAATTATACAATTATGCCTCAGGTGCTCAACTGATGTAGTGCTGAAGGAGTCTAGGGTTGATGCAGGAAGTCATAAAACAAAAGAATAAATTTAGATTGTGAAAATAGCAGTGCATGGAGATAGAGCATAAAACTAAAATGTCCAGGAACAATGTGATGTATCTACTTACATTCTAATGTAGACCTTTAATTTCTTTTATGAACTAAACTCAATAAAGAATTTAATCTTGTCTTCTGATTATACTTGTGAATTATGAAATCATACCTTTTGACACAGAATAAGACTTAGAAAGAAAAATAGTGACCTTTTTTGTTTAATGAGTTCATTAAAATATAATGACACCTGAAAAAGCAAACTGTTTATATGTTTTATAGATTATCTTTCATTTGTAGTGATAGTCCTACAATTAAATAATTTTTCTTTTCCTTAAAAGAGCATGATTCTTGACATGCTTTTTCCTACGTAGGCACACTTTTCTTCAATATTCTTTTGTATTTTCTTGAAAAACAGTGGTTATCATTGCAAAAGTAAATTTACTTACCTCAAACATCTGTGACATGAAGGAGCAATAGACAGTCTCATGAAATTATAAGCAGGTAACTCTCTAATCTGTTCTGTGAGGACATGTACACAAGGTTTTTAATGATTTATTATTTGTTCGCCTTACATCCTTATCGTAGCCCCCTCCCTTGTCACCTCCTGAGCCCACATTCCCTTCTGCTCCCCCTCCTCCCTCCCGCTAGTCCTCAGAAAATAGGAGCCCTTCTCCTCTATCATCTGAACTCAGCCTATCAAGGCTCATCTAGACTGTCTGTATTCTCTTCCTCCGTGACCTGGAAAGGCAGCTTTGACAAGGGGAAGTGATCAACGTGTGGGAGTCAGAGTCCATGTCAGAAGTTGCTCCTACTCCCGATATTCTGGGACCCACAAGGAGACTGTGCTGCCCATCTACTGCATCTGAGCATAGGGTCTAGGTCCTCACCATACATGGTCCTTGGTTGGTGCATAAGTCTCTGCAGCACCCCTCTTCTCCTCCTGGATTTGTTGGCCCATTAGTCTCCCTGTGGAGCTCCAACATCAAACTAAATGAAGAGAAACTTAAATCAATACCACAGAATTCTAAATAAGTTTTAATTGCATTACTTTTTCTGATTTCTGTATGTTTTGAGACAGGGGCCCTTGCAACTTAAGCTGTCTTTGAACTTTCTCTGCAGCAAAAGATTAATACAAACTCCTAAAATTCCTGCCTCCACATCTCAGAACTGATATTGCAGGTAGGTGGCAACATACCTGATTCAATGCTGATCTGTAGACTGAACCCAAGTCTTCATCCTTGCTAGAAAAAAACACTTGACCAGGTGAGCCACATAAATAAGGCAGGTGACCTGCTTAAACTGGGAAGGTGAATAAAAAAATTTGTCTCTATATGATAGAAACCCCTCACTTTTTAACCATTTATGAAATGACCACCAACTCTGGTAAACTGAGGCAGTCCTAACTAGTGATGAATAGCAGCAAATTTCTTCAGTGGATCAAAAGAGAAGCATTTTGTGCGAGTAAGTTTTGTCTTAGGCACGAATGGCCTTAGAGAATACCAGCTCTCTCTGAAAGTCTACTTTGAGCCTTCACAGAAGCACAGAAGCAGAAACTAAAAAGGAATTTGAGTGCAGCTGAACACTCCACACTGGCTTGGCACATAGAAAATTAGCATTGATGCTATAAATTCTTTTCTGCTATGCAGTATGTTGCATATTAGAAACAAGGGCGTGGTGGTGTAGTGTACATATGGACAACGAGTTGGGGTGACACACAAATAGCAGAATGGTATGACATATCTAAATGAAGATGCTGCAGAGGACATGAATTTTAATATTTCTTTAGGATCTCTCCCACCTAAGTGAAAATCTCAGATATTAATTATCTCCACATATAGCCAATGCCCTTCTGACATAGATAAAAAGAGTTGTGCAAATCTCTAAAAGAATGCCTCAAAAAAGTGAAATTATTTTTTTAACAAATTTAGATCCCCAGTAGATCAGTGGAGACTGTTGTTTCTCCCTGACACCTTGAAAAATTCTAGTGAAGGAAGGGGAACACTAAACCATTCACAAAAACTTCCACCCAAAATTATTCTGCCTACAAGATGTGCAGGGATAAAGGTAGGGCAGAGATTAAGGGAATATCAAACTAGTGTCTGTCCCAACCTGAGACCCACTCCTCGTTGTGGATCTAAATGTTTATTAATACTTAAAAGTATGCATGAAGTGGCTGTCTCAAAGAGGAGTTAAAGAATGTGGTCCACATAGAAGTAATCCTATGTTAATGTAAAATAAGTAGGGATCTGTTGAGTACAGATTCTTCTGGACTGGCTAGGAAAGAAAGCAAAACAAAAAACGTGAACCATCAAAAGAGAACAAACAGTTTGATGGCATTAAAGATTTCCTGATCCCAACACATGAAGTTACGTCTCAGAGTCATGGCAGTTTCCAAAGGCACTTATAGCAAACCACATGGGAAGTTCAAAGCAGCGCATGGAAACCTATGCCCTGTCTACTGTGTGAAAAAGAAAAAGAAGTTAAGTTTTTTTCTGTGTTAAGCTGAATCTTTGTAATATATAATATGATTAAACTGTACATATCACTGCTTTGCACTTTAAATAACATTAATTAAAATTTTTTATGTCATCAGGAATAAAGTACCTTTTTCCTTGAATTATCAGTTTTGGTGACTACTTCATTTATGAATCTAAAGTGACCTAATGCAAGAAAGTTTATTTGAGTAGAGAACTTATTATTTGTCTTCAGATTTCTACAGACACCATTTAATTTCCATTCACAATCAAAGAATATTAGTAAATCAAATGATTACTATGTGTATTCTCATTATGAACATTGTATTTTTTAAAGAAATTATATTTGAAATACTGCGGTAAACTTCTTTTTCTCTTCTGTTTCCTTGGGAACATGCTAACAAAACACTTTTCTCCGCAAATTATTCCTGGAAGCATTATATATCTATTGGGATGATAAAGCAAGCTGCAGAAAAGAGATACATATTCTAATAAGGTGTTTAGATTATATTCCCGTGGCATGCACGCAAATGTTTGCTAAAGAAAATTAAGCTGGAAAGCTATCATTTCCTTGGTGCTGATAGAGTTCATCATTATTCAGTTGCACTGCCATTTTAATAGACATTTGGATCAAATTTCTTCAATCGCGTTCCCTCCTCTAGACTAATCTTCCTTTTCTCCATCTCATTATAATGATTTTAGATTGTAAAACATACCTGGGAATCCTTAAAATGACACTGAACAATATGACCTATTTTCTTGCTACCAAATGTTAATATCTGTTTTAATAAGCATAAACTTACTGAATAATGTTTTCTTTCTTAACCACACACAATTTTAACCACACAGGCGTTCAATTAACATATAAGATCAAATTCATCTTATTAATTCTAGCTTGTTTTTATAAACTATAATAAAATCTACTGCAGAACTGTCTTATAAACAATAACAATGACCACATTGTGCTTAAATTATCCATCTTATGTTTTACATTTCTCTCATCATCGATCTTTTAAGTAAAAGAAATGAACATTATTTGATATTGATATCTTAAAGACAAAACAGTTTCTGGTATCTAAGAAGTTCTTTAAAAAATGGGTAAAAAATGCGTGGGTGGATGAGTGATTGTGAGGGGGAATAATTTGATAGAAGACAAGAATTAGTCTCCCAAAAAGAAAATTATGATGGAAAACTAGATTTCAAGCATAAAAATACTTTATGTAAGTGCATATTGTTAGAGAAAAGTAGTGTCATAATGCTAAGAATAAATTTGTTCATCTTTTTCTGGGCACCAGCAGAACTAATTGTTCATAAGAATGCATCTGAAATGATTTTGAAAGATAATCTAAAATAAAATCTTTGAAATCATCAGTGTTCTCTCTCAAAAAGCAGCGCTTAGACACATATAATTATCCAAGTCAGTCATTTATATGAACAGTATAAAAGCATCCTGAAAAGGTAGAAAATTAATAAGAATAAGCAATTAACTATCTATTCAAGTATCCTAGATATTCAAAGAGAAGTTATCACAAGATACAAGGCCCTTGAAGGCAGAGTGGTGGCACAGAGAAATAAGAGCCTTTATTTCCTCAGTTCAAAAGCAGACATCAGAGTCAAATATAGATTTGAAAATCATTAGCATATTAACATGCTATGCATGACTGTCCTGTAATTTTATTTACATGTCATAGGTATGTAGCTTTTGCACATTTTCATCTGCATTTATTTTCACCTCAGAATGTGACTTTCAGCCGTACTATAGGCATTTCCTTTAGTGTGACTTCCCCAAATCTTTTTTTTTACTTTTTTAAAATTTTATTTTATTAATTTATTCATATTATATCTCAATTGTTATCCCATCCCTTGTATCCTCCCATTCCTCCCTCCCTCCCATTTTCCCCTTACTCCCCTCCCTTATGACTGTGACTGAGAGGGACCTCCTTCCCCTGTATATGCTCATAGGGTATCAGGTCTCTTCTTGGTAGCCTGCTATCCTTCCTCTGAGTGCCACCATGTCTCCTCAGACTTCCCCAAATCTTAAGTAGAGAAACCCTCAATCTGTCCACTTTACCAAGTTGTTTAACATGTGACATGTCCAAATTTACCAATTGAGTCATCATCAAAGTTTTCACTTTACCATGCCATTTGCTGTTGCTCTTAAGAACTCCTAATCACTGACATTATTAATGATACTCTCTCATGGTTAGAGACAGGAGCCTAGCATAAGTGGCCTCTGGGAGTCTTCACCCAGCAGCTGATGGAAAAAGGTGCTGAGACCCACAGCCAGATATTAAATGAAATTTAGGAGTCTTGTGGAAGAGTTGGGGGAAGGATTGAGGGAGCCAGAAGGGTCAAGGACACCACAAGAAGACCTACAGAGTCTTTGACTGTGTCTACCAGTCAAAGAGCATGCATGGGCTGGACCTAAGCCTCCTACAGTCTTTGACTGTGTCTACCAGTCAAAGAGCATGCATGGGCTGGACCTAGGCCTTCTACACATGTGTAGCAGATGTGCAGCTTGTTCTTCATATGGGTCCCCTAACAACTGGATCTTGGTTGTCTCTGACTTCATTGCCTGCCATTGGACTCGTTCTATCAAGCTGGACTGCTTGGTCTGGCCAAAGTGGGTTAGGACGTACCTAGTCCTGCTGCAACCTGAAGTGCCAGGGCTGGTTGGTACCATAGCAGAGGGGTGGCTCTACTTCACTGAGAAGAAGGGGAATGGGAGGAGGGGTGGGGAGGAACAGACTGGGAGGAAATGGGGCCTGCATTTGGCATGTAACGTGGATAAATAAATTAATCAAAACAAGTAAATAAAATAGAAAAAAAGAATGCCTAATCCTACTTTTGAAACAAATAGATCATACAATAATCACTATTTGACCCATACTCACAGAGAACAATTAGTTTCTACCAGAAAAAAAAAACCTAATATAATCATCTTCTTTTTGTGGCTCCTACCTCTGTGATTACGCAGAACTTCTGAGAACATTGGCTGGTTTATTAATAACTGAGAGTGACTGAGGTGCATGTTTTTCTCAGGATTGCTATGCTATATATTTATAAAGTAAAAACATAATTTTATTATCCTCTTAATAGTGAAAAATTCTAATTTGACATGATTGATGAGAAAATTAGACACAAAGCAGTAGATGTGATTATTTAACAACAACAACAAAATGTTGTGGTAATAGGTAAATCACACAACAAAAAGATAAAACACTAAAAGTGGAAATAAAATTTTTGTTCTGGACCTTACATTGTTAAGACTGAGTGAAATTAAAACAATAAATCAACAACCAAAAAGTAAGCACATCAATATTTAGAAGAGAGGATATTGGATACTTGATCCATGAAAGAGATGGCATGAAGAATAAATTTTAGGAAATAGAAATTCTGTCTGCATCATGAATTGCATATAAGAGAAATTTGGAAGAGGCAGTATACATGCTGGTAGATATAGCCCAAAATTGCTGGCATAACTAAAATACTGCCTTCTTCCATTTATGGATGTATGAGTGTTCTTGGGGAGGTAGTCTAAAGGAATTAATCAGAAAAACAGTTATCAAATGGCCAATGATTATAACTTGAGCTTACAAAGCCATCCTGTATGTAGACAGAATAAGTATTCTAAAAGTTGGAAACTTAGAAGAACAAAGGCTTCCCACGGAAAGGCCAAGGGTCTGGTCCTTCATTCCAAGGGAATGAATGTCCCAGCAGTGCCAGTCTGGTGCTGGAGTCTTAGGGTCACTCTAGAGAGCTTTCCGGGTTTTCCCGTCCACATTGGAATCCTGAGAAGGAATCCTGGTGAAGGAATGGCTCAGGATAGAACTTGGCAGGGAGACAGGACAAGCAAACAAAAAGTAAAAGCTCCCTTCTCTCATGTCCTTTTTTGTGTGGGCTGCCACCAGAAGGGGCGACCCAGATTTAGGGTGGGTGTTCCAACCTAAATAACCCAATCCAATCAAGAAAATTCCCTCCTAGGTGCATCCAGCTGCTTGGGGCTTACTTCATTTCAGATGTAATCAAGTTGACAACCAATAGCCTTCGCTGGATTATTCACACCCCATCCTGGAGCCACTCTACGTTAGTAGTAGCTACGGATTAGCTAATTCTACCGGCTTTGTTCCTTAGAAAAACCTGATTGATACAGCTTTCCAAAACTTAAGTCTATGGAAATGCCATGAAATTGTTAGAAAGAGTAGGCGGTTGGCGGGGGGTGGGGGGTTGGGGGGGTGGGGGAATTTACACTGGCCGATGAACACTTTCTAAGGCACTATAAGGTACTAGAGCACATTGTGAATGGTGTACACAGTGAGCTATAATTACATGTATAGCTGCATATCTATATCTGTCTGTCTGTTTGTCTGTCTGTCTACCTGTCTGGATATCTTTAGCTAAGAAGCCCTTGGCTCTATTCCGAGTGTCCCCAGCATCTTGCTGGTCATCAGCACGAAGGCCAGAAGACCCTCCTCACTCCAATCTAAAGCAGACTCTAGGAAACACCACATCTAAGGCCCCTTCCTCACATCTTTCAGGATCTCCCAGTGGATACTCCTCCACTCATTGCTTGCCCCAGTGAGTGGAGAAATGAGCCAAACTCGAAGAGTCGCCTGTCCTCCTCCATCCTGTTCCAGTGAGGCTCTGAGTAAGGAGACGAGACCTAACGTAGGCCCCCAGATTCTTTTCTAGTTTCTGAGAGCTTACCCAGGAAAAAAAATGGTAATACAGCCCAGAGCTGATAGCCAGTGGATGTGACCAGTCCCTTTCCTCAGCTACAGGAGGGACTGGATGGGGTGAACCTGGGGCCTCACACACGTGATGCCCGAGCCTTGTTCTGCATCGCTCTGGAGTGCTTAACTGCAGACTTCCTGTGAAGGCTTTCCTCTCCTGACTCCCAGCCTCCCGCAAATCAGACCTTACTTCCATTTTCAGGAGGGGGCGGGTGTGGGAAGAAATGGAGGACCTCTGCAGTGAAGGCTCGCCCCCCCCCCCCCACCCGGGAAAACGTAAACAAAACGATGGACTTCAGCATCCTGTTTTGAAGGTTACCTTTCTGACTCAACGATTAGTCACCCCTCTCTTCTCTGCCTTCTCTGCCTTTTGTTCCTCACTGGTGCCATTATTTACCCAGCCCTTGAGTAAGAGGTGACAACAATCAGGGCAGAGCAAATGATTGGAAACTGTGCCTCTCCTGGACACTGACAGATTTGAGAAAGTCAATTCATTTCTTTCGATCTTTCTTTGACCATCTGAAAAGGTAGCAATAGCTGTACTTGGGGTGAAGGTTGTTTTTGTTTTGTTTGGTGAACTGGAAATGCTTAGAGCTCACCCACCCCACTTAAGAGAGGGCAGTGCTATTGGTACTGTGACCTCTGCTTCTCAGTAGGTAGCTCTTACTACTTGTCTCCTCTACCTGGCTAAGAATATGAGAACAGTTATTGCAGCTGGCAGTTACAACATTTGACCAAGAGGAGGTGCTGTTAGGAATCTGCCCCAGTCCTATGACTTCGCCACTGGGCATGTCCCTGCCTACTCTCTTTGTGGTGCGCTCTCTCTCTCTCTCTCTCTCTCTCTCTCTCTCTCTCTCTCTCTCTCTCTCTCTCTCTCTCTCTCTCTCTCTCTCTCTCTCTCTTATATATGTGTAATAATATAAATGTAAATGTACAAAAATAAAATAATTTACAAAAAGACAAAGACTTTAGTAAAAATGAAGCTTAAAGACACCTCAACAAAGAAAGGAAAAGAGAAAGAACTCAATAGGAAACTGTTCAGAGAGTTTCAGGAAGATAAAGAAGAGTAACATGTGAATATTTTATTGCATAAATACAAGGTGAGAGTGAAATATAACAGAGACAATAGGTGCAGATAAATAAAGGTAATGGCCTAGTGTATGCATATATACATACACTCCTATATACACACACATACAAACAGATATGCACACACACACAATCAAACATAAAACATAGGTACATACTAATGATGTGTGTGTATGTTTTGGGTTTGTGTGTGGTTGTGGTGTATAATTATGTGTTAGCAGTAGACTACTCTGAACAAACTAGGGAAATCTATCCATTTTTAGCAAATATATACTTTATTTTCCATGCAAAATATTAACAAATTCTAGGAATCAAGCATGTACATTTGTAGGCGGCATTAGTCAGTCTACCCCAGGCACAAGCTTGATTCATTTTCATTTGTGTGAACTCTGTGTTCAGTCCCTACATTTATTTTTCTGGATGTTAGTTTTCCTTGAAAGACGAAGACATAATCTGAAAGGAAAATATTCTTCTCTGTATTTTTAAATTTGTAATATATAATATAATTTAATTTGTAATTATATAACCACAGTATTTCTCCCTTCTCTTTCCTCCCTGCAAACATTCCTATATTCTCCTTTTTCTTTTTCAAATTTGTAATATATTTTATCATTATTTGTTATTGCATATATATGTATACATCATCCTAAATGTAGCCTGCTAAGTCTGGGTAATGTTACTTGTTAACCTATTTTCCAATTTTCTAATTATTTGGTACTGGGTGTTTGACTAGTGTGGACTCCCATAAGGTAGACTATTTCTCCTGATATGAGAATCTTTTAGTTCTCTGTAGTTTTTGTGTGTGTGTGTGTGTGTGTGTGTGTGTGTGTGTGTGTGTGTGTGTGTTTGTGTAGAATTGAAGCCTCCTGGTCATCCGTAATAGCTGAAGTAGCATAAATTCATAGATATTTGAGATAAAAGAATTTTTTATTTTCTGTTATATTTAAATATTAGTAATCTTAATCTTCTTTAAAGATTAGCTACCTATCTATAAGGCACACTTCTAATCACAGAGTGGAATATGATTGCCTCATATTTTAACCCAGAGGCAACTATTTATCTAAGACCTACTTATTCTCTTACAAAATACAAAAAAATGATATAAATATATTCCTGCATTTAATACTGAAGCACCAGTATGGCTTCTGTTTCCCTAAGACACACTCTGGCACTAGGTTCTTCTCAAATCACAACTGCAAGGAAAGAATTTATCATTGTTGACACCAAATTACCTAGAAAACTGATCACATTGTGATTTCAGAATTAGGTAGTTGTTGAGACTGTAAACACTAAGAAGGTCATGTTTTCATATGGACCACTGGTTTTACACAGATTCATCCACAATTTTCTTTGAAATTTCATGAGTTCTCTTCTGTCTTTCTACACCATACTGTATTTGCTGAGGTAAAAGTTTCAATTCTCACATTTATTTCATACAAAAATTATTATATTAATATTATTTTCATATTATTATGTACTATGTTTTAATAATTAAAACAATCATAATTTTAGCAAACATTGAATCTGGTAAGACTGTTTACATTGTTTTACTTTGGCAAGTATATTTTCAAATAAGTACACAATAGAAGAAAGAGGAGAAGTAATATTTTTCCATGGGATTAAAACATATACTAATATTAGAAGATATATTAAATTTAACTTTGTCATAATTTTTAAATTTCAATTAAAATAATTTTAGTTTTTTTCTTCCATATTATTTCGGTGTGGGATGCCATGTACTTCTCAGTACTTGTGTTCTGTGAGTGTGCATGTATTAGTGAAGAGCCACGTGCTCCTCTGCATTTCCTGGCACATAGGCAATAATGTTCAGTAGGTAATACCAGCACCAACTAATAATCTTTGAGCAAAAATAGCATGTACTAATCTAAGGTAAGTGCTATCTGCATCACACCTTTGCTATTGTGATCTAAGGGTTCTGTGTTAAAAAGGAAGAAAAAAAGAAAGAAAAGGGAAAGGAGGGATGGAGGGAGAGAAAGAAAGAAAGAAAGAAAAGAAGAAAGACATTAACTGTCTTTGTACAGGAAGACGCATTTTCTATTCAGCCACACTAACCCTGATATTAGTTTGTACCACAAACAAATGGACATGAGATAGGAATATTTATAATTCAAAACTTCTTTAAGAAACAGCTAATTTATATGCTAAATTCAGTGAGTGCAACAGAAAAATGTAACAATTGTGCTATTAAGAAATGTTTTCAGAAGGAATTTAAAAACTGAAATGCTAAATTGTTGGACTCTTAACTGTGAAATTGGTTAGAGTTACCTAATAATACTTTGGTTCTATAAATAGGATTCTAACAATTATTATTTGTTTATTTGGATTCTTTTGAAAGAAGTACAAGAGAGAGAGGGGGATATTGAGCTTAATTGCAAGTATAATGCATAATATTAAAAAATATATCTACTTTTCAAGTATATTTTCTCCACAAAATTTTGTCACAAGATATTCAGGAGCAAAGGGATTCTCAGTCACACTGCTTTCCTCTTCTTTCTGCATTAATATTTCATTTTACTTCTGCCATAATATAGAGCTATGAAAGAAATTTCTGTGAAAAAATTATAAATCCAAAAAGGTATAAAACTATCCACTATCTTTGAAATTATTTAACAGAATACCCTTGCTGTTTTCAAGTCTATATGTTGTCTACTAGCACAGTGTATGTTATCCAGGGGTAAAAAAAGACATTCTGTGATTATTGAAAGAAATATTTTCTTTTTTGCCAGGTATGTCTTTAAAATGCCCATGAGTGCTAATTCTGTGTCTTAAACACATATACAGTGGGTTAATATTTATTTAATTACATGCAATAGAAATGAAATATTATGTGTACTTATGTCTCTCACAACATAAATCCATATTATAACCACATGTAAACCTGGCATCCTAATTACCAATCTGATCGAGAAGCAAATTTAAAATAGACTTTGTACTTACCAGTCAACTAAAAGAATGTGTCTGTGATCTTAAACTTTATAACAGAAAAGCGTTAGTGAGTATCTTTTAAGAAATAGAAATGATTAAAGGACTCTGGTTTTACAAATACTGCAATGTAAATTTCTCTAAGATTTTTTTAAGTCAGGACTGAGAGACAGAGATAACTGTAAGTAGGGCAGAATCATGAATTCATTTATGTTTTGGCTAAAATATATCCCTTCTCAAATCAGTTTTGAAGCTGTTTGCACTGTAGGGTGTTTCAACCTACTAATGATTTCGCAGCTGGCATACACATGGCATCAGCGCTTATTGGCATCCTCAATGTCAGTTATTTTTAAAAAGCTCTCTTCCAGGACTCTGAATAAATTATCTATCAAGTGCAGTGGTGCATGGCAACACCCTAGACACAATTTACAGTCTCGAACAGGCTCTCATTATTTGGTGTAAATGAAATCCCAAGTCATTAAATGTTTAAAAAAAAAAATAAAGAGAAGGCATCTTGTATTAAAAATAAGAGCAATCGAAAGACCTCCTAGGTCATTCTTTCAGTCCATTTTATGCATAGTAATGAGAGTAGAAATAGGTCCAATCCCTCAGCAATTGTTTACCTTCCTTTGAAAGACAAAAGCTGTTTTCTGTCAAACACATCACAGAAAAAGTTCAAGCAGGCTAGTTTCAACCATTCCCCTAGGAGAACTCCTAGGAAATTGGCCAAGAGAAAAGACAGCCCTGCTATGATGATAAGGAATATCCTCTGGGATTTATAAAGTTCTGTGTTATAAGACAACAAAATATATAGGCTGGATGCTGAATGTCTACCCATGATTCCCAATTTTAGTTTTCTGTAGATTTCATATTCAGCTATCTGGATTATAATAATATGCATATGAATGACTATGTATAACACAGGGTTTTGCTTGATCTTGTTACATCAGCCTTATCAATCTCAAGGAAGTTAGCAATGCTTTTTGGCAACGTGTTTGGTCCCATCTACCATCTTTCCTGCTGTGTTCACTATGAGTTTTGATTATGCTTCATGTGAGACTGGAAGTTATATGTTGTTGTGATGCTTTTAATTCATGGACCAATTTTCAGTTCATCAAAATGTACTCTGTGACAAACCAACACATAGCAAATATCTACTTCAGCTTGTTTCTGTGTGACTACTAATGCAATATATCAGTGGAATAGTATAATCTAGCATCTTTATAATGTGAACATAAGAAAAATACTTTAGGTGTTCCTTTTTAAACTAATCAATATTGTTATGTATACCCTCAGCAATTACCTGTATTTTAGATATCATTTAGTTGATGATAGACATGATTATATGCAATTTCAGCACAAAGAAAAGAGTTACTTTGGGGCTTTTTCTTAAAACCTAAATGAAGCTAAAATCTTTATTAATGTGGCTATTCTCCACTATAGTCTAGAATATAGGTCATTCCTGAGGGAATACATAACATGCCTATCCATAATGAACCTCAAAATAGAGGACCTTCACTAAAGGAAGTAAGAGGTTTTTCATTTTTTTGCTTGACACACAACACATCATCATTTAAATTTTCATGAATTCTGACAATAAACTAGTAAATATGACAAGGTGTTGCTGATTGTTCTATGAATTTAGAGTATATTTTAATATAAGAATTAGAGGAAAACATACTGTAAAATGGCCAAAATAATTTTGAACTCATACACTCAGAAGGAATAAACAAGAAAATGTATGGGAGAACAAAATGGATATAATTAGGTGGTATGAACAACAGAGCCATGTCCTAACATTGTATTTGAACTGAGCTTGGGAAATATGAAAGAGGCTCTCATCAAGTGTTGGAGAGATATCAACTATGTCAAATGGACCAATAATGTAAAAAGGTAAGAAAAAGTTTGTGACATTTAAGAAACATACAGTAAGTTAATTATGTTAAATTCATACAAGAGATTAAAGAAATGTTGATAAAGTATGTACTAGAGTTTGGATATGGTTGTAATTGGCCAAAATTCTTAGTCGGTCCCTCCCAGGTTGGTGATTTGATTTTGTATGTGTCTGTGTGGGAATTGTGGGATTTTAAAGGGATAAAATATAGAATTAGATAGTAGATCACTGTGACTGTGATTCTTGAAAGAGATAGATGTAGTTCTTGTGGACCCAGGCTAATTTCCATACCAAGGATATAAGATGAGTGGCTTCTTACTTTCCTTATATTCTTCCCTGAATGCAAAGTTCATAAATCTTGTTTGCACTCTACTGTGATGTTATCTCTCATGACATTCTCACTAAAGTTTAGCAGATGCCTGGGTCATGTTCTCATATGTCTAGCACTGGGAACTAAGCAAACTTATTTTTTATAGAAAATGTTATGACTAGCACCATAAGATAATTCAGAGAGAGGGAATAACTGGTAGGAGCCATTATAAATATTTACTAGCAAGAATGCTTTTATATTGTATTTCACCCAAATCAAAGCCATTAAATAATAATGAAATTCTACATAAATCAATAATCAATAAATCAAAAGTACTTATCATGGTCTAGTCATTGAGCTTTCTCATCAAAGAGAAAAATATTTCTATAAATATTATCAGTAGATCCACAATTTAAATATGTTTAAAAATGTGATATATAATAAAATTTGATGCTGAAGTATACACAGTTTAGTAATACATTTCATAGTAATGGAATGGGATTTTCTGCTCTGTGGATACCGAGAGTTGTCATGCAAAATCTTCAAGGGTCTGTTAAAGGAAGAACTTATTTTTGCAATGTATGAAAGCTATAAGAAGTCTGAAGGGCTCGGCATGGATGAGGCTGGAAGCCACAGCACTCACATATAAAGCCTGCATGTACACCTAGTAGATTTTGGAATTTGGATTAAAAAATTATTTTCCTAGTAAAAGTATAATGTCTGAGTTCAATTCCATATACTGTGGAGAAAATATACCTTAGGATGGTGCTTTAGGTGTTCATTGGATCTTCTCAGGTACAGTAGTAGTCATAAGTAAACACTACCTTACGTTAGTAACAAATATCATGATCTGCTTCTTTTTGATTTGGCTGAAATGTGACTTTATTTCCCGAAATATTTTTCGTCAGTTAAATTCTGAACACAAATTCCACTTGTGTCCAGAAAAAAAAATAGTATTTTTCTGGGATCTTTTATTTTCAAGTGGGTTTTTCAAAAAGCAAGGACAATTTCCTAAATTTACAAGCTGGGCTGAAATCATATTAATGAAGTGATCATCAAAATATCAGGACCACAAAAAGGTTTATGGGAGACAGATTCGTTGTAGTAAGTGACACGTTCTAATACAGTGCCAAAAAACATCAGCGCCTCAGTCAGTCATAGGGGAAGAGAGTAAGGGGAAAATCGGAGTGAGGGAGGAATGGGAGGATACAAGGGATGGGATAACAATTGAGATGTAATATAAATAAATTAATAAAATATATATTTAAAAAACATCAGCACCATGGACAGAGGATATGCTGGCTATCAGTAGTGTCTATTTGTTCTTTTTTTCACAGTCTGTGATGATATGGATGGGTTTTTCTTCCCACCTTACCATAGCAAAACTTAGGAAATCACAGTTCCACAATCTGTAAGACAGTTTTTCTGAAGCACACCCATTTGAGACTGTGGCTCAAGTTCTGTGTGTCTTTGGGAACCAACCACTGAAATCATATTTGCAGTTAGTTCTTCATGCCTGAGCCTACGGCTCAGCATGTTCCACACCTTCTTATATTTTAATGGACAGAATAAGACACAGGGCAAATGTTATCTGTAGGAGTGAGTAGGAAAGCCTATATATGGAAGAGAATGTGGGTAAAGAGGTGTTCTTTCCTCCAAATGTGTATAAACGGCTATTCTCCAAGTGGTCCCCTATTTAGCTTTAGCAGAAAATCACGGCTGTCTTTATAATATACATCTGTTACCGTAGTGTGACAGCTAGTTAGACATAGATGTTCTTAAAGATTGGGGGGACATGAGTATAGTATCCATGCTGGCTTTTTGTTGTTCTTGTTAGTTCTTATTTGTTTGTGGTTTTGTCCTTGTGCAGCTGAAAAGTACAGACACAAAATCGTATCACCTCCATCTTTCCTGAATTGTGACAATTCATTCCTGCCTTAGGGATAACCTTCCTAACAATTATAAACCTTATTTCAGAAGCATGTGAATTAATAACAAAACTTTGTGTTTAACTTAAGCAGGAGATGCAGTTGCCAAGTTCTCAGCTGAGCAGAAGGAGGCTCACCATGTTTAGTGAGAGATTGTGTGCAAATGTCCTCAGATCAGGCAAGTAAATGCTTCTTGGCTGAATGTATTTTCATGCGTCCTTCCAAAAGTGCTTAAGGCTTAGATAAAAGTTCTTGCTCTTACTGAACTATTCCACTTTGTATGGATTTAGATTACAAGGAGTTTGAAGAAGATCACATGGTACTATTAAAATGGCAGATATTTGAAGGATAGCATGCCATTCCTGTCACTAACTAAACATGTCATATTTTAAATATTTTACTTCAGTTTCCAAGGACATTCCTCTTTTCCTTTCTTGAAATAGTATTTGAATAATTTCTAAATAAAATATTAAATGCCTGCACTTGATGAAAAATTTAGTTTATCACTGAGTTTCACTTTTAAATAATTATCTAGTAATTAAAACTATCTTGAAATATATTATATAAAATGTACTATGTGTTCATGAAGTTTGGCTCATATGAAGTATAAGGAACAAACAATACTAAGGGTATTTGATAAGGCCTCAAATGATCATATTGTCTTATATTTACCTAAAACTCTACACTAAACAATTCATATGTACACACGTATATAATACATACATATGTGTATAATAATATATGTATATATGTGTTTAATATATCTTTCTTACATTAAAATGCATTATGTATATACCAGAAATTAAAAATCTGCTTTTAAATGGTTGGTCAGGATAGTCCTAATGACTCTCAAAACATTATGTACTATTGTTGATGGCCTAGACTGCCTTTCAAAGGTTAAAGGTAAGTCCTATTTCTTAAGACACCACACTTAGACACAAGAATCAGGCTTTTGGACGTAATCCAAACACTTCTTTCTATGGTACAGTTTTCATTTTATCTTATTGCTCTTTTGCTTATATATTTTTATTTCTGTTATTTTGGTTTTGTGGGCATTATTTTTGTATATGAATTTCTTTTTTATTTTTTCTTATTTGTTTGGTTCTTTGAGTTTTTTAATAGAAAAAGAGAAAAAAATAACATGAATTTGGAGGGGTAGAGAAGTGAGGAGGATCAGGGAGACATTTGGGGAAGAGACTACACAGAATATAATACATAAAAAAATCTTTTCATTTAATTTCTTACGAATCTTAAAAATGGATCTACTACTATCACCTTGCAAGACCAGTGTAATTACTTACTATATTCTAAAACGTATCCTTATACCTACACGCAAGTATAGCTACAACCCTTCATTAAGGAACCTTCTTTTTAGAACAATAGAGAACACACACACACACACACACACACACACACACACACACACAGATATACACCTAACCACACCACAAAACAAAACCTACAAAAGATATATCTTCTACACTATCCAACAGCTCAGCCTCAGGAAACATCTCTAAATGGACCTTCAGGGGTATTAGAGCCATTTGTATTTGGCAACCTTGAAGAAAACATCTTTTCTATCTTAGTAAGTCTAAAACTCTGAATATAAATCAATATCTGCCATATCTCTTCTCTACTAAAACACCTCTCTAGACCTAAAAACATCTTAACCCCTAAACAACTAAGGCAATAGAGAAACTGTTAATGAAAAGCAGTAAATAGCCATTAGGGTTATATAGTATTTTCAACTCCATTCTGAGATAAAGATTCCAATTGAATATGATACTTGAGTTATCTAATTTTTATCCTAACAAAAGTTCTTGAGTCCAGTATTTTCAATATTATAGTTCTTGCAGATCAGGGTGCCTACAAACCACCTTTCTCTGAGGTATCCATTGGGGAAACACCTGTACTTCTGTGGAGTTTGCTGACAGTTGACTGGACAGTTATTTCTAGTTCCTTCTCTTTTCTTTAAAGTCTTCAGTGTCTGCATTCTTGTGTCTTTCCAGCCATTAAATGGTTTTCTTTGTAGCTTTTTCTATGGTTTCTTTATCTTCAGAGGAAAGTTTGTTGCCTAGTTTTTACTTATCTCCAGTCTGAGTGTTGAGGGAAGAAACATAGTTTTCAAATTTGTATCTGCTGTTACTGCATTCTTGGAGCTTTTGAAGTGCCCCACACCTCACAATTCCATTGTCTCTCCTGACACTATCTCCCTCCACACCATCCCCCTCCTGCTGATTTCCCTCTTGTCCACCCACACCCACCTGCCTATAAAAATCTATACTATTTTCCATTCCCAGGGAGATCTCTGTATACCTTTTAACCCCTCTTGTTTACTGAAATTCTCTGGATGCATGGATTGGGGCTTAGCTAGCACTTATTTAACAGCTAATATGTAATTATAAGTAAGTACATACTCTATCTGTCTTTCTTGGTCTTGGCTGTCTCATTCAGTATGATTTTTTTTCTAATCCCATTCATTTGCCAACAGATTTCATGATTTCAATTTTTAACAACTGAGGAATATGACATTGTGTAAATATACCACATATTCTTTATCTATTCATCAGTTGAGGAAAATCTGAGTTGTTTCTAGATTCTGACTATATGAATAAAACCATACTGAGTATGGTTGAGCAAGAGCTCTTCTGATAGGATGGAGCATTCTTTGCATATATGCCCATGAGTAGTATGCTGAATATTGAAGAATTTCTGAGAACTGAGCCTATTGATTTCCATAGATATCTCAGAAATGTTCACTTTACTCTTCACCCTTGGTAACATGCATGAGCTGTCACTCACTGTGTTGTTGATATTAGTCATTCTACAGGTGTAAGATAGAATCTCAAATTAGTTATTTACATTTTCTTGATGGCTAAGAATGTCAATTACTTTTATCACAAGAATATACTTCTTAGGTGCAGCAGATAGATATGACTCTATAGAAAAATAAGGTCTTCAAAAACCCTAGAGCCATGCAGACTACGGAATGTATAATGTTTTTATTACATTAAAGATTCATTGACAATGAGACAGGTTAACTCTTGGCAATACCGAGCCTTCTTCAAAGAGTATGATGAGCATCAAAAAACCTCCTTATTGAGATGGCTTCAAATGTGGCAAACTAGCCACCTGGCAAAAGGTCCTCATTTCCACCACAGACAGATTTCTGCCTTTAAAAAGGACAAGCTTAGATGCAGGCAGAGTCGACAGCCAAACTCTGGCAAGACAGAGTAGGCAATTTCTCAATAGTTCCTGCCTCACAAATATGTCTGTCAGACATATTGGGCCAGAAGGGTGAAGAACATGCTTCAACATTATAGAGAGTTTTGGTTGACTATTCAGGTAGCAAACTGTCTTTGTCATCCTCTCATTTGGAAAGCCATTAACCCGCACTCTGTGCATACTCAAGTAATCAAATTTATTCCCTTCTCAACTCTCTGATGGAGTTGAAGGACAGGTACCTTAGTTTTACAATGAGGCTTACTTGTTTAGGGGTTGAGATGTTTTAAAGTCTAGATAGAGGTTTTAAGTTATAATGACAAGATATGATGGAGATTGATTTACATTCAGAATCTTAGAAGCACCAAGATAGGAAACTTCAAAGCTGTAATATAAATAAGCTGTCAAATACAAATAGCCAAAACACTAAGACTAACATTTATATAGTTCTTGATTGTGTCATGGTTCTTCTAGCTATATGTATAATATCATATTGTATATATACATAATAATATATATGTATAAGTTTAAAATTAAAATTAAAAAAAGAATGTTGAACATGTCTTTTTTATGTGTTTCTTAGAAATTTGAGTTTCCTATTTTAAAAACTCTCTGTTTAGATCTCTCACATTTTTAATTGGATTAAATGATTTTTGGATATGGAGTTCCTTGAGTTCTGTATTTAATTTTGAATATTAGTCCTTTATTGCAGGTGCAGTTGGGAAAATCTTCTCCCATTCTGTAGGCTGCTACTTTGTCCTGTTGATGTGTCCTTTGCCTTAGAGAATCTTTATGGTCTCATGACAGCACACTTACTAATTGTCAATCTTAGTGCTTGTGCTATTGGCTTTCTGTTAAGAAAGTTGTCTTCTTTGCCAAAGCCTCCAGAGCATGTTTCTATATGTTGACATTCAGTTTGACAAGCGCCATTCACTGAAGATGCTGTCTTTTTTCCAGTGTCTATTTTTTACTTCGTTTTAGAAATCAGGTGTTCATATATTTGTTGATTTATGTCTAGTCTTAGATTTGATCCCATTTTATAAAAAGTCTGTTTTTATCCCCATACCATGTGCTCTTTATGACTATAGCTCTGCAGTGCAACTTGAAATCAAGAATTATGAGCTATCTGGCAGTTCTCTTATTTTTCAGGATAATTGCCGATTTTGGTTTTTGATATCTGGTGTTTATTTTTTTCAGATGATATTGAGAATTGTCCTTTCAACAAGAGTAAAGATTTGTGTTAGAATTTAATTTTGCAACAATATCAATGAAGTAAATCGGCCTTTATCTCTTTATTTGTTGAGTCTTTATGTGGTTTGGGTACCAAGGTAACTCTGGCCTCATAAAATGAATTTGGCAATGTTTCTTCTATTTTTATTTTGTAAAATAATTTGAACATTATTGACATTGACTCTTGTTTGAAGGTAGGGTAGAATTTTTTGTTTCAAACCATCTTGCCTTGGGCAGTTTTTTGTTTGTTTGTTTGAAAAACCTTTAAAATTCCTGCTTCTATTTCACTAAAAGCTGTAGGTATATTTAAATTATCTGCTGTTGATTTAACTTTGTTAAGTGGTATTTATCATTAAAATTATCCATTTCTTTAGATTTTCTGATTTGGTGCATTATAGATTTTTAAAGTGTATCCTTATTTTTTCTTTAAATTTCCTCAGTTTCTGTTGTCATCTCCACTTTTCATTTCTTATTTTGTTAATTTGGACATTGTTTTCCGCCTGTTAGTTAATCTGGATGAGGATTTGTGTGTCTATCCTGCTGATTTTTTTCAAATAACTAAATCTTTGTTTCATTGATTATTTGTATTGCTCTCTTTGTTTCTATTTTATTGATTTCAGACCTCAGTTTGATTATTTCTTCTTATATACTCATTTTGGGTGATCTCACTTTCTTTTGTTCTAGAGTTTTTAGGTGTTTTGTGAAATTGATAGTATGAGATATCTCCAATTTTTATATGTAGGCACTTAGTGCTATGAACAATTCTCTTAGTATTGCTTTCCTTGTGTTGTGTAACTTTGGTCATGCTGTGCATTCCTTTTCATTATATTCTAGGCAGTATTTAATTTCTTTCTTTCTCTCTTGATACATTTCCATTCAGTAGAGAGTGGATCCGTTTCAATGAATGGCAGTCTTTCTTCTGTTTCTCTTGTTCTTAATTTCCAAATCTAATCCACAGTGGTCTGATAGGATATAGGGAGTTTCTGCAGTTTTCCTGTATCTATTGTGACTTGTTTGGTATTTGAGTATGTTATCAATTTTGGAGAAAGTTCTATGACATGAAGATTTGTGTGTGTGTGTGTGTGTGTGTGTGTGTGTTAAAATATTCTGTAAATATATGTTACGTCAATTTGATTTAACTCTACTATTATTATGCTTTGTTTTTTTCAGATAATATGTGCATTGATGAAAGTTGGTTATTGAAGTCAGAGTATAGTGGTCAATATATGATTTAAGCTATAGTAAAGATTTTTACAAACTTGGCTGTCCTTGTGTATGAGCATAGATGTTAAGAACTGAAATGTCATCTTGGTGGATTTTTCACTTGGTGAGTAAGAAGTTTTCCTCTCTATCTCAATTGATTAGTTTTGGCTTAAAGTCTATTTTATTAGACATTAAAATGGCTCCACAAGCTTCCTTCTTAGGTCCATTTGCTTGGAATATCTTTCCACAACTCTTCACTGTGAGGTAATGTCTGTCTTTGATGTTTCAATATATTTCTAGAAACAGCACTGGTTTCACATCCATTCTGTCAGTCTTTATAAAGAGGAACTAACATCATTGATATGGATATATATCAATGACCAATGTTGTTATTATGCTGTTGCTAGTGTTGGTATGTATGCAAGTGTGTGTGTGTGTGTGTGTGTGTGTGTGTGTGTGTGTGTGTGTGTGTTTCCCTTCTCTTGATTTTCCTGGTGTGAGATTATTCATTCCCTGTGTTTTTATGGGTATAGTTAACTGCCTTAGGTTATAGTTTTCTTTCTATCACCTTCTGTAAAGCTGCATTTGTATATAGACATTAATTAACATGGAATATATTATTTTCTCTATCTATGGTGATGAAAAAATTTTTTGGTGGTATTGTAGTCTGGGCAGCCATCTGTGGTCTTGTAGAATTTGTAGCCCATCTTCCCAGGCCCTTCTGGCTTTTAGAGTCTCCATTGAGAACTCAGGTATAATTTTAATAAGGTTGCCATTATATATTATTTGCTCTTTTTTCCTTGTAGATATTAATATTCTTTCTTTTCTCTTTTATTTTTGGTATGTTTAGTGCTTCATTGTTTGCTGAGGGACTTTCTTTTCTTGTTCAATATGTTTAAATGTTCTGCATGCTGCTTGTATCTTTGTAGGCATCTCCTTTAGGCTAGAAAGTTTTTCCTCTATGATTTTGTTGAAAATATTTTCTGGACCTTTGAACTGATTGCTTCTTCTTCCTCTATATCTATGATTCTTAGGTTTGGTCTTTTCATAGAGTCCCAGAGTTCCTGACTATTTTGTGTCTGGAGTTTTTTTAATTTAACATTTTCCTTCTTTTATTTACTTTTTTTCAAAAGAAAACATTTCAGTGGGGCTTGCTTCTAGTTACAGAGGCTTAATAAACCATCATCATGGGAGGGAACATGATGGAAGAAAGCTTAGCCAGTCACCGGTGAGTGCAGTGTGATAAGTGCACAGGTAATGAACACACATTAGAACAGCTTTGGAAAACTGGTTAAGTTTACTGAAGGGAGTGAAGGGGGAATTGTATCCCTGGGAAGTTGTCCAGGGTCTCAAGGGCAAAGTTTGTGTGGGCATGACAGAGGTGTTGGAAGATGCTTCGTCTGCATACTCAAGGTTGTAGGGTGTGTATGTGAGAGGGAACTTAATACGTCAAACAAGAACTGAATACTGATAACTGTCGGTGTAATAAATTCTTACTAGGACTTTTGTTGGGGCAGGCTTGTTTTATGGCACCAGGTTACTAGGGAGGAGGTAGTCAGCTCCTGCTGTCCTCATAATTGAGGTATCCAAGTGTGAATCTCCCTTGCCCTCCTCCACAAACCTGAGCCATTACAATCCCACAGCCTAGAGAACATTCTTGTGATATTTTAGAAAAGAATGTTGCTACACTTCCTCCTTATCATAAAAATCTGCCTGAAGCTAAATTGAAGAGTTTTGGATTGATGATATTAGCAGAAGAGATTTCAAGACAGCCTGGAATTAACTCTGTTGTATGGTTATTAGTAATCACCCTTATGCTAATCTATAATGAAAAGAAAGAAGCTGGACAAATAAAAATACAAAATATGCAGTTTGAGGAGAAAAGGAGCACCAGAAAGTAAAACGAAGCCAAGTCCAATGTTTAAGGAGATAAGATGTTTAAAGAAAAGACTGATGCTAAATGAAATAAAAGGAGAGGCAGCCTCAGGGCAGGACCCTACCCAGCTAATCTCATAACGTAAGAAAAGAATGTAAAGGGAATCAAGCAAGGAAAGACACTATCAACAATGGAAAGCTGATGCAAATATATCATAAATAATATTTCCTTTGATGGTTTGATTACTTCTATCATCAGCACCTGAGATTCTCTCTTCAATATCTTATAGTCTATTGGTGCATCTTGTCTCTGTTATTTTTTTTAATTTCTAATTTTATTCTTATTTCCAGAATTCCTTCATATTGTGTTTTCTATATTGCTTATCTTGGCTTTCTTTAAGGAATTTATTTGTTTCCATCAATTGCTTGTGTTTTCCTAGCTTTCTTTAAAGAGCTTATGTGTTCCCTCATTAAGGACCTCTGTCGTCTTCATATAGTTGGTTTTAATGTTTTTCTATTATGCCTGAGCAATGCTGGGATGTTCAGGGCATGTTGTGATACCTGAGCTCGAGTAAAGACATATTGCCCTGGCTATTATTGATTTTTTTTTTAATGCTGGTTTCTAAGCATCTGGCCTCAAGGTGATTCGAGCACTAAGTGCTGATTTCTGGATTTGTCTTTACTTGGTGGGTATTTTGTTCCTTAGTTGTTATTTCCTCTCTGTATTTTTAAGAGTATGATGGCTGTGCATTGACTGCTTTACTGGCTTGTTCGAGGGGTGTGTTCAGGGAATGCATGCTGGTGTTGGAGGTTGTATAACAGGGATGAGTTGCAGGTAAGAAGATTGGAGTAGTTCTTCCTGATTCATTGAGGATGGGGCTAGGGAAGAAAAGGGGACCAGATCATGAGTCTAGTTACAGGTCTGGAATGAAACTGGGGGATTGAACCTTAGGAACACTAGTAGAGGTGGGGATCTGCCTTCAGCCCTGTGGTTTTGCCCTGTGAGGAGCTGCCCCTGGATTAGTATGGGTGCCTGCTGGAGTTGGAGTCTGGGGCAAAGAGACAAGTGAAGAAAGGGAAGTTAGGAGGAGATTGTTTGAGGAATCCACAAGAGATCTGAGCAGGTGCTATAAAAGGCTTCAGCCTGTGTCCTGTTGCCGTGTTAGTTATGAGACTGAGGGATTGAATCTGTGAGGACAAAGAGTAGAGAAGGTCTGCAGGTAACCTAGCTGGCTTCTGGAAGGCAAGGCCTGTGGTTTACCAGGGGATATCAGCTGGAGTTAGGCGCTCAGGTACAGTGGGAAGTGGGAGAAGGAAGGTTAGGAGGGAATGGGCTAGGGATGTGGGCAGGTGGAAAGGGAGGAAAGAGCTAGGGATGTGGGCAGGTGGAAGGGGAGGAAAGGGCTAAGGATGTGGGCAGGTGGAAGGGGAGCCTGTAGCTGGTGTTTTATCGCAGTACTAGGGAGGAGCCTGAGGAATTGGGTCTGGGAGAACAAAGAGAGGGGAAGTTTGTGAATATCCTACCTGATTATCTGGCTGGCTGCAATTCTTTTTTAGTTAAAAGTATGAAAATGAATTTTAAAAAACGAAAAAAGAAAGAAAATTTAATTTCAAAAGCTGAGAAGATGGATCCCTGAAATTCTTTGCATGATTATTTATAATAACTGAAACAACGAGATATAATGAGAGATTCTGGCTCCAAAGAAAAGGTAGAGAATGAGCAGGATACTAGATATCTTCCTCTGTCCTACACACTTATACATGAAAATATGAAAGTGTGCATGCTTCATATACAGCACACATACATGCACATACATAGACATAAACAGAAATTATCATAAGATTTTAGTTGTCATACTAAATATAATTCAGTCTCTAATACTGGGCAGAGTGTGGTGGCACATGCCTTTAATCCTAGCACTCAGGAAGGAGAGACAGGTGGATCTCTGTGAGTTTGAGGCTAGTCTGGTCTACAAAGTGAGTCCAGGGTAGCTAAGGATAAACATAGAGACCCTGTCTCAAAAAACAAACAAACGAAAACAAAAACAAAAACAAAACCCAAAAAACAATATTTTACAACTGTAAAATAAAATCCTCAATTTAGTGGAAAAAATTTACACCAACAACTATTTTTATGGTTTTACTCTGTTTTAGTATGAAACAGTTTTATGAAAACATTTCAAAATTTAATTTATAAATACTATATTGGCATGTCTTTCTGCTTTTGTTTTGGAAGGTAGTAGAATTTATATCTTCTTATACATATTTCATTATAATGTATTCACATTACATCTTACTGTAATCCCCTCACTCTTATCTTCCTGTTCCCATGCTCCTTCCCTCTTCCACCCTCTTCCTCTTACCTAGACCTCTGACAGGTGGGGTCCTCCTCCCGACTGTCTTGTGGTGGAACTTATATCTTTTATTATTGCTGTTTCAAAGCTTGTCACTCGGCTTTGTATATCTTTCACTTTTTAAGGAATAAGTACTAAGCAGAATCCTTTGGAATAGCCTAATGGTCAAATGAGTGTTGAGGGTGATCATGGTTGAGTTGTAATAAGGACTGGCTAATGAAAAGCCTGAGTAAGGAGACCCTGATGATAAATGTGCTATTGTTTTTTCAAAGGCTATGCTGTGGGCCTGAGAGTGTATGTAGCTCAGTTGGTAAAGTTCTTGTCTTACAAGCCTAGTGTCCTGAGATCAAACTTTTAGAATCAACACAGTTACTTTACTGGTTGTGCTTATAATCCTAGCTATGGCCAGATGGACGCCATAAACATACACAGCCTTAGAAACTCCTTGGCCACCTAGTTAGGTTACATGTCAAAGTTCAAAGATATTGAAAGATCCTGTCTCAACCAGTAAATGTAAGGCGCCTGAAATAAGATACCTGAGCTTGTACTCTGACTTCTGCGTGCACACATGGGCACACATACTCATATGTTTTGGTGTGCAGGTGTGCAACACACAGACATACAGAGTTATTTTCTGGCTAGATTAGAATAATAAGTAAGTGGAAATAAGCAGTATTTGTGCAAAAGAATTGTATTAGTGTTTCAGTTCTCTCTAGAAGCAGGCAAAAATAAAAAAGGGGGACTATTGTTTAGAAACAGATGGTTATTTTTCATGCCCCAATCTAAGTCACAAACCTGATGTATCATCCCCTGTTAAAAGTATTACTTACAAAGACACTCCTTTTCAACTTTATATGTCATTATGTTTATTTTAAACATGTGAACTAAGAAATTAAATAGGTGATTTTACTATTTTTCCTGAATAGAATCATTCTTCTTAATGAGCATTAAGTGACTTCTTACATAGAATTAAAGGGCTCAGAGATCCCCTGAGTTAAGATAGTATACCGCTCTTCCAGTTGACCAAGTTTAAGTACAGCATCCATGTAAGGAAGCTCAGGGTCACTGTTTGTTTGTCTAAAAAGTTGTCCTGGATGGTGCTGAAGACAGAGCCACTTCTACTCCCAGCTCGTACGTATGCTGGGTAGCCTCGCTTGTGAGCATGTGGTATTCTCCAATCTCATCCTTAGTTGTGCTGAGAATGCAGACATACATCACTGTGTTGGACTTATATGGGTTGTGGATATTCAAGCTCAACTCATGCACTGGGTGACAAGCATTTTCATTCCCTAAGCCAACTTGCCAGTTCTTTAAAGAAGGTTTTTCATTAAAAAAAAAAAAAAAAAAAAAAAAAAAAAAATTACATAGAAGAGGCAAATGTATGAAATAATAGCTAGAGAGGCCTTTAGAGGTTAAATAAATTTTCTTAATTGTTACACAATTGCTTTTCAAAATATTTCAGATAACTCTTTATCTTGTTTTAGGAAGATGAAAACATGAAAAAAGTAGAACAATTGGTTTTATTTTGCTTGTTTTTTTCTCAACAGTTCACAAAGAAAACTATTTTCGAAAACTAAGAGTCATCCAACTAATGTCAAAAAAAATTAATGTTAAAAAAAGTTGTTTTTGGATACTTGGACTTCTTCAAACACTTTGACAGCACAGAGAAGAATGGGTTCACTGCAGATCAAGACACACGGGCTATTATTTTCTCCGTCACATCTTTATAATATGTTTTCTCTGTTGTGTGTGTCCTATATCTCAAACTTGATTATTCCTTTAAGAGAAAGACAATGGCTCTTTTGAGAATCCGTGGGAGAGTTTCCACATATGTTACCCAAGAAGTCCCTACAGTAGCCCTATGGTGATACTCTGTTTGAATTTTTACTGATTTTTCCTCTTCTCTATAATCTCACTCTGTCATCTATGGCGATACCCTACTCTCAGGCCACCTATTTCTCCCAAACAGCTCATAGTAACATGGGCTTTCCCATTATATCCATTTGTCAGTGGGACTACAAAGGGCCTATGCTTTTCACGGCACTTTCTGACTTATAAACTACATGCTTCTGAAACCACTTTCTCTGCTCCGTGGTGTGAAAACTGAATAGCTGTGCGGTTAAGGCACTTGATGCATCCAATATCAACAATGTATTTTGTGGGTTGTTTTTTTTTTTAATGTTTGTTTTTGCAGAGATGAGACAAAATGAGAACAATAATGAACAGATAAACAACCTCAATTTTGTCCCAAATGGTTCTAGCTATATCAGTCCATGTGGTATGATTTGGTTTTTGAAGAATGTAATTCTCATGTACTCTAAGAAGTTGAAAAAAAATCATCTTTGGAGTATAGTAAACTGAAAGTACTTCATCCTCTTGTTCTAAGAATGGTGCCTCAATCCCAAGAGCACACAAAATTCTAGGGGTCTCTTTCCCAATAGGAAAGAAATAATTTTCTAATTTAATTTCTGCCTAAAGCTTTGTATTTAGCAAGGTCAGGGTACAGGCTTTAATTTGGAAATTCACAAAGTTGCCCTCTGTGACCAGAAGACTTTCCCTTTTTTGAAGTATAAATGAATTTTATTCATTCATGGAACTCCACTGGAAATGTGAGTTTTTCATAGTGATATGCAAAAGAAAAGAAATCTCTGTAGACAGAAGTAAGGTCTCATTCTTGCTCACATATGCCATTTTAATTTCTCTGACTACACTATGAGACAGAATATTTATCTCCTAAATATTTGTACAGCTCTCAATTAAGCAGATTTTCAATTTCTCCAAACTATTATAAAAAGTCTAAAAGCTTCCAACTGGGATAAAGGTAGAGAAAAAAATTAATGAGTAAGTTTAGGAGATAATAAAAGGCAAAGAAATAAGAAATTCTACACAGACTTGATTATTTCCCTGTGTGAATCAAGCTACATTTTACCTGAAAACTTTATGATTAAACTTGAATCATCATGTCTGCTTGTAACCATATCATTTTTAAAACACACAAGAATATTGGCACTTAAACTTATAGAGTGAATTTTGGGTGAGCTTGGCTTATATAGAAAAACCTTATATTAAAAAAAATCAATCATTTTTTTTAAAGAGACTCACATTTAATATAACCATTGAAATACTGTTGTATGAGTGAAAACTGTTTTATCATAAAATATTTTTAATTTTTATTACTTTTCATTTTTTAAATATGCATTTACATTATTACACATATATACAATAAACTACCTATATCAAGAAGAACCATGACACAATTAGGAATTATATAAATTGTACCTTCTTAGTGTTTTGACTATTTGTATTTGTCACCCTTGAAGAAAACATCTTTCCGATCTTGGTCCATCTAAGATTCTGAATGTAAATCAATCTCCATCACATCTTGTCATTATCAATTTAAAACACCTATCTAGACCTAAAAACATCTTAACTCCTAAACAACTAAGCCTCACTGTAAAACTAAGCTACCTGGTCTTTGACCCCATCAGAGATGTGAAAGGGAATAAACTTGATTACCTGGCTACGCCAGGAGTGCATGTTAGTAGCTTTCCAGAGACAGTTTACTACCTGAATAGTCACCTAAAACGTTCTATAACATTGGGGCATCATCTTCAGCCTACTGGCCAATACATCTAACAGACATATTTGTGAGGTAGGAACTATTGAAGACTTGCTTAACCTGTCTTGACAGAGTTTGGCCAATGACTCTGCCTGCATCTAAGCTTGCCCTTATTTAGGCAGAATTCTGTCTGTGTTAGAAAGGAGAACATTTTGGCCAGTGGCTTGTTCAACACATTTGAAGCGATCTCCACAGGGAGATTCTTTGATGTTTATCATCTTCTTGGGAGTCAGCTGGGTGTTGCCAGGATATAACCTGTCTCATTGTCAGTGAATCCTTAAAATAATAAAAACATGTTTAAATGCCATATTCTGCCTGTCTCTGAGGTTTTGAAGACCTTATCTATTTTATCTTATCTTTCTATAGAATCGTATCTATCTGTTGCATCTAAGATGTATATTCTTGTGATAAAAATAGACTATTAATTGATATAACCATGATTTGATAAACTAACAGTTAACTTGAATAACTTATTTACCCTACATAGCCGGCAATAGCACTGTCAAAGTATTGGAAGTAAACCAGTTGTACTATAATTGACTTATATGGGTATAATACATCACATTAGAGTAGAAATATATATATTTATATACAAATACATACATATATATATATAATGGGTGTGTATGTGAAGAATAATCTTACATTTGAATTCTATACCACCGTATCTAAAATTAAATTTAATTGCATCTATATATAAAATTCTATACCTCTGAATTAAAAATAACATTGTTAGTGACAAGTGAGGCATTAAGTTGAGGAGTAGATTCACTAATCTATTTTTGTTCTATCTTCCCTATATATTTCTATATTCCCCCTTCTTTCTTTTCAACCCCTATCTCCAAACCTAACAATGTAAGATAAAGGAAAAGAGAGAAATCTCTGATTCTAACCTTGTTTTCTCTCTAAATAATACCAATAATAAAATGTAACTAACTCCCATTGATAATAACCCTCTAAAGTCCAAAAAAGCAACCAAAAACATACCCAATCCCCCTCAAAGGAAATGGGGCATCATTCTCTTAGGGTTTCTTCTGGCTGACTTGGGATGAATACTATCTTTGTAGGGGCCCAAATAAAATTGGGGAAATGGTGAAGCAAGCTGGGAATAGTATTTGTGGCTCAGTTTCTAAATGTTGAGAAAATCTAAGCTTTATTAGAGTCCTGTATGGGATAGTCTGAAATGCTGGACCAATTAGGACTGGAAGCTTTCCTTGACAGTGTCCTGGGAGCTGTCTTGTTCTGATGACGAACAGCAATTGAAGCACTTGGTGCTGGAACATGAAGGATGCAGGATGTCAGTGTCTAGCATGCTGAGAGGAATGAGTCTTGTCATGTCTGATCCAATGCCAGCATCTGGTTCTTTTGTTCCTAACATATATAATTTCTCATGAGTATTATACAGTCCTAAAATTATAAGCATACAAGGTGTGTGTGATGCACATAACAATTAAGGTTGGATTTCTGTTCTTTGTATAAGCAGGAAAAAGACATCTGTAAATCTTCATTCATGCCATACTAAGAATGTAATCTAATAGTAATTCATAGGGGTTCTGTAGCCAACAAGAATTACTATCTATGCCTACACTTTCATGCCTCAGCCAGTCTCAGAGCTATTCCAATATAGTAGGACTAGCAGCATAAGTTACCTGCTTGTTCTACAGTGTAAATTCTTAACATCCTGATTGTATCCCCCTCCTCATCCCCTCCCAATCTCCTCTCCCTCCCTCTGTCCCTCTCCTTCCCTCCCTCCCTTAGTCCTCAGAAAGGGGAGCCCTCCTCCCCTAACATCTGACCTTAGCCTATCAAGTCTTACCTATACTACGTGTAACCTCTTCCTCTGTAGCCTGGCAAGGCAGTTCTGCCAGGGGGAAGTGATGTAAGTTCGGTGGCCGGAGTGCACGTCCAAAGTAGTCTCTATTCTCCACATGTGGAACCCACAAAGAGACTGTGCTACTACATCTGAGTGGAGAATCTAGGTCCACATCAATCATGGACCTTGATTGACGTTTCAGCCACTGTACTGTAGTGTAGTTATACTGTATTATGTTGTTAATATCTGCTTTTGACCATGCGTATGAGTGAAAATTTAAAATACCAAAATTTGGTGTTTATAACAGGCAGTTCTGCAGTAGGAAGAAAAAATGTGAATAATGACGATGAGGCATGAAAGTTAAGAGTATAGACCCTTTTTTGAATTTGGTTTTGCTTTTGGTGTTTTTCTTTTGCACATACCTTAAGATAACTTTAAAAACCCTGCTGTGAAAGATTTACTGTTCATTTATCCTGTGGGCTGTCAATGCTGACTGTAACTTTCCCAGCTATTTGCTCAATTTATTATTTGTATACTAATCTATAGAATTTCATAATGATTTTGTATTTTTCAATAGTGTTCGCTTTTCATGTCTTTATTTTATTTTTAAGTGCATGAAGCTGAGGAAAAGTATGATTGATGAAATGAAAGAGGAGGCTGACATAAAGCTTTTGGATATATCTACTCCTGGTGTAAAAACTGCATCACCGGAACACTAAAATTTTATTCCCATTGCCTCTGATCAAAATTCTATTGCAGTGAGTTAGAAATCAAACTGGCTTCTTTTCCTGAAGTGATCTGAACAATTGGAAACATCAATAGAGGGCAGTAACAGCCTGTCCTGGGAAGCTTTCCATTGCTAAGCTTGCAGTGATGAAATCTCACCAGGAAGGCAGTTAGAGATAGCTGCACACAATTGCTGATGTGATACCAGGAAGACAAAAAGAAAGTGTTAACATTGTCCTTGAACAGAAGGGTGAACCTTCTCACAAACCTGAGGCATTCTTTTGTGATGCACTTTCTATATAAAAGATCAATCCACTGGCTGTATGTATTCTATTTATTACATGCCAGATTTTTCTATGTGCCATTTAACAATCACACCCATTACTAATTTTACACTCTTCTACACATAACTAAACTTAGCCACTAGAATAGTTAGTAATTCAGCCCACTTGTAGAGGCATATATTGATAATTTTCAAAGAATTTTCTACAGGCTGGTCACGGCATTGTTCTACTCTGTTTTTTACGTGTATTTACAGAATAGCCAAAAATTACTAGAGAAAGAATTCTGTGGTAGTATCAAAACATTTAAACAATCTCTTTTGAATGAAAAAAACATAGGAAACCTGATGAGCAAAGCTTTCTGTACAAGGTGTGAAGCAGGAAATGTGGGAACCACACTTCTTATTAACCAAAGCAACAATAAGAATTGTTCGTATTCTGTATCTTATCACTAGTTTCGTACTTTCGCCAGCCCACGCCCACAGTTACCCCATCCTTTCTAAAGAGTCCTTGTCTGTCCTAAGCAAAGAAGTATATGTGTAAAACTGCAGGGGCCTTATTGGAAGGATGAAGAAGGAATGTGTTTTGTAGAGACAAAATATAGTTCATTCCATGAAGAGAATATGCGAAATACACTTAATAGATAATTTTGCTTAAAGTAAGTTTTGAAATCACAGAATAGAAATGATATCTTTTATTTTATGTGTATGATTATGTAACCTACATCTTTTAATAAACTAAATAAATATTATATGCATAGCATGCAGGTATTATAATGGCCAGGATTAAAATAATACCTACATGCAGACAGACAGACATGCAGACAGACAGACAGATTGGAAGCTGTCAACAAACAGCTCCACTTTTATGGAGATGTTCAGAGAGATAGTATTAAATATCTCTATGCACAAAAAGAAAGTAATTAACTTTGGTTTTTATGAGAACCGTATAGATAAATTCATACTTAAAATTGAGATGCTATATAATAGCGGGATATCATATATTAAGATTTGATTCCCAAATAATTCGTGTTATATGTCACATGCACATTGCAGAAAATGGTTGTCTGAGGTGCTAAGAGGACTCGGATTCTGTAAGAAATAAATAATTTATTTGAGGGCACATTGGGAAACAAGTTGAAAAGTAACTTTAAATACACTGGGATTACTACATAATGATAGATTTAGAAAGACAGACAGAGAGACAGAGACAGAGGCAGAGAGAGTGAGTGCTTAGTGGAATAGCAGTGGAATGGCCTGAGAGGAACAAAAGTTGATCGTGGTTAGGGTCCAGAGTCAAGCATTTGTAGGATGTTGGTCTCTTATTTAAGAATGAAATAAATGAGAGACGCATGGGAGAACAGCAAAATAAAAGGATCCAGAGGGTCCTAGAAATCTACAAGTAGAACAATATGATAGGCAGATTTGGGCCCAGGGGTCCCACTCAAACTAAGGCACCAGCCAAGGACAATACAGGAGGTAAACTTTAAACCCCTTCCCAGATCTAGCCAATGGTCAGAATATTCTCCACAGTTGAGTGGAGAGTGTGATACGACTTTCTCACGTACTCTGGTGCCTCACATTTGACCATGTCCCCTGGAGGGGGAGACCTGGTGGCACTCAGAGGAAGGACAGCAAGTAGCCAAGAAGAGACTTGATACCCTATGAGAATATATAGGGGGACGTAATCCCCCTCAGGAACAGTCATAGGGGAGGGGAATAATGGGAAAATGGGGGGGGGGGAGGAATGGGAGGATACAAGGGATGGGATAAACATTGAGATGTAACAAGAATAAATTAATAAAAAAAAAAAGATAAAAAAAAAGAATGAAATAAAAACATGCATAGATTGCAAATTAGTGAGTACATTTTATTTAAACTTTATCCAAAGGGAGAGATAAAACATCAAGATAACGTCTGATAAGTTTGCACGGCAAAAATGAAGACATATCATATACAGAAAAACAGAGGAGGATTGAATATATTGAATATATATGTACACACACACACACACACACACACACACACACACACACACACACACATATATATGTATATAAATTCTAAGTGCCAAAGAAAATCACTGGTACAAATTCGTTGTCATTCTTCAAGCCAGCCTAAGCTTATTTCATATTTAACACCTATGAAGAAAAAGCACTAGCCTTGGTAAAATGAGTATTTAAAACCAGGTTTTTGTTTTGTTGAAAATTCTGTAAGATTGCAAAATGGTGGTTTCAATACAAATCAGAACGACCAGCGTGGATCCTATTTCATCACAGAACACAGTTGAGTTTTAACAGAATACAGATTTTATTGCAGCGATACCAATTATTTTAGGGGAGAACACAGCTATGGCTTGAATGTGTTTATAAAAGTTCTTGTGTGTGTGTTTATGAAAGTTCTTTGTTGGAAATATGTTTTCTATACTCATGTGTGAATATAATGCAGATGTTAGAAGGAAGTTGGAAATAGACAATGTATCCTAAAACTGAGGGCCCCTCTAACAGCAATGAGGGGTTCATGAAAAATGGAGAGATCCAAGCCAGAATCCTTGGATGATGTCTTGCAAGGTGACATCACTTCTGTACCAATAGTCATCAAGAAGACTACCATAAAATGCTAAGTAAATACTGGTGCTGTGCTCTTGCACTCCCTTGCTGCCAGAACCCCGACACCTCAAGATTTATTCATTTATTTATTTGTTTATCAGAGAAAGGTTTGTTTTATTTTAATGACCAGTCCAGCTGAGGCCACAGCCAGGCTACTAAGTACAGACATGAAGGAAGCTTTATTCTTTGGTTTCTTCCTCCTTGGACAAAGTCTTATCTCATCCTTGACCTGAGGGCACTCCTCCCAGATCTTTCTTGCTTCCTCAGTCTTAGACCTGTGAGCCTCAGCTTGGTCAGCCAGGAGCATCTTGCTGGCTTTGTCCGCCTTCAGCTTGTGGATGTGCTCCAGGAGACACTCCACCGAGTGGGAATTCCGAACAAATGCTGGAATCTGGCCACAGCACTGAGAGTTGTATGGAAGAGTGTGGGGCTAGAAGGACCCGGAGGGGTCAGGACCTCCACAGGAAGACAATCAAGGCCTGTGGATCTGAACTCAGGGGGTCTCACACAGTCTGATGCACCAACCAAAGACATTGCAAGCCAAAGACCTAGACCGCTGTTCAGATGTAGCCGCTGGCCAACTCACTCTCCACATGGGGAAGTGGCGAGGAGCAGGAGACTGCCCCGATACAAATTCTGGGTCAGGGTATTTGATCAGTGGCCCTTGAGAGGAGAGGCCCTGTGAGAACAAAGAGGAAGGGGATGCAGGCTATCCAGATGAGACCTGATAGGCTGCGGTCAGATGGTGGGGGAGAGGGGACCACACCTATCAGATGTGGAGAGGAATAGGGCAGAAGAGACTGGGAGTGTGGGAACCGGAACATAAGAGCCAATGTATTACAATCAGGATGTAACGTGAATTAATGATGATGATGATGATGAAGAAGATGATGATGAAGATGATAAAGAATATAAAAATTAAAAGAAAAAAAAGAATCTCTTTGTTTTTTCATGCATTGCCTTTTGCCTTTAGGTGCACGCTGTGATACATACAACAGTTAATCCTCTTAGATTTGTGGTATCTCCTGATCCTAGGATTCCTCATCCCATTCCGTGCCACCTCTCAGGCATCCGAGCATTGGCAGTATAGTTCCACTTCCCTAGGCCTGTATGCCTGCTATTCTATGGAGCTATTCTTGAATGGATCCTGGGATGGCCCATCACAGGCTTCTGGATGATCAGCCCATCTTTGATCAGCTAGCTTCCTGATTTACTGACAGGAGCTGGCAATGACGATTTCACTGGTGTCATTGAGGGTAAAATCAGACCCTCTTTTTACCACAGAAGACAACTATAGCGGCAAGCCTCTTCTGTAGCTGGAGCACACTCATTTTTTAAATGAATTCCTGAATTTGTGACATTAAATTTTAGCAACAGAAAATAAGTGAAGAGAGAAGGCTGAAACTTGAACAATGGAATTTTTAACTGCACAAATACACACTAAGATTACCATATTATTGTCATTGATTTATAGAAGGGAGTTGAAATTATGTGGACAGGGATGATGGCAAAAAAGACTGTAGTATTATTTCAGAAGTCTGGAATCTTTTTCTTTTTCTTCTTTTACTGTTTTCTTCAATGAATTCAGGAAAATAACTCAAGCAAGAATCTGGAGACAGGAACCAGAGCAAAGTCTAAGAAGTGTTCCCTATCAGCTTGTACACTCACTATGGCTTAGTCAGCTTGCTTTTTATACTTCTACAGTCATCTACCAGGGACATAACCACCCACAGGAAATATTAAGAAAATTAAGTAAAAACTCTATATATTTTCTGTCTGGCAGCTTCCATGTAAGATCCAGATCAGATCTGAGTCCAGTGCCTTAAGGAAGACAGACTCTCCAACCTCTGAGAGACAACTAAGTGGCAACAGGATAGCCTATATTATTTGGGAATTTCTCAGACTATGCTGACTAACAGCTCAACAGCCAAGGAGGAAGGTGGAAAAATACATAACTTCAGAAAAGTGTTAGAGATTCCTTATATAATATGTTTCTGAAAGAGCCACACTTAAGATGTAGTAAATCCTACAGATTGATTTATTCACTCAAAACCCCTGATTCTGGAGAGACAAATATTACAAAGGAACAGCTCAGATTGTCTCAAGCTATCTGTCTTCCTTGTTAGCCATTATGACTAACATTTATATCTGGATGATCCGTATTATTACTAAGCAACACTTCTGGAATGCACTGTCAAAGTTAACAGACTTCTAGCTTCTACCAACACAAAGCTACATATATTCTCATGTCTGGAAAATGTAGAAGAGATTCACATTGCTGCAGCTCACACTCATAATGACACAACCAGGATATTTGGGAAATGCATGGATTTATTACTTGCTTTTTTTCTGTGACTGGCATAGTTCTTTAACCTTTCCCACAGTGGGGTACATTTTTAAGGAAACCTGTGCTTGTTTTTCCGGGATGTTGGTCATTTGTATTTGGGTCTCACTCCTTTGGAGCAAGAGCTGTGTTTTGCATTCACAGCAGTGGTGAGCAGTCTGTAAAGGTTATCCAGAAAAGGTCTCATATAAAAATGCAGAGGAAGGATCCGAAGGGTGAGCAAAGGCCATCACCATTGTAAAATTTAAAAGATCTTGGCCGAATGGTGCTTATGTTCTCACACTGTAGGAAATGGAGAGTTTAGGTGAAGGGACAGGGAATCTGCCAACGAAAAAAATTGAGGCCCTGAGTTTTATGTATAATGTGAGATATATGGAAGCAAAATGGTGGTTTGTGGATGTACCATGCCTACAAGGAGAAGGGAGTAAAAAGTTACCTATGTCAAGGGAAACTGAATTAATGTGTAAATATTCTGAGGGAAATTTAATCCTAATAAGAAGAGTAAAAAAGTAATGAAGGCAAATCTTACACTTACTTCAGAGATCTGCAAGGCTACTTCCCAATGGGGGGGGGGAGGAATGGGAGGATACAAGGGATGGGATAAACATTGAGATGTAACAAGAATAAATTAATAATAAAAAAAAGATATATAAAAAAATAAAATAAAAGCTGAGAACATTAGGACAGATTGATTTAAAGGAACAAGCCCATGATACTTCTCATGGCCATTTTTCTAGGGCTACTTCATGATTCTTCTTTCATTCTGGCTCAGTGGTATCAACGTCTACCAGCAGGACTCACATGACTCCAGGTGACATCCCAGTGTTCTTAGAGGCACACTGGTAGCCTGGGCAGCATTTGTATAATATTCATCTTTATGGCCACAGTGAAATATCTACCTACAGTTCACTGAGTACTATTTAGGTAGCACAGTTGAATTTCTAGCACATCCTTCTTTGACTTAATTTGAGGACAGGGTATATGTAGGCCAGAAGCTTCTCTCATGTAAGATAACTGAACCTAATTATATATAAAGTGGCAAGCAGAGTAAGTACCAGGAATCTCTAGCTTCAGCCTGCTAAGTGAGAAGCCTAGTGAAACAGACGCTGACAAAACCCATAACAACAAGCAGAAGGAAACAAAACAAGTAGGGAAGGATGGGATTAAAAAGAGAGAGAGAGAGAGAGAGAGAGAGAGAGAGAGAGAGAGAGAGAGAGAGAGAGAGAGTCATGACTGAATTTCCCCAAACTCTCTGTTTATTTCCCCAAGATATGAATAGTCCTTGTTTTTACTAGTTGACCTTCTTATATCATTTATTTTGCTGCACAGAGGCTTTGTCCATGAATGACAGAATTGCAGAATTCTCTACTTCCTGAGCTTTGAGGTAAAGTGAGATTATCTTCTCTACTAATTACTATCACATTCAATAACACTAATGAAAATAGGCTAAGTCACTTACAAATAGTTTTTTTTTGCATGAATAAGTTTTTTAATAATTTATATGGCCCTAAAATTCTTCCTACATTTCTGTCATCCAATTCTGAAATATTTCTAATTAATCAAGGAAATCAATACTTAGACATGAATGTATTTTTAACCAACAAGTGTATTCTTCCTGTCACCTGTTAGTGCCAACACTTGAATACTTACTAGGTATTTCAAATGATAATAAGATACCTGCATATTTCTTTTCTAGACTAGAAATGTGAAAACATAACTAGAGAAACATTCTCAAACACTCAAAAAGATATATTACACTGTAAACTACTCATTAAAACTGTATTAATTTCTATTTATACAAATTTAATATTATAGTAATGAAGTATACATTAACATTTGTTAATCACTTTCTTTAGATTTGGCGGAGTGGGAAGTACTACATAGTTCCTTGAAATTTTGATATTAATTTAATTAAATATGTAAACATTAATTTAGCACATTTGAATAAATTTGATGATGATTTCTGTGTTGACTTGCTTGGACCATCATGTCAACACATCCCTTTAATGTTTTCTGAGTTTTCTTCTAGGCAAAGATAACATTGAAATCTATTGGTTGAGAACAGCAAAGTGTTCTGTTTGTGTTTGGTAAGTATTTAATAAAAAAGGGACTTTTTTCCTTACCTGCATGAATTCTGGCACGGATATTTTCTACCATAATAATTTAAGCAAAAACATGGCTCTTATGGAGTGTGGATTTTGTTGGGTTTTGAAATGGAACTACAGTCTCAGTTTTCTTGAATATTAAAATATATAAGAAGATCTGGAGATGTCTCAGTTTCATAAATATGTAAAATGATTTTCTATTACATAGATATGAGGTAGATTATAAATGGATAAATAGATGATAGGTAGATAGATTGATGCCAAAACAGGCAGATGAAGAAATGACAAATGGGTAATGAATGCAAAAATAGGTGGTAGTCAGAGAATAGACAGAGAGAGGATATGCATATGCATAATAAATTCTGAATAGACAAATGATAAATATATACAAGAAAGATAGGTGATAGATAGATGATAGGCAGATGGTAAATGTATACATAATTCATTGAATATCCATCCATTAAATAAAGGATGAAGTAGAAGAGAAATGATGTATATTGGTTAACAGAAAGTATGAAATGACTTTGTTAGGTCAGATTTTAACTTCGTTGTTTAATGATTGTTAGTAAGGTGAAGAAACTGTGGCTTTAATGTGTCTTTCTATACAAAGTGAACCAAATAGCTGCCATGAAATATAGTTTTGCAAACTGAATAAGTAAAACATAAAAAACAATGCAGACTTAAGTGATCCACAAATAAGAGATATTAAATTGCATTTCTCTGTTATGTTAATGTCTTGTGCAACCAGCAGAGGTTTGTGAATTTAGTTACTATTATTTTGTTTTCTACAATAGAAATATATTTAAATTATATTATCTCTAATATGATATATTAGGAGAGGAAATGGACAAAAGTATTGAGTATCCAAAAAGAACTTAGTGTCCTTTTTATTCCCAGGTTTCCTATTGACTACCTCATTTTGTATGATTTTGTTTCATCGTCCTTTTTTTTTTCTTTTTAAAAATAAGAAAAACATGTTTTTTTATTTTTACATATACATTTATATTATTATACATATGTATGGTCATTCTTTTTTAAAATTTTAATTTGTTAAACCAAGAATTCATATGAAAGGCCCTTCTGTGCTTAAAACATCTTAATCCTCTGGCAGTGTCTAATATGATGTTTGTCATAAATAGTTATTTATTCCCCCTATTCAAATACATGTACATCCACATATATGCATATATACATACCTCTACACACAGATGTATATATGTTTGTGTGTTTAAAAATATCAATATATTTGTTTGACTATCACAAAGTCAATGAATAACACTGGATAATTTGACAAATATTTAGATAAGTTTAAATTTTACTACCATACTATAATATTTGATATACCCCCAAGGAAAATTTGAAGTGAGTATTAGTCAAATTTCTCTCGACTGTCACCCTGGTGATCACAACCCACACTTAGGCGGTGGTCAAATGGCCATTTCACACTGCTCACTTAAGACCATTATAAAATTCAGATATTTATATTACAATTTGTAAAAACATCGAAATTGTGGTTATGGAGTAATTTTATGGTTGTAGTCATCAACACCTCAGAAACTGCATTAAAGTGTCGCAGCATTAGGATGGTTGAGAGCCACTGTTCTAAAGGGACAGAACAGAAAGAATGAGTCTATATATAAAAGTGGGATTTATTAGAGTGGTTCACAGGCTGTGATCCAGTTATTTCAACAATAGCAGTTTTGTGAGAGAAAGTCCCAGGATCCAATAGAGGTTCAGTCCAGGAGGCTGGGTGTCACTAACTGGTCTTCAGTACATGCCAGAGTCCTGAAGAGGTAGGTTTCAACAACAGAGAAGAAATGCCTCAGCAGCAGGAACTTGCCAGTGAAAAGGAGGACAAGCCCGCCAAAAATGAAGCTCCTTTTCTTTGTGTCCTTTAAATAGGCTGCCATGAAAAGCTGTGGCCCAGATTTAGTGTGAGTCCACTGACCTCAAATGATCTGGGTTTAAATGGGATTTTCCACTTCAAATGATCCAATCAAGAAGAATCCCTCAGTGTGTCCAGCTGGTCCAGCTGCTTGAATTTTTAGTTAGTTCTAGAAGCATCAAGTGACAACCAGGAATAGCCATCACAGAGAGTTACTGTAGGAAAATATTTAGAACACATGTTTATATGAAGTATAAACACCCCAAATGAACTCATTTGATAAGATATGTCTCATCTAGTGGACAAAATCATTGAAAAAAATGGTTTGCGCTAGAAACATTTAAAGGTACAGAGTTAGAGGATCAATGTCTCAAGTTAAATCATTGTTAGTCAATCCCAATTTTTCCATAGCTCAATATTTTCACATGAACTACAATGTACCAGCACTAATATCACTGTGTGCGTTGGTGTGTGTGGGCTTGTGTGTACATATGTCTTAATTATTGACTCACCCAATTAAACTAGAAGATGACTGCCAACATTAAAATACCTTTCAATGATCAGAGTAAGAGTTTGATTATATGGAGAGCAGGGACTGACTCTTCCATGAACTCTGGTGCCCCATATTTGACGACCTCTCTTTGGTGGGGAGCCCTGGTGGCATTCAAAGAAAGAATAAGCAGACTACCAATATAAGACTTGATAGCCTATGACCACATAGCAAGGAAGGAGGTCCCCCTTCATCATAGACCTAGGGGATGGGAATAGGATGAAAGCAGAAGGGAGGGAGGAACGAGAGGATACAAGTGATGGGATAACAATTGAGTTGTAATCTGAACAAATTAATTAAATAAAAATATCTTTCAAGTTCATTTTATTCAATATCTCTGCTCTTATGATTTAAATAATTTATATAATAGGTTTTTCCTTGTTATTCACTATAAAAATATAGCATTTCCTTATATCTGTCTGCTCTTAGTCAATTTATATCTTTGGGATTCATGCATTTGTGTGACATTATCAGAATTGTGTTCTTTTAAATTTGGTGGCAGGATTTCAGTATATTCATATGCCACAATTTATTTATCATGTATTTCTATTCTCAGTGAACCAAGTATAGAAGATGACCATAGTGCTTTTATATGAAATCTAACTCAAATGATATAAGCAACCAAAATTTAATAATTTATTCAATTATATCATTTAAAATGCAAAAGAAATTACTACATATTTAGATTATTTGGATATGATTTTATTATGTAGACTGGATGGACTAACATAAGAGCCTACATTTAAGTATGGCCAATTTGGACAGCATTGGGCAAAAATTAGCTATGAATATTGTCCAACACAAAATAGTAAACTACTTAAAACTTGGTATCATTTATATAATCTTATAGGCTGCATCATGATCATAAACTCTGCAGACCACATGTCACAATGCCAAAAGATTGGGAAACCCAGGAATGCCATCAAAAGAAACAACCAGATCAAGAAAATATGAATCAAAGCAATAAAATGAAATCATGAGTCTTTCTGATAATGGGAGACAATTTAGATTCTAGTACAAGACACACAGTATTCATAATAGTATTTAAGAAGAGTACTGTCATCTTATATATTTGTTGTTTATTCAATGTTTACATTAATAGTTACACAAGTTTCGTTTAATTCCAAATGAAGAAGAGTGTTTGGAGATAAGATCAAGATTTTGACTCATTTCATAAGGAAAATTGGACTGTATTGCCAGTGTTGATCTCTGATCTCTAATCCCCTATGTGCTTTGTTAGTCTAGCCACCAAGTAGGCAAGGGGTGTGGGTCAGGAAGAGCAGAGTTCCTCTCCAAAGGTTGTCCTACCTAATCTGGAGGTTCAGTGCTGTAACCTCAAAGCCTGCTCAATCTAGCTGTCCTTTTCTGGAGCTACCAATGAGGGTGCCAAATGTGATTCGTACCCATGTCCACTAGAAACTGAATGGATGCCATCAACTTATTTCACACAGATCAGCAAACAGCAATCAAAGGGTAATGGCTTTCTGTCACCACTGACCTTCTCTAGGTACAAAGGCCACCCTGGAGGTGAGAAGCTCTCCATCCAATTACCTACCCCAACAGCTATCTGGTCCCTTTTAAAAAGTAATTTGTTCAGTGAAAAATTGAACACACTACTTGATTTGCCATTTCTTGGTGTTGCTTTAAAAAAAAAAATGCCTAAATGTTTCTAAAGTGGGGGATGGGCCTGGGTCTTTCCTCAATATTCAGGACTATACCAATGAGACAACTAATAAATAGAATTTTATGGTGTATCCAGGCAGTGAATAAAATTCAATACCTGACAAATTCTGGGTAACACTATCCTACAACTATTGTTAAATGCAAAATAGATGGTAACAACACAAGTACTTTCAAACAAGCCTTTCTTTATCTAAATATCAACTAACTGATATTAGCGACTAGAAAATGTAGAGCTTCATAAAAGCTCATTTCTAAGCTAAATCATTTTTTAAAAACCCTAAAATTGTATGAAGAGCAACCCACTTAACACATTGTAGTATAATAGCTCTCTATGAATATTTCTTTTCAGAAGTGGTGTACGCACAACATCTATGTAAACATGACACCTGTACTTTGTCTTACATTTCCCTAAAATCAGTATAAAAATGGCCAAGGAACAAAATAAAGAATCATGATTTGATAGATTCTCAAAGTACTAAGAGTCTATTCATATTCTTAATTTATTTCAGTGCTTTCCGTTGGATTTTCAAAAAGGTTTAAATAACTTGGAGATGATCATATCAACTGACTACCAAGATTCTTAACCTAAAATACTATTTTTTTTTAAATTGTATGAACAGTGTCTGGGATCCTTAGTCTGCTTGCAAATCACTAGAAGCAATGTTGAAAAGCCTCTGGGGGGAGACACAGCCCAGAAAGTGGCTGCAGCATTTTTTTCCCTGCTACTTTGGAGCATGAAGGCAAGCAGAGACACACATGCAGAAATGCCAAAACAAATGCAAACATAAAGATAGAGTGGAAACAAATATCAGGATGTTAAAAATGTTCAATCATTCTACAAACATATGGCATCTCATCCACACAAAATCACACTGATATCAGATAATTTTCAACTTTGAAAAATGTATCATATTCTGTACAATGCTTTATCGATTAAAATAATTCTAAGGATTCTCTAAGACTGTACAAGTGCTATTTATTTTAAATGTTAGTACAATTTACCCAAACTAATTTCTATTGGCATTGTATTTCCCCTAAATTGTGTGTGTTTACTTATTTTATGATTCTCAAAGTTAACAATGAATTACCAGAAATTTTTTCTTTGCTTTCAAAATATAAAATCAGCAAAAACTGTCGCTAGAACATTTATACAGTATTGATAAATGAAGAGTATCTTCAAGTCAATTAAAATTTAAAACTGTCCTTAACATCTAGGCATCATGATATACATGTACAATTCTAGTACTTAGGAGACTGGGGCAGAGGGATTGCTATTTAAGGCCTGACTATGCTGTACAGTGCCATCTTATCTTTAAAAAAATCTAGAGCAATGTTATTTTAAGAAATATATAAGCCCAAATTTTGAAAAACTTTCCCTCACAAGTGTATTTTGTTAGTACTAGGTGATTCTTCTTTCTTTTATTTTTCATCATATAGAAAAGTTCAGAAAGTTCATAAACACTCATTGCCTGATTTACACTGTTAAAAAAAAACTTGTGCAATCATAATAAATTAATTGATATCATGAAAACTTCAGGAGCCAAGCCTTTTAAATAAACTGCAGACTACATGCACATTTCACATAGTTTAACATCAGCATCCTTTCACAGAACCATTTAGAGATCTACAGATGTTGTGTTTCATGTTTGTCTAAAGACCAACTCAAGTCTCCTTCTGGTCTCTCTTTTGAACTCATTCCTTGTCTCTCATTCTGCTGCTTTTTTAAAAAATAAAGACATTAGCTTGAAATGTAATTGATTTTCATTGATTATCTAATGCTGCACTGTTTCTACTATTAGGCCACCTCTTATGTGACAGTAAAATTATTATGTAGGCAAATATGCAAATCTATACATATACTTAAGGCTACAAAGTAGTACATAACTTGATGACATAAAATACAGATAATGTCTCATGCATCTTTCTGATTACTCAATTTCTGAATGTCTTCTGAAAATAAGAATTAAGGCCCACTTTATAGGACATAAAACTGAGGATCAAAAAAGTGACTGACCTTGAAGGACAAACCCTATTGCACAAGGCAACACATACACACACATCAGACCCAGTATTTGCAGGAATCAAGCTGGAATTGATGTGCAAGCCTCCTCCCTGAGTACTAGCTCCCATATTATCCAGAGGTGAAATGGGAAAAATGCAATGGGAAAAATAAAGACCAATCAGCAGTCTCTCCTCAGCTATAAAGCATATGGCCATCATAATAAGACATCCCCAAGAGTGCAATACTGGCACTTATATCTTGAGGATAATCAACATACTTCTAATTGAACTGAAGTCCCATTAAATAAAAAAGAATCCATGTCCGGTACTGTAAGCCTAGCTAAATACTATGGCTGTTGAATCCACTGGCCATAGAGGAGAACATGCCATTGCCACTTTCCTAAAACAGTATAATTTCTAACTTCAGGCAAACTACTTCTCCCTACACCACAGATAAGTGAAGATCTCACTCCTCCTTAAAGAATCTTCTCTGTGCAGCAGTCAGAGATCAGTACAGAACACCACAGCTGCTCAAAATGCGGGGAACAACTAAATCTGAAGTTGGCAACCCAAATTATTACATCTAAAACACAACTGCTTCTTGGTAGCCTGCTATCCTTCCTCTGAGTGACACCAGGCCTCCATATACAGGGGACATAGTCAAATATGGGGCACCAGAGTTTGTGTGAAAGTCAGTCCCCACTCTCCACTCCACTGTGGAGAGTGTCCTGTCCATTGGCTAGATCTGTGTAAGGGTTCAAAGTTTACTGCACATATTGTACTTGGCTAGTGCCATAGTTTGGGCAGGACCCTTGGGCCCAGATCTGCCCATCATAATGTTCTTCTTGTAGGTTTCTAGGATCCTCTGGATCCTTCTATTTCCCTATGGAGGAGCTCCCCCTTGGTCAAAGTCATAGGGGAAGGGAAAAGGGGAAAAGCAAAAGGGAAGGAGGAATGGGAGGATACAAGGGATGGAATAACAATTGAGATGTATTATGAATAAATCAGTAAAAATATCTAGAAATAAATAAAACACAATCACTATTACTAAGACTTGGGATATGTCAAAGAAAGGGATGTCAGAAAGACTACGAGCAAGAGGACATCATTTCTGTTGAGAGATAATATCTTCTACATATGACATCCAAACTCAACACTAACTGATATATAAGCATACATAGGAAAACCTCACAAGGCCCCACTCCTAGATGACAGACACAAGCAATTGATGGATGTGAAGAGAAAGACTAATCAGGCTTGCCCAGGAACTAGCCGCTAATGGTCAACTCTAAACCCTAAGCACACACTCCTGATTTAGGTCCTTGTATATACATATACAGAATAATAATTGAAAGACAGGCCATGAAATTGGGGGGGGGGTGTATAAGAGGGAAACTAAAGGTTTTGTTCAAGGGATCATGTGGGACAGGTGTGTGTGTGTGTGTGTGTGTGTGTGTGTGTGTGTGTGTGTGTGTTTAGATAAAGGAATCATAGTTAAAATACAAAAAAAAAATTAAAGACCATCAATCTCTCAAAATCATTAAATGATTTTCATCTTGGAATATTAAAACATTTTTTATTTATTTAGCAAGAATGTTAACTATTTATATAGGAAATGTTAGTACAGGCATTATATAGAAAAGTTTATAGATTACGTTTGAGCCTATATTGTTAAAATTCCTTCTCAAGGGGGAGATATAAAAAAAAAACCCTAGGTATAATTCTACCAGAGTTTTACTAATGATTTTATTAGGAATAGATACAGCTGAAGTTATGCCAGTATATGTATTTGAGACTGAAGATTTGGAACTGAAGATTTGGAACTAGAAGTCTCTAATGAGCGAGAACATGTGACATTTTTCTGACTGGGCTGGTGTTACCTGATTTAATATGATCCTTTAAATTACCATTTGTTTACCAGCAAAGTTCATCACTTTATTTTTCTTTATACCTGAATTATATTCCATAGTGTACACACAACATTTCACTGTCAATTCACTGGTTAAAGGGCATTTAGGGTTTATGCTTCTTAGATATTGTGAATATAGTGGCAGTGAATATGTCTGAGTAAATGTCTGTGGAATATGGTTGTCAGATTCGACAATGAGTAATGATTTGCCCTCTAGTTCATTGAACTTGATGATCTGGAAGTAAAGCAAGAAATATGTTGCCAAGTGTAGGCTAATGCAATCAAAATAAGGGACCTCCTCTTTTTTTAATCTCATCATTGTTCATCCAATAATAAATTTTCTATAATTTCTTCTCAGCCTCTGATTTGCATATTTAGTACCCAATTAATGTTTATCGCTGGGTTATCTTCTTATCACTCATTCCTTAAATTTTGTAAGTAAATTTTCCTTGCATGGAGCATTAGAATTTAACCATAAACACAATTCTGAGGTTGTAGAAGAATAAATCATCACCCATCCTCTAATCTGATGATCTAATAATAAGTATGTATAACATCTGGATGACTTTCCTCACTTATAGATTTATATTTATTGAGTTCATACTGTCACTTGGAAAAGCGTAATGCTAAGACATTGCTTTTAAAGACTGTGGCATAAGATTACTTGATGGTAATGATACTTTACATGGTCACTAACACATGTGGTTTAAAAATAAAAATATGACAAACACAATTACCCAGCATCTAAACTCAGTTCACCATTTTACCTTCTATTTTATTTTATGAAAATGTTCCTATGCGATTCAAACCGACAAATAACCAAATTACAAACTGAGTTACTTCTTTCTCTTCTATTTAGATACCCTTCAAAATATACAAAGATGAAACAATCAAAATTTAGAGTACTGGTGATGGTTGACTAGTTTTGAGAGTTTTGTTAAATATAACCATTTTCTAAACTCACACAAAGACTTTTTAAAGACTAACTGCCGGGCAAGGAGATGCACACCTGTAATCCCAGAATTTATGGAAGCAGAGGCAGGCAGTTCTCTGTGAGTTTGGGGCCAGTTTGGTCCACAAAGCAAGTCCAGGACAGCCAAGACTATACAGAAAAACCCTGTCTTGAAAAACCAAACCAACCAACCAAGCAAACAAACAAAAAGAAGAACTACCCATTACAATTCAGTTTTTTAGCAAAATGTTTTGGTTTTACAATTTACATTTAATATACTTTGTAATGAATAAAGGTTCAATCCGCATATATGAAACTGATTCCATGTCCCTTTGAAACATGCTAATACCTATATTTATAAGGGATTGCTATTTTAACATCAGACTAAAGGTAACAACTCCAGAGGCTGAGTCAGATGATTGAAGATTTTATCTTCTTGTTCCACTAATGACTACTTAAATTATGGCATCATGAAACCCTGGCTTTAACATTCTACAGTGTTGCAGAACAAAGTTTGGAAAATAAGAATAACCTTATGCTTATTTCTTATCATTACAAATTCTTTTGTTTATATGGACATTCTGTCAGGACACCTCATGGTTCTTCTATAGGCAAGAATTCAAAAGGAAAGCTGAGCAAAGTTGGTAAATAGAAAATTAGCATTCATTAATTTGTAAATGAATACAATGATTGTTAAACTAAGAGAAGGGCAAAAAACCAACTTCCATTTGAGTGACATTTTTCTGCACTGTCTAAGAGTTGTTATGTATGTTCAAATACTAATTTATGTAGTAGCAGAGACCTAAGTACAGACTGGACTTTGGTATTGGTAAGCATCACCTGTTTCAACATTTCATAAACATTATTTCCCATGGCCTTCTGATTAGTTGAATAAAGAGCAAACAGCTGAGGCAAAAAGAGGTAGGCAGGATTCTGAAGATAGAGAAAACTCTGTGTGAATGTGAGAGGCACAAAAGATGGAGGAAATTGATGAATGAGACTGAGGAGAGGTAAGGAACCATGCAGCTGAACACAGACTAAACATAGCTTAAAAGTGCTAGTTGGGAACACCAGTAAGCCAAGGCCCAAAGTTATTATAAATAAATGTAAGACCCTATATCATTCCTCAGAGCTGGGGTGGACATAGAATGTCCGTATTTTGCACACTTCAGGATAGATCAAGTTTTCCACTGATTGCTTCTGTGATTTGGGAGCAATTATTCAACTTTTACCTTTTTTTCATTACCATGAATTTATATTCAATGAAGCATTTTTGTGTCTTAGCATAATTGCAAGGTAAGTTAATAATAAGAAGGAAAAAATAGCTGTCTGGAAAGTATAATGACCTAGCCATTGCCAAACAGGTTGAATTTTAAGAAAAAAAATTGAGACAATTTGAAGTATTATTATTCCATGGAAGTAGCTGTAAGTCAAATTTATATTCAACAGAGTATAACTATATAATTAGTAATGAATCTCTCTTTTTGGGTATTGGATGGTATGCAAAACCCATCATTTTTCAACAATTGGATTTGGGTAAAGTGAAGAAACTAGCTATAACTGATTTACTAAGCAAGTCAACTTAAGGTTGAAATATATTTTTTCAGTAATAAGGAAATTTATGTTTTGAAATAATACTATATTCCATGTATTAAACTTAAATAGAACTATTTTATCACAGATAAATTAGGATCACTTTTCCTATCTCTTTTGGGTGTAATCTCTGACTTCATTATTTCTCAAATAATATTTATTGAGCTCCTATACATGGACTCATGAGTTTTTAAAACACATTATGAATACATGACTTTGAACGGTTCAGCAGGAGGTATACACTATCTTAAATGAGGATCAACATGATAGATAGGTCTGTAAGGGCAGTTGGTACATCACTTTCAGTCCAGTCTCCATGTAAAGAACAATAAAATAGTTAGTCCAAGGAGTTTTAAGACAGACATTTTCTTCTTTCACTTGTCCTTTATGGCAGAGAGATCAGATGATTAGGGAGCATTAGTAGTCCTCAAAGATCCAGATCTTTTCTCCATCTCTATAAAAAGAAAATTAGTATTTAGCCTATCCCTTTGGAAAGATTTCTTTTGCATCATTTTTTCTCCTTTCTACAAACTCCAATTTGAAAACAAATGAAAACTCAGTTTTGAACTTTAAATCAAAAAAGAAATGATAATAATGAGTGAGTTAACCCAGAAACAGAAAGACTATCATCGCATATACTCATAATTGAGCACTAGCCCAAAAGGCACGTCCCATGAAAACCTTCACTTGCCAGGAGATTGGGATAGATGTGAGGACATCCTACTGAGACTCTAGATAAGAGAAATATAGGAGATGGGGAAATAGAAGGACCCAGGGTCCTAGAAACCTACAAGAAGAACATTTTGACAGATGGATCGGAGGCAAGGGGGGGGGAGGTGCTCAAACTATTGCACTGACCAAGGACAATACAAGTAGTAAACATCGAACCCCTACTCTGATCTACCCAATCGACAGGACATTCTCCACAATTATGTGGAGCGCGGGCACTAACTCTGACATGAACTCTGGTGCCCCATATTTGACCACCTTCCCTTGGTGGGGAGGCCTGATGGCACTCAAAGAAAGAATAAGCAGGCTACCGAGATGAGACTTGATAGCCTATGACCATATAGAGGGGGAGGAAGTCTTCCCTGGTCATAGACCTAGGGGAGGGGAATAGGGTGAAAGTGGGAGGGAGGGAGGAATGGGAGGATACAAGCGATGGGATAACAATTGAATTGTAATCTGAATAAATTAATAAAATTAAAAAAAGAAAATTTGTAAAAGAAAAAAAGGATAGTCTGTTGAAGCAGCCTGCAGACATCATACATAAACTATGAGGCCTAAAAAAATAGAAATGGCACCTGCCAAGGATAGTACATGCAGTAAACATTGAACCCCAATCCAGATCTAGCCAATGGACAGGACATTCTTCACAGTTGAGTAGAGAGTGGGGTCTGGCTTTCACATCAACTCTGCTGACCCATATTTGACTATGTTCCCTGGATAGGGAGGCCTGGTGCACTCAGAGGAAGGATAGCATGCTACCAAGAAGAGACTTGATAACCTATGAGCATATAAAGGGGGAGGAGGTTCTCCTCAGTCACAGTCATGGGGAGTAAGGGGAAAATGGGAGGGAGGGAGGAATGGGATGATAGAAGGGAGGGGATAACCATTGAGATGTAATATGAATAAATTAATAAAATATATTAAAGATTTAAAATTAGACAAAATCTATATATATTCTAAAAATGCAAAACTAATACAAGTGGTTAAGTAAACTGGTACTGGTTATGTTGAGGCAATGCCTAGGTACATTAAGCAATAGGTAGTTTGCTTTTAATGAATTAATAGAAAAAGCAAATATGTCAGATTTTAGTAGTACAGTGAATAGTAAAATTATCAACTTATAAGGATAGTTAATTTTGGCTGACAATATTGGAATATTTATCCCATGATTGGTTGGCTCTGACTTTATATCCATAAAAGGAAACCCAATTTATTTTCAGTGGTGATAATAGTGTTCACTCAGTGACTTAATTGATAATGACAAGGACCAAGAGAATGTGGATCACAAGTCAGTCCTAGGTGTTGCCTTCAGTGTCAGTGACCTAATTTCTTCCAACCAGAACCTACCTCTGGAAGTTACACTCTCACTTACCACTACTCCATGAGTAAAGCACTAGCCATTTAACCCGAAGCTGTTTAGAAGATGATTATCTACATCACAGGTTTATATTAAATAGTTAAGCACTGTTATCTAAAAGTCCCTAAGACCCTGAAGTACACACAAAGAAACTTTAAAAATGTTAGTTGGTTAAAAACAGCAAGTCTTCTTTTATTGATTTAAATTAGCCATTTTTGTTGTTTTAAATAAAGCTATACAATTAAACTAGTGTATGAGTCTCGTTGATTCCTTTATCTAGGACATTGTTAGTATGATTAAAAGTATCATACATTTACACACACACACATACATATATTTGTGAAGGTAGTAATGGGATATTAGTAATGTGATTACAAATATTCCTGTTTTTCTGAATCTGTTTCATGAATTTAAGAAAATATTGTAGATAAAATGCTCATAATTTTTCCAATAGGATGATAAAATTTACCTACATATTCATATATCTAGGGTAAAACAATGTTCCAATTTTCAAAACCATTAAAAATTATTATTTAGTACTAAAGAATGGCTACAACAATATGTAAAAAAATTTAACTAAGTCTTATTAATATTCCTGCATATTTATTATTTAGTTTGCATATTCACATTCTAATTTAGATATGAATTATGAATACATAATTTTTTCATGTACTACATTTCATGAGGGAATTATTTTAATACTTTAAATATATAAGCATATTTTATCTATTTCAATCGGGTTTTTCTAATTGAGACTTTGTTATGGAGAATTATAATAATACCACTGTGTATTTGTTAAGCAATCAAATGAATCACCAATGGCAATATATCTCTGCTACAGGAGCTGAAAACAAGTTTCATCCAAGCTTATAATACAAGAGTACAAAATGTTATAAAATCAAAGGACTTTTATGAAACTATGAAACACACAAGTGTAAACAATGAACTCTGAATTTCTAATGCTGTCTATCAAAGAGGATTGTTTTAGAATCCTGCTTTAAGTTGACAAACTTTAATCATCATCGAAGAAATTCTGAAAACAGAGATCACATATTGAACACTTATGTTTGTAAAACTAACCATGATTAAGTGAAAACATTCTTACATTAGACTCACCTATAAATTTTGATCTCTTCAGACATCTTATTGTACTGTTAATAAATATAACAGAAAATGAAAGTGCTTTAGCATCATCATGGAAATCTCTCAGATGGGAAAACGCTTATCTTGCTAGCTTGAGAAATTAGGTTGAATCCCAGAACTTCTGTGAAAAGGAAGCAGATGTGATGTCACACAGGAAGGTACATCTCAGTGGCGAGAACCATCCCTGGGAGTTCGGGACCAGCTAGCCTAGCCTACTTGGCGTGTTCCTGGACCATGTGAAAACCTGCCTCAAAGAAAAGGAGACAGTGATAGAGGAACAACACCTAAAGCTGTCCCTATGTTGCTATAATCATGTACACAACAATACTCAAATCCATGTGTTTCTGTACTAATGTGAATGTGTATCCACATGCATTCACACACACTTGCACTCAAAAATTTAATTAGAAATTAAATGAATCCTCCAAGTCAAAGTTTTCTGTCACCCTTTATGGTATTTTTAAATTATTCTTATTATTTCCACTAATTGAGTTTTTAAATATTTTTTCTATTTATTTTAATTTATTCACATTAAATCCCAGTTACTATCCCCTTGCTCTTATCTTCCTGTTCCCACCCTCTTCTCCTCTTCTGCCCCATTCTCCTCCTCTAGACCTCTGACAGAGGGGGATGTCCTCCCCCACCATTTGACCCCAGCTGATCAGGTCTCATACAGATAGCCTGCATCCCCTTGCTTTATGTGCCCACAAGGCCACCCACCAAGAGGCAGTGATCAAATAGCAGGCACCAGAGTTCATGTCAGAGGCAGCCCCAGATCCCCCTGCCCACCCCCACCACATGGAGAATATTTTTAACAAAAGTACAAACTAATCATGGTTGTTGAAACATGTAAACTTGGTTCCCAGAAATTTGAAGTAAGATAATGTTGAATTTCAAGGATAAAATGTTACTCTGTTTCATAAAAAAGAAAAGCAAAACTTGTTTTGTGTAAACAAACAAATTTACTTCATCAACAAGGTGAATATCTTGAAGTCAAATTTTCTGTGAAAAGTCATTTTGTATACCAAGACAAGTGAAATGCAAAAGTTGACAGTTTTAGGCTTGTATTTCTCTAAACTTGATGCCTTACTGTTATAATATACCATAATTCATTCATATTTTCATATTTAAATAAAATGTATACCCTTTAAAATATTAAAAATATAAAATATAATGATTATTTTACAACTTATATATAGATGATGCAAATCATTCTGTGAAGTGTAGCTAAGGTTGTTTTGTCTACATGTAAAGTGTAATAAAATTTAATGCTCTTCAATGAAATATAATTTTGCTTAAATATTAAATATAGCAAAGGTCTTATAAATGTTATTGTCCTGTATATTTCTCAAAAAGTAAACTAATGATTTAATACTTGAAGAGTCATGTTTTCCTCCATTTTTAAAGGAAATATCATTTTTACATAATGGATTTAATATTCAGTTTTTTTACAAAATGTTTCACCATAACTTTTTTTTCAAGTATTTCTTAGGATATGTGTGTGTTCCATCAACATATTTTAGCAGACATTTAAGTTTTAATTATTATCTTAAAATATAATTAGATCTTACTTTTTGCTTTAATAAATTTCCCTTAATTTTCAGAGACATATTTTATGAAATATTGACATGTTTTAACAGGTTAAATTATTTCAACTTGCAGCACATAATCCAGACTCTTATTATAAAGAGGCTTATTGAATTTATATTATGGAAGGTGAAGAAATTCAGACCATCTCCAAACAGCCTCTGCCTATCTTAGATGCATAATCCATTGCAGTCAAGAGTTAAACCGACTGTGGGGAATTCATATGAGTAAAGATGAAAGTGGCCTAGAAAAGGCGGTGGAAAATCATCAAGAAGGAAAATTGAAGATCTACGTCTTTTTTTCTGCCTATTTTCATAGGAAAATTTGATACCTAATTCACTTCTACTGATAATCTAAATGCAAAACTGTATGACCAGTGATGCTTTACCCAACATTGGCCACTTTAGGGTACAGATTTATCAGGGTTTAGATTTCTCAGGATAGCCCAGGGCTCAAGATAACCAGGTTCCATAGCACATGTTATCATGCAATTACAAAGCACTGTGAAATTGAGTGTAAATTTGCTTTTGCTAGGAGTGTTTGCATTTTATGTCTTATAGATTTTTGAGGAATGAAAATATTGGCCCTTAATTATAAAATGTCAGACATGAGTGCACAGGGAAGGAAGGATTTGGATAGATCAGAGAAAATCTTGGCAACTAAATTTATGCTTTGTAATTTGCCTGTACACTGCCTGTGCTCATTCTATTTATTTTTGGGACATTTGTTGAATCTTGGTTAAAATACTTTTCATAACTACTTAGAAAACATCAATCATGATCTCATATAAATCATTCAACACTCTTCCACCCATTCCTCACTCAACACAGACCCCTCTGTATTTTGTGTAACATCTTTCAGTTGAAAGGAATTTACAGAAAATTACGCACATGCCATAAATTCCATCATACACCAAGAAACAATTTGCCTTCATAATTTAGTGTGCAGGGTAAGTTAAAAACAGAACCTCTAGTGAATTATTACTCCCTGTAGTTATAATATGCCTTCTTCCTCTGCCCATAAAACAATAGGGAAAGTGCACCTTGATGGATTCACTAGTTATACCATATGCCAGGATACTTTCCTGGAAATATGTTCCCTTAAATAACTAGCCAAACAGGTAGCTCATCATGGCAGGATGCAGTTGCAATTCTAAATCATTCCCTGAATACTTGAAAATACCCTAGAGCATGATAAGAGGATAATAAGTTGTTAGCATTATTTCCATAAGCAAATGATTAGGAAGTTAGAAGGTGGCACTTGAAAGGTCCAAGTGTCTGATTCATAGTCACATAATCATATCCTCTATAGGATATGTACTTACAACTTTATATGGTCTGGATGTTAACATGCCATCTGTGCCAATAATTCTACACTGTGCCAACTGCCTAACATTTAGGACAATTCTGCTCTTCAAAAATTGTAATATTCTCTGAAGTTATAGAAGACTGACAAATAAGGCCTGTTCTCACAGTCTCATAATAGTAGTGCTGGTACTGTGAGTAGAGGGAAGATTGTGAAAGCACGTTACTAGGGAGAAGAATTTATCATTTAGTAATCAGTGAAGAAGATAAATTGCTTTTAAAGTATCATGCAACTACTTTCAAGGCTTATTCATGAATGTGATATGAATGTAGTAGCAGGCAACAGAACCATACATCCTAAGTCATTAGCACACATTGTTAATTAACAATGAGAAGCTCATTTTAAATTTATTGCTCCTTTTGTTCTTATTCTTATCAGCAGAGCAAACACAAGTTTCTTTTTCTAGAGATGATAATATACTTCGAATGAATGAATGAATGAATGAATGAATGAATAGTTTCCAATCCTCCAACTCCAGTTTAAGAATCATAATCAAATTATTTGAAATATTTTTCAACTGCTATAATTTCATATCTGTCTCTTTTTGGCTCTCTGTTTTGTAGTCATACCTAAGTAATTTTTCTATTTATCCTATCATTTCTTTTCCCACACTCTTAGTTGCAATCATTGAAAAAATGTAAGCATAAATTTTAGTGGTATTTTATGATTTAAAAATTACTACATAACACATCATGAGAAATTGTATTAAAGGGGTTGAAGCACTATGAATGCTGAGAACCAATAGCTGAGAGTCTTTGTTATCTGCAGAGCAGCCACAGTAAAAACATGTTATACTAAACAAGTCTAATGATTAGAAAGCAAAGACATGCTCTCTTTAAAACATAATATGAATATTTACTAAAACCAGACTTAATGGTCTATGCCTGGGATACTTGGACAATGTTATCTCAGGAATATGAGATTCTGGCTAGTTTCCAATTTTTTTTTTTTTTATATTCAGACAAGAAGGCTTAAAACCACAACCAGAAGGTCAAAATAACACAAGTCTTGAATTGTTCAAATAGCAAGAAACAGCATAACATATTAGAAAGAATGCCATATGTGCTTTATAGTCTTTTATTGTGTTTAATGACATGACAAATCGCTAGTTGATAATATTGTATTAGACATTGATGAATATATTTTTGTGGATCATTAACCCCAGGGAGAAAATAAACCTAGAAGGAAAGATGTCATAGGACACTTTGCATGTTGGAAAGTCCCCTGTCTTTTAGAAAACAAAAGTGACTTTGTCTAACGTATGGCATTTTTTGATATGCAAAAGTTACATGACATGCCTATATAAAATTTGTAGAGTAGTCTTTATTATGCAGAAGTTTAAAAACATCAAGAAATCTCCCTCTGGTGTTAACTATAGTGTATAAATCAATATGCTCCAAGGTATGTATTAAAAGACTTTTGCAAAAATATATCTATAACTGTTATTTGTCTGTTAGAGTGCTAGATATCAAATGAATTGCCTCAAAAAAATAATAATCGTGTGGTTTGTCAGTGTGTGAGACTTCTCTTTTCTTGTCAAATTTCTTAAATGGTTATGTCATTTACAGATCATTAAATGAATCTATTCATGCCACAGTATAATAATCCTATTATCATTATTCTTGTAATAACTCATTTGTATCAAACTCCTGATAATAACTCTAACTATTCCAAGTTTTTAAAATAAGTATATACTTTGGTTTAATATTTATAAAGCATGATTTCTTATTTTCTAGTTTTGAATGTTCATCGACAGTTTTTGCCTTTGTTTTGTTTTGTTTGTTTTGTTTTTGTTTTACAGGACAGGGTTTCTCTGTGTAGCTGTGGCTGTCCTGGACTCACTTTCTTGCCTTGTAGAAAAAAGGTGGCATCAAACTCACAGAGCTCCACTTGCCTTCTGCCTCCAAACCCAGATAACATATTTTTAATCAAAGTAATGTTGAATAAATATGTAGATAAGACCTAACCACTAAGTACCATATTTAATCTCTACTTGAACTGAGAATAACAAAAGTGGCAGGTGAGATTAAGTCAGTTGTCTTGTATACACTCCATTTGTAAATTGAGAAAAAAACTTCAGTTTGTTTTAACATTTACTGCTCATTTTACTTTCAGGTATATGAAGTTTCCTATATTATTTATAAAATATTATTTGTGGAGCTGGTGAAATGGCCAAACAGTAATAGTGTAGGCTATTCGTTTTTTAAAATTTGTTTATTCACTTTACATTCTAATCATAGTCCCTCTCTACTCTCCTCCTCGTGTCACTCTCCATCCCTCGCCCCCCTATATATCTTCCATACCCCTCAGAAAAGCAGAACCCTATCCACCAATGTACATCAAGTCACATCAGGACTGAGCACATCCTCTTCTTCTGTGCCCAGGCAAAGCAGCCCTGCCAGGGGGAAATGAATGAAAAGCATACAACAGAGTCTTTGTCAGAATTAGCCCCTGCTCCCCTTACTAGGGAACCAACATGAAGGCCAAGCTACCCATTTGGTATATATATGTAGGGGCTTAGATATATGGGTAGATATATGTGTGGCCCTTGGCTAGTGCTTTAGTTTCCGCAAGTTCCCTGGACCCAGGTTAGTTGGCACTATTAGCCTTCCTATGGAGCTCTTGTCCCCTCTAGGTCCTTCTATCCTTCCCTCACTCTTCCATAAGTATCCCTAAGTTTTGCCCAGTACTTGCCTGTGAGTCCTGGGATCTGTTTGGCTCTGCTACTGGGTATAGCCTCTGAGAGGACCGCTATGCTAGTCTCCTGTCTGCCAGCATATCAGAGTGTTGTTAATAGTGTCAGGGGTTGGCTCTCTCCTTTAGTGTGGGTCTCAAGCTGAGCCAGGCCTTAGTTGGATATTCCCTCAATGTCTACTCTATCTTTATCCCTGCACGTGTTTTAGGCAGGGTAAATTTTGGATCAGCATTTTTTTGTGGGTTTGTTAGAATGCTCCTCTCTCCACTAGGAGTTCTGTCTAGTTAGAGGTGGCCACTTCAGTCTGCATGAGGCCTGCAATTAGACTCTCAGATAGAGCCACTCCCACACCCTCCCAAGGTCCTACCTTATCTTAGGTCCCCAGTTTATCTCAGATATGCTTCCTCTGACACTATCTCTTCTTTCTGCAAGTCCTCTGCCGGACCCCAGCTATCCCCACATCTGATCCCCACTCTCATTTCCCTCAGCACTCCTTCTCCTACCCTGTTCCCTGTCTTCAACCACTTCCTCTGTCTATTCTAGTTCCCTTTTTGAGTGAGATTCAAACATCCTCACTTGGGCGCCTCTTGTTATTTAGCTTCTTTGAGTCTATTAATTCAAGTATGGGAATCTTGCAGTATATGGTTAATATCTGCTTATAAGTGAGTATATACCATGTGTGCCTTTCTAGGTCTAGGTTACCTTACTCAGGCAACATATTTTCTAGTTCCAGCCATTTGCCTGGAAATTTCAAGATTTCCTTGTTTATATTAGGTGAGTAGCATTACATTGTATAAATGTACCAGTTTTTTTTTTTTTTTTTTTTTAATCCATTCTTTGGTTGAGGGAACATCTAGGTTGTTTTCAGATTCTGGCTGCTAGTTGAGCAAATGTCCTTTTTTATGTTGGATCATCTTCTGGGTACATACCCAGAAGTGGTGCAGGTGGGTCTTGTGGTTGAAGTATTCCCAATTTCTAAGAAAATGCCAGATTGATTTACAAAGGGTTGTCCCACTCCCACCAGCAATGGAGGAGTGGTCCCCTTTCTCCACATTTTTGCCAGCATGTGTTGTCACTTGAGAGTTGATATTAGCCGTTCTGATGAGTGTAAAATGGAATCTCAGAGTCATTTCGATTTGCATTTTCCTAATGACTGAAGACATTGAGCATTTCTTTAAGTGTTTCTAGCCATTACTCTGTTGAAAATTCTCTGTTTAGCTCTTTATCCCCCTTTTTTTAATTGGGTCATTTATTTTGGTGATGTTTAATTTCTTGAGTTTTTTATATATTTTGGATACTGGCCCTATATCAGATGTAGGGTTGGTGAAGATCTTTTCCTAGTCTGTAGGCTGTCATTTTGTTCTGTTGACACCGTCCTGTTCCTACAGAAGCTTTGCATTTTCATAAGGTCCCATTTGCTAATTGTTGATCTTAGAGCCTGATCTATTAATGTTTGTTCAGGAAGTTGTCTCCTGTGCCAATGAGTTCAAGGCTCTTCCCCACTCTTCCTTCTAGCAGATTTAGTGTATCTAGTTTTATGTTGAGATCTTTAATCCACTAGGACTTGAGTTTTGTGTAGGCTAATAAATGAATCTGAATGTCCAAACTTTTGTATTTGTAAACATGTGTTTCCAGGTGTCTTTCCCACTGCTCTCCACTTTTTTTTGAGACAAAGTGTCTCTCTAAACCTTGGGTTCACTGATTACACTAGACTGGATATCCAGTGAGTTCTAGTAATGATCCCCGTTTCAGCTTCTCCTGTTTCATATGTGCAAGCCACAGAAACTGATTGTTTGACATGGATGCTGGAAGTTGAATTCCTTTCCTTGATTTCCTCAGCCAAAAGACTTTTTTTTAACATACATGTGCTATTGAGATAAATAAGCCATGTGGTTTCTGTTTCTAGACATTTCAATGGATATTTAGGGCATCATGGTTAGAAATGACTAGAATACTTCCACCAAACTAAAATGAAATTACTAAATCTTGTATCCATTGGTAGACACAAACACACACACACACACACACACACACACACACACACACACACACACATACTACATATCATTTTTTAGGTTATAAAGGAAACATATTTTGAATTGAGAAATGCCAGTTTTATTGCTTCCTGGATGATGTCTACTGTCTTGTTGAACATGTAGAGCAACATGTAGAGCACAGGAAATCAGGATTCTGATGCAAACAGCATTAACCTGCCAGATTATATTATACAGAAATCCAAATATATTTCTCTGTAATTAGAAATGGTTAGGTATGCAGAATATGGCACATTACATAAATTCATCCTAATATGTCCAGATTTGATATATAAAAATTTGATGTTGGTAAAATATGCAAGTCAATTAATAGAGGATAATTCAGTGATAATTTCTTTTTGAATTTATAGAACAGAAACGGTTAGAATTTTAGTACAATCATCTCAACAGATACAGAAAAATAACAGCTATTTTCTCTTTATGAAAGCCCTCAATAAATTGGGGAAAAAAGATGACTGATTCAATCTGATGACATGGTTTTTTCACATGGCAGAAGGCATATTTCTAACATCATTCTTTTGAATTCTTTGCTTGGTATGTGTAATTTTCACTAGGTCTCAAGATGGACATGTCATTGGTTGACCACTCCCACAATTTCTGTACAGTTATTGCTCTAACACTAATCAGGAACTAATTATTCACTGACAGTTTTGTGCTTGGGTTGGTGTTCCAGTCCTTGTGCTAAAAGTCTTATCTAGTTGCAGGAAATGACTGTTTCAGGCTTCATATTCCCTGTCTCTAAGAGTTTTATCTAATGTAATAGCTAAATAGATTCCTGTGAACTTCTATTGTCCTAGGTTTTTTAGCTCATCCAAGAGGTGACCCTGCCCCCTATTTCAGCTGTCTCTCCCAGTACTCTCTCCTTCTGTCCTCCCCTGGCTGGGTCCCTTTTCTTCCCCTCCCCAGGGCTGTCCCCATCTAGTCCCCTCCCACAGTTCACCCATGATGTCTACTCTATTTCCTCTTCTCAGAGCCCTCATTGTTACTTATTTGGGTCTCTGAATTCTATCACAGTTATCCTTTACTTACAGTTAATATTCACTTAAAAGTGAATATATGCCATGCTTGTCTTTCTGGGTCTGGGTTTCTTTACTTAGGATGATCTTATCTAGTTCCATTTACACAATAATGAGATTGTGTACTCACATACTACTCACCTGTTAAAAACAGACATCTTGTGTAACGGTCTTAATAATAATTACAAGTCCCTTTGTTAAAAATACATTTAAAAAACTAATTCAGTTTTACCTCATTTTTATGTTGCAGGTTCTCCTGTGGATGTGCCATAGAAGACAGGAAATAGCTCCTGAAATTTAAATTTATCAGAGATTTGAGAAATTTAAACTATTGAAAAATACTTAAGCTGAATTTCTGATATATTTGTGCTTTTCATAAAAGAAAAACAAGTTGGCTTCCATTTGTATTATACAATCTTCACAAGGATATTTCTATAGAAAATAGTATGAAAATTATGCCAAAAATTTAATGCATATGTGGTAAACAGCATATTCGTCAATTACTGAGTATAAAACCTTTAGGTCTTCTAGGCACAGGGTTTCCCTGCTGTAATGCTCTGCATGCAGGGAGTCATCTAGCCTTCTTGATGTTTATTCTATGCAAATTGGAACTTAGGGAACCAGTGTACTTGCTGTGAAGAATAGGGCATCTCTCATCTTTGACCCAAAAGGAATCCATCTTCTCAGATTATATTGAATGGGGGCAGCCCAAACTGATAGCTAACAGAAAGGGTAAAATGCCGTGTTCCATAGAGTTCTCTGCAATGGAAATGCTATCATAAGAGCAATATGTGGTTTACTCTGTCATTCATACACTTATGTTTACAGGTTGTGGGGCTCATTTGTTGAGTCCTATACAGCATATGTGAAGTATGCACCTGGATTTTGAAAATTGACAGAAATGCTTGGAGTTTTGACATGTTTCACCAATCTCATCATTTGCAAGGATCAATTATTATGTTTTTCATAATGATATTAGATGCCCTAATATATTATATTACAAATACTGAGACAGTTGTATGGTATTTATAATGGCATTAATACATTATATTAAAATAAAAACTGAAAGTATTTACTGAATTGTAATATTGTTTTATAAATAATGATCAGCTCCAAGGATGGAAAATAACCAGAAGAAAAGTGTGTGTTCTGTGCCATGAAATTAAAATGAATGATGAGTAATTGTTGATTCTTCTTTCCTCATGTATTATATTCATATTAAAAAGTAAAAACAACATAAAACTTTATCTTTATGTGACAAATAAAATGATCTTTTCAGTGATATATTCGTGACTAATAGACAGTAATAAGTTCTATCATTATAGTTTTAGCCTAATTATCATAAAAATAGTTCTTCAGAATTTTTACTAAAGTTCAACTGACATAGTATTGTGAACAATGCACAGCAGAGTTATAATATTATATTGAACAATAATTAAGATAAATATCTTGTCAACTTTAATTTATGAATGCAAATGTGACTGGATATATTGGGGACTTAAAAATGAAAACTCCCTTGAATTTTATTTCTTTCATTTTTCAAAGATAAATTATGTTTTTACATAATAAGTCATTGAAGATACTTTTAAGAATGATTCACTAGATTAAAAGGAGTAAAAGAAAAGTGGATAGACATATTAACTATAAGACAGTCTGTGCATTCTTCCATCTAAGTTGTTTTTTTCCCTGAACATTATTGATTTTGGCCCAGAGATAAACCCAGTCACCGTGAGTGATAAACTATCACCAAATCCCATTGACTTTTTCTCTTTTGCTGTAGTTTTTGTCAGGTCAATGAATTATCCTTGGCTTATACTTTGTTCTTTAAGGCATAAATCAAGTTTTTTTCTTTTCTTTTTTTTTTTTTAAGTTAGCTCCTTACAAGTTTGGAAGAATGAAGTCAAATATAACCTGAACTGAATATCTAAGCTTTTGTTTACTTGAAATGTCTTCCTATAATTCTTAAAATGTCAGTATGGCTTTTATTTATTAATGATTAGAGGTGGCTTATGTCCATACAGTTAAATTGTTTAATTAACAGGGACTGCTTTTGCTTTGTTCACTTTAACTTCAATGTTCATAATAAACAGATAAAAAGAATTTTTTTAATGATAATTAATGAAAATCAAAACACATACAGTGGCTTTAACAGTCACAAAAGAAATATATACCTTTGTTACATGCATCTTTCTTTCCATTATTTTCTCCAACTATGTGTGCATCTGTGTATCATCATATATGTACATGTGATTGTATGTATGTATATTTTATTTTTATATCTTCTATGTATTTAGAGGTGGTACCTTTAAAAAACAGATAAGATTATTATATGAAAATAGTGAATAGTGAGTAATAAGGAGGCTATATTAGTGACAGAGTAAACAGAATAAGCTTTTGCCTAGGCAAAATCTGAGTTTATGGCATTCTGATTTAGTCCTACATGTTTTAATACTCACAGTGCAAGCACTGTTTATTTTTCTTCTTTCTTCTTTATGGAAAATAGATTTTTTCCTCATACAATATTTCCTGATTGTAGTTTCCCCTCCTTCCTCTCTTCCAGTTCCTCCTGACCTCCTCTTCCTTTCTTTCTATCTCTCTTTCCCACCCCACTTCCTTTCTGTCTATCATCAGATAAGAACTGTTTTCTAGGAGATGACAACCAAACATGACAAAATAAAATATAATAAGTTAAAGAAAGAACTATTAAATCAAAATTGGACACAGTCACTAAACAGAAGAAAAAGCGTCCCATGAACAGGAACAAAAGAGGCAGAGACACAGTTGTTCTCACAGTCAATACACCTATAAAAATGCTAAGGTAATAGCTATAATATATCCAGAAAGGACCAGGTGCAGACCTGTGTAGGCCTAGTGCTTGCTGCTTCAGTCTTTGTGTGCTCATGTGCATCTGGCTTAGTTGATTGAGAGTCATGTATTCCTGGTTTACTCTACCACCATCCTCTGCCTCTGTTATTGTGGGATTCTGATATCTAAGACTAGGGATTTTACAGAAAATTTCCACTTAGACTCTATACTTACTGTATGGATTTGCGTCTCTGTATCTGTACAAGAGACTAGATAGGCCAGAGACCTAAGGTAAAACCAATCATGGCTGGTCTGAAAAATAAAATTATTATCAAAAATGACTCTAATGATATTCTACTACACTCATAGATCAGTCTTTTATCCAGTCATCATCTGACAGGTTTCTTTCAGAAGCAGCTGGGCCCTAATCCTTTACAGTAGAAGAGGCACTCTTTGCAGTGCTAATTAAATATTCCAATTACTGTTTTAAAATGCATGAGTTATCTAAACTCTATCAGCCATGTATCTACTTAAAAGCCTGATGATATAAGAAACTACCTTAGAAAGTGAAAAGGTGATTTAATAGAAAACAATATGCAAATTGGAGCCATCAAGATTGTTAATTCAGAGAACAGGTGAGGACACCTTCTGGTCCTTCCACACCTTTCCTCCCATCCAAGACGTGGTCAAATATGGGGCACCAGAGGTCATGTGAAAGTCAGTCCCCACTCTCCACTCAACTATGGAGAATGTCCTGTCAATTGGCTAGATCTGGGTAGGGGTTCGAAGTTTACTGCATGTATTGTCCCAATAGAATGTCCTCCCCTCTGACCCACTTTCCTGGTAAGTGAAAACTTTCATGAGACAGGCCACTTGGGCTAGTATGCAGATATAAGTGAGTTTATACCATTTGACTCTTTCTGCTTCTGGGTGAACTCACTCATTATGATCATTTCTAGCTCAATCCGTTTCTCCACAAATTTCAAGAATTCCTTGTTTTTAATAGCTGAGTAGTATTCCCCTTGATGGAAAGGCCTGGTGGCACTCAGAGGAAGGATAGCAGTCTACCAAGAAGAGACTTGATACCCTATGAGCATATACAGGGGGAGGAGGTCCCCCCCCCCAGTCACAGACATAGGGGAGGGGAGTAAGGGGAAAATGGGAGGGAGAGAGGAATGGGAGGATACAAGGGATGGGATAACCATTGAGATGTAATATGAATAAATTAATAAAATATTTAAAAGAAGAAAACAAGGAGGCATATAAATGATAGTAATAAAATATAAAAAGATAAAACGAAAGAAAACACAAACACAGCAGGATAGGACAAACAAACAGAAGGAAAAGCGCTGAGAAAAGGAACAGGAACAGATAGTGAGGCACACAGCCTCTTGATCATGTACTCAGGGAACACATACAACCCACAAAGCAAAAGCCATGCTTTATACACAAAGGAACTGTAAGGTGAAAAGAGAGAGGGTAAGAATACACAGAGAGAATATACATATCAATATACATAAAATATTTTCAATATATTTTTAACAACATAAGACATAATAAGATAAAACAAAACAAACACCAAAGACTTTTGTATCAAAGCTGGACAAGGCAAACAAACAGAGAGAAAAGAACCTCACGAGATGCGACTGAAAAAAAAAAAAAAAAAAAAAAGGAGTCACTCATTCATGCATTCAGGAGCTTGATAAAAATACTGAACTGCAAACTATAACACATATGCCGAGGACCTGGTGCACACCCACGTAGGTGGGCCCTGTGATTGCTGCTTCAGGCTCTGTGAGTTCCTACAAGCTTTGCTCAGTTTACTTAAGGGCGCTTGTATTTCTCCACTAGCATATGTTGCCAACAGGGCATCATTGTAGGTCAGAGATTTGTGGCTGGGTTGCTGGTTTTTTCTCACCTGGTAGTATGCAGAGTAGCTTCCTATACCATGAAAACTAGCCTGTAGTGGCAAAGGCTCTATGTAAGTACTGGCTGAACTTCTGTGTGCAATCAGGTGTGTAAGTTCAGCAATGGAGCTTTGCTGTGAGTGTATGGGGAGCAACCTACCATCATGGCAACAGCCTGGGTTCTTTGGCAGTTTCCATCAGTTCACTTTGGGCAACAACTTGGTTGGATGTGACCCAATCCTGGTACTGGAAGCTTCATTTGGTGACAAAAGATGTCCATTTGGGACTCTGCCACCTTTATTATTTGGTGGTTTCATTTAAATTGCATTCATGTATATGTACAAATGAATCAAGCATCTACTATTCATATATATATATATATGTGTGTGTGTGTGTGTGTGTGTGTGTGTACACACACAAATAGTATATGTGAATATTATATATATGATTCACATATATTTATATATATGAATACTCATAAATTTATATGTAGTAGATGTATATATGTATATGAAGCTTCTACTATATTAAGTTTCCATACTATCCCTCAAATGACTCTTGATTTTAGCTGTCTCTCCTCTTATTATTTCTTTCTAAAGAGAGAAAAAGTAGCTGTGATATTGGGTGAGTGGGGAGGTAGAAAGAACTAGCACAACTTACAGGAGGCGATACTCTGATTGGAATATAATAATAAAAGTTCTGTAATGCATAAATAAATTAAAATACTTGAAAAACAACAATAAAAATTGCTATAAAAAGCGATGGCAGCTATGTTTTTCTCCTCCGGAAAACACCCAATACTCTACAAATAACTGTTCCTCCCGTATGTTTTAAGAAAATCAACAGAATTCATTGACAACAGGAAAGATGTTGTGAATCTAATAGATTCACTATGGATCTTTAGAAAAGGAGTGGCAAAATATCTTCATTTCTACCTCAGACAGAATTCTACCTAAAATGGGCAAGCTTGGAAGCAGGCAGAGTCAGCGGCCAAACTCAGTCATGACAGGGTCAGCAAGTCTGCAATAAATCCTGCCTCACAAATATGTCTGTCGGATATATTGGGCCAGAAGCCTGAGTGAGATGCTGCAACATTATTGAGTGTGTTGGATGACTATTCAGGTAGCAAACTGTCTCTGTCCTCTTCTCATTTGGAAAGGTACCAACCTGCACTCCTGTCATACTCAGGTAGCCACGTTTATTCCTTCTCAAGTCTCTGATGGAGTTGAAGACCAGAAAGTTTAGTTTTACAATGAAGTTTAGTTGTTAGGGGGTTAAGATGTTTTTAGGCCTAGATAGATTTTTTACTTGATAGATTAGATATGATAGATATTGATTTATGTTCATAGTTTTAGACAGACCAAGATAGGCAAGATGTTTTCTTCAAGGTTGTCAAATACAAATTGTCAAAACACTAAGAATGTAACATTTATGTAATTCTTGATTGTGTCATGGTTCTTCTTGCTGTAGGTAGTTTATTGTATATATGTGTAATAATATAAATGTATATGTAAAAATTTTTTATTTTAAAAATAATTTAAAAAATAATGAAACAGAATGGACCCCAGACAACCCAGCAGCTCAATGGCTCAGGCAAGAACCACCCGGGAAAACTGGAATGTTGCAATTGTAAACAGGGAAGCCTTAGGCTCTGTTGTGTAATGGTTTCCTCATGAACAAAATGATTAAAGTGCTGGATATTAATGGGGGTATAGCAACAAGATATTGTAAAATAGGATGAAGAATTACAGGGTGGTAAAACAGCAGGATGTTCTCTGGGGAAGTGAAACATTCTATCCTGTAGAGAAGCACATAAGCCCTGAAGTAAATAACTCTACCTCTTTTCTTTGAATATTTATTCAATTTGTTCTGCGTTGTTTACAAGATCTAGAAACTGGAGAATGGGCAATGTACAGGTATCTACTTCACCGAAGAAAACTTTCTTTCTCTTCCCTAGCCATACCTTTTTTCTTACAAAAGCTCCTTAGATACAAATGTGGCCTCGTGGTTCCCTTTCTCTACCTTAGGGAATATGGAAAGGACCTCCTTGTTGTGCGTGTCTAGTGAAGGTAAGCTAACCTGCTCTGAATTCAAGAATGCAGCAGCCATTTCAGGTCATAAGACAGTAGTTCATAGTACACCTTCTCATCTCTTGACTCTTTGGTTGTCCCTGCTCCATTTTTACAATCTTCTTTGACATTTGGAGAGGTGGTTTGGATCTCCTTTTTAGTTGAGCAGTCAACAGTGACTTGTCCTCAGGTTTTTTGAACAAATATAAGTCTATGTGTTTATCACTTCCTACTACAAAAATTATGTTCTCTGCCTGAATCTGAGAACAGTACTAATAATAATCAACACAAATATTAAGATGAAAATAGAGAATCTCTCTTTAGTAAAAACAACAGCAGTAGCTGCTACTACCTCCATTCATAGACTGTATGAATTTTTTATTCATTGCCTTTATACAAGATTTACAGTGTAAAAGCATGAATTCCTTCCAGGGGAGGAAGCCTTATACACAGTCACAAAGCAATTTGTTACTACAATAATATGCCACTATTGGACCACTTGGTACACCTTGCTCTACAAATCTCTATTACAGCATGTAGGATTCAAAGTTGGGCAAGATCTTCGATAACATGTCTTTCTCAGCAGCACACATAGCAGCTCCTATTGCTATGACAGCTAGCCACTGGGAGCAAGCATCCAGCTCAGTTCCAGGTTGTTTTCTTTCTATTCTGAAATCCAAGTGTTTTGAGCCAAAAATTTTCTCATTGTCCAGTTTTGGAGGCAAGTAAGAGAAATAGCAATAGTCTATATTATTTAAAAAACTCCTGGGAAAATCATACCCACCAATGCATAGGAAAGTACGTCCTGTCCAGCACAGTTAATACTCATTAATTTTCCAAAGCTGTGATAAAATAGTATGACCCAGACAACTGGGAAAACACAATTTATTTGGTTTTATTGTTCCAGTAGTCTAAAGTAAGAAAAGTATGACAGTAAATACCAAGTATAGTGTCAGGAGCAGAAATATCTAAAACCATGACCATGAAAGTATAAAGAAGATAGACAACACTAGATATTGCATGAGCCTGAGAAACTCCTAATCTTCTCCAAACCATGTCACCAAATAGAGACCAATGTGTAAATACATGAGCCTATGGGGTGCATTTTTTCATTTAAACCCCTGTCTTTAACCTATGGTTTCTGTGAACAGCATCACTCACGCATGCATGCAGGACATCTGTGTTCAAACACTTTTGCTGTATGATATGTTCAAAAGTCAACTTACAAAATATAGCATGATATATATTCTTAGTTTTGGTTAACCCTTCCCACAAAGCGCTCCTCTATTTTCCTGGTCCCATGCCTGCTTTGTCTCAAATATTCTAACCCTTACTTCTACATCTCAAGTGGTCTACTTTCCATCCAACTAAGATCTGTATCCCCTTTAGGATCCTTTCCCAGATTCCTCACCTCTATGAACTGTGGGGCATGTAAACATGTTTTTGTTTTGATCCCAAGTGTAGCATGTGAAATGTGTGGGTGTGTGATGTTTGTCCACTGGAAATAGACTTGTGAGAGGGCAAGAGATGTTTGTCCTCTGGAAAGGGCATCTCCTCTTTGTTACATCATTGTTGCCAGTTGATAAACATTCTGTATGGACTACGAGAGAGTACAAATAGTTTAAATAACAAAGATCAATCATTTTTGTATTGTTTCACATTGCTTGGCTGTTCATTGCTTCACTTCCAGATTCTCCTCAAGAGAAATGCTCAAGAGAGAGGCCTTCTAGGTTCCTTGCTCTGGATGCTGCAGTTATGGTGGCTTTTGCTGAATTTCTGGTTTGCTCTTTAACAGTTCTTCTGGAAACCTGCAGAGCAAGATTGGATCCCCCAAGGAACCGAGTCTAAAAAAGGTCTACTTTCCCTGTCCCTATTAAACTTCTTTCTCTCCTATCTAAGGTAGGTGGGTTTGAGGCGTTAAAAAAGAAACCCAAATGAAGTAAATTTTTAAAAGATCAAAACATATGGGACAGAGGGGAGGACATCCTATTGGGACTCTAAATGAGAAAAGCATGGGAGAGTAGCAAAGTAGAAGGATCCATAGGGTTCTAGACACCTACAAGTAGAACATTATGATAGGCAGATTTGGGCCCAAGGGTCCCGCTCAAACTAAGGTAAGGCACCAGCCAAGGACAACACAGGCGGTAAACTTTAAACCCCTACCCAGATCTAGCCAATATTCTCCACAGTTGAGTGGAGAGTAGCATATTACTTTCTCATTTACTTTGGTGCCTCACATTTGACCATGTCCCCTGGAGGGGGAGACCTGGTGGCACTCAGAGGAAGGACAGCAGGTTGCCAAGAAGAGACTTGATACCCTATGAGCATATACAGGGGGAGGTGATACCCCTCAGGAACAGTCAGAGGGGAGGGGAATAATGGGAAAATGGGGGAGGGAAGAATGGGAGGATACAAGGGATGGGATAAACATTAAGATGTAACAAGAATAAATTAATAAAAAAAGAAAAACAACATATAATAGACATTCCAAATTAAACATTCATATATAAATTTTGAAACTAAGATTTGTGTTATAACAAATATCTGCAACTTAGATGTCTCAATGAGCATATCTTCCAGGGTCAGTCATTTCCTTTATATATGAATAATATTCTATTTTGTATATATAACCAGTTTACCTTAGTATTCATTAATTTATGGTGATTTAGGATGCTTCACCTTCCTAGCTACTATGAATAAAGCAGCAATAAATATGGGTAAGTAAGTTGTCTCTGTAGCAGGATATATAGTCCTTTCAGTATACACAAAGTAGTTCTAAAACTGTGTCACATGGTAGTTTTATTTTTATGTTTTTGAGGTGCATTTGTGGTAATTTTGTCAAGGATTGTGAGAGTCTGCACTCCAAACACACCTTTTCACATACTTGCCAACATTCATTGTCATTTTTTTCTTAAAAAAAAATAATAAAAATATAATTTCATCATCATTCTCCCTTCCTTCTCTCCAACCTGCCCAAGGCTTTTTCCCTCCTTTCAGAGTGATGACCTCTTTTCTCCTTATATTTACATATGCAATCTTTCATATAAACTACTTGATAACCCCATTATTGCTGTGTATGTGATTCCAGGGCTGACCACTTTGCATCAGATAATCATTTATGGGATTATTCCTGAACAAAAACTTCCCTCCCTAGCGATCATTAGGTTTCTGTAGTTGTTCGTATAGAAATACAGTTCTGTGTTTATTCCTCCTTCTAAATTTGTATGTCTATTGGAATTGTTGTTGCTCAACTCTTGTTTAGAAATCATATATTGAGGTATTATGAGCTTGAAGCATCCCTGTCATTTATAGCGGGACACAGTTTCACAGTGGTCTTTCTGCTCTCTGGCTCCTACAATCTTTTCTGCTCCCTTCTTAGGTGTCTCCTGAGACTGAATTGCAGCAGGGTGTTGCAGATGTTGGCTCTGGCCTACCCAAAATATAGTAATCATTTGCTGTAAAGAGAAGCTTCTTTAGCAAAGGGTGAGAAAAATAGTTACTTATGGGTATAAAAGATAAGTTGGAGAATGCAGGTAGGAATTGTGCTGGTCTGGTAAAGTGGTTGTACTAGATTCCATTCTAAGATACATGACAACTCAGGCCCGGGTTATTTGCCTGTTTCTAGTGCTGGTAATGATTTCCCTTCTACTGAATATGCCTTGCATCCAAATAGATAGCTGTTGTTTACTGCGAGTGTATGACTGTCGTTATTGCACCTTTAGGGATACGTTGTCATTATGGCCATCGTTGTAGTTCAGACGTATTACTGCTGGGTAAGACTATTGAATGCTTTCCTCCGGTGACATTTTGCATAGTATTTACTGGCACTATTAAAGCTAGACAGCAGAAAGTAGTTTTTCATGTTAAATCCAGTTCTAATCATCTGAGTCTTCTCTGAAACACACTGTGTCTTCAGCAAAAGGTATTTATCATTGGTCACTTAGTGAAAACCAATGTCAACTATAGCTTGTACTGTGTGGAGAGTCACATGGACTCTGGAACAACCATACAAATAGCGGTTTCTCATGCCTGACTGTTATTGTTATTGCTGTAGTTGTTATTGTTGTTGTTGTTGTTTTGGTTAGATAGTCAACGGGTTCTGTAGGGAGAAGAGCATTCTTGGCTCACATTCATTTAATTCAAGACCATATATGTGTATTTTTGTGTGTGTGAGTTGCTCATACAATATAAACATTGTGTATAATTTTAGAAAAAAAAAGTTTCCTTAAGGCTTTCTAAAACATTCCTGGTGATCTTTGTTTCTCCTTCCTCTTCTTTCTTGATGATTGCCATTCAGGCTGAGGTGAGGTGGGATCTCAAAGCTGTTTAAATTTGTATTTGTGTGATGGCTAAGAATAGTAAACATTCTAAAAATTATGCAATAGACATTTGTATTTCTTCCTTTGAGAGTTCTCTAGTGTGATTGTTGTGTTTGTTTTCTGATATTTTTAGGGATCACAGGCAATTCAAGGCAAAGCCTGATAGGAGATTCCAAAATTTATAAACTAAAGAAAACCTAAATAAAGGAAAATATCTTTAAAATATGCAGCGATTGTTATTATTATTATTATCTTTATTGTTTTTTTTAAAATTGTTTGTATTCTAAAGATGAGAGGGAAAAAAAGGATGTGAGAAACTGAGAAGGACTTAGGAAAAGTTGAGGAAGAGCAAACAATAATGAGAGTATATTGTTTGAAAAAAAGTCTATTTTCAATAAAAAGGAAAATGGTATTAGAAAACAAATGAATAAAATATGCTGTAAATGCAAATCAACATATTGAAGTTCTAAAGTCATGTTTTCACTTATAAACAATATGATATAATATAGTCATCTAAAACTTGTCCTAAGTTGCCTAAGGCCTTCACATTTCTTCTCATTTCACATTGAATTAAGCCCTCATCCTATATTTTAAATTACAACGCTTCATTTGATCTGTGTTCTATCTTTTCTGAACTCAGCACTGAACGTCACATTCTTTCCCACCCTTGCCATAATGGTCTATTGTGGTATTTTTGTAGAACTTACCAAGCTTATTCCTCCATCAGCATGCTATTTTCTGGGGGTGGAAACACACAGTCTCTGCATTTCAGCATTATTTATATTTATATGTCTTTAGATTTCCTACTACATTTACGCTTTGGAAATGCCTTCTCTGAGCTTGCAGACTAATGGCCCCATTGATCAGTAGCATTACTCTGCCTATCATTATTGCTGGACTTGACCCTGCCTGACATTATTGGTCATTTATTTGATTCCTTATTTGTTTGTCTTCCATGCTCTAAGTATTATGAGAGTGGAGACATTGCCTACCATAGAGACTCCTCCTCCTTTAACATTACACATGTTGGTAGATGATTAATGCTGAGCAAATACCTGTGTAAGTAGTAAAAGAGTAGTCATTTAGATATGAACCTTGCTTTACTCTATCATCTTTTAGGTCAAACATTTTCATTTGCCCACTCCTCCAATTTTCTTCAACATGATTCATAAGAGCTCTATAACTTGTGAAGATTTGTCATCTGGCATGACAAATGTTAAACAAAAAAGTCAAGGTCTATAAGAATGTTTTGAGTTGATGTTATCACCATTATGAACTCCAAATCACTGGGTCTTTTAAAAAAGAATCACAGTTAGTAGTTCTTAAATATGCGCTGATTGAATGAAAGATTTTCCCTTTAAATTATATCAAATATTTGATCGAATTTAAAGTGGTACTACTAGTTTCAGTTTTATTAAAGAAGTTACATAAAACTGACCAATTTAAACAACACGAAAACCAATATCTTAAAATTAAGTAGACTTGGCACCTGTACAGAGTATATGTTCTTTCTTTTAAAATTTCACAAAATAAAACTCAAGATGCTGGTTAAAGAATTTTCATTAAATGTGAGATCTTCTTATTTAAGCTTATATGGCTGTGGAAGTATTTATTTTCCTGTGATCATGGACACTGACCCACAAGTATGGAAGAATGGCATTGATTTTGTTTTATAGACCAGTCATGCTTGGTTATACACTAGGCCTCAGACTTTCTAATCTGCAGTTCCTAGCCATCCAAGCAGTGTCAGGCATGGGCTCCCTCTCATGGCAGTGTGCCTCAAATTCAATCAGACATTGGTTGGCTACTCCTCTTCTGGCCACTAAAGGTACTAGGGATGTTCATATTACATTGCAATACAGGCAGGTAACATGCCCATACATATGAAAAATATATTAAAAATGTAAGTATTTAGAAGACAGTTTACAATATGTCTGATATAGGAACTAATGTCATAATAGTACTTCTTCTAAGGTCTATGAACTTATCTCCTCTAGCACATTGGCCACTTAAAGAGTACAATGTATGAGTTCTGTCATGTGGAGAAGGTCTTATAGTTAATCAGAAAACAGTTAGTTACCCCCATAATATTCATGGCACTGTCGCCATGGGTGCAAGGTGGATAGTTATTGAAGGCTGCAGTGCTTACAACTAGTTAGTGATAACTTTTCTCCTTCAGTGGTATATATAACAATTTAGAAAGTGCTAAAGCATGTAAATCAGGCCATGAAAAAGGAATTTTATAATTCATACCAGTCTGATTTCTCTATGTCTTGTAACTAAAATATATTTCTTAATTCATTTATCAAATTTCCAAATACAGCAGATGTTCCAGCATGGCTAATTCAAAACACAAATCTTTTATTTGATGAATATTCTGTTTAATCTTATAACATAACATTTAATGTAGAATTTACCCTCTGTGGCTGAAGGTTTTTGGTTTATATTAGAAGTCTAACATCTAGATTATATTGACTGGCATAGTACCTTAAGAATATCCAACACACACACACACACACACACACACACACACACACACACACAGAGAGAGAGAGAGAGAGAGAGAGAGAGAGAGAGAGAGAGGAGAGAGGAGAGAGAGAGAGAGAGAGAGAGAGAGAGAGCTCTACCCCATATCAAGGCAGAAACAGAAAAACCACAGGTAAGGTTTTTACCCTGCTATATCTTCTAAAGTAATTTGCTGAATAATTCAGTGGATAAAAACTAATACAAATACAAACTAGTGCTTTGATGGCAAAAATTATAAATGATACATTTATGGTAGCAATTCTTTTGAAGTAGACGTTACTTAAACTCATCTTTATCCAGTGAAATGTTAAACATTGCATTTATACATTTTCAGCTTCTGTGCCAGACAGAATAAATTCAGCATTGTGTGTGTTATAAGAACATATAAATATGGTGCTACCAGTAATTCCTTATTTAGGCTTTATTTAATAGCATGGGATTTTCCAAACAATAACTAATCTAACTTGAGTCCTAAGCCAGGAAAGAAAACTCACTCACTCCACTGCCTGCATGATCAGGAACCAGAAGCCAGATGGCCCAGAAACCAAGTATAAAAACAACACAACTGACAAAAGTCAAGGAAATAATTCCTAATGATATTCTGTTATATTCATAGGATGGAGCTTAGCCCAATCATCATCAGAGAGGACTCCTCCTTCATTGTAGGGAGCACATGGAGAGACATACAACTCAAATATTGGATGGACCTAGGGGAATCTCCACAGAAGAAGGGATGGAAGTATTTTAGAAACCTGAGGAAAAAGGACACCAGAAGGTCAAGTCTCACAGAATCAACAAATCAAGGCTCATATAGGCTCATAGGGACTGAAGCAGCAGTCACAGAGCCTGCATGAGTCTGAGCTAGGTCCTTTGTATCCATGTTATAATTATTAGCTTGAGGTTTTTTATGGGACTTCTAACAGTGGAAGTATGGGTGTCTCTGACTCTTTTGAGGGGCTTTTAGGACCCCTTTCCTCCTACTGGGTTGCCTCATCTAGCCTTGGTATGACGGTTGTGCCTAGTCTTACTGCATCTTGTTGTACCATGTTCAGTAGACATCCCTAGAAAGTTGCTCTTTCTTGAAGGAAAACTGGAGGAGGAATTCATTTAGGGGAAAGGAGAGATGTGCTGAGACTGGAATGAGTGGAGGGAGAGGAGGCTGATGTCAGAATGTAGTGTATGCAAAGAGTAAATAAAAAGTAAAAAGAAATAAAATGGGGTTTTAATTAAAAATAATAACCTTATTTTTTAAATATTAAGAGTTTAGAAGTTAAAAAAATTTAAAAAGGGATTAAGATATACTGTTTTTTGACATGTACTTTGATAAAAATCTATTATCTTACTTTTTTGTTCCTAATATTAAATATCTCAGAAATCAAAAACCTTACAAACATATAAATATCTAAAGATAGGTTTACTTTCTATATTAAAATCATTCCAAAAGCTAGTTACTACTTTAGGATCTCAGAAGAAGGAAAATCTGGCAAAATTTACAATATTAAAATTAAGATCAAACTATCTCATCTGGGTAGCCTCATAGGCTGTGGTCATGTGATGGGGTAGGAGGTCCCCTTTTGTCAGAGGTCCAGCAGAGGGGAATAGGGTGAAAGAGAGAGGGAGGGTGGGAATGGAAAGATACAAGTGAAGGCATAACAATTGGGATATAATTGAATAAATTATAATAGAAAATAAAGTATATAGAAAAAAGAAAACTAACATCAAATAATCCTCTGCTGTCTTTGTGTTTATGTACTCAAGTTCAACCAGATACAGAAAATTGTTTCATTTTCAATCTCTTTTAAATGAAATTCACTTTGTCCATTTTTACTTCCTTTTGACAAAACCCTAATTGTCAGAGTGAGCAAAATAATGCTATGTAGAATCTTAGAGCTGGACCATAAAGTAAGTGCTGAACAATTTCAGAAACATCTACATACATGAATTTCTTTGACATAACCTGCCTTTCTTGTTATTGCAAGTAGCATTTTTTTTTTTTGGTAACATGCACTTACTCACAACCACTATAAAAAGCAGTATCCATGTCTTTTAGCACTGCTCCTGAGCTTTGGTTGAATTAGCTTCAATACTAAGGTTAACTTCTTGCCTCTTTTGTCCATCTGAGTCTCCAAAGATCCAGTTGAAGTACAGACTGAACTGTGAAATCTTTCTTTATTATCTGCACCCATGACATTCTTCCTCTTCTAAATTCATTGTCAGCATGAACCCTGCCATCAAATAAGTCTGAAATCTCCTGGTGATTCAAAGAAAGCAAACTTCAAAAATAATAAATGACACCAGCCAAGGCCAAAGGAGTCCCAGAAACTGTAAGTGCCTGTCTGAGGCCATGGATCACAAAGAGCAGGTAAAAACACCTCCAACCCCTCTCACTCCAAATAGTTAAAGGCCACCAGTAAGGATGCTGCAGACTTTAGAGGTAAGCACAGGAAGTAATAGGTTTTTAATGGATATAAATATTAATAAAACATTTATCATATCCATAGAACTTTTCAAAATATACATGAGGTTATAGTATATTAAATATGCTTATAGAACTAAAATGTTTTTTGGAAATAACCATATTTTCTATGTTCTATCCCCAAATCACCTCACTTTATGAAACTAAAATGAAATATCATTTAAGCCATTTTAAACTTTAGCAGAAGACTTTTGTGTTTTTATAGTATGAGTTTGTATTGAATTGAAGAACACTGCAAATAGGACTTTGAGGTGAGGTGTTTCTAGGTTTTCATGACATCATCCAAAAGATAAATAATCCCATTCTGCTTGGTTTGTCCCAGGGATTCACACAGAAAATTCTCGAGGGCGGAGACAGATGATCCATCTCTGTACTACAGCATGATGAAAATATTTCTTAAAGAAAGTCACAGTCCCTGGGCTCTGATTCACTGCTCTCCAGGTCACCATATGATCTACCATTTGTTTCTTGAGAAGATATCATCCACCCTGGCCTGACAGTTCCTTATAAGCCACTTCAGTTAATAGGGTAATATTACCAGCTTAAGATTAATAACCCTGATTTGTGTTTCATTAATCAGTTCTCTGTGGGGTGGGTTTACTTGGTTGTTACATCTTTTTGACAATAAATTGGAGTAAGTAACTAAAACAAAAATCTTAACATGACATGCTCAAAATAACTCTACCTTCTCTGGGTTCTGAAATATAAATTCACTGGAGCAGTTTTTTTCTAAAAACTGCTGATTTTGTAATCCAAACTTAAGTAATTCGTCATTTAAAAATATATAAAATTTTAACATAAAATTAAAATTTATAAATTAGTGCTAAATTTTTCTTAATTGTGGTCAAAAGGAGAAATAATTTAAAAAAACAATTAAACATTTAGGTATTTTATAAGTTTTGAAAGTTCATTCAATAATTGAAATAATGTAATACTTTAGTTAGTAATGCTAACTATGAATTCAGTTTAAAATAAAAATAGAAGTTTTAAAACAAGAATTTTGTCTATTTATCCATAAAATAAACTAATAGTAATTGATAAAATGTTTCTATAAAATAAAAATTTGAACAACACTCAGGGTTTGTACCACATTGACAATCTAAACAAGGAATGAATTAAACTATTGATAAAGGCTAAGCTTTTGAAATAATTATTATCTAATTTAAATACTATAAAGCTTCCTGTAGATAAATACTTGCTAAGGGGAAGTTTTTCATTTATCTTAGTTGTTTTGCCTTTACAACTATAAACACCATAATCTCATAATCAGGCACTGCAAGCACCTTCTCAGATTGAAGACTATCACTTTGCCCATACCTTTGATTGTATTTTCATGTTTAAAGAAAGGCTCAGTAAAAAAGACTCAAATGGTATATACTCACTTATATCTGCATACTAGCCCAAGGGGCATGTCCCATGAAAGCCTTCACTTACCAGGAAACTGGGACAGAGGGGAGGACATCCTATTGGGACTCTAAATGAGAGAAGCATGGGAGAATAGCAAAGTAGAAGGATCCATAGGGTCCTAGAAACCTACAAGTAGAACATTATGATAGGCAGATTTGGGCCCAGGGGTCCCGCTCAAACTAAGGCACCAGCCAAGGACAATACAGGCAGTAAACTTTAAACCTCTACCCAGATCTAGCCAATGGTCAGAACATTCTCCACAGTGGAGTGGAAAGTGGGATATGACTTTCTCAAGTACTTTAGTGCCTCACATTTGACCATGTCCCCTGCAGGGGGAGACCTGGTGGCACTCAGAGGAAGGACAGCAGGTTACCAAGAAGAGACTTGATACCCTATGAGCATATACAGGAGGAGGTAATCCCCCACAGGAACAGTCAGAGGGGAGGGTAATAATGGGAAAATGGGAGGGAGGAAAGAATGGGAGGATACAAGGGATGGGATAGACATTGAGATGTAACAAGAATAAATTAATAAAAAAAAATTTTAAAAAAGGCTCAGTAATATAGGTGAGCAATTACTCTGGTGGCAAATTGATATTGTCTACAATTTCCTTCATTTGACTATCATACTTACTCCTTCACTAGGCTTACTTGTATTTACATAGAGTATATGATTGCTAAGAGTTCACTCATCTGGACTATGCAGCATGCAAAACCATAAATAGGCTCCTCATTCCCAAGTAAAACTGTATAACCACAGAATGAACGAGAAAATATGGGTGAGTAGATGAAAGACACTGCTACTCATAGAGGAAAAGTAGTACACTGCTCAGACAAAGATGATGTCAACTCTTATAATATCTCCAGTCATTGTTTGCATTGTGAACGATAGTCACCAAAGCATCCAGAAGAATTACTTCAGATCTCAGTGGACAGAAACTTTTATCATGATGATTATTGATTTTTGACGTTTTATGTTTGATTATGATATTTTGAATGTCATCGATTTTTCTTGACATTATTTTGACAATTATATATATTAGAAAAGCTACAAGTAAGGTTCTTTCTCTCTGTCCTGTCCTGTTCTTCTTTTATAAGTTCATCTACTAAAAAAAGTGAAATTCTGAAAGACATTTTAAGAGCATACTTGCTTTAAAATACAGGAAACATTCTATCATAACTTAAATTAAATAAGAAGTTATTTCCGAGAGATGGGATAACAATTGGGATATAATCTGAATAAGTTATAACAAAAATGAAAAAAGAAGTTATTTCCAAGTTTAAGAACTCTTATTTTGTATTCATGAGTAACATTTTTGAATAAGAATAAACATATCAATTTAGTGTGTGTTAAAAGCTAGTTAACCTTTCATTAATTAGAGAAATATAATGTGTATCAAGAACACATTCCTCATTACAGATAACATGTCAGATTATATGACTATTGTCGAAAGCATTTTTTTGACTGTCAAGTGACATCTACAAAAATCCTGTCCAGAGTCAGTTTAATTCTGAAAATTTATCCTACATAGTTATAGTTTTCCTGTGACATAAGCATAACTTTCACAGGTGTTTTATGATGGTTATATATTAAAAACAATTCAATGTTGCCTATTAGCATTTTCTGTATTCATGTTTGTATACAATGTACTGTAATCCTAATATCACCTTCACTCTCCTCTTCTCTTCTGCTCCTACAAGTTCCCTTCTTCCCAGCTAGCTTCACAACACTCTCAAGAGCCTCCATTGTTTGCCTTTTCTTTCTTTCTTTTTTTAAAATCTGTTTTATTTTAGGAAATACGTGGTCAAAACTGTTGCATATTCATGATTGCATAATTGAGTCTTATAGCATCCAGGAGACAGTGTTTCAAGATATGTCTCCATGTATTCCAGCTCCCAACTTCCTTCAATCATTCCTTCAGTGATGCTCCATGAGACTAGGTGTAAATAACATAAATGTTCTTATTAGGATGGGAAATTCAAAGGGTGTCTATAATGCCGCAGTTTCTTGGGATCATACAACACATAAGGCACTGGCTTGGTTCATTTAGCAACATGCACTTAATTTCTTTACTTTCTGTTTTTGCTTGATGGATCATCTCTTTTTCTTGAATGAATTGCAAAATATGAACACCTGGGAAAACAGAGATGTAGAGACTACCTAAAATGTTAAAAATTGCATAATCTCTTCCATAAATAAGATGCTTTTACTAAAGATACTTTGAAAGACTGTTTACAAGTTCAAGAATATGGTTCTATGAATACTTTAGATTTCACAAACATTCATAAGGACTTTTACATAACTCTGGTTATCATGAGCTTTTATTGTCCTCTTTGGGAGGCATTTATTTCCACATTTACTCACTAAATTTACATTAATGCAAAGGATAAAATTTTTTATATATTATAATTGAAAATGCATGAGAAATAGTAATAAGCTTTGCTGATGTAATTTCTCAGCTTTGGAACATTTATTAAAGCATAAATTATGTAAAACTAAAATGTATGTTTGTGTGTGTGTCCATGTGTGTGTGCATTGTAAATAAAGGTCATTTATTTATTCATTTATTTTTTTTAATAATAATTTTTTTCTTTTCTTTTTTTATTAATTTATTCTTGTTACATCTCAATGTTTATCCCATCCCTTGTATCCTCCCATTCCTCCCCCCGCCATTTTCCCATTATTCCCCTCCCCTATGACTGTTCCTGAGGGGGGATTACCTCCCCCTATATATTCTCATAAGGTATCAAGTCTCTTCTTAGCTACTTGCTGTCCTTCCTCTGAGTGCCACCTGGTCTCCCCCTCCAGGGGACATGGTCAAATGTGAGGCACCAGAGTACGTGAGAAAGTCGTATCACACTCTCTACTCAACTGTGGAGAATATTCTGACCATTGGTTAGATCTGGGAAGGGGTTTAAAGTTTACCTCCTGTATTGTCCTTGGCTGGTGCCTTAGTTTGAGCGGGACCCCTGGGCCCAAATCTGCCTATCATATTGTTCTACTTGTAGATTTCTAGGACCCTCTGTATTCTTTTATTTTGCTATTCTCCCATGCGTCTCTCATTTAAAGTCCCAATAGGATGCCTTCCCCTCTGTCCCAGTTTCCTGGTAAGTGAAGGCTTTCGTGGAACATGCCCCTTGGGCTAGTATGCAGATATAAGTGAGTATATACCATTTGATTCTTTCTGCTTCTGGGTTAACTCACTCATTATGATCATTTCTAGCTCAATCCATTTATCCACAAATTTCGGGAATTCCTTGTTTTTAATAGCTGAGTAGTATTCCATAGTGATATGTACCACAGTTTCTTTATCCACTCTTCTACTGAGGGACACTTAGGCTGTTTCCATGTTCTGGCTATTATGAATAAGGCTGCTATGAACATGGTTGAGCAAATTTTCTTGTGTGCTGGAGCATCTTCTGGGTATATTCCAAGGAGTGGAATAGCTGGGTCTTGAGAAAGCCCTATTCCCATTTTTCTGAGATAGCAAGGTCATTTAAATAATATGAAATGGGAGCAAAGAAATGATTATAATTTATCAAGAAAATAATATTTCATTCCATATTTAATAATGTTTTAGATTATAAACTGTAGAAAAATACTACCTAGGGTATAATTCAATATTGATTAAAGTACAAATCACCAGTTGTAGTATCTATTTGTAGCAAGTGTAAACTCCCTCCAAGTTAAAAAAGCAATCAATTATATATACATATATAAGATATATGTGTGTATAAAAATAAATATTCATGCAAAGAAATTCTTATATATTATTCACATAATATCATATAAAGCATATAAATTATTGTATATTTATCTATCTACTACATATTATGATATAATTCTATGTACATACTCTTGCCCTTGGACCCACATTCAAATTACATCTAAAATATTTGTTAAGGAATTTTACCTCCTCAGTTAACACTGTCTAATTTCCACATTCTGTCATTATGCCTTTATGACAGAGCTAGAGAAAATGTCATAAGCAATTTACATGATTTACTTGTAAAGCTTCCTGGGGAATTAATTATTAAAACAGTGTTCTGTCATTACTACTATTTCCTTCAAAGTAATTACAAATACTCTTGAGACCAGAGGTATCAGGATAAAGTGTTATGGAGCACTGATTCTGGTCTTACTATATTCCTATGATGAAATTGTTAGTACTCTGATTGCAATGTCTTTTTCTTTATTCTCCTGGTGGTCATGGTGAAATGAATGTTACTAAGAAGGTATTTATGAGGATGCCTGTGCTAGTGATGGAAGAACCAAATTCAAGAAAGAGTTGTTTCATTGAGAGAACACACACATACACACACACACACACACACACACACACACACACTCACACCACTGATAAATGGATAATTGATTATTTTCAATATTTCATTCATTTTTCAGGTTATTAAAGTGCCAAGGAATTTATTCATATTTTCATTCTTAAGCCCAGATTGTTATTAGCTGATTTCTTAAGAAATAGAGTAAATCCATATACTCATGAGACCTGGAATAATCAGTTTCTATCTACATTAATAACGTCATTCCTTAAGTATCAAGAACCAGTTGCCACTTACATTTGAAGTGATGCAACAATATTAGTCTTCTTGAAGAAATATAGGTTCAAATAGAAAAATAAAACAACAAAATACAATTTTTGGATAAGTTCAGGAAAGTGATTGATGACTTCCTGCCAAGAAGTTGTTATCTAAGAACTGCACAGCATAAAACTGAGAAGGAAAAGTTACTTTACTTATTAATTTTGACAAAAGATTAACACTTTTAATGACTTTATCACTGAAGCTTCACACTGTTTTCAACCAGAGATTCAAGTACAGGAATCCTGGTTGATCTCAGTATAACCAAATTATAGTATGTTGACTCCATCTGAAAGTGCAGGTATGCCTAAGTTTTAAGCAGTTTTAGGTTGTGTGACAGAAAGAACTGAGGCAGCAACCCATATAATTTAATGTAACACATTGTGGTGTTTTGAAAGGGAATGGCCCCCGTTGGCTCCTATGTTTGCATGTTTGGTCCTCAGTTAGGGGAACAGTTTGGCGAGGATTAAGAGATGTGGTCCTTTTGGAATAGGTGTGGCCTTGTTTTATCAAGTCTAGTCTCTTTATGTCTGCCACCTACAGATCAGAATGTAGTGCTCTCGGCTACTGCTCCAGTGCCATGTCTATATGCTTCCCATCTTAATGATCATAGACTGACCCTCTCAAGCTCTAAGCAAGATTCCAAATAAATGCTTTTTTTTATAAAAATTGTCTTGGCCATTCTGTCTATTCACAACACTAGGATAGTAACAGAGACACACAGTATAGCCATCATTATTACACTAGGCAACCAGATTTAGGACTTATAAGCTATGCTATGTAATCTAATTTTTTATGCTATATAATCTAATTATATAGATTAGATATACAGATTAAATATATAGAATGTTGTCCAGAAAGCACTTTTTTAGAATGTTGATTATTACATTAGAATCAAGTAAAACACAATACACTTGACAATGTAATTGGGATTCTTTCAATCATTTGAAAGCCTTAAATAACTTAAGTTTCCTGAGGAAGAAAGAATTTGGAGTCAGAGTGTAACAACCAAAAAGAAAAAAAGAGAAGAAAAGAAAGAAAGAAAGACCAAAACAACAAAAAAAAAAATCCCTAAAAAACAAAACCAACCAAAAATGAAGCAAACAAATGCCACCATCATCAACAAAAACAACAACAAAACCTCTACCTCAATGTCCAGGCCAAGTGATGGGTTATGAAAAAACTGGACTCAGTTCTTACTCATGTTTCTAGCTTGATATTTTTCCTCCAGAGATTTAAATCCTTCCAATCTACAAAGTTCTGTGATATTATATGAAGGTATCTTAATTTAATAAGTCAAAAACAAAGATGTCATCATTTATGATATATATTTTTTATCTTTAGACATATTCATCTACATGGTGAAATGTTTAGGAAAACTACAATCAGTACAACAATGTTTAACTTTGTTTTGATCCTGATATAATTTTTGGGTTAAAGAAGTGTAGATGTATTTATTTAATGAGATCCCATCACCATTATAGCGTTAGCACCCACTGCATTCAAACCCTTACATTCAATGATTTGGTTTGCTCTCAGTGAAGATATTAGTTGTCCAAATGACTCTGGAATAATGAAGTATTGATCTTGGAACAACACATCTAGGGTAATAAAACCACAAAACTATATCAACAAAGCCACCAGTACACTCCCACATACCATTATGTAGCTACTGTGAAAGAGAGGAGATGTTTATAAAAGATGCCAGGGAAACAGATGTAGCTGTCATTGCACTTAGAAGTGTCAGTCTTTTAGCAGCCATCTCAGATTGTTCCCACTTCTGTCCAAGCCTCAGGAGAGCACATAAGCATTCATACTTCAGAACAATCTAGAGAGTCTGTTCTGTTACTGATGCCTTTTGAAACTTCTACAACGGACAAAAGGAAAACAGAATAATATAATATGGGCCTCTAGTAGAGCATCAGAGTACATTTCCTTATTTTGTCAAGTAGACCACATATTCTTTTCACATTTTCATTTAATAAGTGATAAAGACAATAACACAGTACTGATCGAAACACTCAGGATTATTTATAAATGGTTCCTTAATTGTAGTGTTGCAACCTCATTGAGAGAGATTCTTCTAGACAATCAGCCATACTAAAGCCACCACAGCCAGTGGTGTCTGAATTTATTGTCTCGCATTCAAGAAGAATGGGGGTATGTAGACCAAGAATAAGCAAATTCGATATAGTGTAATCAAGGAAAAGTAAGAGGGAACTAAATGGGGGGTGTAGAAAGATGGGTTACAACCAAGAGGCCCTGATTGCTGCTTTTATAACTCTTGTGCCAGGATTGTCCCAATATATATTGAGATTGTTCTTTGTTGAGATATGAGCCAGTAAAGAATCCACATGCCTTATACATCTTCTCTTAGCCTTACTGGTCACTCAGTGCAGGAATCGCACATGCTGAGACTAGCTCATGCTCCACCATGGGCCTTGTTCTTAATGCCGAAGGGGATCTAATTACCTTACAATTTTCTCATGTTATATTGAATTATGCACTTTTATAAACAATATCATTTAGGCCATTTGTTTTGTTTGTGTGTGTGTGTGTGTGTGTGTGTGTGTGTGTGTGTGTGTGTGTAAGGTTAAATGGCAGATGTTGATATATCTTCCTAGAGATGTTAACTTGAGCCTGGGGAAGATAAGTTCTGTGTCAGCATTCTTCACTGTGAAATCATTTATTTTTCTTTTTTCCTTTCATAATTAGCCACTCTTAAGAAAAGATATTCTCACGGTATATGAATACATAATTTTGTCCTTAGAAATTTACACATTGATGCTTAAAATACACTGACAGGTCCTACTTGGGAAATCATTGCCAAAGTGCTTTCTTTGTCTCTACCACTGTTTGTGTCAATAATAGGAGATGGCACAAACATTGAATATTCAGTATTTCTTTTTTGTGTCAGTTTTGATGCATCATTCTTATCTTTCTGTGTAACTAAATATTTTCTCTTATTCTTCTGTTAATTTGGTATTATTAGGCATTCAAAATGCCATATGTGGGTCTTATTTTATAAAACAATATATCTGTGATCGTGACTTTGTTATAAACAGAGCTATTTATTTTATATACATTAAAACATTAGAACATATTGTCATAGGATATGGATACAATTGTATTTTTCTCTGATTCTCAGAGGAAAAAATAATGTCACTGACAAATGATTTAAAAAATTTATTATGTGGTATTGGTAACATTTACATAGGAAATATTATCTGTATCATTCTATAATAAAATAATACAATGATTCATTCTATCATTTTAAGGCCAGCTACTTCTGAATAGGTAACCTATACAATAGTAAAGGGGATATAAAAATGTTATCTCATTGATTTATCTACTTTAGCAGTTAAACAAACTTACTTATTAGATCAAATATCTTGGATACAGCAATGAAAATAACACATTAATATTCAGACGGTTTACTCTCTGAAGCATGTCATCATTTTCATGATGAAAGTCCACTATTATTAACTTGATGGCAGGTAACATGTACAATACAATATTTACCATATCAAGAATATAGCAGACACCATTGCCTCTGGTATTTCTGTGTAGTGAGTTTAATCCTCCAAATTTTAGCCTGAGTCGCTTCATGTTGAAGCAAGTTGTATTTAGAATTTCTATAAGACAGACTAAAAAAGAGAAAGAAGAAACTAAAATAGGGAAGGAAGGAAGGAAGAAATTAAAAATGACTGAATGAAAAAACAAAAGAACATTATGATAGGCAGATTTGGGCCCAGGGGTCCCGCTCAAACTAAGGCACCAGCCAAGGACAATACAGGCAGTAAACTTTAAACCCCTACCCAGATTTAGCCAATAGGCAGAACATTCTTCACAGTTGAGTGGAGAGTGGGATATGACTTTCTCATGTACTCTGGTGCCTCATATTTGACCATGTCCCCTGGAGGGGGAGACCTGGTGGCACTCAGAGGAAGGACAGCAGGTTACCAAGAAGAGACTTGATACTCTATGAGCATATACAGGGGGAGGAGGTCCCCCTCAGGAACAGTCATAGGGGAGGGGAATAAGGGGAAAATAGGAGGGAGGGAAGAATGGGAGGATACAAGGGATGGGATAAACATTGAGATGTAACAAGAATAAATTAATAAAAAAGAAAAAAGGAAAAAACAAAAGAACAAAGGAACTAATGACATCCTTCACAGGGTGGGATACTGTTTGAGAAACAAATAGAATTCCTGAAAAGGTCAAGGAGAGAGTAGATACAACTGCCTCAGAGTGAGGTTTTGTCTCTTTTATCTGTTGTTGTTCTTTTTGTTGTCATTGTCTGAGCCTCTACTTACCTTTACTGTCTCAACAGTAGGTTCGACTTTGAACTCAAGTTCATATCAATTCTGATGCAGAATTATAATTCTATAAACAAGATTTTTGTTGTGGTGGTGTAGGGCTTGCAACTTTATGAAACCACAACCATTGCTAGTTAGCCACTGCTGTGCAAAAACACTTGATAAATACATTTCACTTGTCAAGCTGAACTTAAATGAGTCATTCTTTGGATCGTGGTGCTAACCAACTTTGAAGCAAATGTTAATTTGACTTGTACATAAATAGTCATTCAACAATTGTTGACATTAGCTATTACCATAGGTACATTATAAATATATGTCCCTGTGTCTAAGTTTAGACACATATTGAGCAAATATTGGAGTAGCTGGAAAGAGATGAATCATCTTGATGGATGATATAATGTGGAGGGAGGATTCTCCTAACATCCTGATATTTTCATACATGTGTCCATTGTGATGGGTCACATATTTCCTGATCTATATTGTCACTTCACCTCCAATTTTACATTGTCTTTCTTTCTTCATTTCCCTCCTTTTTTCCCCAACTACTTAACCACTAGTGTCAATACATTACCTGCTAAGAATTGATTTTATGACGCAATACTGAAACTTACCTGCTATATCAGAAGTAAAATGAGTATTCACCAAAAATAATAGTGGTGTGTTTTGCTTCAAGACTTTAAAAAGCTACATTAGATTTTCTGTGTGCTTCTACATGTGCCACACAGCCTGGTAAACTACTCATCTATCAGGAAAAAAAATCTATTATTTAAAAGTCTGTGTACTTGGATCCATACAATTCTTCAAAATAGTATTATACAATTTTCTATTAGTTAATTGTGCATATTGTAGTATTCCATATACTCTACTAACAGATACATGGATCTATACTTTTCTCCACTGTACAGAAGGATCCCCAGTTGCATACAAATCTGAGTCATGGCAACAGATCAATGTAAAATGAAAATTGCACAGGTCAATTTATAATACTGGTGATTCTTCCTCCAATTAATCCCATCTTCCTTTCAAGACTAACTCTATGATGACCAACAATAATATGTATCTTCTGTTATACCCAGATGGAACCAATATAGTGACTGTATTCTTTTATAAATTCCCTAAATTTATAATTCCCTGAATTTGATCCTTTTTATTTAATATTATTATGATATATAGTGATCAAAAGATGTGTCAGGAGCTACTAGGACATAGAATGAATGATAATGTGGGTTTAAACACTAGATGGGTATCCCAGGCTTACCTCAAATTCATGACTCTACAGCCTCTCATTCTTTCAGCAAACCTTACAAGTGTGGATACTGCCAGTGGAAAAATGTGAACACCAACCCAGCCACAAACCCTTTAATCTACAATGGGTCCTACCTGGAAAATATGCAATTGAAACTATGGAACAAAGCTTGCAGGAGTTACAACCAATATATAATTTGACTTAAGGCCCACTCCACAAGCTGAAATACATACCTGATGTTTCTTGAGTAACCACGACCTTAAACTAGATATCCCAGGGACCTATGATAAAACCAAATACTACTGCATTATTACAGGAAAATAGTAATAAAATGACTCCTAAGGACATTGTTCTATACTTATAGATCATTGCCTTCCCTTCCCACCATCAAAGAAGCATCTTTCTACATCAGATAGAGACAATTACAAGACCCACAGGTAAACAATATATAGAGAATAAGAGACTTGGAATATTCAGCCCAAAATTGAATATTTCATCAAATCCCTCTTAACAAGGCTCAGGAATCCCAGTGGAAGAGGAAGCAGGAAATGATAACAGCTGTATGGAATGGAGATCACCAAGGAAACATAGACTTTTAGTCAAAATAGGGCTGGTACATATAGGAATTCAAAGCAGCATACACAGGGCCTGCAAAAGTCTGCACCAAAACTAGAAGAAGTAAATACATGCCCCATTCCTAACCCAAAAGCTATGCCTCGTTGATAACTACTTGCAAATGAAACTTTACTTTTATCTAAAAGATTCTCAGTGAGTGGGTGTGGGGACTACCTTTAATGGTAGGCTCCATGCCTGTGCCAGACTACAAAATGAAGTCAATGGCATCTTGGGAAGTTCCATAATGTCCTCTCAGGACTTTTGCTTGTTTGTTTTTTTCCCTCCCCTTCTCTCTCTTTCTCTGTCTCTGTCCTCTCTCTCTCTCTCTCTCTCACCTTACATAGTTTTTGTGTATATATATTATCACTTTTAGCTTTGTGCATTTATGGGATTCCTGAATGTGTGAAATAAAAATGGGTCTCTAAGTCTATATTTCTGTTTCTTGTGCCTTTTCTTGGTCTCCTTTCCTTCAGCTTATTTGTTTTATCCTTTTCTAATGTGTTATTTTTGTTTTCCCTTATTTTGATTTATTATTATCTCTTAGAAATGTATTTGCTTTTTTTTTTAATTAATTTATTCTTGTTACATCTCAATGTTTATCCCATCCCTTGTATCCTCCCATTCCTCCCCCCCCCCATTTTCCCATTATTCCCCTCCCCTATGACTGTTCCTGGGGGGGATTACCTCCCCCTGTATATTCTCATAGGGTATCAAGTCTCTTCTTGGCTACCTGCTGTCCTTCCTCTGAGTGCCACCAGGTCTCCCCCTCCAGGGGACATGGTCAAATGTGAGGCACCAGAGTACGTGAGAAAGTCATATCACACTCTCCACTCAACTGTGGAGAATATTCTGACCATTGGCTAGATCTGGGAAGGGGTTTAAAGTTTACCTCCTGTATTGTCCTTGGCTAGTGCCTTAGTTTGAGCGGGACCCCTGGGCCCAAATCTACCTATCATGTATTTGCTTTTTAATGAGGCACAGAAAGGGGGTAGATCTGAATTGGAAGAGAGACTAGAAGGAAATGGGGGGAGGAGAGGGTGTGTGATCAAAGTATATTATATGAAAATCATCTATTTCCAATAAAAAAGACAATGATGTAGGACATCAGCTGGTGAAGAAAAGTCACACCTACCACATAATTTAGAATAAGCATCAAACACAGTCTATCTCTGCATGTAATTTTATGAGCACATCCTCCTGATCAAGAGTAAAGTTCACTTTGTGCAGAAAGGTCTCCTTCTTTGCAACCCTGAACTTATTTCTAACACACTGAAGGAGTTGGTGAATGGTTCCCCAGAGTGTGGTACTTACTATGATGTCTACTTGAAATTAATGGCATTTATCGGCAAAGGTCAGAAGAGGTTTCCTCTTGCGGCCCTTGGTCGGTTTCCTCTTCTACCCCTTGGTTGGCTTCAAGGCAGAAAGTACTTTGGTTTCTTCAATGATTCTCTTTTGAACGTTACCACAGGAAGGGAAATGGAGCCTCAAACACATCTGGGCCTACTTTGTGATACTCATGATTGGTTCTCAAAAGGATAATTTACAAATTGGGTCTTCTGCAGGTCAAACAGACCATTCTGAACCACACGCCTTCCCTGTCTAATGTTTCCCAAGCCCCTGGAGATCATTTACCCCATCTCCCTGACTTCCCTTATTCTCCTCCCCTTTAGAAACAGTGGACCACTTGGTGCTTCTTGGTATTTCAGGAGTAACAAAGGCACTGATGATATTTTCCTCTATGCTGTAATTATCACTGTTTGAATATAAGTATAAATGATATTCTTAAATAAAAAAGAAACAGAACTAGATGGGTAGGTGAGATAATACAGGTCTGTACAAATACTATCTCAATCTCAGTATCTTATAGGGACAGCAAAACAGTCTTGCTCTGTTAACTGGACAACTCACCAACTACAATATTTTTTTACTCCCACTGATATGACAAAATCCTTCAGCAAATAACAAACTCATCACAAATCTAAATAAATTTGAAAAAAAAAATTTATAGCATTCAGAATCTTTATTCCAAAAGTTACTTGTTAACCCCTTGCATAAAGAAATATGTGAAACATTTTTTCATAGCTAGCTTCAAGTAAACCTATGGAAAACATTTGTTTACAAAACATTGTATTATGTAAATGAGCCAAAGATGGCCCTCTGAGAGTTACCTTTTCCTAGTCACTGAACCAATTCTTCTAGCACTCAAGTAAAATTCTCACACATCTAATTCCTTTAACTGCGTAAGAGTTTTATAGATAATAATACTTTCAGACATTTTATGTGCTCCTCCAAACCTCATCCACATGGGTAAGACAAAGCCTTTAAGCTATTCGATATCAGAACTACTGCTGGTGTGTGTTGCTCTCTATCAGGGGCTCTCCACTTCAGTGCTGATCCACATCATCTAAACCAGGAGACACTTTTTCAACTTGGACTCCACTAAAGTCTATCTCCTTATTTCTTTCTGTACAGGGGTCTTTTGCTATTGTCACTAGAATATGGTTGCAGAACTCACTCTCATAGATACCTCTCTAAATGGCATCCAATAAAGTGTGTACATTGTTGTATGTCATTTTCTCACACAGTTTTGTCTCTTCATTGTTCAAACCTCAAGTTCTGTAATGTACTGCATGCTTTCTTAATTTGGCAAACTTCCACCCACCTGGCCATCATGTTTAACTTATGTGCTTTACGGTATATTTCATCAATAGTGAGACTCCTCAACATGAATAGAAAAAGCAATAGTTCCTAGTTGCACATAGCTGGTAAAAAGAGCAAGTTTATGAATCTAAAGATGAGAACAACAGAAGGCTGATGATAAATCTGTCTCTCCTGGTAGCATAAAGAAAAGTCATAGACTGTTTGAAACATCAAAGTTATTGTGGCAATAATGTAGTATATTTCAAAGAAAGCAACCTTATTTAGAATTCAGACAAATTGATTACCAATTCCACTGATATGGCAGGAGAGGAAAACCAGAAACAAAAACAAAACAAAAATATTGTGTCTTAAAGTGCTTCCTATATTCTTAGCTACAATATTAAAAACAACAACAACAACAACAAATGTAATTTTCATTTGTTATTTTATTCCAGAGATGTTGTCTCTGTGTCCTGTATGAAGTTTCTGTACTGGAACAGTGAAATAAAGAATTAACACAAACACTCTTGCTTATTTTCTCTAAAGTATTGAAATGATAGGGGGAAAAAGTTGATTATATGGTAGTTGGAGATGAAGAAGGAAGAAGAGGATTTTATGAGCTCCTGTTCTTGCAATCCAATTCATCATTTGAAATTCAAACGCATGTCAAAAAGGACAATTTCTGCTTGGTTGTAACTTGGAAACACTACAGCTATTGATTTTTAAATTTAGTTTCTTTGTCCTTTTTTCCCCTCAGGAATGGACTGAGTTTAGTAAAATTTGCTTCAATTTCAGGCTGAAGAAAATGACACAGTAAGTACAAGAAAATAACCCAAGAAACTATTCAAAAAGTATTTTTTTCAGAGGATTGTATATATAAACAGGAAAGTGTCAGTTTTGGATTTTCTAATACCAATCTTTTCACAATATTTAACTAATTTTTGACACCATATAGAATTATATATTCAAATTTGTAATGCAGAAAATTAAATTACCAAATGTATGCTTTGCTTGATTTCTATGTAGGAAACAGATTAAAATATTGGAATATATATTACGCTCATTGAGTCTGTTAAATTTATTTATCTGGGTGTATAATCTCAAAACATGTCTAATAAGGCTAAAATTAATAATAAGTCATTGCAGATATAAATGCACAATTTGAAGTTTATTTTTAGCTAATATTGTACACAGTAAACTTGAATTATTATTAAATCATAGTTCAACTAGTAGATCAAAATTACTATATATATGAAACCTAATATCATTGGTATGACTTTAAATATTAGTAAAAATTTTTTTAAAAATGGTAAGGTCAATGGCCAGAAAGAGCATATGCTCAAAATTGCTATTTTTGCTTTGTTACCAATGTTTTTTGAGATCACAATTATCTCATTTCTTTATTCTTCTTCCCCCTTCCAAAGCTTCTCAAGTACCACTCTGCTCTGCTTCAAATTCATGTTTTTTCACTAATTGTTACTATCTGTATAGTATTAGCTAAAATTAACTACAAATAATACATTTATATCTATAATGATATTTTAATTCCTAAATATTATATACTCAGACTGTATAACGCCGTATGCGTGTGTGTTTTCAGGTCTGACAGTTTGATATTGAATAACCAGTCTCTTGCTCTCCCTTGGAGAAGACTGCTTGTCCCATTCTCAGAATGCCTGAGTGGCCTGTTGTTCTTTGTAGAGCTTAGAGAGTTCATGGACCTTTTTCCTGTCCACTTTAGAGTGTCCATTGGTGTCATGCTTGTTCAGATCATGTTTAGGTAGTCATATCGGTGAGTCTTTGTAGATGTAGCTTCCGATTTTATCAGAAGACACAAAGTCACCTCAAAGTCCCTGTTCCTCTGACTCTTACAGCTTTTTTCTTTCATTTTCCATGGTAGGAGCAGAAGTGTCTTGTAGATACATGAATTGGGACTGGGCTTTGCATTTTTAGTTGTTGTGGTCTTCTGTAGTGGTCTATCTCTGTTGCCAAAATAAGTTTTCTTGATGAAGAAGCATTTTGGAGGTGGCTTGGACACTGGTAGTCATATATAAATACACATAGTTATATGTTTCAAGTCATCCGGTACATTGTTATTTCCGGATGCAACTTGGTGATCTAGGGTGGGTGAGTAGGGGGGCTTCCCTTTTTTGAACAATTGGGCAGTGGGAGGAGGAAAGAGGGAGGCAGGATAAGACCAGGAGGAGAGGTGGGAGGGGGCTATGTCTGATAGGGATGTAAAGGGAGTGCATTAATTAATTAAAAAACACAATCTCCTAATATTATTTGAACTATGCACTTATATTCTATTTGGAAACAATTGTTTATCAGATAAAAACTTTCTAAGAGGTTCAAATAAGTCATTGTACTGAAATATGAATGGTATAAGTAAAAATATCATAGCATTTCCAGTATTACCTTGCAAGCATATTCAACCTTTTACGCTGTCCATTTCTCTTGAGATCTTGTTTGCTCAATCGTATGGAATGATGTGGCCTACCACAATGTAGGCAGCCTACAAAGAGAGCAGAATGACAAAAACCCATGATGAATGAAAATATAAATAAAGACAATCAACAACAACAACTATTTTAAAAGATTATTTGTCTTATAGTAAAGGAAGAAGTAAACTGAATACATCCTACCAAACCTAAGGATCCTGTAATAGGCATTTCCTACATCAAGATTTAAAATTAGTTCTATCTGAATCAATATCCTGATGCAGTTTCTAAAGCACTCTTAATCAGTAAATACAACTAAGCCAGATGGTAAAAAACACCCACGTCTATCAAAGCACCAGTTAAAGAGCCCATAAACTGATTAATTTTACTGTTCTTCCTACTCACTGACCCTGACAAAGGCAGCGATATTAATCATGACCTCCTGTTTGCCTCCAGATCTGATGTGTCTACAGACAGGTTTCATCTGACATAACTGGTTGGACAATCTGGCTTGACTGCATAACCAGAAGAGCATAAAAAACCAGTCAAGATCCATCAAGCAAATCTGATTAGTTCAGTATGGGAAGTCCTAATTTGCATGTGAACAGAACTCAGGAGAGTTTTTGTATGGATATCTCCCATACAAGTTTATCTAGACCTCTTTCTGTTTATGCACTGTAAAGCATCCATGTGTGAATTTGGAGAAGTCCTTGTGTCCTTTTTTAATTTCTCACTTCGTAAAAACTTTGCCTTGAGGAAGATCAAGTAAAAGAAATTAAACTAGCTGGTTTGAGCTATGGGAAGCCTTGTCTCAATTTGCTTGAATCACATATATATATATATATGTATATATATGTATATATATATTATGTATATATAGTATGTATATATAATGTATATATATATAATATGTATATATAATATGTATATATATATATCAGTTCTGACTATCAGCTGAAACACTTACTGGTGAAGACACTAGCTATTTCTGTTTCTAATTTCTGTATTGACTGTGTATCTTCCAACAAATTCAAATCTACATACTTTCAAGTTGTGTTTTATAGGTAATATGATTAGGATTTTAACCCTGTAATGGTTTCAAAATAAAGAGATTGGCTTTTTCCTGGGGTTCAGTGTAACATTAACATGTTTGAGATCTGTACTTTGCAATTACATTTTTTTGAAATTACTTCTTTTTTATAGACTGTAATAAAATTATATCATTTCCCACCCCCAAACCTTCTGACTGTATACTTCTATTTTTCTCTTTAAAATTTGTGAGTTCTTTGTCTTTAATTGTTGTTACACACACACAGACACACACACACACACACACACACACACACACACACACATGAATATGTGTATATATTCCAAAATATGTGTTTTCTATTTATATGCAGCCTATTTAGTCTGTATAATGTTACTTCTTTACATGTTTTCAGGCTGACCTTTTGGTATTGCATCACCAATTGCTATGCTCTTCCCCAGAGAAGACTATTTCAGTTGTTCTTATAGGATTGAGTGTTCCTGGGCTTCTCTTGCCCACTTGAGCAACTCTATAGTTGTAGTTCTTGTTCAGCTCATATTTCTGTAACTTTAATAGTTCATCTGGGCAAAGCTCTTGATAAGCTAATTCACAAATGTCCTTCGCTGATCTTAAAACAGTGTGTGTGCACATGTAAACATGTAATGAGAAGCTGCATGAGTGGGGATTGCGAAAGAGACATTAAACATTCAAGGACTATCAAGAAAAGAATTAAATTTCTAATATGAAAGAATTCAGTTGACTAGATATATCTTCTTCTATCTCAATACCCAGGATAACTCTACTGTCAAAAATGACATTCCTCAGGCTGATATTGATATCCTAACAAAAAAATCTCAGCTATATCATGAGTGAATTAAAGTTTTTTAAAAGATGTATATATAGTTTTAATCCATTATGCATGTGTCATCCATCCTTGTTTTAGCATACTTGTGACTTTATGTTACTATCCGTCACACATGCACTTGCATGGATTCTGTTAGCCTGAAAGAATTTTTGGAAAAAGTATCAATTATTCAATGTAGAATAGTTAAATTTTCCCTAAAACTAATATTTAAAGGTCAAAAAAGAATACTATCTTTTTAAACTGTGAATATGTGAATCATTGGCTTTGAATGTTATCATCTTTTTAATATACATAAATTCATCAACTAAATAGATACTGGATGACTTGCAGATAAATGATACAAGAACATGGAGATAGTTACAGATATCTTGAATAATTTGCTGCCATAGAGCAATAACCAGTATTGCTTCAAACAATTTTCATATAACCATCTCTATGATACCTTTTATTTTTATTATTTGAATGTGAATTTAAAAATAAGTTTTTCCAGATAAAACTAGTACATAAAATATTTTAGTTAAAAAAATAACTAAACTGTTATTTTCAACTATAAGGAAGGAGGTAAAAGCCAGTTTCCAAGAATTTTTGCAAGTCTATACTATACTTCATGTAGTAAGACTCCATATGGGAAAAATTATTTCTTCTTTAAAATCAACTTAGTTCTTTATACTTTTACCTGAAACACAATAATGGCCTAAAATGCATTGCAGTAAAATGATTCAGTTCATGAAAATGACATATAATGAGAAATTGAAATAATTAGCATAAACATCATTTAAATCAGCTAGCTTCAAAAAAACTGTACTTGCTAATTTGGTTGCTATTTTGCCTTGTGCCTGTGTCTTACTTTTCTCTTGCTGTGAATGAAGCAGCACTATGACCAAGGAAACACATAACAAGACATTTAACTTGGAGCTTCCTTACAGTTTCAGAGGGTGAATCTATGATTACCATGGCTGAAAAATGGCAGCAGGCAGGCAGGCAGGCCTTCCACTAGAGAAGTAGCTGAGAGCTTATATCAAACCCAGAAACATGAGGCAATGAAAAGAATGTCTCAAAGTGATGTTGTGAGCTTTTTAAAACTCCAAGCTCAACAACAGAGGCACAATTTCTCCAAAAATGCCAAGCCTCCTACCCTTCCCAAAGGATTCCACCAACATCAGAACAATCATATGAGTATCTGAGCTGATGGGGCCATTCTCATTCAAATCACAATAGCCTATAATCACTGTACCCTGGAGGTGGAGGTAGCAGAATTACCATAGTTTCAAAGCCAGCCTGAGCCACAAATATTATAGATATATACTGTATAGTGTATATGTGTATATATAGTTATGCATATTTATACAAATTGCCCATTTTCTGGAGACTACCGATATATGATAAAAAGGAGCTTTTATAAGGCTTTCTTTAATAGTCTACCACAACTTCAGAAACTGAATTAAAGCCATGTGGTTGCTGGGAATTGAACTCAGAACCTTTGGAAGAACAGCCAGTGCTCTTAACCTCTGAGCCATCTCTCCAGCCCGAGGAAAAACATCTTAATATCTAATATGACTTAAGACTTTAAGAATTGAAGCTAGGCTGAAAAACTTAGTGCTGTTAATGTCTAAGGAGCAAAATGCTAAAGATTTACATTGTTTTAATGTATTCTACTACAATACTTGAATTTATGTGATTCTAATGATATTCAATATAATAGGGATAATAACTCATTAAATGTACTAATACTAGAAAAGTAAAGAGAAGAGAAGAAAAGAAATTATCAAAGATTAGAGCAATTGACACTGGGCATATACCATTCTGCTAAGGAAGAACACTTCAGTAGTGTTAGTAGTATTATACAGGATCCCTCAGTATTCATGGTGGAGCTTTTCAACTTTTCAAATACTTGTAATCATATCATAACATGCACTAAGAAAAATAAAGTATATCTCCAGAAAATATACTCCTACATTCTGTGTGTACTGCTCAAAACTGGTAAGGACTATCACTTTACCCTTTATACGTCTTGCTAGACTTTATTTTTGTCATGGTGAAAGTAAAATAAATACTATATATCTACTTTTCAAATTGTCCATTTTCTGTAGACTGCTAATATAGGACAAAAGAGAGGTTTTGTAAGCCTATCTTCATTGGTCTACCACATGTCCAAAAATTGAATCAACCTTTATAGAAATTTAAACAAAATTATACACTTATTGATAGTCCATTAATCTTTTAAGAAATACATTGTGTGTGTATGTACATGTCACAATATGCTGTGGAAGGCAGAGGTCAGAAGACAGCTTAGTCTGTTCTCTTCTTCTTCCATGTGGATCCTAGGAATAGAATTCAGGTCCTTAGGTTTGCCAGGAAGATCTTTTACCTACTTAGTCACCAACAGATACTTTTGTTTCTTTCAGCAACATAATATTTAGATTAATTATTTGAGAAGTGTATATACTGAATACTTATCACACACACTTTTCATTCCCTTGTCCACCTGTCACCCATGTGCCAAAAAAAAAGAAAGAAAAAAAGAAAAAGAAAAAGGAAAACAGAAGGAAGGAAAGAAGAAAAAAGATAAAAAGTAACCACAAGTCCAATTTCTGTTGCCTATAAAGTCACTGACGGTGAAACCTCCAGTGGCTAGCCCCTTGAGGATCACTGAGTCCTCCTCACCCCTTACACACAGTCCCCACACCTGAAGCTATAAACCTTGAAAAGTACACTTCAGCATCTTTTTCACAATTTTAAGGATTCTCTTCAGTAGCTTCCTATTGGGACTGTTTCTTTTTTTCAAGGGGAACAGTATGATTGATGCCGTCAGTGTCGCTCATTCTCCTTCGTGAGCATGCTCAACCTGTGTAAGCACCAATAGGTATTCTAACTTTGTAATTACTGTGGTTGTATCTGCCCAGATGATGACACTTTCCAATCCTATCTTCTGGTTCCGACATTCTTCCTATACCATCTCTCACAGTGTTCCTTGTGTCTTAGAGGTTTCAGTATAAATTTCTTGTATAGGTCTGAGCTCTCAGAAGTCACTTATTCTCAACAAAGCTTCTATTATTTTTAAGGCACTGTTTATAAAGTAAGTTTATATAAAGTAAGTTATAAAGTAAAAATGCTAGCCACACACACACAGGTAAAAATATTTTCAGGACAGAAGCATATTGGTGGACTGCAATAATTAAAATATCTAAGAGTACATTTTTAAATGACAATAACGAGTATAGAAAACAACTCAATGTTACTAAGTTTATGTGATATAACTATACCTTGAACAGACCAACTAAAATGAGGATATGTCAATAATATTAAACAATAATAAATGTATGGAAGAACTGGGATTCTTTCATAACTCCTGGTAAAGAAAATTGTATGGCCTCTGGATCAAGATACATAGCATCTTTAGTACACTATTTGCCTAGCATGCATGAAACCCTGAGTCTGATTTCTAGGACCTCATAAATTGGACATTTGTGTGCATGCTACAAACTCAAACTCTGAGTATAAGGTAGGTGGGGAATGGGTAAAATGGATTTAAAGGCCATCTTTAGCTATGTAGCAAGTTTGAAGCCAGCTCGCAACCCATTTAAAAAAAACAAAAAACAAAAACAGAAAACCATTTGTCAGAGCTAAAACAAATATCTAAGGGAACACTCTCATAGATTCTTAGTTTCTTAAGTAAAGTTAAATATAAATTGACTCTATTTTCCAGAAATATTGCTTTACATATTTAGTTAAGGCAAATGGAAACACATTTATTTGTAAAGATCTATATTCATGTATACATTACAACTACTCACAGGCTTTAAAAACCGCAGACAATTTATCTGTTTATGTTGCTAAGACTGATTAAAGACCAGTCTCTGTCACAAACACAATAGAATAGTGTTACCTACAATGCATTACTTATTGATGCAACAATAAAAAACTAGAAGTCAGTAACAACATGATGAATGAAACTAAAATGTAAGGTAATGAACTTCAAAAGATGAGAGCAGAAACTTTAAGACTATATATATAATTTATATTTTATTTTAATGATATTTATATGAAACTTTCCATATTTATCAAGCACATAGACCTGAAAACTTGAGGACAGTAGAATTTCCTATGTAAAAGTTGTACTTTAATAGAAAAAGAAAAGATCAGTAAGCTCTAACTTATAACAGGCAAATCTGCAAGCAGCATATGATTAGAAGTAGGAAATTAATTAGGAGCAGTGATTAATATTACTCTGGTCCTAAAATGAATGATTCATGTATAAGATTCTTTTGAACAAGAATTGGAAGAAAGACATAAAATTAGAAACTCTTGTCTTATTTATAGAATGAATCTATACACTTAATGAGTAGATAAGGCTGTAAAGCAGAAAACAACACACAGATTTTTCTTTCAAGTACTGCAAATTATGGATTCAAGTCGCAAGCAGGAGGATTTTGGAAGAGGTACATTAAGACAGGACACAGCAAACCAAAGTTTTCTTAATATAGATAAAATTAAAGACATACCAGGAAATAATAGGAAATGCCACATAGAAATAAAATAGTTGTATAAAAACCATATATCAAGAAATAAAAAGCACTGAAAAGATTTTCTCATTTAGTACATCATTGGCATGTGTTAGAGCTCTCTATGCCCAGAAATGTATTTGGTATGCACCACAGCCTGTCATTATCTGAAAACTTTGAAGATCTAGCATTCCTAAATTGACTCATTTCTTTTTGCTTTTTACCTTCATCTCCAATGTATTTTCCAATACTTGAGGATGAATGAGAAAAGTGTGTAGACAAACAGAATATTAAATAATAGTTAAGCATTTGATTCATGACAATTATTTGATAAGAATCCTATTTGCACCTTTCATTCAGATTGATAAATAGAATTTAAAATGATGGTACTAAAATTTCTATTTCAACATTAAGAAGAAAAAAATCAACTTGGAGGAAATAAAAATTCTCAAGCTCAGTAGCCTGTTCAGTTTGTATCAGGACAATTGGGAACTTAAGTCTTAGTTTATCTGATCTGAGCAACTTGGATATTAATTTTGAAAAATTAGAACTATTAGGACAATCCATGTAAAACATTTTACAGATTAATTTGAGCCCTCTTTGACCTGGTAGCAGCTCTCCTTTCTTGGCCGCACACCACTGAAAATGTATGCCTGCTCCAAGTTCATTTCTAACAGCTCCTTGATCTAACAGTCTCCCTTATCTGCTAAGTGGTGAATTGTCTGCCACAGGCTTGAAAAAATCAGAGACCTGGACAGAGAAGGGCCTCAGGAGGTTGATAGTCATACGTCCTCTATGTCACTTACTCCTAGCCACGGCTTCAAAACCAACGCCATTTCGAGAGCATGAAAGCTCGCTGGCATTAGGCTGCCAAAGTTCAGGAGGCTGGCTCCGAGGCTAGGATTAGGATTTATTGCAGGTGAAATAGATAATAATACTTAACTGCCTCTAAGTTATCAAAGATGCTTCTCTTTTCAGTAATAAAAATTATCACCATGGCCCCAGACTGGTCAACTTGCAAAGAATAAAAATGAAAATATCCAGCTCTAAATGGGACATCTTTGTCACACTCTTTCCCCTGAGGTCAGAGAGGTCATCATAGAAGAGGAGATGGAAGATTATGTGACAAATACAGCAAAGGTCTACAGCGAAACATTATTTCATGCATGACAGGGTTGTTGCTCACATCAATTCACATTGGCTATGAATATGCACGAGACCTGTCCTACAGCAAGTCAATCAAAATCCTAGTGTGAATGGGAGAGAGGCCATTAAGTTCCACCCTCACCTAAGAAACTACTGATAACTGATGGCTGCAGGGGTGGCAAGGTAACTTTCCTTCACGAAGGAGGCCCATGGAAGTTTATCCATGTACATCCAGGAAACACAAAATGCATTCATATGTTTAAAAATGGAAAAGAACACATTAAATTGTGAGGTAATATTATTGGGGTGCAGATTGAAAAACTAATTAGGAGAGGAAATAGGGGTCAGATTTTATCAAAACATACATTTAAAGAGTTCTCAATGAAATAATATATATATATATATAATATTTTTGATTTTTTAAAGAGAAGATCTAGAATATAACAAACAAGTTCTATTCTTTTAAATATAATCTGTGTGTGCGCATTTATGCACATGTGCATGCTTCTTTCTTCATAAACACCTGTGAAGATTTGGTAGAGATGAGATTTCAGCATTGGATGTTGTTGCTTGCCAAACTCCATTCATCGTTTTTTCAAGTAAAGTATCTCACAGGGATCTGGGATTCACTGCTTAGGTGAACCCTGCAGATCCACAAGTCCAATGATCCTCCTGTTTCTACCTCTCTATGACTGGGATTATAAATGCATACCACACAAAAAAGAAATGAATGCATATCACCATACCTGGGTTTTCATGGAGATGTTGAATGTGATCTCATGTCTTCATGAATAGCAAGCATATCAGTGGAAGGGCTATGTGCTCTGTGTACTGTTTATAAATTTAATCATGTCACATGAAATGCCATGATTTTTTATTAGAATACAATATTTTCTGGACTATAATAAATCTTACTAGCAGGACATTCTGCCAGTAATCACAATTAACTCACCCATGTTATCAACACCTATGGGAAAATTAGTAACTATATTTTAGTTTGTTTTAAGTTTAATTGTTTTAAAACTCAAAATCTGAAACAAGATGGATGGCTAATGAGTGAAGGGCATTTGTAGCTCTTACAGATGCCCCAAATAAGTTTTTAGCACCCACCAGGCTGCTTATACCTCTCTGTAACTTCAGCTTAAGGTAATCCAATACACTCTCTGGCCACTCTGGATGCCAGGCATGCATGCACATGGCATATATACATGCATCCAGGTAAACTCTCAGACATATGATACAATATAAAAATTTACATCTGCGAAACAATTTCAAGTCAATTTTCTTTATTTTATTAATTATTTAGATTATATTTTAATTGCTATCCCCTCACTTGGATCCTCTTGTTTCTCTCCCCGCCCCCTTTCACCCTATTCCCCTCCCTTAGGTCTGTGACAGAAAGGGACCTCCTCCCCAACCATATGGTCACAGCCTATCAAGTATCATCCTGGTAGCCTGCTTATCCATTCTCGGACTGCAACCAGACCTCCCCACCAAGGGGAAGTTGTTGAATAGGGGGCACCAGAGTTCATGTCAGAGTCAGTCCCTGCTCTCCACATAACTGTGGAGAATGTCCTGTCCATTGGCTAGATCTGAGTAGGGATTCAATACTTACTGCATGTATTGTCCTTGGTTGGTGCAGTAGGTTGAGCAGACAACCCTGGTCCATATCTGCTGGTCATGATGTTCTTCCTGTGGATTTCTAGGACCCTCTGGATTGAGGGTGATCTGTCTGTGACATCGGCCACCCCACTGATTGCCAGGGTTGATTAGGCTTATCTGGCTGGCTAGGCGGGTGTCCCCTTCCTTGCTCACTTTTCTATGTGCATCCCTCCTGAAGCTGTATGCTCAATAGATGAGGACCGGTCTTCAGTCAATGGCATATGAGTAGCTAGACTCCCTGTTAGAACCTCCAAATAAGCTCGGCTGTTTTCAATACTACAAACCTTAATTAAAAATGTAATCCAGAGCTCATGAAACAAATACTTCTATAAATACTTATGGAAATATTTTTATTTTTTTATTTTTACTTTTTATTGTTCTTTTTAAATTAAATATATTTTAATTTTTTACATATTCATGTTTATTGTTACACATATATACAATAATATCTTAAAATTCTAAAAAATTAAAATCCATATCTATGGGGATTAGAAAAGATGTACACAAAACCCATCATTGTGTCCTCAGGAGCCACATACCTAGGGTTAGGCAAGCTGTTCACAGAAGCCATCACTCTCTCCAGGGCCCACTCCTCTATAAGGGTTGGATTAGAGAAGCTGTATGCAGAAGGCATGAGAAGCAAGCTGCTGGCTCTGTGGGCTTAGGAGCTTTCCCATGTGCCAGCCACCCAGGATAATCGCTTACCCATGCACAGCTCTAGTGCCTTAAGTTAAATGAATTCACTCACTGATGTCTCATCTACTGTAAAATTTTACAACTGCAGAAAATTCAGGAGCATATTTCCATACCTAATGCTATTGCTAACTTGTGATACCTTTCATTGAACCAATTTTGTCATATAGCTTTTAAGTAGTCAAAATGTTCATGTTTAATTTACTACTAATAATTGTAATTCTCTTAATTCAATAATTCAGAAGAAAGCTGAATTGCTTTCTCAATTATGAGCCTACCTTAACTATTTTTTAAATGCCAGTGTTTAGCAAGTGTGAGAAACTTCCCTATAATATCTTAAACATAGAATGATTTTAAAAGTTGCTGTTCTGAAAAGTGAGAAGTTTTTATAACTATTAACGACTTGCCTGTACAACTTTTGATACAACTAAAAATATAACAACGACAACAAAACTGCATAAGAAAAACCCCTACTAATTCAAATCAGGCACTACATTGGTGAAGAATCTTAGCCAAAAGTCAAGATTGACAGTTGCTATGTTGGAAGGAAAATGGAAGTGCCAAGAATATTTCAGTTAACACTGACATTCTTAGCAAATTATTTAAAGAACCATAATTTATTTTCACAGATGATGGCATGGTTAAAATAAAATAATTTCTAAATAAGACAGGATTGCGATTTGCATATAAGAATGTAATGTGTTTCAAATGTAATGCCATCTATATAATTAATTCAGAAACCCAGCATAACTGTGTAAATTAAATAAAGCTTTTGCAAGTATAAGTCTTCCTTGTAAATTGAATCAGCATGCAGCTGACCACATCTAAAAATTCCTCACAGATATTTAAGGATTTATTTTCTGAATGATGGTAAATGGACATGTTTGATATGACTTATACAAATCAACACACACTTTGAGCAAAGTTTGCATGAAATCTGAGGAAAGGAAACTAAAATTGTAGTATTAAATATGGGAAAGGCAATGGTTATAAACATACTGCTAAGGAACATGGGGTTATTTTTGATGTAGGAAAAAAAGGTTACCCCCCCAAAAAGGAAAGAAAGTAAAAAAAAAATCTACATAGACTATAAGTAGCTTGATTTTAAAACTTTGAAAAAAGTGAAGTTGAACTGCATGTAAGTGGAAGGAGTTGCTCTATGTTGTCGTTACGATGATTAGGTATGTGCTTTGTATCCCTGATCTCTTGAAGTCTTTTAACAAGAATCGGAATTGGATTTTGTTAAATGTTTGTTCGGCACCTTAGGAGATGATTATGTGGTCTTTTTTTCTTTCAGTGTGGTTATACCATGAATTGCATTGATGGGTTTCCATATTTTGAACTACCCCTGCATGCTGGGATGCATGAAGTCTACTAGGTCATGTTAGATGATGTTTTGATGGTGTGTTCTTGGATTTGGTTTGCGAGTATTTTCTTGAGCATTTTTTGCATCAAAGTTCATAAGAGAAATTGATCTGAAATTCTCTTTCTTTTTGGGATCTATTTGTGGTTTAGGTATCAAGGTGACTGTGGTTTCATAGAATGAGTTTGGTAATGCTTCTTTCGTTTCTGTTTTGTGGAATAATTTGAAGACTATTGCTATTAGCTCTAATGGAACTCTAGTATGCTCCTGTTAGTACTAATGGCCACGTGATATGCAAATACATGAATTCTTTAGAAGACCATGTAAACTCTCTTCAATCTTACCTCCATTATGAAAGTTGTGGAGATCAAAAGATTATTCTTGAATATAAAACTTACTTTAATTTTGTATTAAATTAGGAATTTTATAAATCATTCAATGTATTAGAATGATTTGTTACTTTCTATTCAGTGTCAAATGATCACAAATTAATGTTTTATTTCAGGAAAAAATAGTATGCCATAAGAATATAATCTCCTGGGAAAGAAAGTAAACAGAATGATGGGTCATAAATAAAGTGGAATAGAAATATGAATATTGACTATGTATGGATGTGTATCAAACTTATTATAGTTGCCTATCCATTATTTCTCTAATCCATGGAGGCATTATATAACCACCCTATTCATTTTCATTGTGCTTTCTTTTTAAGCTTTCTTGCTGTTTTTTCTTTCTGATATTAACATTTTCCTTAATACATTCATTAAATATATACCTGACTAATATAATGTATTCATAAATATATGAGTCTGTGCCATGTCTTCTTTATATATTTTATAACCTTCAGTTCAGTACTTTTATGGTATTCATTAGTGGGGAAAGATTCTTTTGCCTTCTCTGTAAATTCCCCCCCCCCCCCCCCCGTTGACTTGCCTTGTCTAATTTCAATACGATAGCATTTCTTTTATCTTATTATTTCCTATTTTGTTATGTTTTGATATTTGTAGCCTGTTCTTTTATAATAAGAGATAAGATAGAAAGGAAGTGGATCTAGGCAGGAGATGGTTTAATTAAATAATCAGCAAATATACTAATGGTGCCTATTACATCTGACAATATTTTACTCTAAGATTTCCGTAGTATTTTTTCTCTGATAGGAACAAACAATAAAAATGATATTATAGTCTTATTATTTTATTTTGAGTTGGTAAAAACTTAACTCTATTTGGTTATTGCTATATATTTGAACTCAAGTTCAGATGTAGAACTAAGATATGTTTCTTGTTCTCGTAAGTAATGTGAGTAGAAATCTTTTTATTTGTTCTTTATGATCTACTTACTGATCCACTTTCCATTGAATTACATTGCATGTAAAAGTACCTCACTTTAACATAAATTAGAACAAAATTCGTCATTGTTTTCTGCTGTATAAAAGATATAAAAGGTAGGGTTATTTTTTTATAACATAGGTTGTTAATATTATGAAACAGACTAGACAACTATTGGACTCAATAAATGGACATAGGTTTCCATGCCTCCTTATTTTGATACTGATAGAATCAGCCTTACTTGTGCTCTGAGATTACCAACTTCTTGAAATATGTGTCACTTCAATTTTCTTATTCACCCTTACACTCCTCACATTCATTTCCTCCAGATTTTTTGGATTATATCCCAGATATGTCAGCTTCATTCAAGTCTCTGTAACAAGCATTAAGAAGTTTCAAATGATGTCACATTATGGCAGACATTTTCACATGTGTTTAGGATGGAAAACAGTGTATACAGCCAATGAAAAATATTCAGATGGTTATTAACAATTTATATCTCCTGTCTATACTATATTTTATGTATGAAGACAGTTCTCATGCAATCTTGCAGTGCCTTCAGCTCTCATACATCCCAGTAGAAGTACAGTCACTAAACCTGCATCAAAAGCACAGTTTAAAATCTATATCTTTGTAATATTTCTTAAGGAAATGGGAGAGAAACATTTTCTTCAGACACTATGTCATATAAGATACTATTGGCAGTTTATAGACATATACTTAGAAATAGTAATTTCAGAATCAGTTTACAGTGACCATTTTAAATTCCACTTGTTAGTGAAGAAAAATTGCACTATCCTTATAATAATTTGGGCAAATATGATTATCAACAATTCACTGTACATGTAATTATAACATAATCCTATAGCTCTAGGGGTTATTTCTATAGTTTCTTAGAAATATAATAATGTTTGTAGTGAATTTGTGTCAGAGATAATGTTTAGTGTGGTTTCAGACAAGACACTGTACACCTTCTTCAGAGTAGAATGTTCACATGAACTACAAATGTTCTATCCAAGAGGAAGAGCACAAGCATAGTTTTATTCAAACTATTCCCACTCCTCACAACTCTTTTTATTTTGATCATGGTTTCTTTGTCAAAGTAGCTTTTTAATATTTGTCTGCTTATCTGCAACAGGTAACATAACTTCTGCTTTGAAGACTTACTATAATATTCTTTCTGTTTTATATTGTTATTTGATTATGGGTTCAAATTCCAAATTAAAAATGAAGATTAGCCTAGAATACATAGTATGTCAATATATAGGGAATAATTAATCATTATATGTATATTAAATACAGATATGCTGTCATCGGTCATATATATGAATACTATTTCATTAACTTTTATTTATAATGTTTAGTAAGAATGTGTATAATGATTTTATTGACATTTATACATAATTATCATTACATATTATGGTTAAAACACAGAGGAAATAACTCTCTGACTTAAATATATGTACGTACACTCACCTAAATTTTTTTTTTTTTTTTTTTTTTTTTTTTTTCCTTTTTTTTTTTTTTTTTTTTTTTATTTTTATTTTTATTTTTATTTTTATTTTTTTTATTAATTTATTCTTGTTACATCTCAATGTTTATCCCATCCCTTGTATCCTCCCATTCCTCCCCCCCCCCCATTTTCCCATTATTCCCCTCCCCTATGACTGTTCCTGAGGGGGATTACGTCCCTCTATATATTCTCATAGGGTATCAAGTCTCTTCTTGGCTACTTGCTGTCCTTCCTCTGAGTGCCACCAGGTCTCCCCCTCCAGGGGACATGGTCAAATGTGAGGCACCAGAGTATGTGAGAAAGTCGTATCACACTCTCCACTCAACTGTGGAGAATATTCTGACCATTGGCTAGATCTGGGAAGGGGTTTAAAGTTTACCTCCTGTATTGTCCTTGGCTGGTGCCTTAGTTTGAGCGGGACCCCTGGGCCCAAATCTGCTTATTATATTGTTCTACTTGTAGATTTCTAGGACCCTCTGGATCCTTTTATTTTGCTGTTCTCCCATGCGTCTCTCATTTAGAGTCCCAATAGGATGCCTTCCCCTCTGTCCCAGTTTCCTGGTAAGTGAAGGCTTTCGTGGGACATGCCCCTTGGGCTAGTATGCAGATATAAGTGAGTATATACCATTTGATTCTTTCTGCTTCTGGGTTAACTCACTCATTATGATCATTTCTAGCTCAATCCATTTATCCACAAATTTCGGGAATTCCTTGTTTTTAATAGCTGAGTAGTATTCCATAGTGTATATGTACCACAGTTTCTTTATCCACTCTTCTACTGAGGGACACTTAGGCTGTTTCCATGTTCTGGCTATTATGAATAAGGCTGCTATGAACATGGTTGAGCAAATTTTCTTGTTGTGTGCTGGAGCATCTTCTGGGTATATTCCAAGGAGTGGAATAGCTGGGTCTTGAGGAAGCCCTATTCCCATTTTTCTGAGATAGCACCAGATAGATTTCCAAAGTGGCTGTACTAGTTTGCATTCCCACCAGCAATGAAAGAGTGTTCCTCTCTCCCCACATCCTCGCCAGCATGTGGTGTAGCTTGAATTTTTGATCTTAGCCATTCTGATGGGTGTAAGATGGAATCTCAGAGTTGTTTTGATTTGCATTTCCCTGATGACTAAGGAGGTTGAGCATTTCTTTAAGTGTTTCTCAGCCATTTGATACTCCTCTGTTGAGAATTCTCTGTTTAGTTCCAAGCCCCATTTCTCAATTGGGTTATTCGGTTTGGTGGTGTTTAATTTCTTGAGTTCTTTATATATTTTGGATATTAGACCTTTGTCAGATGTAGGGTTGGTGAGGATTTTTTCCCAGTCTGTAGGCTGTCGCTTTGTTCTCTTGACAGTGTCTCCTGCCTTACAGAAGCTTCTCAGCCTCATGAGGTCCCATTTATTAATGGTTGACATTAAGGCCTGGGCCGTTGGTGTTCTGTTCAGGAAGTTGTCTCCTGTGCCAATATGTTCCAGGCTCTTTCCCACTTTTTCTTCTAAGTGAGTTAGTGTCTCTGGTTTTATGTTGAGGTCTTTAATCCACTTGGATTTGAGTTTTGTGCAAGGTGACAAATATGGGTCCAGTTTCATTTTTTTACACATAGACCTCCAGTTAGACCAGCACCATTTGTTGAAGATGCTATCCTTTTTCCATTGAATGGATTTGGCTTCTTTGTCAAAAATCAAGTGACCATATGTGTGTGGATTCATATCTGGGTCTTCGATTCGATTCCACTGATCAACCAGCCTGTTGCTGTGCCAGTACCATGCTGTTTTAAGTACTATTGCTTTATAGTACAGTTTGAGATCAGGTATGGAGATTCCTCCGGAGCATCTTTTATTGTACAAGATTGTTTTAGCTATTCTGGGTTTTTTGTTTTTCCATATGAAGTTCAGAATTGAACTTTCAATGTCTTTAAAAAATTGTGTAGTTATTTTGATAGGGATTGCATTGAATCTGTAGATTGCTTTTGGTAGGATGGCCATTTTTACTATGTTAATTCTCCCGATCCATGAGCAAGGAAGATCACGCCATCTTCTCAGGTCATCTTCAATCTCTTTCTTCAGAGTTTTGAAATTTTTTTCATACAAGTCCTTCACTTGCTTAGTTAGGGTAACTCCTAGATATTTTATATTGCTTGTGGCTAATGTGAAGGGTGTGGTTTTCCTAATTTCTTCCTCTGCAAGCTTGTCATTTGTGTATAGGAAGGCTACAGACTTTTTTGAGTTAATTTTGTATCCAGCCAATTTGCTGAAGGTGTTTATCAGCTTTAGGAGTTCTCTGGTGGAGTTTTGAGGGTCACTTATGTACACTATCATATCATCTGCAAAGAGGGATAATTTGACTTCCTCCTTTCCCATTTGGATCCCCTTGATCTCCTTTTGTTGTCTTATTGCTCTGGCTAGAACTTCGAGTACTATATTGAAGAGATATGGAGAGAGTGGGCAGCCTTGCCTTGTTCCCGATTTGAGAGGAATTTCCTTGAGTATCTCACCATTTACTTTGATTTTGGCTATTGGCTTGCTGTATATAGCCTTTATTATGTTGAGGAAAGTGCCTTGTATCCCCGATCTCTCTAAAACTTTAAACATGAATGGGTGTTGAATTTTATCAAATGCTTTCTCTGCATCCAAGGAGATAATCATGTGGTTTTTTATTTTCAGTTTGTTTATATGATGGATTACATTGATGGATTTCCGTATATTAAACCATCCCTGCATGCCTGGAATGAAGCCTACTTGGTCATGATGAATGATATCTTTGATGTGCTCCTGTATTCGTTTTGCAAGTATTTTATTTAGTATTTTTGCATCTATGTTCATAAGAGAAATTGGTCTGAAATTCTCTTTCTTTGTTGAGTCTTTGTGAGGTTTAGGTATCAATGAGACTATGGCCTCATAGAATGAATTTGGTAATTTTCCATCCATTTCTATCTTTTGGAGTAGCTTGAAGAGTATCGGTATTAGCTCGCCCTTAAAGGTCTGGTAGAATTCTGCACTGAAACCATCTGGCCCTGGGCTTTTTTTGGTTGGGAGACCATCGATGATTGCTTCTATTTCTGTAGGGGAAATGGGACTATTTAACTTGTTTATCTGTTCTTCACTCAACTTTGGCAAGTGAACTTGATCAAGAAAATCGTCCATTTCCCTTAGATTTTCAAATTTTGTGGCGTATATGCCTTCAAAGTAGGATCTTATGATTCTTTGAATTTCTTCAGTGTCTGTTGTTATGTCTCCCTTTTCATTTCTGATTTTGTTGATTTCAATACTGTCTCTCTGCCTTTTAGTTAGTTTGGCTAATGGTCTGTCTATCTTGTTGATTTTCTCAAAGAACCAGCTTTTGGTTTTGTTGATTCTTTGGACTGTTTTCTTAGTTTCTAATTTGTTAATTTCAGCCCTGAGTTTGATAATTTCCAGGCGTCTACTCCTCTTGGGTGTTTCTTCTTCTTTTTTTTCTAGGGCTTCCAGTTGTGTTGTTAAGATGCTTATGTGCGATGTTTCCAATTTCTTTTTAAAGGCACTTAGTGCTATGAATTTTCCTCTTAGCACTGCTTTCAATGTATCCCACAAATTTGGGTATGTTGTTTCTTCATTTTCATTGAATTTCAGAAACTCCTTGATTTCTTTCTTTATTTCTTCCCTGACCCAGGTGTCATTTAGCAGAGAGTTGTTTAGTTTCCACAAACGTGTAGGCTTTTTGTTATTTCTGTTGTTGTTGAATTGCAGCCTAAGAGCATGGTGATCTGATAGGATACAAGGTATTATTTCAATCCTCTTGTATCTGTTGAGGCTTGCTTTGTGACCTACGATGTGATCAATTTTGGAGAAGGTTCTATGGGGTGCAGAGAAGAAGGTGTATTCTTTCTTGTTTGGGTGAAAGGTTCTATAGATATCTGTTAGATCCATTTGACCCATGGCATTGGTTAATGATGTTATTTCTCGGCTTAGTTTCTGTTTCAATGACTTATCCTTCAGTGAGAGTGGGGTGTTGAAGTCTCCCACTATTATTGTGTGGGGATCGATGTGTGGTTTAAGCTTTTTTAGGAGATCTTTTACATATGTGGGTGCCCTTGTATTGGGAGCATAGATGTTCAGAATTGTGATGTCATCTTGGTTGACTTTACCTTTGATGAGTATGAAGTGTCCTTCCTCATCCCTTTTGATTAATTTTGGTTGAAAGTCTATTTTGTTCGATACTAAAATGGCTACACCTGCTTGCTTCTTGTGACCATTTGCTTGGAATATTTTTTTCCAACCTTTTACCCTGAGGTAATGCCTTTCATTATGGGTGAGATGTGTTTCTTGGATGCAGAAGAATGTTGGGTCTTGTTTATGTACCCATTCGGTTAGTCTGTGTCTTTTTATTGGAGAATTGAGGCCATTGATGTTGAGAGATATTAATGACCAGTGACTGTTAAGAGTCTTAATTTTGATGTTGTTTCCAGTCGAGCGTTTGTGTAGTTGTGTTTTTGCCATGGGATAGTTATCTATTTCCTGGGTAGTTTTGGTTGTAGCTTGACCCTTTGGGATGGAGTTTTCCTTCTAGTACCTTCTGTAAAGCTGGGTTTGTGGATAGGTACTGTTTGAATTTGTTTTTGTCATGGAATATTTTGTTTTCTCCATCAATGGTTATTGATAATTTTGCTGGGTAAAGTAGTCTGGCCTGGCATCTGTGTTCTCTTAGGGTTTGCAGGATCTCTGTCCAGGCCCTTCTGGCTTTTATGGTCTCTGCTGAGAAGTCAGGTGTAATTCTGATAGGTTTACCATTAAATGTTATTTGGCCCTTTTCCCTTGCAGCTTTTAATATTTTTTCTTTGTTCTGCATGTTTTGTGTTTTGATTATTATGTGGCGGGCAGTTTTTCTTTTCTGGTCAATTCTATTTGGTGTTCTGTAGGCCTCTTGTATGTTTATAGGCATCTCTTTCTTTAGATTGGGGAAATTTTCTTCTATGATTTTGTTGAGAATAGTTTCTGGGCCCTGGAGTCTGATGTCTTCTCTTTCTTCAATGCCTATTATCCGCAAATTTCTTCTTTTCATGGTGTCCTTAATTTCTTGGATGTTTTGTGTCAGGAGTTTTCCAGATTTGGCATTTTCTTTAATGGTTGATTCAATATCTGTGATTGTATCTTCTAGCCCTGAGATTCGTTCTTCCATCTCTTGGATTCTGTTAGAAAAGCTCACCTCTGTGTTGCTCGCCTTCTTCTCTGAGGTCTCCCGTTCTCGTTTTTCTTCTGTCTGTGTGTTTATCATTGAATCCATTTTCATTTTCAGATCTTGAACTGATTTTTTGATTTCTTTCATCTGATTTTTTGTATATTCCTGAGTTTCTTCCATTGCCTCTTTATAGGTCTTCAGAGCTTGAACCGTTTTAGTTATTTCTTTCATCTGGTTGTTTGCATTTTCCTGCAATTTTTCCAGTTCCACTCTATGTGCTTCTTTTATGTCTCTCACCTGTTTGTCTGCGTCTTCCTGCATTTGATTACGAATTTTATTTGTTTCCTCCATTATCATCCTCATTACTAAGGATTTGAGGTCATTTTCTTGTATTTCCGTTGTATTTGAGTTCTCTGGGTGGTTTTCTTTGGATAGCTGGAAACTGGAGACGCCATGTTGTTTTGGGGTTTTTTGCGTATGCTTTTTCGTTGTCCTTTAGACATCTTGCCGTCTTTGTTTTTGTTGGGTAGCTTCCAGAGTTGAATGGAGGGTGTCTGATGATAGATTCACTTGTTTTCTTACGATTTCCCTAGGCTGCGAGCTCAAAGCTTCACTGGTGTGGATGTTAGGAGGTTAGCCCTGTTGTTCTGGTCTCTCACAGCCAGTGATCCTCAGTCCCCCTCTGCTGTGGATCCTGCAATTGTTCTGGGTCTCTGAATGAGCGTTGGGTCAGGCCAAGGTATCCACAGCCTTCTGTGTTCCCTGCCAAGTCCAGCCAGGAGCACTGGGACCGAACCACGGGCAGAACTGAGCTAGATTCTCAGGGCCAGAACCGTCTGCCAAGCTCAGCTAGGGATTTTGGGCCCAAAATGCACACAGGGCCCAGCCAGAATTTTTGGGCTGGGACTACGCACCAAGCTCCACTAGGGCCTTTTGGCCCAAAGTGCGTGCTGTGGTCAGTTATTGACTCAGGGCCCGAACTGACCACCAATCTCAGCCAGGAATTCTGGATTCAAACTGTACACTGTGTCCAACCAGAGTCTTAGAGCTGGTGGAACCGAGAGCTCTGTCCAGCCTGTGCCACAGCAGGAGAACTGCGGCTGCTCTGAGTTAGCGCCAGTGGTGGAACAAGTGCTCCGCCCGGACTGTGTCCCCGCAGGGGAGCTGCCGCTGAGCTGAGGTGGTGCCTAGGATGGAACCGAGCACGTCACCAAGCCTGCGCCACAGCAGGAGAACTACGGCTGCTCTGAGTTAGCGCCAGTGGTGGGACAAGTGCTCCGCCCAGACTGTGTCCCTGCAGGGGAGCTGCCGCTGAGCTGAGGTGGTGCCTAGGATGGAACCGAGCACGTCACCAAGCCTGCGCCACAGCAGGAGAACTGCGGCTGCTCTGAGTTAGCGCCTGTGGTGAAACCAAGTGCTCCGCCCAGACTGTGTCACCGCAGGGGAGCTGCCGCTGAGCTGAGGTGGTGCCTAGGATGGAACCGAGCACGTCACCAAGCCTGCGCCACAGCAGGAGAACTGCGGCTGCTCTGAGTTAGCGCCAGTGGTGGAACAAGTGCTCCGCCCGGACTGTGTCCCCGCAGGGGAGCTGCCGCTGAGCTGAGGTGGTGCCTAGGATGGAACCGAGCACGTCACCAAGCCTGCGCCACAGCAGGAGAACTGCGGCTGCTCTGAGTTAGCGCCTGTGGTGAAACCAAGTGCTCCGCCCGGGCTGTGTCACCGCAGGGGAGCTGCCGCTGAGCTGAGGTGCTGCCTAGTGTGGAGCAGCGTGCTCAACTAAGCCTGCGCCACAGCAGGGGAGCTATGGCCACGCTGAGTTAGTGCCTCAGGCAGAATTGTTTGCTGGGCCGGGCCAATACCCGGGACTCTGGGGCCGAACTGTCCGCCGAGTCCAATCTGGGTCCAAAGGCTCCACGCGACCCAAATCCTGCCCCAAGTCCCCTCTCCCGCAGCAATTCCCACCAGCCACCACACCAATCGCCTCCACCGGAAGGCTATGAGCTGCAAACCTCAGCCGCCGCTGCTGGTGCCGCTGGTGCTGCCGCCTCTACCGCTGCCGCTCCGATCAGAGAAAAACCACGCTCCTCCCGTGTGCAGGGGCACGCAGGTCCTCCGCACCCTGGTCTCTCCGAACCGTGGAGCACTCCCGCTGCCGTGATGTTCGGACCTCGGTGTTCCTGGCTCAGAAATCTGTGCAATTCCCTGAATTGTTCACTGGAGCCTCCAAACGCGGTCCACACTGCTCGCCGCCATCTTGGATCCTCTCCCACTCACCTAAATTAAATATGCTTCACATCTGTGTTCCTGAAAACTTAACTCGTGAATTTCCATTTTAAATCCCCCCTTTTATAACATTAATTATTTTCTCATACAATAAAGTTGAATACAGTTTTTCCTCCCTCTACTCTAGTTCCTCCACCTCTTTTCCCATTAGGATGTATTTGTTTGTGTTTTGTCCCTCATTAAAAACAAAAATAATTCTTCTAAGAGACAATAGCAAAATATTAAAAAATAAAATATAATATGATATAACAAAACCCATCATTTCAAAATTGAATAAGCAAAGCCAACGAAAATATAAAGGAGTCCCAAGAGAAGGCATAAGAATCTGAGACTCACTTGTTTACTCATTAATGAATCCCATAGAAGTAGTAAACTGAAATCTATTGTATTTACACAAAGGACCTGGTCTGTGATTACTGCTTCAGTCTCTGTGAGTTCATATTAGCTTTGCTCAGTTGTTTTAGATCACCTTGTTTTTCTGGGGTCTTCTATCCTCTCTGTTTCCTCAGTTCCTTCTTCTTGCTTTTCTGTGTTGTTCCCTGAGCTCTGAGGAGAGTGACTTGATGGTGGTAGTTACACTAGAGCTTTCTGTTCAAATGTTTTCTCCCAACATAATGTCTGGATGTAGGTCTCTGTATTTGTTCCCATCAGCTGAAGAAGAAAGCCTCTCTAATAATGGCTGAATGAGGCTGCAATCCCACCTGATCCTCTATTTCATAACTCCCACCCCTCCAGTCCACCCATAAGACCTATTGTCTTCTGCAAAAATGATCCATGTGTTCATGCTAATCCCATTCTCGATGTCTAAGCTCTCTGTCTCTATGGATCATTGTTTGTTTATCATTTATTTAATTGTTAATATCAAAATATAAGCAAGTGTATATATTATTTGTGTTTCTAGGTCCGGTTTACCTCACTCATAATGATTTTTTTTCTAGTTCCACCAATTTGCAAGCAAATTTCATAATGTCATAATTTTTAAGAGCTGTATAATATGCCATTGTGTAATTGTACCAATTTTCTTTATCCATTCTTCTGTTGATGGGTATCTACCTTTTTTGTTTTCAATTTCAAGGTATTATGAACGGAGGAGCAACAAACAGTAGAGCAAGTGCCCCTCTGGTAGGATGGAATGACCTTTGGGTACATGCCCAACAGTTATAAAGCTGGCTCTGGAGGTAGATGGATTCCCATCAGCCTATGAACCACCATATTGATTTCCTTAGTGCTAGATAAATTTGTATTCCTACCAGCAGTGGAGGGGCACTCTCCTTGTTCAACATCCTCACCCACATTAGCTCTCACTAGCATTATATATTTTAGCCATTTTGCCGGGTGCAATATGGAATCTAAACATAGTTTTGATTTGCACTTTTCTGATAGCTAAAAATGTTGAACGCAACTTAAATGTTTCTTGGCCATTTGGATTTTTCTTTCTTGAGAATTCTCTAAATATTTAGTTGCATTAAATTTCCCATGGTATGACTAGGTTTGCTCATTTATAAAATACTCTTTAAACATACAACTACACGTGTACAGAAGTAAATGGAAAATGTTGCAGGGTTTGTTTATTTTCTTCTGCTTTATGAATAAAACAGCTGAGATCATTATCACAGTCAAGGTACAGAATTATCCTTGCTATAACCAAATCAGAATATTTTCTTTAATACTCCAAACCATTCATATCATAAAATATCATCAATACTCTCACCTAATTCATTGTTTTGGAAAATATATTTTTAACCATGGTATGTGGGTTAGGTTTCATTTAGACATTTTTAATTAAACATTTTTTATTTTCACATATACCTTTATATTATTACACATATATACAATAAACTACTTATAGCAAGAAGAACCGTGACACAATCAGGAATTATATATATATATATATGTTATGTTCTTAGTGTTTTGGCTATTTTTCTTTGACAGCCTTTCCTATCTTGGGGTGTCTAAAATTCTGAATGTAAATCACTATCTATCATATCTCATCATTATCAATGTAAAACATCTATCTAGACCTAATGTCATCTTAATCTCTAAACAACTAAGCTTCATGGTAAAAGTAAACTATCTGGTCTTCAACCCCATCAGAGACATGAGAAGGAATAAAATTGATTACCTGAGTATACTGGGAGTGCAGGTTAGTAGTTTCCCAAATGAGAAGATGACAGAGACAGTTTTCTACCTGAACAATCACCTAAAATTCTCTATAATGTTGGAGCATCATCTTCATCCCTCTGGCCCTATATATTTGACAGACATATTTGTTGTGAGACAGTAACTATTGAGGACTTGCCTACCCTGTCTTGGCAGAGTTTGGCCACTGACTCTGCCTGCATCTAAGCTTGCCCATTTTCAGGCAGAGTTCTGCCTGTGGTAGAAACAAAAACATTTGCCCAGTGGCCTGTTTGCCACATTTGAAGCCACCTCCCTGAGGAGGTTCTTTGAGAGTTATCATCCTCTTTGAAGTAGGCTGGGTGTTGTGAGGATTTAACCTGTCTCATTGTCAGTGAATTTTTAAAATAAAAAAACATTTTAAATGGCATATTCTGTATGTCTCTCACTTTTTGAAGATTGTGTCTAATTTACCTTATCTTTGTATACAATCATATCTGTTGTGATTAAGATATATTCTTGTGATAAAAATAGACTAGTAATTGATATAACCATGATTTGATCAATTCACAATTAATTTGTATAACATATTTATCTTAAACAGTCTGCAAAAGCACTTGCGAAGTATTAGAAGTAAACTTTGTATTATAATTGAGTTATATGGGTACAATACCTCATAGTAGAGTAGAAATATATGTAATATGTGTGAAGAATAATCTTAAATTAGATTCTATACCAGTGTAGCTAAAATTAAACTTAATTTGCACCTATATACAAAATTCTATACCAGTGAATTAAAAACAGCCTTTTGAGTGACAATTGAGGCATTAAGTTGAGGAGTAGATTCACTAATCTACTTTTTGTTCTCTCTTCCCTATATATTTCTATATTCCCCCTTCATTCTTTTCAAACCCCACCACCAAACCTATGAATGGGAGATAAAGCACAAAAGAGACATATCTGATTAGATCCAAGATGGCGGTGAGCAGTGTGGACCATGTTTGGAGGATCCAGTGAACAATTCCGGGAATTGCACAGATTTTTGAGCCAGGAACACCGAGGTCCCCATACCACGGCATCGGGAGTGCTCCACGGTTCGGAGGGACCAAGGTGCGGAGGACCTGGGTGCCTCTGCATACAGGAGGAGTGCAGATTTTCTCAGATCGGAGCAGCAGGTAGAGGCAGCAGCAGCAGCAGCGTCATCAGCGGCGGTGGCTGAGGTTTGTAGCTCAGAGCCTTCTGGTGGAGGCAATTGGTGTGGTGGCTGGTGGGAGTTGCAGCAGGAGAGGGGACTCTGGGCAGGATTAGGGTCGCGTGGTTCCTTGCGACCCAGACTGGACTCGGCGGAAAGTTCGGCCCGAGAATCCCGGGTTCAGCTCAATGCGCAGTGCCCTGGAGACGCTGGCTAAGCTCAGCAAGCAATTCTGCCCTAGGCACTAGCTCAGCGCAGCCACAGCTCCCCTGCTGTGATGCAGGCTGGGGAGAGCTTGGTTCCACCAGAGGTGCTGGCTCGGCTCAGCAAGCAGTTCTGCCCAAAACACTAGCTCAGCTCAGCGGGCAGTTCTGGGGCGCTGATGCAGGCCAAAGGCCCTAGCTGGACTTTCCGGGAAGATTGTGCCCAGAGACTCTAGCTGAGCTGTGAGCGCAGGTTCGGCGGCCCTAAGACTCTGGCTGGACTATCCATACAGTTTAGGCCCAGAGTCCCAGGCTGAACTCAGCGTGCAGTGTGAGTCCAGAGTCCCTGGCTGAGCTCGGTGCACAATTCCGGCCCAGAGACTTGGGTAGAGCTTGGCGTGCAGTTTGGGTCCAGAGTCCCTGACTGTGCTTGGCAGACAGATTGGGCCCAATTACTCTAGCTGAGCTTTAGGCACAGTCCCGGCTCTAAGACTCTGGCTGAACACAGTGTGCAGTTTGATCCAGAATTCCGGGCTGAGCTTGGCTGAGGTTGGTGCGCAGTCCCAGCCCAAAAATTCTGACTGGACCCAGTGTGCATTTTGGGCCCAGAATCCCTAGCTGAGCTCTGCAGACAGTTCAGGCCCCAAAAATCTAGCTGAGTTTGGCCCGTGGTTCGGGCCCAGTATTCCTGGCTGGACTTGGCAGGGGACACAGAAGGCTGTGGATACCTTAGCCTGACCCAACGCTCATTCAGAGAACCAGAACTATTGCAGGATCCACAGCACAAGGAAGCTGAGGATCACTGGCTGTGAGAATCCAGAACGACAGGGCTAACCTCCTACCATCCACACCAGTGAAGCATTAGAACTTCCATCCTAGGGAAATTGTGAGAAAACGAGTGAATCTATCATGAGACTCCCTCCATCCAACTCTGGAAGCTACCCAACAAAAACAAAGATGGCAAGATGTCTAAAGGACAGCGTAAAAGCATACACACAAAACAAACAAACAAACAAACAAAAAAACCAACATGGTGTCTCCAGTTTCCAGCTATCCCAAAGAAAACAACCCAGAGAACTCAAACACAACAAAAATACAAGAAAATGACCTCAAATCCTTAGTAATGAGGATGGTAATGGAGGAAACAAATAAAATTTGTAATCAAATGCAGAAAGACACAGCCAAACAGGAGAGAGACATAAAAGAAGCAGATAGAGTGGAACTGGAAAAATTGCAGGAAAATGCAAACAACCAGATGAAAGAAATAAATAAAACGGTTCAAGTGTTAAAGACCTATAAAGAGGCAATGGAAGAAACTCAGGAATATAAAAGCAATCAGATGAAAGAAATCAAAAAATCAGTTCAAGATCTGAAAATGAAAATGGATTCAGTGATAAACACACAGACAGAAGAAAAACAAGAACGTGAGACCTCAGAGAAGATGGCGAGCAACACAGAGGTGAGCTTTTCTAACAGAATCCAAGAGATGGAAGAACGAATCTCAGGTCTAGAAGATACAGTCACAGATCTTGAAGCAACCATTAAAGAAAATGCCAAATCTGGAAAACTCCTGACACAAAACATCCAAGAAATTAAGGACACCATGAAAAGAAGAAATCTGAGGATAATAGGCATTGAAGAAAAAGAAGATATCAGACTCCAAGGCCCAGAAACTATTCTCAACAGAATCATAGAAGAAAATTTCCCCAATCTAAGAAAGAGATGCCTATAAACATACAAGAGGCCTACAGAACACCAAATAGAATTGACCAGAAAAGAAAAACTTCCCGCCACATAATAATCAAACACACAAAACATACAAAACAAAGAAAAAATATTAAAAGCTGCAAGAGAAAAGGGCCAAATAACATTTAATGGTAAACCTATCAGAATTACACCCGACTTCTCAGCAGAGACCATAAAAGCCAGAAGGGCCTGGGCAGAGATCCTGCAAACCCTAAGAGACCACAGAGTGCCAGCGCCAGACTACGTTTACCCAGCAAAACTATCAATAACCATTGATGGAGAAAACAAAATATTCCATGACAAAAACAAATTCAAACAGTACCTATCCACAAATCCAGCTTTACAGAAGGTACTAGACAGAAAACACCATCCCAAAGGGTCAAGCTACAACCAAAACTATTCAGGAAATACATAACTATACCATGGCAAAAACACAACTACACAAACACTCGACTGGAAACAACATCAAAATTAAGACTCTGAACAGTCACTGGTCATTAATATCACTCAACATCAATGGTCTCAATTCTCCAATAAAAAGACACAGACTAACTCAAATAGGTGCATAAACAAGATCTAACATTCTTCTGCATTCAAGAAACACATCTCACCCATAATGATAGGCATTACCTCAAAGTAAAAGGTTGGAAAAAAATATTCGAAGCAAATGGTCACAAGAAGCAAGCAGGCATAGCCATTTTAATATTGAAAAAATAGACTTTCAACCAAAATTAATCAGAAGAGATGAGGAAGGACACTTCATATTCATCAAAGGTAAAGTAAACCAAGATGACATCACAATTCTGAACATCTATGCTCCCAATACAAGGGCTCCCACATTTGTAAAAGATCTGCTAAAAAAGCTTAAACTACACATCGATCCCCACACAATAATAGTGGGAGACTTCAGCGCCCCACCCTCACTGAAGGATAAGTCATTGAAACAGAAACTAAGCCGAGAAATAACATCATTAACCAATGCCATGGGTCAAATGGATCTAATAGATATCTATAGAACCTTTCACCCAAACAAGAAAGAATATACCTTCTTCTCTGCACCCCGTGGAACCTTCTCCCAAATCGATCACATTGTAGGTCACAAAGAAAGTCTCAATAGATACAAGAGGATTGAAATAATATATTCTATCCTATCAGATCACCATGCTCTTAGGCTGCAGTTCAACAACAACAGAAATAACAAAAAGCCTACACATATGTGGAAACTAAACAACTCTCTGCTAAATGACACCTGGGTCAGGGAAGAAATAAAGAAAAGACATCGAGGAGTTTCTGAAATTCAATGAAAATGAAGGTACAACATACCCAAATTTGTGGGATACATTGAAAGCAGTGCTAAGAGGAAATTCATAGCACTAAGTGCCTTTAAAAAGAAATTGGAAACATGGCACAAAAGCATATTAACGACACAACTGGAAGCCCTAGAAAAAAAAAGAAGCAGAAACACCCAAAAGGAGTAGACATCTGGAAATAATCAAACTCAGGTGTGAAATTAACAAATTAGAAACTAAGAAAACAGTCCAAGGAGTCAACAAAACCAAGAGCTGGTTCCTTGAGAAAATCAACAAGATAGACAGACCGTTAGCCAAACTAACTAAAAGGCAGAGAGACAGTATTGAAATCAACAAAATCAGAAATGAAAAGAGAGACATAACAACAGACACTGAAGAAATACAAAGAATCATAAGATCCTACTTTGAAGGCATATATGCCACAAAATTTGAAAATCTAAGGGAAATGGATGATTTTCTTGATCAGTTTCACTTGCCAAAGTTGAGTGAAGAACAGATAAACAAGCTAAATAGTCCCATTTCCCCTACAGAAATAGAAGCAAACATTGATAGTCTTCCAACCAAAAAAAAGCCCAGGGCCAGATGGTTTCAGTGCAGAATTCTACCAGACCTTCAAGGGCGAGCTAATACCGATACTCGTCAAGGTACTCCAAAAGATAGAAATGGATGGAACATTACCAAATTCATTCTATGAGGCCATAGTCTCATTGATACCTAAACCTCACAAAAACTCAACAAAGAAAGAGAATTTCAGACCAATTTCTCTAATGAACATCCATGCAAAAATACTAAATAAAATACTTGCAAAACGAATACAAGAACACATCAAAGATATCATTCACCATGACCAAGTAGGCTTCATTCCAGGCATGCAGGGATGGTTTAATATACGGAAATCCATCAATGTAATCCACCATATAAACAAACTGAAAATAAAAAACCACATGATCATCTCTTTAGATGCAGAGAAAGCATTGATAAAATCCAACACCCATTCATGTTTAAAGTTTTAGAGAGATCGGGGATACAAGGCACTTTCCTCAACATAATAAAGGCTATATACAGCAAGCCAATAGCCAAAATCAAAGTAAATGGTGAGATACTCAAGGAAATTCCTCTAAAATCGGGAACAAAGCAAGGCTACCCACTATCTCCTTATCTCTTCAATATAGTACTCGAAGTTCTAGCCAGAGCAATAAGACAACGAAAGGAGATCAAGGGTATCCAAATGGGAAAGGAGGAATTCACATTATCCCTATTTGCAATGATATGATAGTGTACATAAGTGACCCTCAAAATTCCACCAGAGAACAGCTGCTAAACAACTTCAGGAAATTGGCAGGATACAAAATTAACTCAAAAAATTTGTAGCCTTCCTATATACAAATGACAAGCTTGCAGAGGAAGAAATTAGGAAAACCACACCTTTCACATTAGCCACAAGCAATATAAAATAACAAGGAGTTACTCTAACTAAGCAAGTGAAGGACTTGTTTGAAAAAATTCCAAAACTCTGAAGAAAGACATTGAAGATGACCTGAGAAGATGGAATGATCTTCCTTGCTCATGGATCAGGAGAATTAACATAGTAAAAATGGCCATCCTACCAAAAGCAATCTACAGATTCAATGCAATCCCTATCAAAATGCCTACAAATTTTTTTAAAGACATTGAAAGTTCAATTCTGAACTTCATATGGAAAAACAAAAAACCCAGAATAGCTAAAACAATCTTGTACAATAAAAGATGCTCCAGAGAAATCTCTATACCTGATCTCAAACTGTACTATAAAGCAATAGTAATTAAAACAGCATGATACTGGCACAGCAACAGGCTGGTTGATCAGTGGAATCGAATCGAAGACCCAGATATAAATCCACACACACATATGGTCACTTGATTTTTGAGAAAGAAGCCAAGTCCATTCAATGTAAAAGGGATAGCATCTTCAACAAATGGCGCTGGTCTAACTGGAGGTCTATGTGTAAAAAAATGCACTGGACCCATATTTGTCACCTTGCACAAAACTCAAATCCAAGTGGATTAAAGACCTCAACATAAAACCAGAGACACTGAGTCACTTAGAGGAAAAAGTGGGGAAGAGCCTGGAACATATTGGCACAGGAGACAACTTCCTGAACAGAACACCAACGGCCCAGGCTGTAATGTCAACAGTTAATAAATGGGATCTCATGAGGCTGAGAAGCTTCTGTAAGGCAGGAGACACTGTCAAGAGAACAAAGCGACAGCCTACAGACTGGGAATAGATCTTCACCAACCCTACATCTGACAAAGGTCTAATATCCAAAATATATAAAGAACTCAAGAAATTAAACACCACCAAACCAAATAACCCAATTGAGAAATGGGGCTTGGAACTAAACAGAGATTTCTCAACAGAGGAATATCAAATGGCTGAGAAACACTTAAAGAAATGCTCAAGCTCCTTAGTTATCAGGGAAATGCAAATCAAAACAACTCTGAGATTCCATATTACACCCATCAGAATGCTAAGATCAAAAATTCAAGTGACACCACATGCTGGTGAGGATGTGGGGAGAGAGGAACACTCCTTCATTGCTGGTGGAAATGAAAACTAGTACAGCTACTTTGGAAATCCATCTGGTGCTATCTCAGAAAAATGGGAATAGGGCTTCCTCAAGACCCAGCTATTCTACTCCTTGGAATATACCCAGAAGAGCTCCAGCATACAACAAGAAAATTTGCTCAATCATGTTCATAGCAGCCTTATTCATAATAGCCAGAACATGGAAAGAGCCTAAGTGTCCATCAGTAGAAGAATGGATAAAGAAACTGTGTTACATATACACTATGGAATACTATTCAGCTTAATAAAACCAATGAATTTCCAAAATTTGTGGATAAATGGATTGAGCTAGAAATGATCTATAAGTGAGTTAACCCAGAAGCAGAAAGACTCAAATGTATATACTCACTTATATCTGCATACTAGCCCAAGGGGCATGTCCCACGAAAGCCTTCACTTACCAGGAAACTGGGACGGAGGGGAGGACATCCTATTGGGACTCTAGATGAGAGAAACATGGGAGAATAGCAAAGTAGAAGGATCCAGAAGGTCCTAGAAACCTCTGGTCCTTGGAGTTGGGTCTTTTCTCTTTCCTCGATGCCTATTATTCTCAGGTTTCGTCTTTTCATGGTGTCCTTGATTTCTTGGCTGTTTTGTGTTAGGAATTTTTTTGAATTAGCATTTTTGTTGATGGTTGCTTCAGGTTCTACGATTGTATCTTCTAGTCCTTAGATTTTTCCTCCTTTTTTTTTAGATTCTGTTAGGGAAGCTAACCTCTGTGTTTCTTGCTTTCTTCTCTAATGTCTCTTGTTCTCGTTTTTCTTCTATATGTGCCTTTATCACTACTTCCATGTCATCGTCAGATCTTGAACTGTTTTATTGATTTCCTTCATCTAGCTGTTTGATTATTCCTGATTTTTTTCTCTCTATTGGCCTCTTTTATGTCTTCCACCTGTTTGGTTCTGTCTTCCTGCATTTGATTATGGATTTTATTCATTTCCTCCATTATCATCTTCATTGCTAAGGATCTGAGGTCATTTTCTTGTATTTCAGTTGTGTTTGAGTTCTCAGGGTTGCTTTCTTTGGGATACCTGGGATCTGGAGATGTCAAGTTGTTTTGTTTTTGCTTGTTAACGGTATTCTTTTTTTTTTCCCCCTCTGAAATATCTTTATTTTATTTTTTAATTTTTTTATTAATTTATTCATATTGCATCTCAATTGTTAGCCCTTCCCTTGTATCCTCCTATTCCTCCCTCCCTCCTGCTTCCCCCTTCTCCCCTCCCCTTTGTCTGTGACTAAGGGAGACCCCTTCCCCCTATATATGCTCATAGGGTATCAAGTCTCTTTTTGGTAAGTTGCTATCCTTCCTCCGAGTATTTGCATTCTTACACTGTCCTTTAGTCATCTCTCTCTCTCTCTCTCTCTCTCTCTCTCTCTCTCTCTCTCTCTCTCTCTCTGATGTTGGATGGTAGCTTCTGGTGTCCTTCTCTGGTCATTGAGGGTGGATAGTTGGTGAGTGATTATAGGCCATGTGCTCTTGCCTGTGGGGATCAGGGAGTTCTTCCCTGGTACAGATAAGTGATGTGGTTTCTGCTCCAGGAGACTTTGTTCTACACCTTATGCACCTGACTGGGTCAACAGAGGTAGGCTTCTGCTTGATGCTGTTTATACTACTGAGGGAATTCAGATAAGCTGTGTTGGGAGCCACTGTTTAATTTTCTGTCCTGACCCCTCAGGGCTGTCCAGCCTCTCCCAAGCGTGTGGGAGACCCTGCTGGGCCGTGTGAACTGGCCAGGCCAATTTTAACTGCGCAATTTTGTAGGCACGGACTGCTGTGGCAGGTAGATAGGTTCCCCCCTGAGCCTGTTCAGACAACAAGACTGTGGTGGTTATCTCTTATTGAGGTTTGGCCGCAGTTTAGACCCTGTCCAGACCCCACAAGGCTGTCCAGCTTCTCCCAAGTGTGTGTGATACCTTGCCATGCATTGAGAACTGGCTAGGTTGGCTTTTATTTGCCCATTTGTCCAGGTCAGGACCACTGTGTCCCACAGTCAGGTTCCTGCTCAGACCAGTCTAAGTAGCAGACCTGTCTAGATAGTGCACCTTTGGTACTTCAGTCCCACTGAGTTGTGGCTGCAGTTCAGACCCACTTCCAGACCCCCCAGGAATGTCAAGATTCTCTTAGGAGGATGGGAGTGCCTGCCAGGCTGTGGGGACTGGCTGGGCCAGGTTCTATCAGCCCATTTTGCAGGCATGGTCCACTGAGGCTGGCTGCCTAGCTCTGGTCTGGATCCTTTCAGACCACACATGCTGTGGCTGAGCACTGTGTTCACAGCCGCCTGGGCTTCCCCACAGCCTATGGGGCTCTCTGTGGACTGGCGTGGGATAGATGAGGGTGTCTAAGGACAAATTCACCTGGTTCCCTAAGACTTCCCCAGGCCAGGAGCTCCAGTATTTCACCATCCCACACACTGCATTTGGGCTATAAAGGCCAGCTTCAGTCTGTAGGTGGCTTCTGTTCCAAAGTCTGGAGAGTGGTTTCAGGTCCTCCTTGGGGTGCTGGTTGACTGGGTATCAGACCCGCCTGTGTTCTGCACTGTGTGGGACCCCACTCACCTAGCGTTCTCCAGTTCGTGCAGTCTGTGGCTTCCAGTCCGGTCCCTGATCTCCGTGCAGTAGATCAGATACAGTGTGTGATAGGTACCGCCATCTTGGAACTCCCAACTCCCAACTCTTAGAACTCTATTTGCAGACAAGTTTCACAGAGTTGCTTTCTAAAAATATGTCTGAAGATCACATATTTTTGTATAATTAGCAAAATGTTATGGTAGGCTCGGTACCCTGATTTCTTACAAGGGTACTTGGTATCCAAACTCAGGTTCTCATAACTGCATTTCAAGCACTATAAAAAACCATCTTTCTAGCCCAAGTCTTTTTCATGGAAATAAACTTGTGAGACAAATTGCAGTGCTTATTGTAACTGTTAAATTCTGGTCATTTTAAGGCAGCATTTTAATATGTCCATCTAAATATGGGAGGATTTCTATTGGAACTGATAAAATAAACTTCTAAATCTTCACTACAAAGTCTTTTTATGGACTACCTAAGTTCTGGTGACAAAACTTTCAAAGTTTGTCATATTTTCATGCCATAAAAACAAATTTTTTCAAAAGAGAATGAATTCTCCTTAAAATCAGTATAGTTAATAAGACAACCTTTTGTGAGTAGAGTATAAAGCGACCTTACATTTGACTAAAAGAGGATTAAATGGATGATACTAACATATGGGACTTTAACTGTTTTTGTGAGACCACCTTAGTCTGCAGATCATTATTATTGATAAAATAGCTTATAGATTTTACAAAGACATTTCTATGTGTCCTCTTGACTTTATAGCTAAAGATCATCTCAAATAAAAGTATATAATCCAAATTCTAAAATGTCATCTCTGTACATTAATTGTTCCTTATATGATAGATATTGGAGTGTATTTTATTATATATTTTTTAAGTTCTTTCATGAAGGTTTCTATAACAAAATACAATTGACTATGTGGCTTAGAAAAACAAATTAATATCACAGTCCTGATGGCTACAGAATCACAGATAAAGCCAGCAGTAAGCAAAGCATCTGCTTTCAGCCTGTCACTCGTGATGGCACCTTCTGTGTCTTCACCTGGTAGAAGGGAGTAACAGTTTTCATAAACAAGGAGACTGGATTTAGAGTCAATCTAAGAGGGATAGCTCTGGGTTTCTTTATGGATGTGTTTCCAGATTTAAGTGATGCCGAAAGACTCAGCCTGAATACGGTTGTCTCCGTCTCATGGACTGGAGTCTCAGAATAAATGGAAGGAATAACCAAACTGAGCCCCATGTTATATTACTCAGTGCTTGCTGCCTGTAGATTTAATGCAATAGGTGCTTCATCTTTCAACCAACATGCTTTGTCTTCCATATCCAGTGCTTCTGATTTTAAACTGTGAAACAAAAGGACACTTTCTCTCCTTAAGTTTCTTTTTTATTTGGGTTGGGGTGTGTGTTTTGACATAGAAGCAATAAAAAGTAACTCATAGAAAGAGCAAGGCAGCTTTCAACCTCTTTTTAAGAGAACTCATCAGTTACTGAAGGCAGTGTTTTCCTGAGTCCCTGTCTTAAACAATGTGCCTTGTGAAAAGACATCATGACCATGGCAACTCTTATAAAGGAAAACATTTAGCTGGGGCTGGCTTACAGCTCACTTAGATTTAGTCCATTATCATCATGATGGGAAACATTTGGTATTCAGGCAGACATGGTGCTGGAGAAAGAGCTGAGAGTTATGGATCTTGATCAGCAGGCAGCAGGAAATGAAAGAGATATTGGGCCTGTCTTGGGATTCTGAGACCTCAAAGTTCACCCTCAGTGACATACTTCCTCAAAAAAAAACACACCTACTCCAAAAAAGCCAAAAGCCACTCCTAATTCAACAAGGTCACATCTCCTGCTGACTTATCACTCATTGGTGACCAAGCATTCACATCTGTGAGCCTATGTGGACCATTCTCATTCAAACCAGCAGTGCTCAGAGGCTCCAGTGTTTGTACTATCACTCTAAGATTCTAGTATTTGATCTTTGAGGAAAAAACAGTATTCAGAGCATAGAAAATATATTTTATTTTGCTACTTACTGTACAGGAGTATCATATAAGACAATAATAATGAAAATCATAAATTTCTCAACATCTATACACTGGACACGGAGATTTAAACACAGTAATTAATACCTGAGGTGGAGGACACTTTGTCTTTATCCATCAGTTTATAGAGACTTAGAGAAAAACACTTTCAGTGCCTCATATAGGCCAGATAACTAAAAAGCTATGGAACAAACATTTTATGCAATAATTTTGTTAAAAGTCAGTGTTCTAAAGTGTTATGCAACTTGGTGTTTGTGTCTGGTTTCATTATATTCCTCAAAATGATTTGGTATTGTAAAATATGTAATTGAATTATACTGAATTTATTATGTGATGGTTAATTTCAGAATGTAAAATTTTAATAAATAAGTATATTTAAACATTATATATTACCTATTTTAATCAAGTACTAAGCAATTACTGATGAAAGTGCAACTTTGTGAGCTACTTTAGGTATCAATATGGCAGTTTCTCAGAAAACTGGGAATCCAGCTACCGTAAGACCCCACTACATCACAAGGGCACTTGCTCAATCATGTTCTTAGCAGCTTTATTCATAATAGCCAGAAACTGGAAACAATGTAGATGCCCCTCAACTGGAAATGGATAAAGAAAATATGGCAAATTTATACATTTACTCCACTGTTAAAAAAATAACAACACAAACTTTACAAGAAAATGAATGTATTGAGGAAAAGTCATCTTGAGTGAGGTAACCCAGACCCAGAAAGATAAACATGTGTATAGTCCCTTTAGTTATTAAGCTAAAAGGAATCGTGCTGTAATCCATAGACTCAGAGAGACTAAGTAACAAGAAGGTCTCAAGGGAGAAGGCATGAATCTGCCCGGGAAGAGGAAATATAATATATATTGTAGGTATACTGGGTGTGTGACCAGGAACAGAAACAGGAAGAAGCAGGTTGGGGGAGGACCAAGAGAGATAGAGACAACTGGAACTGGGATGCTTTTCCAGGGGCAAAGTAGAAACCTATTATAATGGAAACTCCCATGATCTACAGGGGTGACAGTAGCTAAGAATCCTAGTAATGGGGGATATGGAGCATGAATCAGCAATCTTCTGTTACCAGGTAAGACTTCCGATGGACAGCTTGGTAGACCAACGCAGCCACATACCTGTGACCTAGAATTTGTTATGCCACAAGATGTGTGTGGGCAAAGATTGCTCAGAAATAGTGGGAAGAGCCAACCAGTTATTGATTCACCTTGAGATCTATGCCACGACAGGGATCTCATACCCAGTGTTGTCTGGAGGACTTGGAAACAGAGGTTGGGTAACACAGACACCTAAGATAGAATCAAATAAGAACAGCAAAAATCGTCATTAAAATAATTCTTAATTATATTCTGCTATACTCACGTAGGAGCCTAGCATAATTGTCATCAAAGAGGCTTCATCCAGCAACTGATGGAAATAGATGCAGAGACCTACATTCAAACATTAGCTGGAGCTTGAAGAGTTCTGCAGAAGGGAAGGAAATATGGTAGGAGCCAGAGGGCAAGAACACCACAAAAACACAGCCCACAGAATCAGCGAGCCTGGCCTCATGGGGACTTAATGAGACTGAGCCAATAGTTAGGCAGCCTGCATGGGTCAGACCCAGGCCCTCTAAATACATGTTAGGGTTGTGTAGCTTGGTATTCTTGTGGAACTCCTAATAGTGAGAATGGGGGTCTCTGACGCTTTTGTCTGTTTTTAGGACCCTTTTTTCTTCCACTGGGTTGCATCATCCAGTATTTTTGTTTGTTTGTTTTGTTTTTTATAATATATTTTATTAATTTATTCTTGTTATATCTCAATGGTTATCCCATCCCTTGTATCCTACCATTCTTCCCTCCCTCTTATTTTCCCTTTACTCCCCTCCCCTATGACTGTGACTGAGGGGGACCTCCTCCCCTTATATATGCTCATAGGGTATCAAGTCTCTTCACTCAGAGAAAGGATAGCAGGCATCATCCAGTCTTGATATGAGGGACATGCCTAGTATTAATGTTACTTGATATGTCATGTTTGTTTGATATTCCTGGAAGGCCTGCCGATTTCTAAAAGGAAATTTAGAAGGAGAAGACAGAGGGACAGGGGGAGTTGGAGGAGTGAACTTGGGAGAAGAGGAAGAAGGGGAAACTGCAGTTGGGGTAATAGTGTATGAGAAAATAAATTTAAAAAATACAAATGTAAGCAAATATGAAACATTCCCTATGTATATGAGTTATTAGTCGCTCTGTATATGAGTTATTTAGTTTTAACATTGCTACGCGTTTGTATTGCCAAACCCGGTTTATTTTAATACCAAATATTCATGTTTGTCTCATATGTTTAAAGTAAAAACTTCAAAATACAAAGAGAAGGTAAAGAAATGACTCAATATTCTGTGTAATTGCTTCCTCGTCCATAAATTTTAACTTTGACCTGCTGGTTTTTTTCAGATGTTTTAAAAATATATTTTATATAACTTACCCCAAAGTGCTTTAAAATGAACACATTGCATTTCATGTCCAAGAGAGAGTAAAACTTACAATCAGTGATCTTTTTTGTATAGAACTTGAGTAACCCTTAATTAATTTTCAGGCAAATTGTTTCTTTTTTATTTCTCTTCTCAGTTTCACCTCCTTCCCCTACACCAGATGTCTCTGCTCTACTATAATTCATATAGTCTACATGGCAGAAATCACTACAAACCCTGGTTGCTCTCCAGGCCTTAGCCAATATGCTGCTTAGTCTCACTGGGATACTGATGTCATTTAGCTCTGTACCAGGCTGTTCTCTGTCACAGTCTTACAAGAATATTGAACCATAGCAGACAGCCATCAGCATTTAATAGGATCCCAGGAAAACAGAAACAATCACAAAAATGTCAAATTATAGATAATTAATCTCCAAATAAAAAGGTCATTTATAATTGAGGTATACCAAAGTGACATTACTAAAATTAATAATCAGAACTTGTTATACAGGATCCATTTTCCAAAACAAAAAAATAGCCTATATGAACTTCAGTTATATTATTATGTTATATTAAAGATAATGTTCTTGTCCTCAAGGCATGGTGCATGCTGATGTGAAATGTTGCCTGAGGCTAACAAATGATAACACTTGATTTTTTAATAGCCTTCCTAATAAAATCAATTACCTTTGCCCTAAATCAATCCTTAGTGGCTCTATACATCATTTAAACAAAGGGCTATGTAGTATCAGAATGTTTCTATCAACCTCAAGAAGAATTCTGTCACCATAGCCTCATGTTTTCACTAAAGGACATTTCTTATAAAGTTAAAAAGTAGTAAATACAGGGCATAAAATTTAATGTTGCAAAGGATAACTTATGTAACATTCTAGAAAGTTCAATTTAGGCAATGTTAACATAATTTACAAGCCAAAACACCACACATTAAGTTCTGTTAATTAATCTGGCTTCCAGGAACTTATGTGTGAAAAATAATATTATGACATTAATGAAATTTTATTACAGTATGCTGAGGTGAATCCAATTCTTTTAAAGAAGTATTTGTAATTATTTTTAATTATGTGTAAATGTGTAGTCTATATGTAATTATATTTACATGAAATCAGGTGCCCATAGAGGCCAGAGGAATCAGGTCCTTTGGACCTCAAGTTACATGTGGTTGTGAGCTGCCTGCAAAGTTTCTGGGAACAGGACTCTGATTTCTGAAAAAGCAACAAGCTTTCAACTGCGGAGCCATCCACCCACCTCCTTATAACTCAAATTCAGAGTGACTAAAGCTCTGTTACGAAATTTCATGTTGTTCATCTACATGGCTTTCTCTAAATCATATGTTTGCCTCTCTACCTTTGCAGGTTGTGACCTGATGAGTCATGGCAAAGGAGTGTGGGGAGCACCGTTTATAAATAAAGTTTTGAATTTGGTGTGTTTTTAAATCTTCAAATGATCTTGAGAATTAAGAATTAAAATGTTTAGTATTTATTAATTCAAATTTACTACAATCATTTTTCACTTACAGAGATCAACATATTGTAATTTAAAAAATAACTGTGGGGCTGGAGAGATGGCTCAGTGGTTAAGAGCACTGACTGCTCTTCCAGAGGTCATGAGTTCAATTCCCAGCAACCACATGGTGGCTCAGAACCATCTATAATGAGATCCAGTGCCCTCTTTCAGATTTCAGGGATACAGGCAGGCAGAATACTTAATACATAATAAATAAATAAATCTTGAAAAAAATAACTCTTAGTGCTAGATATAATGTACACATGGTCCTAAAGCCTGAGTATTAGTGTAAATTTTACTCAGGATTATGATAGTAGGCCCACTAGATTAGGTCAACAGTCGTCTGCAGTTATAACATAGGAATCATTAAAAATAACTGTTGTATTCCTATTATGAACCACCTGCATTATAAAACTGGTATCACATCAAATGATACCACATTTTGAGGCACAAGGTATTGCTAAATATGTTGTATAGTTGAGAATCACATCCGAAGGAGATTTTAAGGGGAAATCATGTGATTGTGTCTCTTAAGAAAAGCAGAATCTCACCAACATGACTGTATAAGCATGAACTGAACATGGTCATGTCATGTCACACTAATGTAGACTCACGTAGGTACTAATGTAGAAGGGGAGGCAGGAGAGGGGAGCCCAAGAAATATCACCCAGCACACACCACTGCAGGCAAATAAGGGATAGTAGGAGCTTGAGAAACAACCATCTTGAGGGCAGGACACCGAAATTGATTATCCAAAGCACAGAGTAACCGTAAAAACAACATACAAGTCACATGATATAGACTGAGCACATTTCATGCATGTATTAAGGGATATGTGCAAGTGTGTGTGTGTGTGTGTGTGTGTGTGTAACAACAAATAATGAAAAAGAGGCTATAATGTCAGAAGTTAGCAAGGAGGAGTGTATCGGAAGATTGGGAGGAAAGTAAGGAAAGAAGGAAATTATGTAAAAATATAATATAAATATTTAATTGTTCATAGACTCATTGTTTTATTACAATGGGTAATAATAGCACTGTACTTTTAGAGCCCAAAAGATGATGAATTATTTATCATAATTTTTCCTAAATTAATAAAGAAACAGACCATTAAAGAAGGGGTGTGTGTTCTTCAGAGTTCCCTGTGAAAACATGGAAAATAAATAAATGTCATCAAAACTTGCTGTATAAGTATTGCATGCTAACTGACTGCACCACTGGAGCTAGGTTGGACTCAAGTATGTCTCTCTTTTTCTTTATCTTTATTTCATAGGTAATGAGATAGGAGATGAAAAGAAAGAAAGGAGGACATAGAAATATAGAGGGAGGATAAAACAAAAGGTAGATTATTGAATCTACTCCTCAGCTCAAGGCCTTAATTGTTACTCACAAATAAGGTTATTTTTACTTCATTGGTATATTGTATATTGATTTTCTATACTGATGCAAACCATGGTCATGTCAAATACTAGTCTAACTTTATCACAAGAATATATATCCGAGGTCTAACAGACATGATTCCATAGATATATAAGGTAAAATGGTTAAATAAGCTCTTCAAAAGCCTCAGAGACCTACAGAATATGGCATGTAAAGATGTTTTTATTATTCTAAAGACTCTTTGACAAGAAGATAAGTTAACTCCTGGCAAAGACATTTACTTCAAGTTTGCCAAATACAAATAGCCAAATCACCATGAATGTAACATTTATATAATTCCTGATTGTCTCATGGTTCTTCCTGCATTATGTGGTTAATTTTATTCATGTTTAATAATATAAAAGTACATGTAAAAAAAAGAAACAATCAAAAATTGAAAAAGAAAAACTTGCTAAACATTATTGTTTAGCATTATGGTCTTTATTTCGCAGTTTTATTATAGGCAATGTGGCATTTCCATCTTGAGGAATAGGGGAAAGCTGTAGGACTTACACTCTGAGTGTTAATAAAAACCTGAAAATAGAAATAAAAGTAGTGCTCATTCATCCATTCATTCCTTTACTCTGAAAATGGTTCCTTCATCAAGTTTGTAAGTGAATTTTGTAGCAAATGCCAAAGCAGACTATCAGCTACAGGAATTGATTTATTCATGGTTCACATCCAGGGGGGCTGGCATTTGGTGACCAGGCATCCAGACAGTGGTCTGACCTTAAATATAATTTCATGCCTCCTCTCCCTTCTGAGAAACGCCTTATGGTTCAATTTTATGTTAACTCTGGTAGTTGATAGATACTGTCATATTTCATCTGGAAAAAGTTTTCAAAGTAAAAGATCCAATACATTATATTATATATAGTATATATAATGTATCATGTATTAATTATGTTAATTTACAAAGATGAGTTGAGGTCAATGTATTATACTAATGAAGCTACTCACTTTTTCTGAAGTTGAGTGAGTACAAATCCTGTTTGTACTATATTCTATCCTATAAATGTAAAGATCTTCTCTTGTGTCTTTTTTATATATTAATTTAATTATAGGACCAATTTTTTATAATCTTGGTAAGAAGTAAATAAAACATTGCACTTTAAATTCTCAGATCAGACCCAGACATATCTGTGTGTTTGTGTGTGTATGTGTGCATGTTCATACATATACATATATTACATATATTTTCATTTGAATATATGTAACACAGTATATAAACACTGTATTATTTGTGAAAACATGAGATTCTAAAAGAAAAGAACATGTAAATCACCCAAAGAATAAAATAAAATGTGCAGTTTAGCATAGGGATTCTTCTTCCCACCACTCCTCAACTTCTTTTTTGTTTCCTTAATATCTCGGAACTTTATAAACATAAATTGCATGAATTAGAGATTCATTTCTGTCTTTCCTATCTTTTCCAGACTTTGTTCCACTACGGAGCTTATCTAGGCCATTTATTTTCATACCTGTCATGTCCTGAGCTTGCTGATGAAATAACTTCTTTAGTAAGTCTCCAGTGAGTGTATTCCTATCTAACCTGGTAAACTCTTCATCCAACACAACCTCTCTCAAGCTCAAGTATCTCATGGGTGCCTGCCCTTCCTCCATTGTCTCTTTATCTCTTATACTCATTGACATTTCAACCACTGAGAAGCAAGTGTCTCTAATGGCTTATATGAGTTAGTCCATCAGTGACTGATTTCCCTCATATTGCCTCAGATTATGCAGCCTGTGACTCAAAAAGAACCAATTATTCACAATTCTTGCTTTCTCCACTTCTATAGCACCAAGATATTAACCCGTTCATGGTCCATGACTGGATGTCACAGCTTCATAAGCAGGTTATAATGTTTTTTTTTTTTTCATTTCTTCTCTAAAAGGCAGCGTTTCCAATTCCGGTCATACAGGTATGATCCTTATAATTTCCAATGTTGAAATATTATTTAAGCCTCGTCTGTATGCTCAATCTTGGATTCCCTCTATCATCTATATAAAATCAGGCATCAGAGAATCTTCTGTCATACCCACTTCACTCTTTTCCTCCTCGCTATCCAACCCTCGCAGGTGTCAGAATTTTGAATCCAGCACACATTTTTTTTTTCACAGAATTAACTTGTCTGTGCTTTCCCTTTTGTTCCAGCAGCTGTAAGAAATAGCAGGCCAAAATTCTCTATGTAATCCTCCCTTCTAAGGACATTTCCTGCCAAACCAGATAATAATACAGAGGATGGCATCTGTACATTTTTTTCTTTGCACTTCCTCCCTTGCATGGGCAACCTCTTTCCCAGTAGAGAACTGGGCCTTGGTTGCGTGTTTCATCACCCACAACAAAAGGAACACAGCTGTCTAGTCAGCCTGTTCACAATCCTACCAAATATGTTCTATTTTCAAGGTTGATAATGTATTCTTAAGTATACAAAAATTTTTGCAGATATTTTCCATGTTTCATGACGGACTTTCTGTAAAAAGAAAGTCAGCTGATCCTTACCATATAAGTGAAGGCAACCACACATAGTATCCTGAAGACACTCCAATCTCAGAAAGCTCAATCTCTCCTCTGCATTATCACCCAAAGCAAAGAAGCTTACACCATTCGGTATCCCATAGGGAAAGAGTCACCACATCAAGATTGTCTCTGTGTCAGGCAATCTAACCTGGATGTTCCTGGGACTCAGCAAGCCTCCTCAAGAAGGCAAGGGATGGAATTCAGGGGAGAGTGTTCAGACAGCTTAATAAGCTTAATAAGACTATCTCATGATAAAGACTTTTGCATAAAATATTAATAAAAACCAATATTGAAATAGTGGAGAAAGGGAGACACCGGTTATAGTGCACACATGGGAATGCTAGTTTATGTGATCACAATTAGTAGTAGAGTTGGGTGACTGTAGAAATGAAAGCTGTCTGAAATTTCAAGATCAATGTATTTTTAACACAAATCAGAAGCCTACATAAAGTGTATTTTATGAAAAACTTATATATATATGTACAAATATAAAAATATACATATATGTTTTACCATAGGGTATTATATCTTGTTATCCTAATAATTGAAGGGCAGGAGTAGAGCTTGGCTAAAGACAAGGCTCAGGAGTCACGCATACTGCTCTTACAGAGGGTCTGAGTTCAGTTGCTAAAACCTATGTTGGATCTGTAATTCCAGCTGTGGGAAGGTTAACAACTTCTAGATTTTATGGGCAACTGCACTCGTATGCACATATCCACAAACAGACATGCATTCAATTTCATACTTAAATAAAATAAATCTTCAAAATTATCTGCTTTTCTTTTAAATAATTTGTGAGATTAGAATGTAATTACATTTACCCTTCCCTTTCCCTCTCACAAGCCCTCCCATAGACACCATCTTGTTTTCCTTCAAATTAATTTTTTTCTTTATTAAATTATAATACATGTATTATGTATATACATAAATATCCCTACATATAGCATGCTCAGTCTTACAAGGTTACTTGTATGTACATTTTCATTTTTAAAAGGTAAGACAAGTTAAAATACAAAACCTACAATTCAAATTTATACTTTTGTAAGCTAGCTAGGTCTCAATTATTTTACTTGCTATCTTGTAGTGACTATTCATGCAGGTTTTGTTTGAAGTTAAGAAAACTAAAACTCCACATTTATAAATTTAGCACGTCCATCTTGCTGTTTCCATGAAATATTGGGCTTCTTAAATTCTTTCATTAAATTATATATACTCTTGAGGATCACTGTGGTAGCAGAAGTTTTTGTTATAGTGGAGGAAAAGTAAATTTCTATGAGGAAAAATATTAGTTCTATCAGAGTGCAAATATTTGCAAGGATGAACATTAGTAACTGTTTTTGTTTTTTTGTTTTTTTTTTGTTTTTGTTAAGACGGCTAAAAGAAATGGGTGAGATTCTCATCTACACAGTACATAGTGGGCCGTAGTTTATGACTGCCCATAGAAAGGATGTAAAAGTAACCAAGAATCAAGCTGTTTTATATAATAAACAGAAATAACTGAAAGCTAAAGCAAAAACATTGTCAGAAGTGATGGCATTAAGGTAGTAATATCATGGCAGTTATGTTCTCACATTTATCCTGTGCTTTATAACTCTCCAGCAACCCCTACAGCTACTGCACTTGTGTAAAAACAGAGGACTCGATTTTTAAATTACAGCAAATGCCAGAGAAATACAATTCCTTCCAAGTGCCATGAAAACAAACAAACAAACACCCTGAGAAAGCTCACAGCTACTCTTCATCTCCTAAAACTGGAGAATTGATTTATAAAGAAGAGGGTTTGTTAAACTTCACATTGGAGCCATTCTTCAAAAGAATGAAGGACAAAATACTCCAGACCATTCTCATCTGATGCATAGTGTACCTTTAAGACTCCCAGGTATCCCTCAGTGCCCCAGAATTTAGCACCCCAGGTGCTGGTCCAACGTCTGCTGTTGGCAACCACAGCTGAGGAGACAGAGATGCAGTGTTTTTCATACCTGATTACCTATACTATATCCTAAGGTATGCCTGAGGCTGCCCAGGTTTCTATTTTTCAGTAGATCATCTTAATCAATAATTTAATTCTCAGCTCCCTAGATGGTTAGAGAGAATGCTACCCAATGAATGCTCTCTTTCTTTCCTTTTAATGATTGTTGTCTTAACCAAAGTCCAATTTTATTTACTTTTATTGAATGTCTATGCTTTACACATCATGTGCCAAAATCCCTCTCCTCCTCCCAGTAAAGTAAAACAAACAGACAAACAAAAAAATCTTGTCAGAGAAGCTGTAGTGTATCATACAGTATAGCCTTTTGTCCACATATGTTTACTTTCAAATGTTCATTGCTACAAGTCATGGGTCTGGTTGGAGGACTACACTATTTTTACCAGAGCCTCACTGGGACAGCTGCCAGATATTCTACTGTTATTGTGTGTCAAGGAGATTCTCAATCTTTGAATCTGCAGGTTTATCACCTTCATGTATTCCAGCAGGTCATCCATGGGGTAGATGTTGGGGTGAAGTTCACTCAGAGTACTGGATCAGGGCCCACTCTCCACCTCCAGTGTCATCATGGCAGGGCCAGCTTACCCACTCTCTTGTTCTAAGGGTAGGGCCAGCTCTCCTGCTCCCTTGTCATCAGGGCAGGGCAGGCTCACCTGCTCCAGTGTCCTCAGGGCAGGACCAGCTCACATGCTCCCATGTCATCAGGGCAAAGAAGCACACCCACTCCCATGTCCTCAGGGCAGGGAAGAGTCCGATTTTGAGTCTCAGTATCTTTCCCAATCCTCTGCTGGGTGCAGTCTCTCAGGGGACATCTATGGTGGGTTAATAGCCACCTATAAGTGAGTATATACCATGCATGTCTTTCTGGGTCTGGGTTACCTCACTCAGGAAGATTGTTTCTAGTTCCATTCATTTTCCTGCAAATGTCAAGATTTCCTTGTTTTTAAAAGCTGAGAAATATTCCATTGTGTAAATGTACCACAATTTCTTTATCCATTCTTCATTTGAGAGACACTTAGGTTGTTTCCAGCGTCTGGCTATTACAAATAAGTCTTCTATGAACATAGTTGAGCAAATGTCCTTGTTGTGTGGTGGAGCATAACTGGGTCTTTAGGTAGCACTATTCCCAATTTTCTGAGAATGAGCCAGATTGATTTCCAAAGTGGTTATACAAGTTTGTACTCCACAAGAAGACTATCAAGGTTGGCAGATCTGGACCCAGGTGGGGCCTGCACAAACTAATGAATCAACCGATGACATTACAAGCAGAGAACCTAGACCCCTGTTCAGATGTAGCCAATGGTCAGCTCATTCTCCACATGGAGAATGGCCGAGAAGAGATCTGAACTGCTTCTAACATGAACTCTGGTACCTGCAATTTGATTGCTGCTGCTCCTTGGGGTAGAGGCCTTGTGGGAACACACAGGAAGGAGATGCAGACTACTCAGGAGAGACTTGATAGTCTGTGTCAGATTGTGCAGGAAGAGGACTCCACAGGTCAGAGGTCTAGGGGAGGGGAATATGGTGGAAGAGGGAGGGAGGGTGGGAACAGAAAGTTAAGATGAAGGGGATTAAAATAGGGATGTAATGTAAGTAAATTATAGTTAAAAAAGAAGAAAAAAGTTTGTTGTCTATGTTTTAGGAGGTGATCAATATTATTAGATTTCCCAGAGTCTATTTTGTATGAAGTACATGTGTGAATAACACTTAAAGACTGTATTTCTTATTACAGCTTACTTTAAATCCTTTATTATAATGTTAGCTAACTGTATAGTTCAATTTATTTTTACTTTAAAGAAAAAATGTGACCTCTGTTATCATTTTTTGATCACTTGCATTTGATTGTGTCAGAAGTCAGCTATTATTCTTCCTGAGATGTACTTTGAGTCTCTCTTGCTCTTTCACCCTTCTCTCTCTCTCTCTCTCTCTCTCTCTCTCTCTCTCTCTCTCTCTCTCTCTCTCTCTGTCTCTTTCTTCCTCTGTGTTTGTGTGTATGGGTGTGTGTGTGTTTGATTCTTTTGATATATTATCTATGTGAAGACTTCACCATGAAATCAGATCGAAGGAAAGTTTCAATTACTCCTGATATTTGAGGATATATAGTCAGATATATTATCAAATGTCCCTCACTATAACTTTGGTATTTTCCTGGTATTTTCTTATTACTACTTGAGACTTTGATATATTGTGAACCCAGAAAAAAATCCACAGGCAGTGTTTATGAAAGAACAGTAAAAAGGCCTGATGAGTAAAGGTTAGAAAGCAAGAGTACCTTACAAGAAAATAAAATAAGTATGTCCTAAAACCTATAAATATGTTGAATTTCATTAATTTGTAAAGATATTTTACTAGACCCATGTAATAGAAGCAGTTTTTCCTGAGACAAGGGTTAAAATTGAATACCATCTCAATAAGCTTTAGCAATAACTTGAATTAGTCTAGACTCACCTCAAAAGGGAGTATCAATTGAGAGTTTGTCCGAATCACCTTGGCTGATGAGCATATCAGTGGGGACTGTCTTAATATGTAGGATCTTTAGAATACTCAGGAATACTAGAGGCTAGACACAAAACTACACACAGAAAAAGCAACTGTTGACTAAGTAGGGGATCAGGACATAAGCTCTCAAGAAAGCGTTTTAACTAGATTTAAGAAAGACTTTTTATGAGCCCTTTCTTGGATGGGAAATTGTACCTGTAGGCCAAAGAAATCTGTATGTATAAGAGAAGAAGGCAGGGAGTAGACTAGGCATCAGAAGTCTGATTTCATCAAGACTGTTGAGTTGAGAGCGTATAGAGGGCTAATGTGTTCTGAGTTCACTAATGCTTGGTCAATACTGGGTTGTATGTACCACTCTCCTTAACTAATCCATCTGGAGATGGTGCACATCAAACTTCTTCAAGGAGCACTTGGTGCAGTTATTTGCAGTTTTTAAAACATTGAGATATCTTTATCAGGAATGGCAAGTAAATCCTTACATGATTTCAATGAGTACTCACCAATACTCTTACTTTTACCAAAAGGACTTTGTTTTAGCACTGAACACTGTGGCCATTCTAATAGTCTATTTTTTTTCTTTTAGCATATTTCTTGTATCATTTCATATAAGTTATAAAAATAAAGAGTGAGCTTTGTAAAGATTTGCCCTTCTGTTCTTTCAAGGTCTACTCTCTGATTTGTTCCTGGCGTTTCTTTTTTATTATTATTATTAATTTATTCTTGTTACATCTCAATGTTTATCCCATCCCTTGTATCCTCCCATTCCTCCCCCCCCCATTTTCCCATTATTCCCCTCCCCTATGACTGTTCCTGAGGGGGATTACCTCCCCCTATATATCCTCATAGAGGAAGGGTAGCCAAGAAGAGACTTGAGTCCCTGGCATTTCTTAACCAGCATTTCCTCATCAATGCTAAGCACCAGTGTACTTTATGTTCTAGAATCCAGGCTCCTCTACACTTAGTCCTAGGAACATTCTTTTTGCCCTTAACTCATTCAAAGCTTCAATTCTGTGTCTTCTCTCTAGAACTGTGAAGGCTCTCCATGCTTATGTGTCAAAACGACAGTTGTAAATGAGAACTGTAAAAAGAGATATATAAATATAAGGTGCTGTGTGACTTTTTAAAGTCAATGGTACCTACCCATTTGATCTCACTACATGTTGAAAAATTCATGAATTAATGTGAGACGAAGTCCATTTTTGAAACATCTGCACACTTGTGCTGTTCAGTTTTCCATTGCTGTGGCAAAGTAATTTAGATAAACAAACTAGAAAGGGGAAATGTTTATGATAGCCCACCTTTTCAGATCAGCAGCTTATAGTCTCTTGACTTTTTCTCTTTGAGTTCATAGAAAAAAAATGGCAGACAATATATGGTGGAGCAAAACTGTTCCTTTCATGGATGTAAGAGGGTTGGGAGAGATAGGAGGAGAAGGTTGCTGTTGATGATGATATGATGATGATGATTAGGAGGAGGAGGAGGAAGAGGAGGAGGAGGGAGTTAGGACCCTGCTACCTACTTCAGGCCCACGTTCTCAGTGAACTCACTTCCTCCCACTGGACTTCATTACTTTGTACAACCTCCCTATTGCATCACTGTCCATCCTTAGGACCCTTATAAAAGTTTCAATGTACTGGCTGAAGAAAAGGCAATGAAATCAAATTAGATATCAGAAAACTTCTTTGGAGCGCAATAGGATGTGTTTTAATTGCTTTATTAGAACAACATTCACCCCTGTTGCTTTCATCGCTGCTTGCTGAATGTGTTGTTAGGAGTTTCTGTGATACTTGCCATAATGTTTGGGATGAAATGAAGTTTGCCATATGATCTAAATTTCCTTCATCCCTGAGCATAAATGTTATTTGAAGCTGCTTAAGCACTTAGCTGTTCTCTTTAAATATAAAAAGAAGGGGGGAAAAGGAAATTAAAGACTAGCTTGGGATAGTCTTCACGTGTTTGGGGACACTTACAAGAATTAGATGGCTGCATAAAAATATTCTTAAAGCAACCCAAAGGGTCAAAGACAGCAGAGTTCATTGAGTCTTTCACATTGTTGCAGTGTCCTCTCAGTCCTGGGGCAGCTGTTGATAAATAACCCAGTTACAAGGCCTTTACTGAGCCTGGGGTCTTCATTAGCTGAATCCACCTGCACAGCAGTGTGCTACTCTGTTAAGAACTCTTGCTAATTCATAATGAGATTCTGAAGGCCAAGGCTTGCTGAGAAAAACACTTTTCACTCACTCTGTCTCCTCATAGCTCACTAAAATAAAGAAAGGCTCAACTGACCTCATTTTTTTTATAATATGCAACTATTTTCTGAATAAGCCGTCTTCATTTCACTTAAACAGGCACTCAGAAAAAGGCTGAGGCTCAGTCTTGTTTGGTGTTTTGGGCCACTTAGTTTATATAAATAATTAATAAAAGCCAGTGTTTCAAAGATTTAAATGAGTTATCACCTTTTCTTTTAGAACATTACCAGAACCATAAAAATGAAGGGTATCATGGTTCTCTTCAAGTATTTGAGTTTTTATTATGAATTTTCTTAAAGCATGTACAGGTTTGTTTTAACTTTACAAATTCTTACACCTTAATTGCCTCTCAATTCAATATATCAGACATAATAAAAACCATATCCATGGTTAATTCACCATAGGCTGACAACATGAGACTCTATAGCATCCTATTTACTAGCAATAATAGAAATTTCTGGAAAAACACTTTTATTCTCACATTTGACTATGTCCAACTTTCCTTCCATCCCAGTTTTCCCCTAGTCACTGTTTCTGTCTTTCTTCCTTTATATTTTTCTAGATTGCATTTAAAGTCTGTCTAAAAATTGTATGTAATATTTAAATCTTTTCCTTTTTTCTTTTTTATTATTTTTCTCTTTTAAATACATATTTATATTAATACACACATATACAATAAACTACATACAGCAAGAAGAACCATGAAACAATCAGGAATTATATAAATGTTATGTTCATACTGTTTTGGCTATTTGTATTGGCAGCCTTGAAGAAAACATATTTCCTATATCTGTGAGTCTAAAATTTGATGGAATTTAATATCTGTCATATCTTATCTTTATCATTTTAAAACATCAATCTAGACTCAAAAACATCTTAACCCCTAAACAAGTAAGCAAACTTGAAATACACATCTTTGCTATCTTTTTGTGTCTAAATTTCTGAATGAAAATAAATATCTATTACATCTCATCTCTACTAACTTAAAACATCTATCTTGATCTAAAAACATCCTAACCCGTAGATTTCTAGGACCCTCTGTATCCTTTTATAATATGATAGGCAGATTTGGGCCCAGGGGTCCCGCTCAAACTAAGGCACCAGCCAAGGAAAATACAGGAGGTAAACTTTAAACCCCTTCCCAGATCTAGCCAATGGTCAGAATATTCTCCACAGTTGAGGGGAGAGTGTGATATGACTTTCTCACGTACTATGGTGCCTCACATTTGACCATGTCCCCTGGAGGGGGAGACCTGGTGGCACTCAGAGGAAGGACAGCTGGTAGCCAAGAAGAGACTTGATACCCTATGAGAATATACAGGGGGAGGTAATCCCCCTCAGGAACAGTCATAGGGGAGGGGAATAATGGGAAAATGGGGGGGGGGGGAATGGGAGGATACAAGGGATGGGATAAACATTGAGATGTAACAAGAATAAATTAATAAAAAAAATGCAAAAAAAAAACAAAACAAAACAAAACAAAAAAAAAAAAACCATCCTAACCCTTAACCAACTAAGCTTAATTGCAAGACTAGATAATCTTTTCTTCAACCCCATCACAGACTTAAGATGGATTAAATTAATTACCTGAGAAAACAGGACATGCAGGTTAGAAGCTTCCAAAATAAAAAAGTGACAGAGACTTCAATCATATCTCTGTTACCTCATAGTGACAATTCCTCATTTTATTTTATTTTAATCTTTTTGCCTATCAATAAGGTGATATTGAAGAAGATCAGAAGAGAAAGGAATTCATTGATTAGCTTTATACTCTATTTCACTATAAATCATCATTCATTCTTCTGGTTGCTTATTCTTAATGTAAATTTATTTTGTCTTTGTCTTAGGTAGAGATTAGGTGAACAATTTCAACCATTATTATTTCATAGTATATGTACAATGCAAACTTTTATTTGGCAGCTTTCTCATTTTACATATTTGTAGGTTTTCTTTTCATTCAATTCTTAGTATATACCTGGCAGGGCTGTGAACTTACAGTTGCCCATTTATGTGAAATTTTGATAAATATTCCTAGATAAGAGCCAAAATCTGGTTTTAGCTCAAATCTCTAATAAAAATATTGGACAGATGATATATCCATACTATAGATAGTAAATAACTATACATTGAAAAGAATTGTAGACACAACTTGGATGAATTTATAATCACTATTCTAATGGAAAGAAACCAGTTCCTCAAATTAGGAAGTTTATATATAATGTTATATATAATCCAGCATATATAATGTTGTTTTATGCTATTTACTCACAACATTAACCACTCAAGAAATGTTAAAATGGGGAGGGGAATAAGGGGAAAATGGGAGGGAGGGAGGAATGGGAGGATACAAGGGATGGGATAACAATTATGATGTAATATGAATAAATTAATAAAATATGTTTTAAAAAGAAAAAAACCACAAAAATATTATAAATATATTTAAAAAATAACATGCACCTTTAAAAAGACAACAACAACCACAAACTTACTACATAGCCCTAGCAGACTTAAAACACAATATGTAAAGCAAGCCCAGAAAGCCTCACACTCACAAGTAGTCTGCTGCCCTTGCCTTGAAAGAACTTGGAATAAATACATGCATGGCATGCTGAACTAGGTTTTTTCTCTTTATAAAATTCTCATGATTACTGAGTGGATGTTTCTCTAGAGAATGTCTTATTCCTGTTATTTATATAGTACACAGAGTTTAAAATAACTAATTTCCTAGAGTTTTGTTAGTTTAATTGGACATACCATTTATTTTGCTGTTATTGAAAGAAAACATATATAATAAGATACACAGAGATACCTCTTTAATACATGAAAATAAACATATATATGATTTATTAGAACAAACTGCCTGACTGAGATCTTTTATCAAAGCTTGGCATCAAAATAAGGAACTATTATTTCTCTCTACAACTTTGAGTGACCAGATTAACTGCATTTGCTCAAAACCCCTCGTAAAATATTCTGCAAATGAGAAAGACAGTAAGTTGGTTTTCCCCAGTATATCTTCCTGGACATCATGTTATCCTGGCCCTGCTTGTCCTTTCCAGTAAAACATGGATAATAGGCTCTCTAATAAAGCTGTCTGCATGCATACTCGATTTTGTCACTCCCTTCTTTCTTCTGGGTGGCAGAATTTCTTCCCAGCAAAATTAATTTTAAGTTAGCTCTGATTATGTAGAAAGATCCATTTAGTCCCTAAAACTACCTAGGCCAAAGATTAATGGACCATTTCATGTGTACTTTAAATTATAGAGGTTTGTGACCTAGAACTGGAAAGGTGAGTTTGGGGTCACACAGTAATTATGAATGCTACCCCACACACTACAGTAGCAAGGCTGGGGCTCACATCTTATTTTAAATATGAGTAAAATTTTCAGTCTCTCTGCCTTTTATCTTGTGCTCAGTCTTATAAAGAATATATAAGTTGTGTATTTCAAGGTCAACTTCTTTGTTTACTAATTTAAACATACATTTCACCCATTTTTATTATCCCTTTTTCACAACATAATACCCTTATTTATTTATTTATTTGTTTGTTTGTTTGTTTGTCTATTTACTTATTTTCACTTTTAAGAAATGTTTAATGCATAGTCAATCTCTATTCTGGGAAATTTAACAGCAGCACTCCAGAGAAAGAAAGTATGATTCAAACCTTTTCCTGCAAGTTTTTAATTATTACTGTTGCACTTACTAAGCTATTAGATTTTTTTAAAAATCCTATTCTGGGTGTGAGTCAAATGTTTCTGTACTTTATAACAAAATGATACCCATTCATTTTCTTGTACTAGACATAACCATATCAAACTTATTATTTTAAATTTTCAATCATTTTCTTACTCTTGAGAAGTAAAGGAGTCAGTGAACAATTTAAACTTGTTGATGGTAAACATGTGATTAGACAGTGGCCACTTCTTATAACACACACTAATAACAGAGAGTGATCCTCATTTCCTTAAGCTTTCAAACAGCAATTTGGTCCTGGGGTTAGTACATAGATTTCTATTTGAGGGGAGGAGGGACTCTTAATATTGCTCTTAGAAGTCACTGATTGCTTGAAAAGTCATCTTTGCCCAGATGCTCTCTGTCTGACAAGGGAATTGAGAACCTTAAAAGCTCCCTACAACACTCTTCTGTTTATTGTCCAGCACCAGTAACAATTAGGAGAGTGACATGTGCTTCCATCTACTGCTTCACTGGTCCCGAATTGCACTGGACATAGATGATGATGCCCTTTCCATTACCTCTTTATGGAGCATGTGTCTGAGGCTGAAAGGAAACAAGGAAAAATCTGATGTAGGCATCTTTCTGGTGATTGCAGCATCCAAAGATTCAGTAATGTCCACAGCTAGGGCTCCAGGCAACTAGGACTGCTGTGTCCTCAGTGATACCAAAAGAGAAAACATAAGAGATGTGGATCGTAATTTAAAAAAAAAAAAAGTGTAGACAGGCTGTCAGACCAGAATGGGTTTTAATACAGCAATAGTGACTGCATGTGTTTGACACACATGCTGGCAGTTTGAAAGGCTTTTACATTCACTGCATTTTCATTAAAATTGAGCATGCAAAACTAGACATTCCATTACCAGACCATAAAACCAATATATTCTCGATGTTTTTTTGAAACAAGATTTTCACAAATTTACAATTGGGAAAATGTAACCTTAAGAAAGGTTTTAGAGAGCCAATCAAACATTGATTTAAAAAAAACTATGTTCAAGAAAAAGGTTTTTTACTTTAAAGGTTTTTTTTCTTAAAAAACATTGCTCAATAGGAATAAAATCACCAAGTTTTCATGATGCTAGGCGGCTAGTTTTATTTTTGATATCTAACATGTTTTGATAATAACAACAACACATTGAGTTTTCAGTATATAACATTGTCAGTACAGAGAAGGAAACTAATGTTTTTAAGTAAAACTTTGGGATAGATAGAATTAAAACTGAAAGCTACAAAATAAACACAATACATTTAGTTAGATTCTGAGTGTGTGATTTTTGACCCATCTTTATGCTGAATCTTCTACTTAGAATTGTCTGGCTTTCCTCCTACCTTAGTCTCCTCTACATCATAACAAAACTTTTTCTGGTCAATAAACAAAAGGAAAATATTTAACGAATAAAGATATTCTGTAAATTTTATTAACAGATGATGATATTTAAAAACAAATATTTTAGATTAACTTTGCTCACAATAAATACTTTTGTTCAGGCTACTTGCTTCTCTTAAGTTTAACTTTAAAATGAAATGAAGGCCACTCAGAGAAAAAAGGCTACAATTATAGAAGCTACCTGGAAGCCATTTTCTAACATTTTGCCAATTGAAATTTATTATATATACTATGTAGAAACAGGTTTTAAATGATAAAATCCCGTTTAGTTACTAAAATTTACACAGCCGATTACTTTCCCCTATTTCCCTCTAATTATTACTGTTCTCTGATTTATTAACAAATATTAGCAATTATTTTGATCTAGGAACTTGAACTAAGCACTGATACCTTTATATCTATTTTGTAGATCTATTTGTTCCAAGTTTTACTTCTGATAAACAGAATTGTGCTTTTCCTTCTTATTATTTTACTTTTTTAAAATATATTTTATTAATTTATTCATATTACATCTAAATTGTTAGCCCATCCCATGCATCCTCTCATTCCTCCCTCCCTTCCATTTTCCCCTTACTCCCCTCCCCTATGACTGTGCATGAGGGGGACCTCTTCCCCCTGTATATGCTCATAGGGTATCAAGTCTCTTCTTGGTAGCCTGTGTCCTTCCTCTGAGTGCCACCAGGCCTCCCCATCCAGCGGACGTGGTCAAATGTGGGGCACCAGAGGTGTGTGAAAGTCAGTCCCCACTCTCCACTCTCCACTCTCAACTGTGGAGAATGTCCTTTCCATTGGCTAGATCTGAGTAGGGGTTCGAAGTTTACTGTACGTTTTGTCCTTGGCTGGTGCCGTAGTTTGAGCAGGACCCCTGGGCCCAGATCTGCCCATCATAATGTTCTAATGTAGGTTTCTAGGATCCTCTGCATTCTTCTATTTCCCCATTCTCCCATGCTTCTATCATCTAGAGTCCCAATAGGATTTCCTCCCCTCGGTCCCACTTACCTGGTAAGTGAAGACTTTCATGGGACATGCCCCTTGGGCTAGGGTACAGATATAAGTGAGTATATACCATTTGACTCTGCTTCTGGGTTAACTCACTCATTATGATCATTCTTGTTCAATCCATTTGTCCACAAATTTTGGGGATTCCTTGTTTTTAATAGCTGAGTAGTATTCCATAGTGTAAATGTACCACAGTTTCTTTATCCATTCTTCTACTAAGGGACACTTAAGCTGTTTCCAGGTTCTGGCTATTATGAGGAAGGCTGCTACGAACATGGTTGAGCAAATGTTCTTATGTGCTGGAGCATCTTCTGAGTATATTCTTTTTTTTTTTTAACTTTACTTTTACCTTACTGCATTTCTCTTTGGACCATTCCCTCGGCCCCCTGACTGTGGGTTGTGGGTTTCGTTTAGTTAGATATCCACTTCCAGCTCTCTGGTTCTGAACCACTAACTATAATCCTTGAGCTTAGGTCCTGAGAACCTTGATTAGTGGTGCTGAGGGCATGATGAAAAGACAGGCATATAAACAAACATCCATGTACAGCTCAGGGGGAAGGGTTAACAGTGTCCACTGAAAGTATCTGCAGATGAGAGTTATCAGGCTATAAATAACCAGGAAGGAGAAGGTGCAGTTGCTAGTTTTTGTGTGTTATGGTAAGTCATTCATAAACAGGCATACTATGGCCACAAAGAAAATATTTGCCCTAACTCTAGAGTATGGCCCATATGAGGAGTGACTGTCAATTTCCTATGAATCTGAGGCCTTGGAGCCCTGACATTTCAAGTCTCAGGAGTCCACTCACTCAGGCATTCCTGCACTCTGTCCAAATTTCTGTTAAAGTCTTATTGTAATGTGATATGACTATGCTTTAAACCACTTGGATGCATAGTATTCTTTCCATTTATTTAAAATGAATGCAGTAATTTGAACAGTGACACCCATATGTCTCTTTCACTTTTTATTATACATTCTGGCCCAACTGATAAAAAGCCAATTTATAATCCAGATGAACATAAATACTAACATACTTACATCCCAAATCACATTGACTTTATCTTAGCTTTTACATCAACCTAGGAGTAGGTAGATGGTAGCATAGAGACATTCTAGGCCAAGATTCACTTCAAGCTGACAGATGTTTGCTTCACATGCATGCCTCCATTTCCTTACAGCTGCCAGACTGATCGAGCAGACTGTGAAAATAGCAAGAGTGTCTCAGACATACAGGAAACATCATTCTGGAACAATTTTTCCTAGTAAAAATACCAATAGTATTTTATGAGTTTTCAGAAGACCTTAGCTAAAATGAGCCTTTCGTCATGATGGCCTTAGTGACTTCTTCCTATATTAGATTTTTTCTCTACTTTTTCCTTCTCCTCAGTTTCTATTTATGGTCTCTAATAGTGAGGTACTTTCACATGGGACCTTGTTTCAAGCTTTCTATTGACTAGCATACAAGTTCAGTAATCATTAATAGGACTAACCCCTCACAAAACACACAATGGTTCTAGAACTGCTTTATTCACTGATGAGACTAAAAGAAAAAGTCCTCCTGATAACCAATAAGGTTATGAAGAATTCTAACCCAATTATTAAGTCTTTTTTTCCCACTATTTTATTTATTTATTTATTTATTTATTTTATTAATTTATTCTTGTTACATCTCAATGTTTATCCCATCCCTTGTATCCTCCCATTCCTCCCCCCCCCCCCATTTCCCATTATTCCCCTCCCCTATGACTGTTCCTGAGGGGGATTACATCCCCCTGTATATTCTCATCCAACTGATATGGAAAACAGGTTGAAATATATCCATAAATTAATATATAAATAGTGTGTTTCTGGTTCCTAAGATATTCTTAAGTTTAACAGTAGTTTTGCTAACTATTAAGTAATTTTGTAATTTCTTTCAAAAACCGTGAAAAAGAGAGGAAAAAAAAAAAAAAACAACAAGCTCAATCAAATGTCTACCAGGAGGAATGCTGAGAAGAGCATACATTCTAAGTTATAGTGCTTTAAAAGTTGTATACCTCCCTGTTCTTTGACAACCTAGAATGTATCAGCTCACTAGCAGGGATGCCAAAGAATTGTTACTGTGATCGTAACCCTGCTTATGAGTGCTGTGTTATGAATGGTGTGCTTAGTTATCTCATTTTACATTGAAGTTCAGGGTCCTTATAAGTTTTAATAAATAGAATAAAAATGAATAAAATCACAAAAGAAGACAAAAGACACATCTTTGCAAATGTCTATCAGAGAATGTCGATTTCATTCTCCATAGTGTGAGCAATGACAACTCGTCAAAGACAGTGCAGTTGTAGACTAGAAGTAAAGCATCAAAAGGAGCAAGGTATATAGATATCTGAGAAATAATATTTTAGGCCATGAAAATTAGTCACTGAAGTTTCTTGGACTCACAAAGTTTAAATATTGAAATCATGATCAGGAGACAAGTGTGGATCTAGTGTTGGGATGAGGAAGAGATTATGTGACTTCCAAAACATTGTGAAAGTTATGGTGGTGAGACAATTTATAATATGCTCATTTCATGAATATTTAATAATGTTAAAACCATAAGATACTTGAAATTTAGAATAGAAATAACAGAACCTAAATGATCATTTAAAAGATGTCTTCTTGAGAAATATTTTCCCATATTCTAATATTGCCACTGTGAGCATTCCAAATCCAAAAACTGAAAGTCAGGATCCAAAACTTTTCCAAACCTATGCATTACAAATCTATGTATTCCTGGCATGACACTAGCTTATTGCATAGAATTAAACTATTATGAAAAACTACTCATCAGTAAGCTGTGTATGAAATTCATATTTAAATGTGGATCTCATCCCTAATATCTCTTGTCATATATGTGCCAATGTGTGAAAAATAAATAAAATTATACACTCTTGGACCTAGCGTTTTAGATTTTAGATAAGAGATACTCAGTCTGTACCAGATGTACAGAAGTTCTAACATAGAATCTTAGGGAAACATTACATTGGCTTAGACTCAATTAATATGGGGAAAAGTGGAGAAAGTAGTCAATTCTAGGCACATATATGTACACACACATACCTATGCCCTTATTTGTAAATGGATTAAGTAAATTTAATGGAACATTAGAAGAGATGGGTTTGCTAGTCAATTTCAAATCTCAAATATCTTGCTAATGCTCAAAGATAGTAGAGAGAAAACAGAGGACAAATGTTTGAATATTACACTCAATATTTTATTAACTTTCTTAGTTACTACTCACAGCAATTCATAAAAAATGAGAAAGAATAAGACTCAAAGTTGACAATATTTGAAAAACAGATGCTATCTTACAGCTCCTTAGTAAGGATTACTTTTCTGTCACCATTTCAAAATACACACTCCCAGTGAGGAAGCGGCCTGACGCAGCAGAGTGATGTTAAAGGCGCCCAACTGAGCCAAGATTCATTTACCAACAGAAATGCTATCTTCTGCTCCTCTATTAAATTTTACAGATCATGTTTTTATTACAAAATACCAACTCTCTTCTGTTTACAACATATTTCACTTTAATTTTACCAGTGGTAGCCCTTTTCTATTTTTTTTAAATTGTTAACTAATTTCATTCTACACAGAAAAGACACCAAAAATTCAAATCCCCACTTACCATTAGGAATGTATACTGGCTTTTATGTGCCTGACCTAGATTTCTTCTACTATGATCTATAAACTCCTGGCCTCTAAAACTCTTGGAGACTTCATCCACACAAGCTATCCCTTGTGTTTTCCTCTAGCCCTCCTCTGCAGCTGCCACTTACATATTTTCTATCATTTTCTGGTTTAGCAGATGGAGAAATTAAAAAATAATGAATTCATAGAGTTTAACTCATCACCATAATGAAGTTTCACATAGCTGTTCCTTTCACCAAAATACGATATGCTTAGTTGGCACAATGGAAGCACAGTAAACCTCAGGAAGGAAGCTAGTGTCTTCTCCATGTCTATTACCTCTAAATAGCTAAATAGCATCTGAAACTCACTATATCTTTTCTTTTTGCTAATTAGAACTGGCTAATGTATATACATTAATGAATAATTGGCAATGCCAAAGCATTATTTATATTAATTATGAAAGTATAAACATGTACGATTGTATGTGCTATTCCCAGAAGAAAAAAAACTATTAGTGAAATCAGTTGCTTTGTTCACAGTGGTCAAAGAAAAAGGCATTAGATTGAAATATAAAACAGGTTCTATTCAAATGCACTATTCAGCTTCTACATGATGCTGAATACCACAAGATGCTCATGGAGATGAAGTGACCTGTCCAAGGACAGATGGCTAATTATCTGGAGGGTGGAGATTAAAACTCAAGTCCCTTAGCTATCAATTAAAAATGTTTCATCTTTAGTGTCACAGTTGCTAATTGATTAGGATTTTCAAAGATTAACAAAATAATGGTTTTCCTCTGAAAAAGTACAAATTTCAAAGAACAATTAATAGATAAAATGCCTACAACTTAAGACTAGGAAAATACATATCATGTAGCATATATGTAATGCTCTGTTACCTATGAAGATAGCATGTAATATTAAATGCAAACTTCAGCCTGTAAGAGCTAATAAAATGTCTAAAGGCTATATTCCTTTTTGGGACAACATGGCATTCTGAAAAAAAATGTCCTTTTTCCTCAGACTTCAGAGGTGTGAATTATTGTCCAGATGGTTAATGCTTATTCACTAGACATACCCCCAAAACAAGGTGTCTCTCTGGGTAAAGCATAAATATTAATAAAGATGTTTTTTTCAGGAATCAGTGCTAAGATCAGAGGAATATGAAGAATCTATATCAATAGAGTGGTGCTAGCCTAAGGGAAAGTAGAAATATATAGGCTATGATGAATCACCTTAATAATAAATCATGAAAGGAGATAATATATCCTCTGTAACCCAGTAAACAGAGTTGACTAAGGACAGAAGCACTACTGAAGGTAACTGGGGAAACAGGGATACTTCCCTTTGAAGTGCAGAGAAATGAGACATAAGATTAAAGAAATATTCCAAAACATATTCTGAGTAAACTTACCACAGACAAAAGGTAAACAGTAAAAAATATTAAAGACTATTCATAACTCATATAAAGCAAAGTTGTGGGTTAGACCCATTTGGCTATGTTTAGTTTAAATAAGGTACTTAACCACACACTTTTATATGATTAAAAAAAGTACATAAGCCTGAAATGAAGACCTTTTTATTTTCTATTGTTGGGGTTTGGTCTGGTGATCTGTGTTCTGATGTTGATTAATGCCTCCCAAGGTCTAGTTGCTGCCCTGACATGCACATTCTCAACATGCACTTGTCCTTCTTGTGTAAACCTTGCCTAAGAAGTTATTCTTCTTTGACCTATAAAAAGCCAAGACCTGGGGAGGGCCAGAGGAAGGTAGGAGTGGCAAAAGCTCATGGGCTCTGGGAAGAGAAGGCTCTTGGGAAGGAGATTCAGATAGGTGTCTTACGAAGAAGATAGACAGCAGCTGCAATGGGTTAGCCTGGAGAAGAGCACTGGCTGGACTGGAGTGGATGGAGAAAATAGTCTAGACAAGCAAGTGTTGATGGAATTATAGATGGGAGTTAGCCCAGATAGAAATTTTAGGACAGATGCCATGGTATGGCAATTTGGGAGGTAAGGATAGCTGAGGAGGTTATATCTGATATGTATTAGGTGAAATAAAGCTATTGTAAAATCTTTCAGGTGTCTATGTCTTTATTGATTATGATAACATGTTAGATAATACTAATAATAAACATTATTAGTCCTTACTCTTAATTTAACAATAACACCTCTGAACACATTGCATCATATTTATCTTTATGATGATAAGGGCATTATTTCTGTGGAGTTTTTTTCAATGTGTTAATATAGGAGTTTAACCCTGTACTTTTAGGAAAGTTCAATGTTTCAAAAAATTTTACTGTATGATTTTTGGATAACTTTAACAAATGTGACTTTTAAAAGGGGAATATGTATCCAGATGTGAGGTGAGGTAAGGAGAACCAGGAAGGAATTAGTCAAGGGAAAACTCTAATCAAAATATATTACATGAAAAAAATCTTTAAAAATAAAAAGTTTCCAAAATAAGAAAATGACAGAGATAGTTTGCTGCCTAAACAGTCACACAAAATTCTCTCTAAGATTGGGCCATCATCCTCAGCTTTCTGGGCCAATATATCTGATAGACATTTGTGAAGCTGGAACTATTGAGGACTTGCTTACACAGTCTTGGCAGTGTTTGGCAGTTGATTCTGCCTGCAATCAAGCTTGCCCATTTTTAGTCAGAATTCTGTCTGTGGCATTTTCTCATTTTAGAAGCTGCTATATTGCACTACCTGTTTACTTAGGTAATTAAGTTTATTCCTTTTCATGTCTCTGATGGGGTTGAAGAGCAAATAGTTTAGTTTTACAATTAAGCTTAGTTGTTTAGGGGTTAAGATGTTTTTAGGTCTAACTAGATGTTTAAGTTGATAAAGATTAGATATGATAGATATTGAATTCCATTCAGAATTTTAGATCCACCAAGATAAGAAAGATGGTCTCTTCAAGGTTGCCAAATATAAATAACCAAAACACTGTGAATGTAATAATTATAAAATTCCTCATTGTTTCATGGTTCTTTTTGCTATAGGTAGTTTATTGTATAAATTTATAATAATATAAATGTTTATGTTTAAAAAATAAAATATACTATGAGAATATATAGGGGGACGTAATCCCCCTCAGGAACAGTCATAGGGGAGGGGAATAATGGGAAAATGGGGGGGGAGGAATGGGAGGATACAAGGGATGGGATAAATATTGAGATGTAACAAGAATAAATTAATAAAAAAAATGAAAAAAAAATAAAATATAAATATATAAATAAAATAACATATCAAAAATAAATATATAAAAGCATAATAAATAGAAAAAGAGAGTAAAAAGCTCAAAACTCTAAATTTCAGAAGTTCTATATCAAACATTTCATTTCTTCTGCAAAATCTCACATTCTATTTCAGTATACATAGGATTCACATTATGGGGCCTTTGCTAGTGCTTCAGTGCACACCCTGGTATTAGAAATGTACAGTGTTGCCTGAGTGTTTAAGTCACGCATTTAGACCTTGTTTGCACATACATATATTATATTAAAGAGATCATTACACACATCACTTTTACTTCTGTCCTATAGTGATGTAAAGCAATACTTTTACCCAATTCTAAGGGATAAAGAGATGGCTCAGTGGATTAAACACTTGATGTGAAAAATATAAGGACTTGAGTTTCGATCCTGAGCATACATCTAAAACACTTGGCATGGCAGGGCACACCTCTTGATCCAGAAAAAGAATTGCAATAAAAACATTATTCATAAAGATACATAACATCTGCCTCTAACACCCACACAAACACATAGGTATGCACATACACACACACACACACACACACACATATGTATTGTGCAACCACAAAAGAAGATCTCCCTAGATTTCCATTCATATATGTTGAATTATCCCTTTTGAAATTTTTGTTTATTAAAAGTCGTATCTAGGATTTTATAATATCAACAATGATACAATATATGTTTACATCAAATATTATTATTAGATGTATGGATTAGATGTTGTTAAAAATAAAACTATAGTCTTAGAAAAGCAGAATACTAAAAAAGTATGCCCACTAGCCATAAGCCACCAATTGCCAAACAGACTACCTATGGAAAAAGAAACAGAATTTAACTGGACAATTATGCCTTTGGGACAAGAAGAAACTTCCATGACTGTAATCATCAGCTAATGGGTTGGAACATTTTGTGATCTCCAGACCACAGCACTAAACACTTGATCACAAACAATCAGGAAAATAAATACATAGTTTAACTGATAATAGTAAAAATACATTCCTCTGGCTAAATTTCTCATGAACTGTTTCATTAGCCTGGACACAAGCGTCTTTCAGAGAAGTCTGACGTATCTCAGCAGGCATGATGCCTATGCTCGTTGGAAGGCACCACTTAAAACTGGTAAAGTGCTAACCATGTCCACCCTTACTTCCTTGGCTCATTTGAATGGTTCCTTTCCTAGGCATTGTGGGAATACCGGATAAAACTCTGTGGTGAACGGTGTTGACATCTACATTGAAGCATTGCTCACCCTTGCTGGCAAGGCAGCTGGCAAATGTTATCCCTGGTGGCAGGAATGGGTGATGATAATACCATGGCTACCTTGGGCTTTCAATATCTCATCGTGCTGCTTGAGATAATACTCATTTGTTCATTACAACCTTAACAACTGAGACATAATCCTATTGGAAGACAAGAAAGGATGCTGGGAACCCTTAATTATAACTTAGAATCTTTATTGCTCACTTACAATGATGGTCTTTGGACAAAATTTTTGCAGCATTACTTTTCTTAATTTGTCTTTCCCTTCTTAACACCCCACAGTGAAATCTTAGATATTTCATGCAGGCCTCTGTAGGTTCAGGTCCACCAGTCTTGATGGTCTCCCTGTGGGATTCCTGAACCCTCTAGTTCTTCCATCGCCACGTTTTTCCATACCACTTTCACCCAGAGTCCAGCAGTGAGTCTCATCATCTGTCCTGATCCCCCATTGAGTCAGGTGGAGTCTCTCAGAGGACATCTATGTTGGGCTAATGTCCACTTATAAGTGAGTATATACTCTACAACTCTTTCTGGATCTGGGTTACCGTGCTTAGGACGATCATTTCTGGTTCCATCCATTATCCTGCAAATTTCAATGTTTCCTTATTTTTAAGCTGAGTACTATTCCACTGTGAAAGTGTACCAGAGTTTCTTTATCCATTCTTCAGTTGAGGGACATCTAGGTTTTTTCCAGATTCTCACTATTACAAATAAAGTTGCTATGAACATAGTTGAGCAAATGTCCTTGTTGCACCAATCAAGGACAATGCATGATGTAAACTTAGATCCCCTGGTCAGATCTAGCCAATGGGCAGCTCATTCTCCACAGTTCTGCGGAGAGTGGGGACTGACTCTGACATGAACTCTGGTGCCCCCAATTGGCGACTTCTCCTTGGTGGGAAGGCCTGGCAGCACATGGAGGAAGGGGATGCAAGCTATCTGGATGAGACCTGATAGGCTGTAGTCATATGAGGAGGAAGAGGTCCACTCTGTCAGAAGTCTAGAGGAGACGAATAGGTTGGAAGAGGGAGGGAGGGTGTGAATGGGAATTTATGTACTCCATTTTATTAATTTTATTGCATAAATATGTGGATATATATAAAACCTCTGGCACATACACATAAATTCACTGTGTTTCAAAAAAAATATGTTTCAACTTTAAATCTTACTTACTCTCAAGAGTACTCATTTAGTCATGATTATTTTTAAATAACTTATTTCTTTTTCTTCTGTCAACTATTTAGAATAATTTAGCTTTCTTATCATATATTTTTGAATTCTTGACTCATTTTTTTTCTATTTATTTATTTTTTTTTATTATTAATTTATTCTTGTTACATCTCAATGGTTATCCCATCCCTTGTATCCTCCCATTCTTCCCTCCCTCCCATTTTCCCCTTATTCCCCTCCCCTATGACTATGACTGAGGGGGATTTCTTCCCCCTGTATATGCTCATAGGGTATCAAGTCTCTTCTTGGTAACCTGCTATCCTTCCTCTGAGTGCCACCAGGTCTCCCCCTCCAGGGGATGTGGTCAAATGTGAGGCACCAGAGTACGTGAGAAAGTCATATCCCACTCTCCACTCAACTGTGGAGAATGTTCCCGAAATTTGTGGATAAATGGATTGAGCTAGAAATGATCATAATGAGTGAGTTAACCCAGAAGCAGAAAGACTCAAATGGTATATACTCACTTATATCTGCATACTAGCCCAAGGGGCATGTCCCATGAAAGCCTTCACTTACCAGGAAACTGGGACAGAGGGGAGGACATCCTATTGGGACTCTAGATGAGAGAAGGATGGGAGAATATCAAAGTAGAAGGATCTTGACTCATTTTACATTGATTTTTAGCTTGTTCCAGTGTCTCTATGAAGAAAATAGTTTAAATTAATTTGATTTATTAAACTGAAATAAGTTGAAATTTATTGCACCTTATTTTATACCTTCATATATCAGCATCTCCTTTAGTTTTTCCTGTGTACTGTGGAGAAAGGTTCTGAACTACTGAGGTACAGTACTGGGAATCTACTCTTTAGAGTTCAATTTAGGGGTCAAAAATGTCAATTGAAAAAAATTGAAATCACAAAACACATTTTTCCATACCATTAGGAACAAGTAGCACAGACAATTGGGATACTTCATCTCAGGTGAAAATCCTCTCATATATTTATAACATTAGGTATAATGAATAATAATTTGATTATAAGGTTCTATATTATTCTGAATTCAAACTTGCTACAGTTAGGACCTTATAATGGAAAACAACTGCATTAAAAATATTAAAACAATGTAAATAATATGACATAGAAAACAGTATAAAAGTAAGCCTATGCTTACTTGTATATATTAAGTAAACAATTACATGTGACAAAATTTAATCAGAACTGAAATTTGTATATGAAAATGTGAGCTAGTGTTGGTCATTAAACGTCAGGCCTAGCTCTCTAGAAGGAACCTTTCTAGTCAGTAGCAGCTTGATTTCTCTCAGAGATGTAACTGTAGTACGTTTTCAACAATAGTAATATTTTCATATTCTTGGAGGAAACCTAGAACAATGGCAGTGACTAATATTATTTTTGGTATTTTGACCCTCCTAACCAAAATCTTGGAGTTATTTAATGTCTGAAGTGGGTTTTTGTTAGATTGTGTATTATTACAATAGATAATATATGGAAAGAATATCATCTTAAAAAGTAACTCTATTGAAACTATAAATCCATTTTTTTCAATTATTTGTGTGTTTATGTGTTCATGCACTTGTGTTCTTAAGCAAGCTCATTAAACAATAGGTACTTTTTATATTCTTAGTGATACTTATTTCTCTCTCTCTCTCTCTCTCTCTCTCTCTCTCTCTCTCTCTCTCTCTCTCTCTCTCTCTCTGTTTTACTTTTACCCCAAAATAAGTATCTCCCTCAGCAACTAGTCCATTTCCTCTTCATAACACCTATGTCCTGCTACTCCTGTGTCCAAATCTAATTCTCTGGTCCTCTCACAATTGATCCTTATACCTGCTTGGCTTCTACAGTCATTCCAAATTTTATATATATAACTTCATCTATAAAATATATATATATAATATATATATAATATTTTTCCTTGTTTTTTTAACCAGCAGATTTCATTTTCCTTACAATTTAATAGAATTCTATTGTCCATCTGTTGTAGTTCATTTTTGTTATATATTCATCAACTGGTGGACATCTCAGCTGCTTCCAAAAATATATTATGATCATAACAGCAATGGAGATGGCTGAGCACAAATCAATGACTAGGTACTCTATAGTAGAATATTTGGTCTTTGGGGAATATGCCAAGGCGTGGTAGAGATGGGTCATATAGTAGATATAGTTTTGGTTTCTTATGTCTTTCTCACTCAGTTCCACAGTGGTTATAGTAGTTTTTAACTCCACCATCAGAAAATAAGAGTTTCCATTTTCTGCCTTCTTTTAACATTTGATATCAGGTCTTTTATTAGTTTTAGCCCTTTTATTTGGAGTAAGATGAAATCTCAAAGTAGTTTTAAATTGTATTTCCCTTCTTGGTAAAACTGTTTTCACTTTTTGAGGTATTTATTAGCAATTTTTATTTGTTCTTTTGAGAGTTCTCTATTCAGACCCATAGCTCAACTTTTGATTATGGTGTTACCATTATGGATTTTTCAATTCTTAAGTTCCTTATATAGTCTAAATAGTCACCCATTATCAGATGTATAGCTGGCTTATATTTCTCCTATGTTATTGGCCTCCACTACACCCAATTAGTTGTTTTTCCTTTCTATTTATAAGCTATTTAGTATTCTTCTGAAAATTATTTAAAAATAGATTTAAAATTTTTGTTAGCAATAAGAAATGAACCATACCATTATTATTAATAGAGACATCATATGACTATAAGAGGAAATACCAGGTCTCCAATCAATACCACAAACCAATCAGCAAGAAATAATACACATTGACACTACTGGCTTTCTTTGCAAGAATATTTCCCTTGTGTTTGGAAGACATTTTGTTGATCACCTTGCAATTGCTGTGACTCAGTACCTAGCTCACCAACTTTAAGGGAGAAATATTTATTTTTTGTCATTGATTCCATCCATAGTCACTTGGCCATGTGGTTTCTAGACTAAGAGGAAATTCCAAATAGAACACATGGCCCAATACCTGATCATCCCACGGCAGCCAACAAGCCAGGAGCAATACCTATTGCTGAACAAGCCCCAGTGACCTAACTTCCTCTCATTACTCCCACCTCCAAAGGTCCCCCCTCCATCTACAAGAACAAGATTGTGACCAAAACTATGAACCCTGGGGAGACTTTTAGGAACCAAACTTCAAGAAAAGCAGGTAGCAACCTTCCATATTATGGCAGAGTTTGTAGCAGATTGCATCTTCTTCTCCAGTTCAGAACTGGTAAGCTTTCTTAATTTCATTTCACAGCAAACATGGGCGAGAAGTCTTTTTAAAATTTACATTGGTGTTCTGTCTGCATGTATGTCTGTGTAAGGTATCAGATTCCCTGTAACTGGGATTATAGATAGTTGTGAACTGCCGTGTAGGCAGTGGGATTTGAACCCGATTCTCTGGAAGAACAGCTTCTTACTCTACGAGCCATCTCTCTGTCCCTTGTAAAGAAGCCTTCAAAGTCATATACATAGCCAGGAGTGGATGTCTCTTTGATGCTTCTAGAGCAAATGGAAAAGATCTGCAAAATCTGTAGAAGTCTAAAGATCTAATTCATACAAATGCTATACCATAATATCTTTTTCTCTTGTGATTGTTTTCAGTCTGACACCACACATTTCAGCTGCATCAGTGTAAAAGTTAAATAACAAGTGATGTTTTCTTTATTTCAGAACATTATTGGAAGTCTTATGAGAAAATAACTCTGAAGTGCTTACAGGAATATATACAATGGACTTATTCTAATAATTCTAATTTTAACATATTAGTCATATTTCTTGAAAGTTAAATGCTTAAATGAATGACAGTAGTTCATCAAGTGAATAGTTTTCTTAATATCTTATTTTACTCCAGTACTTCTCTATTTTAATGTAATAAATTTCATAAGATTCATGTTTTCAGGTAAATTATTTTAATGAACTTAGTAAACTCACATTATAAGTTAACATCTTTGTACTCTCCCACACTTACACTCAAAATACAATTAATCTTACATTGTCAAGTGATTTGGAGAGTTTTTACTCTCTATAGGGTATGTGATAGTACATCAAACATGTTACCATTGGGAATCAGGATTAATAAGAAAAGAGAAAGTATCCTGTACTTGTTTATTCAGGAGAGAAAAAAAAGAAAAACTGCTGTATTAGAATTGTTCATTTTCCAACTATGTGTGTAATTACAAACAGTTCCTGAGGGTTAGTTTAAAACTTTGTGGAGGTCAAATGATGTCACTTGTTGATAAATGTGGGCTGATTTACAAATAAGTGAAATTCCTGAATGTGTGTTCAACATAAAGTAGTAAAAAAAACACACTTGAATCTCCGTTGCTCATAAAGTCTTCAAAGACTCCATTTGCCAATCTAAGAGGAATTGCTGTAGTTATCTTTCAGTAGCTCAATAAAATGCTTCCTTTCTGAATTTCACTTTTGTGCTTTAGTGAGCAGTGGGGAGGGATAGGATACCATAGCTAAATTGCTAACTACTATTAGGAAAGTTTTCCTAGGGTAAAGGGTATAAAAAAGTCAATCAACACATACTTGTGATGAACCATTTCACAGTACTAAACCTGTTGTGCCTGCTAGGTTTAGTGTGGCACTAGCTTCATTTTGCATTAACTTCAGATCCATTAGTGACTTATGGGTTCACAAATGTCCTTTCTCTGCCAGCATTTATTTGTAAGATTCTTCAGCTTGCACTGAATTTCCTGTGCTGCCTTCCAGTAATGACATTGTTTCAGCTGTGAGAACTTATTAGAAAATATATGATGCTTGCAGTTTTGCAGAAGTCAATTCCCCCCTGTGGAATAATCTGCATTCTAATGTGACTGGAAAATCCCCATAAATTATTTCAATCTCATTTTAGACTGGGACATCTTTCATTGATTGGTAATAGCCTTAAATTACTTTTTATTGTGATTGTAATGTTTTCTTGTCAAATGGCAGGAAACAGTAAATTATAGAGTAATTTAACAGGTGGAAATATACACAAGCAAAAATTGTTAGGAACAAAGATAAACCATTAGAACAAATTGCCGTCTGCACATACCGAATTAGTTCTTCCATGTCGGCAGTGGAAGAAATCAGCTTTTTCTACCACAAAGCTTAATTAATCTGAAATCCTGAGCTTGTATGCAAAATGAAACTTCTGTATTCGGAAAGCACAGAACTGCAAAATTAGAGAGCAAGAAAATATACTTCATGACATTTATTTGGTGGAATGAAGCTTTTGCTATGCTATCAGAATCTCCGACTAAAGGCTCAATGATAAACTCTTGTTAGTAATGATCAAGTGAAGACTCCTTGACCTGAAATGAGCTCTCAGCACACTGAGACATGATGTCATCATTCAGTGCTACAAAAGTAGGTCATATACAAGAAGCATAATTGCACAGGGAGCATTGTAAGCACAGGGCTTTCATGGAAATAGCCTGGCTCCTTCAGATGGAAGCCCTCAGGGATTTCTAGTGGGCTCTAATCGGAAGTGAACGTTTATGAAAATCAGTGTTCTTTTCAAAAGAAGACTGAGTCTGCAAAACCTCTGAATTATTTGAATGGCACTGTTCTCTAATCAAACATGCGAACCCCATTTCTAAACCAAAATCAAATACATTTTAGGGTCCATAGAAAATTCTCTGACTTTTCCAACAGCCAGTGACACAATAAAGAAAAACAATCATTTTGAGGAATTTAAACAGCCCCATTGTAATTGTGAGAGCCAAATATATGTTTAGGTTTTAATTACTGTGCTTAAGAGATCCATAAAACAAACATGCCTCTAACCTGTAAACCCCTTTTGCAAGGACAGCTACATCCTGTGATACTGGAGGCTGATGTTCATATAAAATAGTCATGTTTTCATTTCCCTAAATAAGTTTGGTTGGCTCTACTTAGCCACATGAAAGATGGAAATAAGTTAGTATATATGTTTGCTCCCATTGGATAGAGGCAAAAAATGTGTAGCCTTATGGGTTTGCCTTTATAAGCACTGGTCCATGAGTGCTAGTGGTCATTTTCTGAGAACCCCAGAATAGACATGGCCAGAGTTTCTCATCCTGGCCAATACTTAAGTAAAGCTTGCTTCAAATTTGTCTCAAAATTGTGGTACTGGTCTTATTCTCACTCAGAGGGATTACTAGTAATGGACTTGCCACTTTAGCAATATTATGTGAAATACAAAATAATAACTCTACTAATGAAGTTGAAATAAATTGAATTGTACTTGAATCCAACACAACATTTATGGGGTACCCATAGTGAGAGTTAATTTGGAACGTAAAGAACAGACTTCTATGGAGAGTCTGTGCAGTGAGCTTCTGGAGTCCAGACCTTTTGAGCACCAAGGACTTGAGGACTGAAGATTATTGAGAGGCCTCTGGCATCTTGTCCAATGTTCTACTGTTGAGCATCTGATGCTTTTGGCTGTATTGAGCAAATACTCAACCACAATCTTAAAAGCTGTGTATGTGTGTGTGTGCTGTTGTTTGTTTTACATTTAGGTTTTTAATATTTATTGTTTGTAATTTAGTTTTTGAGATAGTTTTGAATATATATGTTCAGTGAAGTAGTATAGCCACCCCACATTTGCTTTTTCCATTGTAAAAGTAACTTTTATTCTCCATATGTAATTGTAATCTTGGAGGCTTACTGCTGTTCTTTAGCCCTCTCTGCCTCTTTCTGAACGCTGGCTGGCTGGTTCAACTCAGCTATTCTGGCTAAAACTCCTCTCCAAGCTTACTGAGCCAAACTTGCTTCTTTCTGCTTCTGAAAGACCTCAAATTAACTCTAGCAGTCTGTTCAAATCTGGCCTCTTCTGATTCTCTAGATTGTCTGTCTTCACCTGTGCTCAGCTTGTTCTCTCTACAACCTGTGTCTGTAGAACTCTCTTGGTAAAACTGCTTCCTCCTCCCTCTCTCCAAGCTGCTCTCTTTCCTCTGAGAGGGGTGAATGCTATCCTGTCAAATCTTTCTCTGATTTGTCACACTATCTGTCATTCAATTAGGTGTCATTATTTGGGATTAAAGGTATGTACTAAGGGCATGTCTGTATTCCACCCAGATCATACAGACTTAGAAGGTGTTTGCATGTGATTAGAGCAGCCATGTTGCTGTATTAAAGTTCCTCTACATTTCACCTCCACAGAATTCATTTATATATGGAGATATAGAGGAATATATACATATATAATTCCAAGTTTCATGTCATTTTTTAAATCCAATTAGTGCTGCTTATTATATACATGGATGCAGTACCACTTACAAGCACATGAACAAGTTACAGGGGCACATTTCCCAAAATCTGACTCTCCCAACTCCAGCAAATTATCAGCTACCCTAATATTTCAATTCAGGGTGGAGTCTTAAGAGCTTCCTATCAATTTTGCTAGAATTTTAGCTATCTTGTGAAGGTACTGTCCATGTATGAATTCATGAGTCCTTAGCCATGTGATGTTGAGAAGACAGCATTTAACAGCACACCTGTCCAACTCATGGTGCTTACACTCTTTCTGTCTTATCAGGTTGATCATATATAATGTACATTCTTATTTTGGTCTAGTACTGATTCTCAGTAGCATCATCTTGTTTAATTTATGAATAATGGGTTATGTGAGTTTTAAAATAAATTTTAATGGAAATAGCCTTCAAGAGATTAAACCCTAGTTATATATAGACAATAAAGGTGTCTTAAATATAAACAGTTCTGACCTCATTGATGGCTTTTTAGACAAGGATAAATAAGTCACTGCTGTCTGGCTATCTGGCCAGTAACAAATATGAAATGATGTTTGTTATGAGTTCCCACCCAATTATGAAATGAGAGAATGTGAAATATCTGGTGTCTCAGAATGTGTACCATATAGAATTCTTACTATTGCCCATCATTATTCTGTCATATAAATTCTGTTGAGAACTATTTTAAACATTGGAGCACAATATATATGGTTGTTAGGTCTAAAGAAATTCCCAAATTGGCAGTGCTGGTGACAATGTCTTAAGCAGAAGGACTCTGGACAGGTCAAGAGAAGCCTAAAGGCAGGTTTCTGTTTGCCAGAAAAGCAAAATCTTCCTTAATCTGTCTGCAGAAGTCAGCTAACTCTTGCAAAGGCATCTAACTTCTGATTAATTCCAACATCCTGTATTGTTAAAGATCCTTATTCTGATAGCTGCCAAAATTCTGCTTGCATTTCCTCCATTTTGCTCCCCACCCACAGTCCTCCAGCATTGAGAGATGGCCATGACAATTTGATCCCTAGTAAACTATTCTTTCTACCCAAGAAATGGCCTTGTTTGGTGGTTTCACTATGCCCTTGCTGATAAGGATAAAATAATTTCTATGACCTGAGGGAGCAATTAGAATTTTAATCCTGCCTAAAATAACACACTCCCTGCTGTGGATTGTGGGTCTACCATGAACTGACTACATTTCTGTGAAAGTAAAGTGCCAACTGTTTTTTGATAATTAAGTTTTTTTCTTGTTCTAGACTTATCTACTTTGTGAAATAAAAACTTAGAGCATATTAGATTAACAAGACATTTCAAAGGTAGAGAGATTTTGCATCTGCACCCATCTTCCTTCTCTCACACATGCATGGCTTTGATTCTTGTAAAATCACCCACCTGAGCAGTCCTTTTGCTATGATGAATGAGCTCATTTTGAGATATGATAATACACTAAGTCCACAGTGTAACATATAGTTCATCCCAGGAACTACGGTTTCTATGGTTTGGAGAAAGGTATAATAAAACGTATCAAACATTATCATATTATACAGAATATTTTCATTGTTCTAAAAACCCAGTATGCTTTGTTTATTAATTCACTCATGCCTCCATTCACAAACTCTGGCAACCAAAGAATGCTATATAGTTTGAAGCACAAAGAATGCAGCATTTTTGGTCCAAATTATTTTACTTAGTAATATACATTTAAAGTTCTCTGAGCCTTTTCATGGGTGTTTTAGTTTATTTTCATTGGTAGTTTTACAGTTGTCTTCATAAGACTATGTATTATACATTACCAAATTGAAGGACATTTGATTTTTTTAGGTTTAAAAAAATCAGTAAGTTCGGAAAATATATTATGCAGGATTTGGGGAATTGAGATTTTTTAATTATGTTTGACTGTATGCCAAAGAGTACAATTTCTGAATTATGTATTATTTTGATAAAGACTCCCAGACTTCCTTCCCAAATAGCTGTACTATTTTATATTCCAGCTGGTTACACAGCAGTTTCTTTTGATACAAATTCCTGCCAACACTGGGTGTTCCAGTGTCCAATATTTTAACCACACTATTAGTTGTGCAGCTTTAGTACAGTCCCTGTATCTTTTCATGTTATTCCTTTTAACACTCATATTTTTTTTTTGGTAGAGAGTCTGTGAAAGTCTGTTAAATTAGATCATGTGTTTTTCTGCTGAGAGTCACATGTTCTTTCTACATTTGGGATAATAGTGCTTCATCAAATGTGTCTTTTGCAAGTATTTCTTCCACTCTAGATTCATCTTTTAATCTTTAAACATTGACTTTCTAATATCAGAGTTTTAATCTGAACAAACTCTACCATATTGTTACCTTCTTAATTGGATCACATCTTAGATTTTGTATCTTGGCAGTCATTTCCATGCTGTGTTTTTAAAATAAGTGAGGAATGTCCATAGCATTAGTTTATGATCACTTCTGTAACCCTCATACCTGTAATACTCTTTAATGTCTGAAGATCCCTATGAACCTTTTGATTAATTCAGAATTTGCTCTTTCTGATTCTCTTAGTTTCCTATTACTGATTTTATTAATTTCTGTTCTAATTCTAATAATTTTTTCATGGTTGCTTTGATTTTATCTTTTTTCTGAGTTCCTATTGTTGAAACTGAGATGATCAATTTAAATTTTTATACTTTGAAAATATGTATGACATTATATTTATATATATATGCTACATAGTATCTAGTATGTATGTAGTATATAATATACTATAGTAGTTTATAATATATATGTATATATATGCATAGTAGTACATATAGTATATATAGATATATATCCCATAAACTATTAGTTTGCTCAATTTCACAATTTAGATATGCAGTTTTCCTTTATGTTTTGATTTTAACTTTCTCCAGAGATGTTTTCTTTGACCAATGTGTAATTAAGAAATGTGATTTTAATCTTTATATATATTCTGTAATGTTTTAGTTTATTTTAGTATTTCATCATTTAGTATTTACATTATATCATCTTTGTGCTAAATTAGCTATTCCTTAGAGCCTAGATTGTAATATCATATGAGAAGAATATGTATTGTACTGATATTAGGTATTACATTTACCCAGTTTATTAAAGATTGTCTTCATCTTAACAATTGTGTAAGGATTATTTTTCTCTGTGCTACTGTCTCATGCATTCCAAGCTGGCTGAGAAATCACAAAGTAGTCAAAGATGACTTTGAAATTTTGATCCTCCTGCTGCTTCCTTCGAAGTTCAAGTGTTACAGGTGCATGTCACCATGCCCAACTTATGCAGTACTGAGGACCAAACCCAGCTCTATTCACATCATGCAAGCAGCCAGCCAACCTAGCTGCATCCTCAGCCTTTATCGATTTTCTGCCTCTTGAAACTGCTCATTTCAGACATAGAAATATTGAAGTACCCAACTATGACACATGATTTTTCAATTTCCCTTTATATGTCTTCCAATTTTTATTTCATGTTGTTTAATAATTTATTGTTAAGCATAGAATCTAATCTGCTTGGGGAATTGACTCTTTTATTATTGTGTATGCTTTTTTATCATTGCTAGTGACTCCTGCTTTAAAGATATTCTAGTATGAAACTAATATTTTTGCTACTATTTCTGTTGGTAAAAATTATGGTATTTTTTTTTCTTTTCCACTTATTTTTATACTATGAGTCATTATATTTTAAAGGGTATTTCTTATAATATACATAATTGAGTCTTATTTTTTGTCCTGGAAGGGGCAAGGGAGCTGCTACCTTTTGATGAGCCAGAAACCTAAGAAAAGAGTAACTCCCAGGAATCTATGAGGGTGACCCTAGCTAAGACTCCTAGCAAGAAGGGATATAAAATCTGAAATGGCCACCTCCTGTAACTAGGCAAGACTTCCAATTGAGGGATGGGAAATCCACTGTACTCATAAAACCTTAGAGCCAAAATTTGTCCTGCCTATACGATATGTAAAGATAAAGAGATAGCAGAAATTAAGGTAATTGACAACAAATTACTGTCCCAACTTGAGATGCATCCTATGAAAAGTGTCAACTCCTGACACTGATAGTATTGATTATATTCTGCTATATTTGCAGACAGGCGTCTAGCATAACTAGGTCCTCTGAAAGGCTTTACCCAGCAAGTTGTGGACACAACTTGCAGAGACCCACAGACAAACATTTGATGGAGTTTGGGAAATCTTGTAGAATATACAGAATAAAAAACCCTGGGTCCATAGGGGCTCACAAAGAGTGAACCACCAACCAAAGAGCATGCATGGGAGGGACCTAGACCTGCTACATAAGGAACAGGAGTGAAGCTTGATATTCATGTGAGTCCCCTAACACCTGGAGCAGAACCTTGCTCTGACTCTGTTTCCCCTGGCATTGGATCCTTTTCCCCTAATTGGGCTTCCATGACTAGCCTCAATTGGAGAAGATGTGCCTAGTCCAACTGCATCTTGATATGTCAAGGTGGGTTGATATACATATGAGGCTTCTTTTTCTCTGAGCAGAAAGGAGAAATAAGGGGAGCAGAGAGGGAGGGTTGGGGAGAGAGGAGAGAGGTGAATCTACAATTGGGACATAAAGTAAGTAAACTAATTAATGAAAAATCACTATTTAGGTGTGTCAATCTATTTGTTATGCAATCAAAATAATTTTATTTGTTTTATGTGTTTTATCTTAAGCTTATTTTTATTTCTTGGGATATGCATGCATTTTATTCCATCCTCAACTCTTGTTTCAAGACTTTTACATTAGTCATTAGATTCCTTATATTAATTCTATCTGTTTTGTAAATTTAATTTTATTAATTTATTCATATTACATCCCAACAGTTATCCCATTCCTTGTATCCTCCCATTTCTCCCTCCATCCCATTTTCCCCTTACTCCCCTCCCCTATGACTGTGACTGAGGGGGACTTCCTCTCCCTTTATATGCTCATAGGGTATCAAGTCTCTTCTTGGTAGCCTGCTATCCTTCTTCTGAGTGCCACAAGGTCTCCCTATCCAGGGGACTTGGTCAAATATTAGGCACCAGAGTATGTGTGAAAGTCATACCCCACCCTCCACTCAACTGTGGAGAATGTCCTGTCCGTTGGCTAGATCTGGGTAGGGGTTTGAAGTTTACTACCTGTGAAGGATCCCGAGGATCATAGGAACCTACAGGAAGAACATTATAATAGGCAGATTTGGGCCCAGGGGTCCCACTCAACTATGGTACCAGCCAAGGACAATTCTATCTGTTTTAAGTTTCATGACTAATTATGTCAATGCACTTGTCATGCCTGATCGTAATGGTTATTCTATTTTTAACTTTTCATTTTGGTGAGTCTTTTGAATTTTTCATGACAAGTAAACATAATGTTATGATTAAAAGAACTATTGTTAATGAGACTTTAATAATTCTTAAAGTACCAAGAGGAGAAGGAGTATTTCAGTTTTATCTTCCTATCAACGGGTGTCAGATTTTCAGTATAAAGTCCTATAAAGATAAAATTTCTCAATTATTTTTCAAGTCAGACAGCCCTTACCACCAACATATATGAGCTAGGAGTACTTCCCTATCTATATGTTGGGGATATGTGATAATATCTTATGGTACGTTATATTTAACAGGTTTCTTCTGAAGGTAAGCTTCATAAAGAACAGAGAATTCTAGCACTTGCAAAGAAATCTTTCCTCCTCACTCTGTTGGAAATATGAGGTGATTTATCTTTGATAAATACTATGAAAATCTAAAGGTACATTTTCTAAAGGTAAACATGACGAAAATGATATTTCCCTATGACTAGGCCCACTTAAGCAATTTAACAGCTAATGTTTTCTGTACGAAGCTACAGCAATTTTCAATTGCCATTCTGGTTTCTTTCTATGATACTAGTCTCTAATGTGATGTGCTTGGTTCACATTCACATTCCCTTCCCTCAAGTCATGAAGACTGTGTTGTATTCTGAGTCTTCACCTGTCTCAAGGATTGTGGTATTTTTTTCACCCTATCCTGCAGTGGCAATGGCTAGAAATCATCAAGCTCTGGGCTGAAATCAATAAGTTAGAAACAAAGAGAACAAATCAAAGAATCAATGAAACCAAGAGTGGATCCTTGAGAAAACCAACAAGACAGACAAACCTTTAGCAGAAGGAGAGTATGCTAATCAACAAAATCAGAAATGAAAAAGGAGCCATAACAACAGAAAGTGAGGAAATCTAAAGAATCATAAGGTCTCACTTCAAAAGCCTATATGTTACAAACTTTGAAAATCTACATGAAATGGACCATTTATTGATAACTAGCAATTACCAAAAATGAGTCAAGAATAGGTTTTAAGAAAATTAAATAGTCCAAGGAAATAGATGTAACCATCAAAAATCTCCAAACCTAAAAGCCCAGGGCCAGATGGAGGCAGCACAGAATTCTAATAGATCTTCAAAGAAGAACTAACACCAATTTCTCCAAACTATTGCTCAAAATAGAAACAGAAAGAATAGTACCAAACTCATTCTATAAGGTCACAGTCACCCTGATACCTAAACCTCACAAAAACCCAACAAAGAAAAATAATTTCAGACATATTTTTATGAACATTGATGCAAAAATACTCAATAAAATACTTACAAACCAAATCCAAGAATGTCATTCATCATAAACAAGCAGGCTTCACCTCAGGCATGCAGGGGTGGTTGGTTATATGGAAATCCATCAAAGTAATCCATAATATAAGCAAACTGAAAGAAAAACACATGATCATCTCCTTAAATGCTAAAAAAGCATTTGACAAAATCCAATAGCCATTCATGTTCAAATTCTTGGAGTTATTTGGGATACAAGGCACATACCTAAACATCGTATAGGCAATATATGGCAAGCCTATAGCTAATATCGAACTAAATGGAGAGAAACTTAAATCAATTCCAATGAAATCAGGAACACAACAATGGTGTCCACTCTCTCCATATCTCTCTCTTCAATAGAGTGCTTGAAGTCCTAGCTGGAGCAATAAGACAACTAAAGGACATCAATGTGATACCAATTGGAAAAGAAGAAGTCAAATTATCACTATTCGCAGAAGATATGACAGTACACATAAGTGACCCCAAGAATTCTACCAAAGAATTCCTATAGCCAATAAACACCTTCAGCAGAGTGGCTAGATACAAAATCAATTTTAAAAAGTTGGTAACCCTCCTTTATACAAATGACAAACAGGCTGAGAAAGATATTAGGGAAATAACACCCTTCATAACAACCACAAAAACATAAAGTATCTTGGTGTAAATCTAACCAAGCAAGTGAAAGACTTGTATGAAAAGAACTTCAAATCTCTGAAAAAAGAAATTGAAGAAGATATCAGAAGATATAAAGATCTTCCATGCTTATGGACTGGTAAGATTAACAGAGTAAATAGATGGCCATCTTACCTAAAGCAATCGACATATTCAATACAATTCCCATCAAAATGCCAACACAATTCTTTACAGATCTTTAAAGAACAATTCTCAACTTCATTTGGGAAAAAAAAACCCTCAAATATCTAAGTCAATCCTGTAGAACAAAAGATCTTCTGGAGGCATCTCCTCCCCTGACCTGAAGCTGTACTATAGAGCAACAGTAATAAAAATGGCATGGCAGGAGCATAGAAACAGACAGGTGGATCAATGCAATCAAATCAAAGACCCAGAAATAAATCCACACACCTATGGACACCTGATTTTTTATGAAGAAGCAAAACCATACAATGGAAAAAAGATATCATCTTTGACAAATGGTGCTGGTCTAACTGGATGTCTGCTTGTAGAAAAATGCAAATAGACCTTTATTTATCACCGTGAACAAAACTAAACTCCAAGTGGATTAAAGATTTCAACAGAAAACCAGACAACTAAGTATGTTAGAAGAAAACTTGGGGAAGAGCCTAGAACTCATTGGCACAGGAGACAACTCCCTGAACAGAATGCCAATAGCTCAAGGCCTAAGATCAACGATTCATAAACTAGACCTCATGAAAACAAACAACTTCTGTAAAGCAAAGAAGAAAACAACAGCCTACAGGCTGGGAAAAGATCCTCACCAACTCTACATCTGAGCGAGGGCTAATACACAAAATATCTAAATATTTCAAGAAATTAAACACCACCAAACCAAATAATTCAATTAAAAAATGGGGTACAGAACTAAAAAGAGAGTTTTCAACAGAGGGATATCAAATGTTCGGGAAATGGTTCAACATGCCTTGTCATCAGGGAACTGCAAATCAAAACAACTCTGAGATTCCGTCTTACATTTATCTGAACAGCTAAGATCAAAAACTCAAGTGACAGCAAATGATGATGAAGATGTAGAGTAAGGGGGATAGTCCTCCATTGCTGGTAGGAGTGCAAATTCATGCAACCATTTGGAAATCAATATGGTGCTTTCTTAGAAAATTGGAAATAATTCTACCTCAAGACTCAGCCATACCACTCCTGGGCATATCTCCAAAAGATGCTCTACCATACAACAAGGACATTTGCTTAACTATGTTTTATTAGATTTATTCATAATAGCAAGAATCTGGAAACAAGCTAGATTTCCCTCTACTGAAGATTGGATAACTAAACTATGGTACATTTACACAATGGAATACTATTCAGCTATTAAAAATGAGGAAATCTTGAAATTTGCAGACAAATGGATGGAACTAGAAAAGATCACTCTGCGTAAAGTATATACTCACTCATAAGCAGATATTAGGCACATAATAGAGGATAATGACATTATTATACAGAGAATGTCACACCAACCAAGGACCATGTATGATGTGGAGTGGACCTAGACCCTCTGCCAAGATTAATAGATAGACTACACAGTCTCCATGGAAGTCCCATAATATGGGAAGTATGGACTACTTCTTACATGGACTCTGCCCTGCCCCGCATTGATCACTTTCCCCTGTCAGGGAGGCCTTGCCAGGCCACAGAAGAAGAGGATACAGGCAGTAAAGATGAGACATGAGAAGCTGAGATCAGATATTAGGGGAGGAGTGCTCCCTTTTCTGAACTAGAGGAGGGAGGGAGAGGATATGTGGGAGGGAGGGTGGGGGCCAGAGGTTATGAGGAAAGGGGCTACAATTGGGATGTAAAGTGAACAAAGTTAAAAAAAAAATTTAAAAATTTAAAAAAAGAAATGCTGTGAAAAGTTCAAACATACAAAACGAACAAAACAGGCAACTATAGCAAGAAGCACTGTATCAATAATAGTACCTTGAAAATACTCTAAAAGTTTAAAACACGGTATCTGCTAACCATCTGCATTCATCAATCCACCCTCATACTAAAATAAGACTTTCCCCACATTTTCAGTTTGTTTACTAGCCAATCATAGGTGACAAGGTCTAATTCAGAAATGAATTTTTATAATTTCTGAAATTAAGATGAAATCTATACTGGTCTTTCTCATGAATTTTACTTTTAGTCTTATATCTAGTCTCTAAAAAAAAAGCCACGATTCTTCTAAAAACGAGTGCATTTTTATAAAAGTTATTTCCCTTTTTGCTCCATGACAATTTTCAAAATTACTGAATTATGATGCACAGCTCTCTATTATCTGCCAGTGTCCAAAAACCAGCATGATTTATATTAATGTGCCCCTGTTAGGAATATTTTTGTTGAATGCAAAAGATATGAATGTCAATTATTAAAAACTAATAATAAGATAAATTCACTGAGGTTACAAAAAAGAGGATTTTGCAGTGTAGTCCCCAGACATGCTAATAATGTTACATTTAGTTTTAAACATGGTATGAATACTGAGCAAGATCAAAAAGACCTAAGCATGAACACTTTGCTTGAAGTTTGCACTATTCTCTTTTATAAAATGATTCTAAAGGTCTAAGGCTCCCAAGGTGTGAAAATGTCTGAATGCACTGGACCATGGTGACTTTAGCTGCTGTTTCCATATGTCCAAGAGCATTTCCTCAGCAGATTAGCCCATAGTATCCACAGAGCACAGATGTGTGCCTTTCTCAGAGTGAATCCGCTTACGCTGAAATGGCTTATGTTTCATCCCCCTAATACCTCTGCTACTCAAGGAAGCAAAGCTACTTTTGGTTTTCCAGAGTTAGCAGTAAAACCTGTACTTTAAAAAGCCTTTCAATTTGGGAGCATATTACCCATTACTTTCCCCTCAAGCCTTAGCTTAATCTCGTCATCTACTTGATCCCTAAGTCTTATCTCTGCACCAAGAGTCTCTCCTTTGCTGATTCAGCACTCTGAGTGCCCCGCAAAGAACGGTTATCACTCAGAACCTCTGCAATGATCTAGAATTAGTATTTTGTTTATTTTTAAAAACAAAAATTATCTCACAAAGGATGTGTATAACAAACTCTATCAAGTGTCTTTTGTAGAGCAGTTTGTCACATTTGCTTCCATTTGTTTTTCCCCAGATTCCTTTTTGAGTCTTTGTAATGATTTTAATTCTGGCAGATAACAGATTTGGCTGTCTGATTGAACACAGAATAAAGTTTCTAACCTTGCCAAGTGTCAATGCAGGAGTTAATATCTGCAGCAGTTTCAACTAATCAAGGCAGATAGTAAGTCAATGTGTGCTTCCAGACCAGATGCAAGTGTTAATAATATCTTTTAAACTAGAATATCTTATACGTCAGAGAAAGCTGATGTATCAGAATTAAGAATTCATAGCCATGAAGAGTAATATAAAGGTCAATCTCAGAGGGAAATGCTGGATTTAAACATATTTACCTTAGTTAATATGTTTGAGTAGAATCAATAAATATAAATATATTTCACTACTTCAAAAATAATCTAGAGAAGTCATGTTTAAGTAAAAAATATACAGAAGAAACAAGACAAAGTTATATATAGGCATATTTATGGAACTCTACTCATCTTACTGGTTTCTGTGTCTTCCTTTGTGTGTGTGTGTGTGTGTGTGTGTGTGTGTGTGTGTGTGTGTGTGTGTGTGTGTGTGTATAGTACTCATCAGGAAGCTAGGCCATGTACCTTCTCTTGCATGTACAGTGTATGTTGTAATACTGGTTTATATTTTCAACCCTATACTAATATTTAAAACTCATAGCGAAAATGTTTCCAGAATTGCAACTACAGAAATTCTTTTTTTTTTTTCTACCTTACTTACAACTAAATTAGAGTTAATTCCTGAAATGGCTAAGACTTTTTACTTGTGGCCTTTAAAGCAAGTTTTGATAAACAGCTGGGACTAGTCCAGGGATTCCAAGATGGCGCCGACCATTAAGCCATGTATCTGATCTACTCCGTGGAGACCAGAGACATAGGAGGAGCAACAGATTGCTGGACTTTGAGAACTGTAGGTGAATGGGGCCCCAAAGGCCGCAGACCAAACAGGGGGCCTACCCCCCTGGGTCAGGCAACATCCCGGAGGTGCTAAACACACTCCCCAAACTCTGAGACGGAATCCACATGCAAACTGCAGCCTGTATATAAAGCATAGACTCACTGTTTGGGGAGGGGTTTTTCCAGAGTCCCCAGCCAGAGCAATCTCAGCAAAGAGAGTGAATGTGCCCTAGGATTCCTCCTTCCGCACCACCACAAACTGCAGAGGTCACCCGCCCAGGCCGACTGAAAACACAGGCAGCGGGACCCAACAGAGACAGTTATAGTGGGACTACAGTTCACTGGCCACCCCGCCTAGGCCGACTGAAAACACAGGCAGCGGGACCCAACAGAGACAGTTATAGTGGGACTATAGCTCGCTGGCCATCCAGGGCCAAACTTAACATCAATCACCGCGGACTGAGCCTGCAAACAGTGGCAGAGAGAAATCACCTTGAGCTGCTTCCACAGACCCATCGGGAGAAGTGGGTCTTGCCCAGAGCTATAGCTGAACTTATTTGCCCTGCTGGAAGACCTGGGTCCCCGGGCTTCCGCCAGAGCTCTGCAACCCTTTTGTCCCTACCCAGCCGCAAGGCACTGGCAAGGCACTGGTCCTACGCTCTGCTCCCCGCTCCCCGCTCCTGGCACGTGAGCGCCCAGCTGGAGATCCTGGCCCGAGCAAGGCAGGCACTCTCTCATTATTGGGAGAAGAGAAGTGGATGGATCTTGTTTGCAGTTTCTAATTGCTGACCCAGAGTGTGAGGGGGCCCACATACCCGGGCAGGAAGATTTGGGTCCCCGAGCGGCCGCCAGAGCTCTGCAGAGCCAGTCTTACTAACTGCCCAGCCGCAAGGCCCTGGCACTGCGCTCCCTGCTCCCCAAACGAGAGAGAGACCAGCTGAGCTGGCCCTGCGCTCCCTGTGAGCCCAGCGGGAGATCCTGGCCTGAGCAAGGCAGGCACTCTCACATTATCAGGAGATGAGACGTGGATGGGTCATGTTTGCAGTGTCTAATTGCTGACCCAGAGTGTGAGGGGGACCCACATACCCTGGTGGAAAGATTTGAGTCCACAAGTGGCCGCCAGAGCCCTGCAGAGCCAGTCTTACTAACTGCCCAGCCCCAAGGCGCTCCTGGCACAGCACTCCCTGCTCCCTGAATGTGAGTGTCCAGTGGAGATCCTGGCCAAGCAAGGCAGACACTCTCACTTTATTGGGAGTCGAAAAGAGGGTCTTGCTTGCAGTGCCTAATTGCTGACCAAGAGCAACCTTGGTCCCTCTAGGCATATAGTACTGGGAGAGGTTGGACACTGCTACAGGGTATAGAGGCAGAGCTAAAAGACAGTTACACCCCCAGAAGATCTGATCTACCTGGGGTCTTGACTGCAAATCCACAGGAAGGAAAGGCAGCTGAGATCAACCTACTCAGCTAGAACATTTGTGTGCGAACCTTATTCTAGGTCCCAAGACTGCTGATCTGAATTACAGGAGTAAAGTCCAAACAGATATCTACTTTGGCTGGCTCAGCCTGGAAACAAGGGGGCAGACGAAAACCACCAGGAGTGAAACCGGATCACCTACCTGTTCCACAAAAATACCCCCTGATTCCCACAGGCAAGAGCAACTAACCTATAATCAGTCATCAATGAACCACTCTCAACCAGCGAAGGCCACTACAAAATACCTTCCAATACCAGAGCCATCAAAATGACAAGAGGGCAGCGTAAGAATCCTATCAAAAACCAAAACAGTTTGGCATCTCCGGATTCCAACATTCCCAATGAAAACAACCTAGAGAACCTAACAGCAATGGATAGGCAAGAAAATGACCTCAAGTCCTTAGTAAAGAAGATGATAATGGAAGAAACAAATAAAATATGTAAACAAATGCAGGAGGAGGCAAATAAGAGGGCTGAAGAGTTAAAAAAAGACATATAAAGAGGCACTTGAAGAATTTCAGAAAAATATAAATAACCAGATGATGGAAATCATTAAAACAGTCCAAGACATGAAGATAAAAATGGAAGCTATGATGCAGGAACACACAGAAGAAAAATGTGATCAAGAGGCTGCAAAGAGAAAAGCAAGCATCTCAGAGGTGGCCTTATCTAACAGATTGCAAGAAATGGAAGAACGAATATCAGGACTTAAAGATACAATCGCAGAACTGGAAACAACGATTCAGGGAAATGCTAAATCTGAAAAGTTCCTGACACAGAGCATTCAACAATTAAAAGACCACATGAAAAGACGAAACTTGCGAATAATAGGGATACAGGAGAAACTGGATAGCTGACCCCACAGCCCAGAACACATCTTTAATCAAATAATGGAGGAGAATTTTCCCAATTTGAAGAAAGAGATGCGTATGAGCATACAAGAGGCCAACAGAACACCAAATAGAATAGACCTGAAAAGAAAATCTTCCTGCCACATAATAATAAAAACACAAAATATACAGAACAAGGAAAAATATTGAAAGCGGCAAGAGAAAAAGGCTGAGTAACATATGAAGGCAAACCTATCAGAATTACTCCTGATTTCTCAGCAGAGACCATGAAAGCCAGAAGGGCCTGGACAGAGGTGCTGCAAAACCTAAGAGAACACAGATACCAGGCAAGACTACTATATCCAGCAAAATTATCAATAACCATTGACGGAGAAGACAAGTTATTTCATGACAAAAACAAATTCAAACAGTACCTAGCCACAAATCCAGCCTTACAGAAGCTATTAGAAGGAAAACTCCACACCAACTGGTCAAATTACAACCAAAACTACATAGGAAATAGGGAAATATACCATTGCAAATTCACAACCTCACAAAATCTCAACTGTTACAAATACCAAAAATGAAGGGAATTACCAATCACTGGTCATTAATATCTCTTAACGTCAATGGTCTCAACTCTCCAATAAAAAGACACAGACTAACAGAATGGATGCATAAACATGACCCAACATTCTTCTGCATTCAAGAAACACACCTCAACCACAAGGACAGACATTGCCTCAGAGTAAAAGGTTGGGGAAAAATATTCCAAGCAAATGGTCACAAGAAACAAGCTGGGGTAGCCATTTTAATATCTAATAAAATAGACTTTCAACAAAAATTAATCAAACGAGATGAGGATGGTCACTTCGTACTCATCAAAGGTAAAGTCAACCAAGAAGACATCACAATTTTGAACATCTATGCTTCGAATACAAGGGCTCCCACATTTGTAAAAGAGTTATTAACAAAGCTTGCCCCACTCATTGATACCCACACAATAATAGTGGGAGACTTCAACACCCCTCTTTCACTCAAGGATAGGTCTTTGAATGAAAAAATAAGCCGAGAAATAACCTCATTAACCAATGTCATGAATCAAATGGATCTAACAGATATCTACAGAACTTTCCACCCAAATGCAAAGGATTATACCTTTTTCTCAACACCCCATGGAACGTTCTCTAAAATTGATCACATAGTTGGTCATGAAGCAAACCTCAATAGATACAAGAAGATTGAAATAATACCTTGTATCTTATCAGATCACCATGGTCTAAGGCTGGACTTCAACAACAACAGAAATAGCAAAAAGCATACTAACACGTGGAAACTAAGCAACTTTCTACTTAATGACACATGGGTCGTGGAAGAAATAAGGGAAGAAATAAAAGACTTCCTGAAATTCAATGAAAATGATGGAACAACATACCCAAATTTGTGGGACACATTGAAAGCAGTGCTAAGAGGAAAATTCATAGCACTAAGCGCCTTCAAAAAGAAAAAGGAATCATCCCACATAAACAACCTAACAACACATCTGGAAGCTCTAGAAAAAAAAAGAAGCAGAAACACCCAAGAGGAGTAGACGCCTAGAAATAATCAAACTCAGGGCTGAAATCAATAAATTAGAAACAAAGAGAACCATCCAAAGAATCAACAAAACCAAGAGTTGGTTCTTTGAAAAAATTAACAAGATAGACAAACCGTTAGCCAATCTAACTCTAACTAAAAGACAGAGAAACACTATCCAAATTAAAAAAATCAGAAATGAAAAGGGAGACATAACAACAGACACTGAAGAAATACAAAGAATCGTAAGAACCTACTTTAAAGGCATTTATGCCACAAAATTCGAAAATTTAACGGAAATGGACAAATTCCTCGACCGAGTCCATTTGCCAAAATTGAACCAAGTCCAGATAAACAAACTAAATAGCCCTATTTCCCCTATAGAAATAGAAGCTACCATTGATAGTCTCCCAACCAAAAAAAAGCCCAGGGCCAGATGGTTTCAGTGCAGAATTCTACCAGACCTTCAAAGAGGAGCTAATACCGATACTATTCAAGCTACTCCAAAAGGTAGAAATGGACGGAATATTACCAAATTACTTCTATGAGGCCACAGTTACATTGATACATAACCTCACAAAGATCCAACAAAAAAAGAGAATTTCAGACCAATTTCTCTTATGAACATTGATGCAAAAATACTCAACAAAATTCTCGCAAAGCAAATACAACAGCATATCAAAGACATCATTCACCATGACCAGGTAGGCTTCATTCCAGGCATGCAGGGATGGTTTAACATATGGAAATCCATCAATGTAATCCACCATATAAACAAACTGAAAGAGAAAAACCACATGATCATCTCTTTAGATGCGAAAAAGCATTTGACAAAATCCAACACCCATTTATGTTCAAAGTTTTGGAGAGATCGAGAATACAAGGCACTTATCTAAACATAATAAGGGCTATATACAGCAAACCAACAGCCAACATTAAATTAAATGGAGAGATACTCAAAGAAATTCCTCTAAAATCAGGAACTAGACAAGGCTGCCCCTTGTCCCCTTATCTCTTCAATATAGTTCTTGAAGTTCTAGCCAGAGCAATAAAACAGCAAAAGGAGATCATGGGGATCCAAATGGGAAAGGAAGAAGTCAAATTATCCTTATTTGCAGATGATATGATAGTGTATATAAGTGACCCGCAAAATTCCACCAGAGAACTCCTACAGCTGACAAACACCTTCAGCAAATTGGCAGGATAGAAAATAAACTCAAAAAAGTCAGTAGCTTTTCTGTATACAAATGACAAACAGGCAGAGGAAGAAATTAGGAAAAGTATTCCCTTCACGATAGCCACAAACAATATAAAATATATAGGAGTAACTCTAATCAAGCAAGTGAAGGACTTATTCGGAAAAAAACTTCAAACCTCTGAAGAAAGAGATTGAAGATGACATGAGAATGTGGAAGGATTTACCTTGTTCATGGATCGGGAGAATCAACATAGTAAAAATGGCCATCTTACCAAAAGCAATTTACAGATTCAACGCAATCCCTATCAAAATACTTTGAAGATATTGAAAGATCAATTCTCAAATTCATATGGAGAAATAAAAAACCCAGAATAGCAAAAACAATCCTATACAACAAAAGATCCTCTGGAGGAATCTCCATACCTGATCTCAAGCTGTACTACAGAGCAACAGTAATTAAAACAGCATGGTACTGGCAAAGCAATAGACTGGTGGATCAATGGAATCGAATCGAAGACCCAGAGATGAATCCACACACATTTGCTCACTTGATTTTTGACAAAGAAGCCAAATCTATTCAATGGAAAAAGGATAGCATCTTCAACAAATGGTGCTGGTCTAACTGGATGTCTACATGTAGAAAAATGCAATTAGAACCTTATGTGTCGCCATGCACAAAACTCAAGTCCAAGTGGATTAAAGACCTCAACTTAAAAGCAGAGACATTAATTCAGTTAGAGGAAAAAGTGGGGAAGAGCCTGGGACACATAGGCACAGGAAGCAACTTCCTGAACAGTACACCAACAGCCCAGGCCTTTTGTCGACAATTAATAAATGGGACCTCATGAGGCTGAGAAGCTTCTGTAAGGCAGGAGACACTGTCAAGAGAACAAAGCGACAGCCAACAGAATGGAAAAATATCTTCACCAACCCTTCATCTGACAAAGATTTAATATCCAAAATATATAAAGAACTCAAGAAATTAAACACCACAAAACCAAACAACCCAGTTGCGAAATGGGGCTTGGAACTTAACAGAGAATTCTCAACAGAGGAAACACTTAAAGAAATGCTCATCCTCGTTAGTCATCAGAGAAATGCAAATCAAAACGACACTGAGATTCCATCTTACACCCATCAGAATGGCTAAGATCAAAAACTCAAATGACACCACATGTTGGCGAGGATGTGGAGAGAGAGGAACACTCCTTCATTGCTGGTGGGAATGCAAACTAGTACAACCACTTTGGAAAGCTATCTGGCGCTTTCTCAGAAAAATGGGAATAGGGCTTCCTCAAGACCCAGCTATCCCACTTTTTGGAATATACCCAGAAAATGCCCTACCACACAACAGGGACATATGCTCAACCATGTTCATAGCTGCTCTATACATAATAGCCAGAACATGGAAACAGCCTAAGTGTCCCTCAGTAGAAGAATGGACTAAGAAACTGTGGTACATTTACACGATGGAATACTACTCAGCTATTAAAACAAGGAATTCCCAAAATTTGTGGACAAATGGATTGAACTAGAAATTATCATAATGAGTGAGTTCACCCAGAAGCAAAAAGAGACAAATGGTATATACTCACTTATATCAAAACACTAGTCCAAGGGATACGTACCATGAAAAATCTTTACTTACCAAGAAATGGGTCAGAGGAGAGGATATCCGATTGAGACTTTAGGCAAGAGTAGCATGGAAGAAAGAGGAAATAGTAGGACCCACAGGGTCCTGGAAACCTACAAGAAGAACTTTATGACAGGCAGATCTGGATCCTGGGGTCCTCCTCAAACTAAGGCACCAGCCAAGGAGAATATAGGCAGTAAGCTTCGAACCCCTACCAAGACCTAGCCGACAAACATCATACTCTCCATCGTTGAGTGGAGAGTGAGATCTGACTCTCACACCAACTCTGGTGCCCCTTTTCTGACCATGTCTCCCAGATGGGGAGCACTCAGAGGAAGGATAGCTAGTTACCAAGAAGAGACTTGATATTCTGAGAGCATATATAGGGGGAGGAGGTCTCCCTCGGTCATGGACATAGGGGAGGGAAGAAGGGGAGAAATGGGAGTGAGGGAGGGAGAATGGGGAGAAACAGGGGAAGGGCTAACAATCAAGATGTAATATGAATAAATTAATTAAAAAAATGAAAAAAAAATAATAAATAAATAAATAAAATAAATAAAATAAAAAATAAAATAAAAAGATAAACAGCTGGAATTTTTGCGTTTGTTTTATATTATCGACATATCCTTTGGTAATTTATAATTACTTAAAATATTTTGTTGATTCTTTCAGAATTACATAAAATTCATATTTAATATATTCACCCTTCTCAACTCATCCCTGTATAGTGGTTTTAACCCTATTATCTCTTCTCATGCAGTTTTGAATTTTGTTTTAATCTGCCCATTGAGTTAGGTTGTGGTGCCTCCTCTAAGTCATTAGAGTGTGGCCTGGTCTGGTGTATAGTCATTAACCAGAACTGACTCTCCTTTTCCTAACAGGTATCAAATGCTAATAACTCCTCAGTGAGTGGAGGATTACATGCCTACTTCCCAACCCTGCATCCCACCTCTATGCTAGGATTTTGTCTGGCTAGAGTTTGTCCAGGTCTTGTGCATGCTGTAACAATCACTTTGAGCTCACATGTGCTTCTGCCTCCTTGTGTATGAAAAACAGTATTTCCTTGAAGTTATCTATTACCTTCGTCACTTACAGTCTTACTGCTGCCTCGTCTGCAATAACCTCTTTGCATCAGGGTCAGGTAGGCAAGTCAGATTTAAACGTGCACACTCCACAATCTGGTTTTCTGCTTATAGACTATTTGGAAAACCTTTGTGGTAATTAATATATACTACAAGGAGAGACATCTCCCATGGGGGCTGAAAAGCTCTCTGATCTATGATTGTGTCCATTTAGAATAATAGTATTGGGTTCTTTCCTAGCACCTCTCCCATTTCTAGCATTTGCTCCTGTACTAGGATCAGTTGTTTGTTCCATCTCACGGAACAGGTGTGCTCTTCGGTCAGAAAGTAGTTGTTTGTTTCTATTTCATTTGGTTTATTATTGTAACAGAGGGCCTATCTTGTCAGGAAAGCCATTGCTGTACCTTGCAAAGTTCACAGCTTGGCGACCCTGAGGCTTACTCTTCTATTCCAGTAAGGTGCATAACATTTTCCAGAGCCAGAAATTTTAGTCAATGAGGATAAACCTTGAAAGTAAGTACCTACTTGATATGTCTGTGCTCTTTGCCCCAGGTATCTGTTGTCCTCAGAAATAGAGTTGTACTGTCATGTTCTAGGAAGCCACCAAGAATCCTGGCAATAACCTATAATGCATGGGAGTATGCGTGACCCTGTTGGCCAACAATAAAACAAATCTGTAGCTTAATCCTCTTCCTAGGTTAATTGTTAGCATGGGCTGTCTAGTTTCTAGTTTGTCCACTGTCCCTCTTGTAGAGTAACTTCATTAAACACATAGACACACAACACTGTGTGCATGTGTTTCTATAGTAGTAGCTTTCCGTATGGCTTTATGTTCTGAAAATACGAAATTGGTTCTGTTTTTATGAATTGTTTTTTGATATATAAGGCATCAATGATGTCTTTGCCTACATACATTTTCTACATATAAGTTTCAACCAGCATTTGTATGCAAAATAGGATATAAAATTATTATGGCTAAGAGATAAAATATTCTCCAAAATATCTTAAAGATTGGTCCTCAGTTGAAGGAACTAACATTGAGAAACAATAATAACATTCAACCTCTGACTTCATAAAATAACTAATTCACTGTAGATTTTTACAATGGGGGATACTATTGGTGCTAGTAGAAACTTCTGCAGGTGGCAACTTTTAGGAGAAGTAGGCCACCATGACTATGCATCAGAATAACTTACCCTTCTTCCTTTGTTTGTATCCAAGCTCTGGCTGTCAGAAGCTGAACAACTTCTCAACATGTCCTCAGAGCCACACTGCTGTGGAGCACTTCATATGCAAAGTGGATCCAGTGTGCTTTAGATGGAGACTTCTAAAAATAAGCCAAGTAAGCTGCTCCTGCTTCTACATGGTCTGTCTTAGGTATTTGTCATAGAGTCATAGAGACACAAGAAAGTTATGTGAGAGAGAGAGAGAGAGAGAGAGAGAGAGAGAGAGAGAGAGAGAGAGAGAGAGAGAGAGCGAGAGAGGGAGGGGAGGGAGAGAGGAGAGAGAGAGAGAGAGAGAGAGAGAGAGAGAGAGAGAGAGAGAGAGAGAGAGAGAGAAATAGAGAGAGAATGGAAGGATAAAAGGAAGGATGGTAGAAAAAAAATTCTTCCCTTGATTCTCAAGTATTCTGACAAATTGCAACTTAAAACAGTTCTCAAAAATAAAATCAACATTTCCCAAATTGCCTGAACATGTATTAAACTGTTAATTCAGTTGAATTATTAACTAGTGCTTTACACAGTTACATTCTAGACCACAATTGATTTCAAATTAGTGCTGACCAAACAGGAATCTTCAGCCATCACTGGATGGCCTTGCCCCATCACTGTGCACTAAGCTAGTGCTTTTGCTGGTAGGGTAGGCATGGACTTGCTGCAGCTGCTACTGCCTCAGCTCCTGTCTGCTCATGCTACTCCCTGCTGTGTGGAGGAAAGCTTGGCCATGCATAGGCCCTGTATATACTCAACCTGTGTAGTGGCACCTTTATATATGTTTTCAGAATTGACTGAATGAGATCTTCCTGTTTATCACTGTAGCTTGCTCATATTCACTACCCTATTACTCATGGCAAGCCCTTTTCTTCTTCCAAATAGTGTCCCTTCAGATGCCAGAGATTTGACAATTGAGTTATGGGAACAGCTCACCAATCTTACTCTACAAGACTATCCCACAATTTGTTCTTTCTCTAAACCAGTCATTCTCTACCTTCTTACTGAATTTCAGCCTTTTATTTTATAAGAAAATGAAAGGAACCAAATATAAATAATCATAGAACACAATCAGCCATCAGTGTATTAACTGCCATAAATGAGAGAATACTTAGCTTGCCTCTGAAAGATTGCTTTCTACCTCCATTTTATGATTTAAGTTTTATTAGCTAAGTTTAATTAAAGAAAGAATGATTTTATAAAATAATATATCTATTGTATATCCTTATTTTCACACATACCATCATTTCATTAATGCTTTCAAAGCTTCATTTTCAATTAAAATGCTATTTAAAATAAATGTCCCAGGGCTTAGATGATTTTTAGTTGTTAAAATGCTTGTGAACGATGCACAAAGCCAATAATTCAATCTCTACAACTACATAAACTGAGGACGATGACGAATGTCTATGATTCTAGCACAAAGGAGTCAGAGGCAAGAATATCAGAAGTGCAAGGAAATCTTCAGCCTGAGAAACATGAGACTTGTTTTGATGATACTGATCATGAGTTTAAGTGAAATAAAAATATAACAATTAATTTCAATAGCATATATTTAGTTTATTATATATTCAGTGTATGTATGAGTCTTGTGAAAATCAAATCTCATGAAATTTTTAATTAAAATATAAAATGTTTGGTAGAAAATGCACTAGTGTTTTACAGTGTTTCACTTCAATGGATAATATTTACATATCTGAGCTACCCAGCATTTAAATTCGAAGTCACAAATGTACATAACTGAACAGATATGATAGAAGTAATTATCTTCCTTGTTGCTATTGCAATTATTTGTGGAGAATAAAAATCCACCCAAATGTTACGTGAACAATGGTGATATTTACTTCATAAACATTTATCTCATTTATGTATATCTGCCAGTGTATTTAGTGTCCGTTTATCTAACAGAAATTACCTCAAATTAAGATGTATTAAAACTATATTCATTTATTATTTCACAGTATTGATATGTTAAAACTTCAGGCAAGACATAGCTGGTCATCAGGACGTCAGTCTCTCACAACTTTGCTATCAACTAGGCATAATCTGAATGCTCCATTAGGAGTAACGAGTTCCAAATGGGAAATTGGATGGTAACCTCCTCTAATTTTCTGTGAGCACTGGCTGGGGTTTTCTATTCTCACCAATAAATCCGTCCATTGTCCAGTTCAGAAAATGAAGCCTGCTTTGTTTAAGACAATGAACCAGTGGGAGAAAGCAAGAGAGTAAACAAACAAATAAAAAACAAAATCAAGCAAACAAATATATACTTTCACAACACGCTTATCTCATGAGTGACATATATTGTTTATTAGAAAATGATCACTCTATACATTCTCTGGTCAGCAAGGATGTCTGGTGCACTGTGGCTGCTGACTGAACATCCCAAAATTAACCTATCTTTAGAGTGAAGATCAGTTGGTACTAAATAGTTGTTATGTGTATCCAAAAGTTTTTTATTTTGACATCATTGTTTCAAGGTCTGTTCACTTGGCATCATATTAAGCACACAATATGTTTTTCTTATTTTGGCAGTTAGAAGGCATTGTTTAATTGTTTCGTTGCTTGTTATATTTCTGAGATGTCTGTTAGCAGCTTTTATATTTTTTTCCTTGTACATACATCTCCATGGCTGATTTGAAATGGCTTATTGTAATTTTCACTTTCTTTGTGTTTCTTTCTGAAGTATCTTTGGGGTGATTTCATTTTATCATAACAACAGAAAAATAACTACCACATTATTAAATACCCAAATGTAAATAACACACTGTTGTTGAAGGCTTCTTCTGTGTACAGCAGATATTCCTGAATGATTATACAAAATATTACATCAGAGAAAAACTTTCCATTTAAATTTGAATAATGAGCTCATCTATTTACTACGGTCAATCCAACCATCCTGCCACTGATGTTTCATTACTTTGTTACTACACTAGTCATTTTATCTTCTTCTGGTGCTCAGAGCTTCTTTCATTCAGATCTTCCTTTCCATCTTTGCTACAGCAAGATTCCCTTTTCCACATAGAATAGTTGTTATAGAGTCATGGAATATTAAACTATCCTCCTGAAAAAGACCATTTTGTGCTGAAAAATATCTTTTTCATGACAAAGAAATGGGATTAATACAGTGTAAGAATGGTTTCAAAAGTGATCAGTAGTTCTATTGGCAAACACTGAAAGAGCATTCTACTTTAAAATATTTAGCTGCCTCTTTCGTTTGAATCCTTATGAAAGGATAATTGCATATTAAATGCACTTTTTTTTCCAAAGTGTATATTTTTGACTTCTCAAATCTAGACATAAAACTCCAGGATATCTCCTTTTGAATACATAAAGATGTTACCTGTAACTGCCAATGGTTTGAATAATTTATTGAGAAAGTCACTCTTTCATTTTACTAGGAAAGCACATCTAGAGAGCAATGAAACTTAGTAAGCCATTTAAATCTCATAAGATTTCTATCAGGAAATGTCAAGCTAGAGTTGAGATAGTAAGATTGAGCAAAAAAGTGTGAGGATCAATGAGGAGATCAGATAATTGTTAAGGACAGCTGACTTGGCCTCATCAACATTCACAACTTTGTCCTTTCTTCAAACTCTGAGGATTCCCATGGGGCCCCCTACTGTTCTGTACTGTACTATGCTCAGTCATGTCTGCCAACTCTACCTTTAGATTCCTTACATGAGAGCCCATATTAGTTCAGAGTTTCCTCATGTTATTCTAGAATTTAGGCATCAGGAAAAAAAATGTCTGAACTTACCAACATATCAACTGTAAGCACCTCTCAGACACATTTTTTAGTCAGGAAAAAGTCCATTTAAAATGTTATAAATGACAAAGATATACATTTTATTTTACCTTGCTAGAGGAAAGTTACACAGTGAGACATAAATCACTAGACAGATAAAGATGCTTACTTAATGATAAAATTATTTTTTCAATTAAATATCTGAATAATTTGACTTGGAAATTTAAGAGACATTGAAAAGAAAATTTGTGCAAAGTTCATGAACCCATAGTTCAAGATAAAATGTATGACTATATGTAATCTATCTGTATTCTCTTTTTTTGCAGCTCCCTCCTCTTCTTTTTTTTACTTTTCCTCCTTCAATCCCTCCCTCCCTCAGTCCTTTCATACATACATCCCTTTGTCTCTCTATAGTGAATTCTGTTGTTTCTCAGGCTAGTCTGAAACCCCTAAACTCAGTCTTTCTACCACAGCTTGCTGAGTAGGTGGTACTGTAGACACATAACTTTTCAGCTAGCATGATCTCTGTTTCAATATGATAAATACCTTGGCTTTCTGTAGTCCATAATATTAAAAAAGTAATGAATTCCACCCTGAAAGAATACACCTTTGTTTTTTCATAACTGATAAGTTGTGAATTTAAAAGTTTCAAACAGTAATTGAATGAATACACATTTAAATATCATGTTGATTTTTGCACCAAACAAAATATTGTTATGTTTGTCTTTACCATGAGTCAAAAAATAACTGAACATTTTGAAATATTTAATGCTTTCATTCAATGTCAAATTGTTATCATATTATGTACCAGTTACATGTTTATTTACAAATGTATGAGACTTAATATAACTTTAAACTTAACCTATGCTGTAGTATTAATCTGATCTGGCTTAATTCCAATGAAGATGGAACAGCATAACTCTAATTCCACAGAGGACAAACAAGGAACAACATAGACAATTAAAACTTGTCTTGTTTTTCATTTCTGTTAGAAAGCGCTAACCAAACTCAACTTGAGAAGGAAATAGTTTATTTGGTTTACATTCTAGATCACAGTTCACCATAAAGGAATGCTAGAAAAGAAACTCTATACAGGCACCTGAAGGCAGGAACCAAAGAAGAGACCCATGGAGGAATGCTGCTTACTGATTCACTCCTATGGATTGGTTATCCTGCTGTTCATACAACCAAGGACTACCTGTCTAGGGGTGGCACTACTCCCAGCAGGCTGCAGCACACACTTTGACATCACTCATTAAACAAGGAAATACTTCAGAGACTTCTCAATATTAAAGTTACCTCTTCCCAAGTGACTCTGACTTGTGTCAGGTTGACAAAGAACTAACTAGCACAAAAACTTTGCTTATGCACTAGAACCAGAAGGTAAACTCTTATTGCTAAAGACAACTGAGGCCTTAGCAACAAGATGTAGGGAAATCAGGAGAGACTTGGCCTAGAATACTCTATCATGATAGCTCATCTTCATAGCACTAAAAGATGCTATTCTAGATTCTGGAAGAGAATGGTAATCAATAGCCTTGCTTAACAATGAACCATGTATGTACCAGTCCCAAGAGCCAAGCAAGGTAAGCCTACTGGATTAATCATTGCAAGTCTGCTATAAGTGTAAACAACTCTTTTCTCATACAGTTTGATGGTCATTCAACAAGAAACAAGAGATAAATCCCAAAATGTACTGTAAATTTTTTTTTAAGTACATGGCTTGGGAGGTCATATGTCCTAGTATGAAATATACTGCTGTTGTTTTGGTAAATGGCATGATGCTCCTGTCCAGCTGCTTTCTAAGTATTCATGATTATACCCATAAAAAAGTGGTGCTGTCTACCTGCTATCTGAATGTACGTTCCATACGGCTGGACTCATGGTACCCTGTCATGGAACAAGAAGAGCCTCATGTGGCTTTAACCATCTCTGGGAAATTTACATAGTTCATGGCAGACACACAGAGACATTTTTTTTAATAGGTGTTGACTCTCATAGGTGTCCATGTTCCACTAAGCCACTAAATAAACTCTCACCCATGACAGTCTAGTCAACCCTAACAAAAAATCATTAGTGCACATATAAATGAAAAGAACCTAAAAAGACACAAAAACAGATCTAGTTGTGAAAAGAAACAAAATTATCTAGACTGTAAAGCGAACAAGAGAGAGTATTAACTAATAAATCTCATGTTCAATCTATCCCTGCTATTTAGTTACCATCACCTATTTCTTTTCACTAATTAAAATGTTTAAGGTATAAGCCTAACATTTATTGGAATTAGAATTGAGATTAAAATTCTGACAATTTAACTTGCAACTGCATATTTGTAAGTATGTCATAATGCTTCATATAGGCCACTGATCCCTAAAATATTGATGTTCATGTCTATGGTTGGGAAGTTAAGGAAAAATATTTTTGAGAGACTATATTCCTAGAAATGCTTGTCCAAGTTCATACCAATTAGAGCAATACATTACTCATAAACATACTGGACTTTTAAGTGTGATCATTTTGACAAGAGCAGTCTTTTGACCTAAGAACTTATAAGAATGACTATAGAAATAAATATCACATATAAATTACAAAGTAAGGTTCTGTGTTTATGTTAATGAGTTTTTAGAGAACCAATAAAAATGAGAAGCAACCAGTCTCATAATGTGAGTATTTCATTTTCTTAGATGTTCTCTGACACTGGATTTTTCTTAATGTCAGGAGTTTTTAAATACTTAACAGTCTGCCTTTAATATATTTTTAAAAGGACATATTTGATGTTAACTAATATATGCTTAACTTTGGAAATATAACGTGGATAAAACCATTGTGGCACCACTGTGTTACTTTATACACACTATTTCTTTAAATAACACAGAAATTAAATTTTAGTTAAACAACAAAACTAATTCAATGGAAGAGCTCCAAAAGTCTGAAATAATATAAAAAACAATATGGATACTTGGGGGATGAGAAATAACCTTCTGGGCACAAAAATAAAGAAGCAACTATTATTAAGTTTCCTGACTGTAGAATTGGACTTACAGTATGTTTAAATTACTTTGATAGTCTCATCCCTATGATTCTCAGTGTCAAAAATTCTTAGATTAGAGGCCATTGAGGAGTTCTTACTAAAGAAGGGATGTTCAAGTTGTCACTATCAGCAGATTCAGTAACAGAGATATCCACTGTAGTATTACATGATAAACTCCACAGTATATTTTTGTAATCTTTAAGTAAAAGCAGGCTCACTACATGGAATCAGCTGACTGTTAAACAAGCCCCACAGGGTGGCTACTCTTGTGCCTCATCCCTCTCCATCTGTGATCCAAATCACCAGAGTTCATCCATTCTTATGCATGGCCTTTCTGCTGGGAACTAAACTAAAAAGAAGAGCACTCAGTAAATGTTTGCACTTAATCAGTCATGCTTTAGAAAGCTAGCCAACATGTACACCCATCATCCATCTGGGCAAAAGACTTTATCAGCTTTAGACAGTAAATGAGTCACTTCTGTAAAGCTCTTCTCAGACTAATGGTATCTCTAATTTCTCTATTAGATGGACTAGGGTATTAAGGAAGGAAGTCTACGTTATTATGCTCCCAGAGAATGAACTCCCCACAAGCATACACGAGTATAATGGCTGATAAAACCTTGAACAATACAAGGTTAAAATTGTGTTTATCTGCACCATGCCATCTGTATCCCCTAACAGCTTGAGCAGGAAGGATTTGTTCCTTAAGCATTATTAGTTTTGCTAAAAATCGTCCTTGTTTTCACTACCCCGAGGAAATAAATGGCATTGTAAAAATGAAACCACGCTTATTATAACCTAACCTATGGACCACTTTTTCAAAAGCAATTTAATCATTTGACATCGTTTTCTTCCCAGAGAGAATAAATAGAAATATGTGGTCTTTTGCTATTCAAGTTCAACTTGCCCTTTCTGTCATCTTTTCTACCATATTATTATTTTTGGAGGGGGTGGTCAGGTCATTCAAAACATAATTGGCTTAGGGTTTAAAAAATTCTTCATAGATCTCTCCATGACTTATTTGTCAAATATTTCGCTACTTTGTTAACTTATCATGAAAGAAATAAAAATGGAGTTTTCCTTTGAGAGGTACTGGTTAAAAGAGGGCTAAAAGGCCTGCTACACATCCTAATATTTTACATATTAATGGCAGTGCTGATCTCAAAGTTGAATTTCCCTGTATTGAAAATCAGTAAGCTCCATACTTGGATTTGTTTTCTTTTCTTGGAGAGAGTTATATTTTAATGAAATTTACTGCAGATGGTTTATGTATGCATATTTCTCTTACCTACCCCATGTGTGTGTGTGCATGTGTGTGTGTGTGTGTGTGTGTGTGTGTGTGTGTGTGTGTGTGTGTGTATGCATGTGTAATAGTAATGTACAAAGTACTGGTTGTTTAAAAATATAATAGAACTTGGAAATTTCATGCTTGGTGAAAAACACATTTGGCAACTTCCTAGATTCACATTTAATGAAATTGCAAAATACCATAGTCTTATCTTCAGCAAAACAAATAAAGAATAAAAAGTTATTATTTTAAACTAATTTTATTTTTACAAAAATACTATTGTGGTATCTTTTGAATAGTGTGATTGTATACCAACTCCCACATAGCTAATAAGTTATGAAGAGGGAAATACAAAACCTTAACATGTCATATGAATACATATATTCATTGAAAAGTCATTAAAAAAAACTGCTAAGTAGGCCAGTTACGAAACACTGTTGCTATGGTGAGTTTCTTTATAGCCTTTAGTAATATGAGAAATTATGACAGACATATTCTTGAGTGTTTTTTACCTCAGATACAAAAGTCATCGCACTCTGCCTTAAAATGCTGTTTACAAAGCAATAAATTCTTTATTAAGTACACAAGTGGCATTATTAACAATGAATTAAACCTCTCAAATTCTGCAACTTACTGTCAATATGACAGCTTACATGAGTCCCCATTTACATGCAATATTCTCTATGGTCCCATGACAGATATCATAAAGCAATATCTTTAAGTGGCAAGAAATATATGATAAACTGCACATTATTAATAAGAACTTCAAATGTAATTTTAATCAGGAAGGTGTCATGAAACTAGGTTAGATTGTTAAATGTTCTAAATTTCTTTTCACCACTTCACTGGGTAGAAGAGGATTTTCATATACTCTAATTTTGCCACTCAAAGATATGAAAGTGGATAATTCTTTCTATCAGAGCAAAGTGTTTTATAATTCTGCAAACATGTTGGCTTGATTGTTAAGTAAAGCAATTCTCAAGGTTAAGTAATATCAGACATCATTCAGGGGAAAGTTATATTTGCTATAAAGACATATTATTTAAATAGTAATTTTTTCCAAGGAAAAATGTCTGAGCTAAAGCATACACATTATGATTAAAGGTTTATATTACTCTAAACACACACAAACACACACACACACACACACACACACACACACACTATGTGAAGTTATGTCAATTGGGAGGACAACGCTCTCAACAAGAGTAAATGACTATCTAGCAGATACCTTAGTATCAGGCAAGAGAGCTATCTGTTCAAGTTGCTGTGCAGTTAGTTCACCTGAGTCCTAAAACTACAGAGCAATTGTTGTTCCTCTTGGTAGCTTCTAAGAGACTGAATGTACATTCTTATTTCTAAAGGCACCACACACTTCAAAGACTTAGAACGACTCTGCCTTCAGTTGAGTACAACTTGAAAGCATCCTTCCTTTGGTCTAGCTTCCAGAGTACCAGAAAATAAGATAAAAGCCTCCAAGAGAAAGAAGAAATAAGTAGTTTTCATCTGTATGAACTACAACTATGACTGCTATGACAAAACATCCCTAAAATTGCAACAGTGGTGTCCTTGTCTTGGTGGTAACCAACAGCTCTTTAATTGGACAGAAGGCCTTCTTGATATGAGGAAAATCATGCCTAATATTATATGTCTAGCCATCCACCTTGAGAATATGTGGTCGTGGATATTAGAAGAGAGCCTACAACTGTCAGAATAATTCCTAACTGCACTCTGAAATTTATCCTGCTATTGACAGGTAAGTATAGTTATCACCCCTCATCAAAGAAGTTTCTCTTTGTAGTAAATGGAGACCATTAGAGAAAAGCATAACTTGTTATGACACAGAGATCAATGTTTTATTAGAGTAAACAATATGGCTGCCTAAACAAGACCCACCAATGACCAAATCTATATCTATACATCTATCTATCTATCTATCATCTATCTATCTATCTATCTATCTATCTATCTATCTATATAGCCATCCATCCATCTAGACTAAGAAGGAGGAAATGTCACCTAGAAAAAAAAAAGAAAGAAAGAAAGAAAGAAAGAAAGAAAGAAAGAAAGAAAGAGAAATTAATGACTGGTAAGAAGTAGGGAATTAGTCTTTCCCAGGAATGAGCCCACTAATTGATTATCCAGTACAATGTAGTTCTCCCTGAAATTGTATATACCAAACCACATTAAATGGACTACACAGGGTGTGTGTGTGTGTGTGTGTGTGTGTGTGTGTGTGTGTGTGTGTGTATAAAACAAAAATTTATTGAAACAAAAGCTTATCACTTAGAAAGGGAGTGGGTAGACAGGATGCAGGAAAGGGACATGGGGGGACATTGAGGGAGGAATGTGATGGGGACAAGAGATGTAATTATATTCTAATTAAAATAATTTAAAATACAAATAAAATAGAAAAAGTTCAAAATTAGTGCTTCATAGAAAGAGTAATGAAGCATTTATTCACTTTAATTCAATATAAAATAGTTCTTATAAAATAACTAGTTATAAAAGTAGCAAAGGAAAAGAAGTAGAAAAATACTGAGAGATTCTAGTTTCGACCACTTAACACCATGATAGCAATTGCTTTGATTTGATGAGTGTTTTATTGTAAGTTCCTCTTTCATTCCACTGTTTTCACAATAACATGATTGAAAAATGCTTCATTCATCTCTTTTCCATATGCTCACCTGATGATGGAAAATCATGGTTTTCAATTTGTCTACACCTGAAATCAATTAAAACCAAAGAGATGGACAAATATGTGAGGAATTTTTCTTGATTGTATCATTTTAGATAGGAAGATCCTCTCTAAATCTGGGCCACTGTTGGAGGGTGGTCTTTTTGTATTTTGATGCTAATTACTGCTTGCAGTTTCTTTGCCTCACCTGTATTTTGCCTGAGAGCCTAAACTGTTTGAGGCCTTCACATCTGGGCAGGACAAATGGAGTGGGTAGGGCTAAGATCCCCTGCACTGGGGAAGACAGAGAGAATCTTGGGAAGAAGAGAGACTGGAGGAGAGGACAGGAGAGGAGAGGAGAGAGGAGAGGAGAGAGAAGAGGAGAGGAGAGCAGAGGCGAGGAGAGGAGAGGAGAGAGAAGAGGAGAGGAGAAGGAGGTTGTGCCATTGTGGGTTAATTGGAGGAGAAGCACATGACTGGCGTTGATGGAGATTCAGCCAGGCGAAGAACATTAGCAAGTACATGGGATTATGGATGGGAGGTAGCATGATAGAAATTATTTGAACCAGATGGCATGGGATTGGGAGAGGGATTCCATACCTGCCCCACTATGGGAAGTAGTTTAGGGGATTAATATCTGCCCTGCCTCAGGTTGACTATGGCTATTTTAAAATATAACAGGTGCCTGTGTCTTGATTGATTGCTAGCAGGTTAAAGCATATAGCCATAATAATAATTAGAGGCTGAATAAAAAACATTATTGAGATGTACTGATAAAATAACCACAACAGGACTACAGTGGCAGCCAACATAAAATGACATGGAAGAAGGAAGTTTTTAAATTTTGCCCGTTTTTCTTCATTCTTGGTGCCAAGTTTATGAATCCTGCTACTGATGCATTATTTTTACAATGGTACTAAAACTAATTTCTATGGAACTATAACATAGATAGAATACCAGCCATAACATCCAGCCTCATGGACTGAACAAGTACTAGATTTTTGATCTTTTCTTTGGAGACAACCAGTGTCACTCTAGCCACACCACAGTCTGAATGTCACATTCGTAAATCTCCCTTTAATATATAGACATTGATTCTAACAGTTCTGCCTACTAGAAAACTTGGTAAGATGGTGAAAAACAATCTTTGAAGTCGTCAGATTACACAGTATAACAAGGAGAAACTAATATGATTCTATGTGTCTTCACTTATGTTGCTCAATGAAAGTCTTCAATTCATCTCCCAATAACCACATGACTGACAGACAATAGCCTCTTGAGCTGACACAGTAGAATATTTTTTTTTCAGAGAGGTAGCTGTGTATGTAAAAAAAAGAAACTGAGTTTTATGCTTTATTTCTACTGTTCTTTTTACAAATTGCATTAGAAATTTACTGGCAAACAAACCAGGGTGTCCCAGTGATTGAAGAAAACTCAAGGTTACAAGGTTTACTGTTACTACGAAAGGCAACCAACTGCAAGCTGCTGTCCCTACAGAACAACTTCTTAACAGATTAGAGACTTGTGAATGTAACATGTAAGCTTTCTGCACACCATAAAATCTAGTCATTTGAATCCTCATGTGTAAAATGAAACTGTTCAGTATAGCACTGAGCTCCTGCTGTTTGCGTGGCAGTGCATGAAGTTACATGTTACAGAGAAAAATCCATCCCAGTCTTGATGGATGGCTTGAGTCATTCCAAGGAAAACACAACCCCGTCTAAAAACCACATGTGGAATTAAAGGAACTGACCACCAGAGACAAGATGCTGACTCATCAGAAAGTAGAGAGAAACTGGATTGTAAATATGCTCCTACTTTCACCCACTCATATGTATTCAGTTATAGTAGTCTTTTGCACCCTCATTCTGACATTTTTATTTAAAAGAGAAAATAGAAAGTCTGGGGATGAAGCTCAGTCATAGAGTATTTACCAGTCATATACAAATTGGATTAAGCACACATCATTATGAACTCACATGTGGCATTCTAGGACACAATTTCCCTATTAAAGACCTAGACACCTCAGTAGACATTTTGTTCTTCAAATTATTGAGAAAAAATCTTTGACAAAATTTAAAAGTCATAAAATGAAAAGTCAATATTGTTTAAACCCCAGATTTGTTCCAGCCTATACTTTGAAAAACTGCAATGTCTGTTTTCATCATTACATCTATTACAACAATGAAATAAGATCTGACATCTACACAGAAACTCTGTTGGATAGCGAGATTCTAAGTCATCTTAGAACCTCATAAGTGGCAGAAAAAACATGTTTAGAATATATTATATCAAAATAAAATAAAATAAAAATTTACCTAAATATTTCAACATTTGTAAACTATAATTCCATGTTCCATTTTGAAAATCACTACCACAAGAGTTGTTTTGAACAAATTAAGCCATCAATAGCTTTTGAATTTTTATCACCATTAATGTGAATGTCATGGAATGCATTGTAGGAATCTATTTATGGTTATTTCATCTTAGTCTGAGTCCTCTCTTTCGCAGGCATGTTTCTTTCAGCTTCATTTTCCTAGTAGTTTATTTCTTTGTACCTTTTCATCTACTGGATTTTCTGTGTGATTTTTCTCCCTTCCGAAAACTATAGAGTGGCTGAGTGTGAGTATAACTAAATGAAATTATATGATTTCTACTGTTTCTTCAAGCACTAGTTCTCCAAGGCTCTCCAAGGATGCTAGAGTCACAGAGAAGGACCACTGTTGCAATTATCTGAAGATATCTTGATTGGGTTCCTCCCGACTTAAAAGCACAGAAGGCCTTAAAGGACAATGAAGTGAATATTAAGGGCCAATAAAACTAGAAAGGACTGTGAAATAAGAAATTGGTACAAATCCTTCATTTTTCTGCTATTCAGCACAATTCTGCCTTCTACTGTGCTGAAGGCACCATCAGTTTGAGTAATGAGACTAACAGCCAACACAAGATTAATTACTCCAAGCCAAGTGTCTTTCAGATTAGAAGGGGCTTTAGATGGATTAACTACAAATTTCATACTAGGTGGCACAGGGGCTTAGTGACAAGTAGAAATAAATGCACACAGAGAAAACCACACCAGTCACATTTCTTAGCTATATTAATACTATATAAATATCCATAACTATTTAATTTAAATACATCATCATTGAATAGGAGATTTATGTCAGGAAGGAATGGGACTACAGAGTTTATCAAATGATTGTTTCAGTACTCACAATACTGGTTTTCCACCATGCTTTCGTCAAGGGAATTAAGCACCTTGCTTTCAAACATTTACTGGCTTTTGTCAGTTTTTAAATGAGTCAAAGAGAAACCCTGAGTTAAAAACATTTTATTTTTCTCTTTTATATAAGTTATATAAAATGAAATTTATTATGTATTTATTGCTAAAATCATTTTAGAGAGTTTACTTAAATTATTTTAATATGGATTTATACATAAATGATTTTCAATGAAAAATATCTCATAGAATGTATTCTGATGACACTTTTTCCCTCCTCCAACTCCTCTCAGATACACTCCCCTCCCCACTTACAAAAGCTCTTTGTTTCTCTCTCTCCTTTTAGAAATGAAGATAGGCAAACAAAAAGCAAAACACTCATACAAACAAGCATTTAGTTAGTTATTGGCGAGGGAGGTACGACATACCCTTAGGAAGTCAGGATACAACCTCAGGGAGTTTCTTTTCACAGTGTTTGTCTAGGAGATAAAACTCAGGTTTTATCAGTTTTAGTGGCAAATACCTTTATATCCTGAGCCACCTCTCAGCCCTGTCTGTTTTTGACATAGAATCTAAATCTACAGCTTAAGCTAGATTCAAACTTTTGTTCCTCTTGCTTTGACTTTCCAAGTACAACTATTACTAACATGCATCACTGCACCCAGCTTGTTGTATGTTCTAATTTCCAATAATTATTACTTATTCTACTCTAGGTATAAGTGTTCAGGGATCTCTCTTTCCATATCTTACCCAGAAGGAAAGACAACCCTTCAAGAAGCCCAGTCTTTTGTCTGAATAAATGGCTACACCACATTGCTCAGTGAGTAACATGAATGCATTAATACTTTACAAACTAAATAAACCAGAGCCACTAAATACAATACTTGGAAAGCTAGGTGTCTGTAGTATTGCATTTGTTATACATACGCATTTCTTAAAGTGTATGAAACCTTTACAGGAAATTAATGCAGTATGATGTAACTCTTGTTTGTGAAAATAAATTTTCTAATTACTCCTTATGAAGAGAGCTAGAGAACCTAATTGTCTAAATAATACTAGCATCAAAATGATCATTATAAATTTTTGTCACGTTTAAGAAAACAAGTTCTTTAAAAGATAAGACACGAGGCTGGAGAGATGGCCCAGAGGTTAAGAGTACTGGCTGCTCTCCCAGAGGTTATGAGTTCAATTCCCAGCAACCATATGGTGGCTCACAATCATCTATATTGTGATCTGGTGCCCTCTTCAGGCCTACAGGTGTACACACAGCAGAGCACTGTGTACATGAAGAAGAAGAAGAAGAAGATGAAGAAGAAGAAGAAGAAGAAGAAGAAGAAGAAGAAGAAGAAGAAGAAGAAGAAGAAGAAGAAGAAGAAGAAGAAGAAGAAGAAAGAAGAAGAAGAAGAAGAAGAAGAAGAAGAAGAAGAAGAAGAAGAAGAAGAAGAAGAAGAAAGTGGTAAGGCGGCACTATTTCTAAAAATCATAATACACTGTAGCTACAGAAAATATGCAAGTCACTGTATGCTTAGATTTTTTTAAGCCTACTTTATTTAGGCTTCTTAAATGTGTCTACCTCCCTTCTAACCCACCAATCAAAGGTAGGAAAGAATGAAGGTCAATAAGGGCAGGGAATGTGGACCTTTTTATATGTGGTTCCTTGGGCCAATTCCACTCTGAATTGTCAGGATACCAACAGTCCAGTCCAACAGCAAACACCAAACAGCAATGCAAATCAGTAGTGACAGCATAATCCAGCAGAAACAGCTAGGCCACACCCAACAATGTAAATGTATGTTTTCATTAGAGTTTTTTATCTATTGTTTTACTTTATTGTAATTTATTCACATTACATCCTGATTGTAATCCTCTTGCTCTTATCTTCCTGTTCCTACCCTCCCTTCCTCTTTCTCCCTATTCCCCTCCCCTAGACCTCCGACATGGGTGAGGCTCCTTCCCCACCTCTGACCACAGCCTATAAAGTCTCATCTGGATAAACTGCATCCCCTTCTTCTGTGTTCCCACAGGGCCTTGCTGCTGAGGGGCAGTGCTACTTCAAGACTGAGGTATACCACTCCTGGGAATATACTTGAAAGATGTTCACTATACAAAAAGGACATTTGCTCAACTATATTCACGGCAGCTTTATTCATAATACACAGACTCTGGAAACAACAAAGATGTCCCTTAACAGAAGAATGTGTAAAGAAACTGTGGTACTACATAATGGAATACTACTCAGCTATTAAAATCAAGGAAATCGTAAAATTTGCAGACCAATGGATGGGTGTGGAATTGATCATTCTGAGTGAGTTAACCCAAATCCAGAAAGACACGCATGGTATATAGTCACTTATAAGTGAATATTAGCCCAACACAGACTCCACCCAGTGGAGGATCTAGACAGATACTGACTAGCAGCTTGACTCTGTAGGGAAAAGTTGGAGGCTGGAAGGATCAGGTGTTGGGGGGGGGGGGCGGGCAGGTATCAGGTGCTTCACAAGGGGACTATCAAGGCTGGCAGATCTGGACTCAGAGAGGCCTGCACAAACTGATGCACCAACCAAGGACACTGCAGGCAGAGAAGCTAGACTCCACGTTCAGATGTAGCCAATGGACAGATCATTCTCCAAGTGTGGAAGGCGGTGGGGGACGGAAGACTGCCTCTGTATTCACTGTTTTCAGATTCCATTGAACCCCACAGCATCACAATTCTGCCACTAGAACCAAAGAAAGTGAGGGATACTGTATGACATAGCAAATCATTAAAGGTGATTTGTAATCTCTTGGTTCATGGTGTGTCTTCACTATTTTTGTCTCTATCCCCTTTTCAACGAACATAAGAATAGATCCACTCCATGCAAAATATGAAAAAGAAATATCATCTAAGTTTTCTGAGAAGATATAAATAAAAATCACACTCCAGGAACCAAATACAGACGATCAGAGTAAGAAAACTAGATTTGGAAGTTGTTAAATCAGATGTCCTATACTTACACAGTTATTTTTAAGCATCTATATACATTATTAAAAATAAAAATGCTATTATATAAAAAGATTTTGCATTTGACATGGATTGAATGTATTTCACTATATTTATTATCTATTTCTCTCTCATATCATGTGAATGAGAAAAATTAAAGTACCAAAATATTGCTGCTTTGAGCCAAATCCTTCCTCCTCTATGATTTACCAATCTATACTTTGAATTAGAAGTAGTAATATTTCTTATGGGGTACTGAAGTTTTATGACTCAGATTTTTAAAAACATTATCTATAACTACAGATTAACATACTAACAGTTGAAATATGTAAAATTTGTTAATCATAGAATTTCATAAAATGATGAGTAAAGATTTTTCTATCAGGGCTCTGCCTGTTTGGAAATTCACATCCCTAGTACATAGTCTAAAATTTCAGCTGAGTGATGTTTTTAATTTACGTTTCTCTATTTCCAAACATCAGTGGTAGATTACCATTGCATGTTACAATTACTTCCAGTCCTTATCTGTAAATGAAATTTGGAAACATGATGTGAACATAATGCGCTGCCAGCAGAAGCAGAAACAGAGCTCTTATTCCTCCTATCACACCATGTGTCAACATGCTCATCCATAAGAATGAAGAATACACCTTGAGGAAATAATTGGATTAAACCTTATCAGCACAACTAACATTGCCTGGTTCTGTGTAACATTTCAAATACACCAAAACATTACACATTGATGTGCATATCAGGGAAGCACTCCAGTGTAACATTTTCAACACACATGAACAAGACACCGGGTTCCGTCTATATCTTTGTTTCTGTCATATAACATTGCAAGTGTGCACAAAGAACAGCCTTGTAGTGTTTTCGTGTTTTAAATTTAATAAATCATTGGTTAAAATCATTTAAATGACTACATCAAAGAATTTAATATCTTTACCCACTATTCCTCCTTCCCAGAGTGTTAGCATTGTGTTTGTCCTCTCTATGTATTATTTAATCTAGTGTTTATCATTCTTAAAACTTGGCTATTATATTTTGCTCTGTGACCTTGTTCTCTGTTCAATTCTTAGATCAGGAAGAAATGTAGGATTAATTGAAGATTGAAAAGAGACACGAAATAGAAAAAATTAGGCCACACGTGGAAAAGCAATATTTTAAAGCACAACTTACTTTAGTATTAATCTTATTAATGGAGTCACTCACGATATTTTCAATAAACAAAGCAGTAAAAATAGATGTAATATCTCTGGTTGAAATCCAAGGGCTACGATGCACTACTGAGAGATTTGGAACATTAAATAGGAACATAAGAGTCTTGAAGCATCCTATCTTGAAGCCGCCTGAAAATATACTAGTGTGCAGAATAAAATGCCAGAAAAATCCACATTCAAGTCTTTACTTTAACACTCATTAAATATTTGCCCTTGGACAAGCCATACATTTATTCTTTTAAAAATAGATATACTATGTTTATTTATTTTTTATTTAGTGTGTGTATTTGTTTGAGAGAGAGAATAGACAGATAGATGACAGGTAGACACGCAGACAGGAGATACATGACAAAGTGTCTGTGAGTGTGCCTATCATGACAGCCATGAGTGGCAAGGATGAACTTGCAGGAGTCACTTTTCTCCTTTCATCATATAGGCTCCAAGGATCACATTCAGGTTGTCAGGCTAAGCAACAAGTGCCTTTAACTGCTTAGCTCTGTGATCAGCCTGAGGTAGACATTTATGACCTTAGTTTTTGCCTTCTCTAAAATACTATTACCCTCTAGAAGAAACAAATGAGATGATAGGAATGAAATTGTTCTGTGGATTATAAAACATCCCATTATATGAGGTATATTGTTATGACAGCAATCACTGAGTAGTTCCACAATAATAGAAAATGGTCCTTATATAAAATATGTCATAAAGAAAAAAATTATGTAGTGTGCACAGCACACTATCAGGTATTATATATTGCTCAAGGGACATTTCCATGAAAACTTGGCATTGCTAGTCTTTCAGTGTCAAATGCATCACTGTGCCTGCTATGTAGAGCACCATTATTTAGGACATCTTTCACAAATTTCACATATAATGAATATCCATAATTTTTCTTTTTGAAGTAAGAATAGAGGATTTTGGTTCCTTATCATAGAAATGGCATAGAATTTATTGAATAAATAAATTTTTTTATCAAGATTTCTGTACCCTTGCTTCAACAACCCTTAAAAGCCCTGGTTAAAAGTATTTCATCATGGCTGATGAACTGTCAAAAATGCACTGGGAGGAATCTGGTGCTCATCAAAATGAGCAAATAGAGTTGTCTAATCTGCACTTCCTGTTGTGCAATGCAGGTGAACTTTGCTCTAGTGAAAGAGAAATAAGGCCAGGGATATGGCTGTGTTTGCATACATAGTGATGCATCCCATAGACAGCACTATTAAATCAAGGTTACACTGTCAGGAGATATCTGCTTATCTTGAAAATGATTACAACAAATTTAAATGTCCAAGTATACTGATTTGAGAATGGCAGGTTGGTTACATCAAAGTTACATTTGTGCTTTAGATAATGATTTAGGTGACTAGCAAATGATTCTGTAGCATATGTCATAGCAAGCTTGACATTTTTATTTTCAGAAATTCATTCATGTACACATTATATGTGTGGAAGGATCTTGGGCATATTTTTATGTGTACCATATATTCACATAAATTACATAAACACAAATATCTTCATAACATCAAGTATTTTTCTGGTTGTTCTTCCATCTTTTAGGTTTCTTTAAGTTTGGTACATCAACCATACTTAAAGAAACCTAAAAATTCATATGTAAAAGCACGGTCTGGTGCTTTGTATTTTGTTGATAATTATTTTGCCCCAACCCCAGGTCTGCTTACTGTTTTTTTAAGAGCACACTCATGTACTATAAAGGACTCTTATGATCTCTGCCTCTGAATTATCCCTATTGGCTGAATAATACCTACACGCCTGGGCCAGGCAGAAATGAGAGGTGAGGCTAAGGTTCAAAGCTTTGAAAACAGAAGAACCATGTGAAAGTGAAGACAGGTAAGGGAGAAGGAAGCAGAGTCAGAGTCGCCATGGGATAGGTAAAGAACCATGTTGGCTGGGAAGAGTGAACTATGAGGATGGTAAGGAGAGATATGGCCCAGATGGAAAGTATGTGCAAGTATGTATGGAGATTTTAGATGGGGAGTAGCCCAGATAGGAATGATTGAAGCAAATGCCATGGGATGTCGAACTGAGATTAGTGGGTAATATCTGGCCAGCCCCAGGAGAAATAAAGGTTTTTAAGTCCCAAGTGACAGTGTCTTTTATTTGATATGGTAGTGGGGTCAATAATAATCACTGTAATAACTATAGGCTTTTAATAATAATAGTAGCCTGTATATTTTCTGCAATATCATTATGCTTCAGTTTTCAGTTCATAATTATGCCTACATTTATATAATGTGTATGCCTACATTAAAATGTCGCAGCACCCCTCAATAAAGAACAACAGGATGACAACTAAGCTTTAATATATGTGCCTTTGGAGAACACTTAAAAATGTGCTTATAACAAGAATCCACTTCAGTTACCCACTTTTCTTATTTAGAGTTTGTATTGCTCCAATGAAATACCATAGCCAAAAAGTAAGTTGTAGATAAGAGTTTATATGGCTTAGACATATTGGAGTCCACCACTGAAGGAAGCCATGATAGGAACTCAAGCAGGGCAGAAACCTGGAGACACCAGTTGATGAAGGCCGTGAAGGTGTGTGTCTTACTGGCTTGCTCTTTTTGGCTTCATCAGTCAGGTTTCTTACTCAGAACCATCATCACAATTATCACAAATGGCTCAGCCTTCACCCATTAATCACTAACTTAGAAAATGTTCTATCTTGGTGTGTCTAAAATTCTGAAAGTAAATCAAACTCATCACATTTTGTCACTATCAACTTAAAACATCTATCTAGACCTAAAAACATCTTAACCCCTAAACAACTAAACTTCTTTGTAAAACTAAGCTACCTGGTCTTCAGCTCTATCAGAGACTTGAGAAGGAATAAATTTGATTTCCTGAGTATGCCAGGAGTGCAGGTTAGTAGCTTTCCAAATGAGAAGATGACAGAGACAGATGCTACCTGAATAGTCACCCAAAACACTATGATATTGGAGCATCCTCTTCAGCCTTCTGGCCCAATATACATAACAGACATATTTGGGAGGCAGGAACTATTGAAGACTTGCTTACCCTGTCTAGTCAGAGTTTGGCCATGGACTCTGCCTGCATCCAAGCTTGCCTTTTTTTAGGTAGAATTCTGTCTGTCGTAGAAATGAGGACATTTTGCCCAGTGGCTTGTTTGCCACATTTGAATCCATCTCCTCTAGGAGGTTCTTTGATGCTCATTTTCTTCAAGGCTTTTAAATACAAATAGCCAAAACACTAAGAATGTAACATTTATATAATTCCTGGTTGTGTCAGGGCTCTTCTTGCTATAGGTAGTCTATTGTATATATGTGTAATAATATAAATGTATATGTAAAAATAAAAAATATTTAATTAAAGAAAAAAGAAACTATTCTACAGGCTTGCACATAGATGATCTTACTGGGGCGTTTTTTTCAGTTGAGGTTCCCTCCTTTTAGATGACTTCAGCTTGTGTCAAGTTGACATAAAAATAGCTAGCACATCCGATTACAGAAATTTCTCTAGAACATTACCAACACATGGTCTCCTTTGTCTGAGGAAATCTTAATAAAATGTATTTCTACCTTGATAGCTATTACAAAGTGATATCAAGCAGGCCCAGATTCACACCATGAGTTCAATTCTTCTTCATTATGAATTTTTAAAAATGCATAAAATCTCAACAATCCCATTTTTTCTTATAAACAAGTTTATTGTGTTCTTGACAGACAATTGATATAAAATTTTAAATAGAATAATGTGGTAGAACTACATTTCTACATGTTAATTCAATACCTTCTGAAAATGATAGTGCCCAGCAGGTCAGAAAGTTCTTTTTTGTTCTGCTACCAACTATTTTAAGTCTTTTTGGTTTTTCTTCTTTTTCTTTCCCACAAGTCTATGCAAATAATGTCAGAATAATATTCTACAGAAAATATGTCAAATATTTGAATATAGGAAATGAATATTCTTGAAGTAGATGATCTTGGCATTTATAGCATTAGGTAAAATTTATCCTCATGTAAAATTTTATCTTTGTGGATCTGATTTTTTAGTTCAATTTGTCAGAATGTTAAATTATAGATTCAGGTATGACAATCTGGGCTTTGCATATTTTATGTGTCATAAAGTCTTTATCTTTATCATAATCACTGAAGATAAGTGTTTAAATATATGGTAATATATGCATTTTTATGTCACCATAAAGTTCATTGAAAGCTTACATTAGTATTTTGATAAATATGTTTAATAATCTACCAATCTATTCCCCTTCTTTTACTCTGCTCTAAAGGTTGTAAATAAGGCTTGTACATGCCTATTCCTGCAACCAAGTTCTTTAGGAGATTTAATGCAGCATCAATATGGATCATTGAACTATTTGGATAAACGTTTACCATCTCACAATTTTGGGCACTAAGGTAATAATATATTATTTGGACAATGTTCAGAAATTTTATAGGTACTGTGTAATAACATACATGAAAGTAGTTTCTATTGAGAGGCAAGAGTATTAAAAATGTTCTGATGTAAGTTGCACTTGTCTTACACAAAACAGCTAATAAACTATTTATAAGGTCCCTGTGTATCACCTAGTTCTCACTAACATTTTTGTATCCTAGCATTTGCTCCTCAGTGGGATGACTCCTGCCTGCCTTTTGCTTAGTTTCTTCAGAAATCTGTAAAGACCAAATCCTGAATAATAAAGTCATTTCCTTAAAAACAGTATTTCAAATAACACAGAGGCCTCTGAGTAGCCTTCAGAGGCCTAATTAGTTGCAACATAGATTTTTTTTTTACCTTGACTTCATATAAAGTTCCCCTGAGTGTTGTAAAATGTTCTAATGATCAAACAACAGAATGCAATCCAACTGAGTCATAGTCTGTGCCAACATAATTTGTAAAGCTCTCAACATCAATTTGAACATATAGTCAGACTAACCTGTGGCTATTGCATTCTCAGGTTCTTGAAACAGTATTGCTAGGCTGGTGCCAAGACATCCTTCTGTTGCCAAAAACAAATCTGTAAAAAATGGAATTGTCTGTGATCCAACTAAATGCTTCCTTACCTTGGGGGTCCTCTGTCCTACTCTGAGCTGTGGACTTCAGGGCTTCCTCCCATTCCAAAGCAATGACTAATTCACAAAGTTCTTCTTTTTATTAATAATTTTAATTTTAATTACAATAAAATTATGTGATTCCCCCCCTTTTCCTCTGCCTTCCAAATAATCCCATTTTCCTTCTTGCTCATATTCATGGCCATTTTCAGTTTAAATATTCTCTCTCTCTCTCTCTCTCTCTCTCTCTCTCTCTCTCTCTCTCTCTCTCTCTCTCTCTCTCTCTCTCTCTCTCACACACACACACACACACACACACACAAATGTATGAATATATAACAACCTCCTGAGTCTGTTTAGTATTGCTTGTATAAAGGTTCAGGAAAAATATTAGAAGATGGAGCAGAAAGATAAAAGCTGGAAGAATAGGAAGTCTATGGTGAGGCGGTTTCTCTAAGAATGAGGATCCTCTGCATTTGCTTGGATCCACTGCTGCTCAGTCCTGATGCAACTTGAGAGCTGGTATGGGTGGGTAGGGGGCAGCTGGCTCCTTTTTTCTGAGGAATAGGTGAGAAGGAGTGGGGGGGAAAGGAGAGAAAAAGGGTGGTACCAGCAGGAGAAGATGGGGGGGCTACAATTGGGATGTAAAGTGACTAAATTAATTAATTACTTTTAAAAATTAAAAAAAAGAAAGAAATGATAAGGAAGATATACCCATGATTCTGCAACAACATGGCCTCCTGAAAGACTCCCAAACAGTGACAACATCAATAGATTTGCTAGAACTGAAAGGAGTCCTACCCAGGGGCTCCCCTCCTGACAAAGTACTCTCAACTAATGAGTGTTGAAGAAGGCAGTCTTTAGGCTTCCCCGGGATGCGCTCCTTCATTGGTTATCCACAACCTTCTTTTTGTGTTATGCTTCCACATTTAAAATTTTCAATCCCTCTCAAACCTACTATTTACTTTAACAAGCAGTGTGTCAGTGAGTCAGTTGTTTCTTGTCCCCTGTAAGATAAGGAGTGTGTCAGAATGTAAATCTACTCTTTAAGAAATAACAGTGTTTGGTTCTCCTAGTTACTAAAAGGCAGCAACCATTTACCTGTTTTGCATTAGGGCTTTTGTCCTTCAAATTCTAATCAGAGCTGAATCACTGTTGGAAACTGTGGAAATATACTTTTCCTTTTCCTTCCGCAGCTTGCTTAGTGTTAGATATCCTTTAACTGTCCAAGTCAGAGAAGAAAATGGAAACCAAAGAAAATAGAACCAAGCACTATTACCAATGATTAGAAACATAAAATTGTACAAGATTAAAGAGGATGTAGGGCAGAATTATGAGTTATTATACACATTAAGATAATAGTCTTGGTAAAAGTTAATTGTGAGATATATAGTATTTTTACTATTATTCTGAACTATAGGTCATTCATGGAAGTTAATATTTATTTCAGTATTATATACTGTTAACATATGTTTGTGTATTTTACATTTGCATGATGAGAAATTTAATGACCAATAGAAATTGTGAAATCATTTCAATGCACAGCAGTACTTTTATGTATTCAATTTATTGTGGTTTTGGTTATGGCACCACAATTTGCATTCATTGCAATAGAGCAGTTCTCTGGGAAATAATGATGATGTGCTACAATATTTTAAGTGTTTATTTTTAATGTTGGGATGGATCACTAGCAAAATGATTCTAAGTCTCATATTTAACTTATGATTATAATGTTGGTTTGTGGTTTGTATGCAAGTAAAGACTTGATCATTTTTCTTTTGTAATATGTATTTATTCCCCCGGAGTCATCATTCTGGGGCAGTTTCTGGCACTGTAAAACTTTTTCCTTCTGTAATCTCTTACCGTCATTAAAGAACCTTGATTTTTTCCATTTTCCAAAGTACTTTGCAACGTCCTAATATATGTAAAATGTTTGTTAAATAAGAAAATATACTGAAGTAGAAATAACTATCCTGAGTAAGGTAACCAAAACTCAGAAAGGAAACCTTAAGGAAGAGAAGATAGAAGGAATTTGGGAGCCAGGAGGGATGGACGAGACCAGGAGAACAAGGCCCACTGAACCAACGAGGCAAGATGCACAGTGGTTCCAAGAGCCTGAAGTAGTCAGCATAGGGCAACAGGTCTTTGGGTGTTTTTTCATGGTTTCTTCACTGTGACAAAAAAAAAAAAAAAAAAAAAAAAAAAGTGTGTCGCTCATTCTTTTTCCTGCTTCAGGGACTCAAGTTAGGTTGCCTTGTCCAACTTTGATCTTACAATTTTTGCTTCATTGCTTCATTTTGACATGTTTTTAATCTCAGAGAGAGAGAGAGAGAGAGAGAGAGAGAGAGAGAGAGAGAAAGAGAGAGAGAGAGAACATCTAGATAGGAAAGGTTGGGAGGAGTAGAGAGAGGAAAAAACTGTATTCATATTATAGTATATGAGAAAAGAATCTATCTTTAATAAAAGAGGAGAATAAAGAAACAAAGAAAGGAAAAAAGAAAAGTAGATCAAGACCTGAAGAGACAGCATAGTGAGTAACAGGTGCTTATTATGCAAGAATGAGTTCAAATCCTATCCACCCATGGAAAAAGTTGGCCTTGGTTGAGCATGCCATAGCTCCAGAGCCTTGCAGCAGTCAGATACAGGGTTTCTGGGGATTGTAAGCTGACAGCATACCTCCAAGTACATTAATAGAACCTGTTTCATGGGAATTAATTGAAGAATGACACAGAGCAGGAGGACAAGTGTACATTCACACCCACATAGATAAATACATAACACACACACACACACACACACATACACACACACACACACCCCTTATGTCAAATAATGAGAAAGCTATCGTGACTTTATTTCTCCTTTCGTGTGGTTCAAAGACAACAAAGCAAACATTAAAATGGCTAAGTCTATCAGTGACTAAAGGGACAAGTGCCATTTGACCCTTTGTGAGAGATAACTGTACTTCTATTTCCTAACAGAACACTTAGAATTGCATTTATTTATTTGCTTATTTGTTTGTTTGTTTGTTTCTAGGTTTACTGGAAGCATTGTCCTTGGTTGGTACAATAGTTTACTAAGAACAAGGAAATCTTACAATTTGCAGGCAAATGGATGGAACTAGAAACGATCATCCTGAGTGAGGTTACCCAGATCCAGAGTGACAGGCATGGTATATACCTACTTGTAAGTGGATATTAGCCTAATATAGATGTCCTTGGAGAGACTCTACCCAGAAAGGAATCTGGACAGATGCTGGGACTCATTACTGGACCCCAGCTGAAGCACTGAGAGTGGTATGGAAGAGTGGGCAGATGAAATGACCCAGAGGATTCAGGAGCCCCAAAAGAAGACCATCAATGCTGGCAGATCTGAACCCACAGGAGCCTGCACAAACTGCTGTACCAACCAAGGATTTCTTTACTTTTAATAGCCAAGTAGTATTCCATAATGTAAATGCACCACAATTTTTTTTTCATTCTTCAGTTGAGGGACATCTAGGTTGTTTCCATATTCTGGCTATTATGAATAAAGCTGCTATGAACATAGTTGAGTAAGTGTCCTTGTTGTATGTTGGAGCATCTTTTGTGTATATACCCAGGAGTGGTATAGCTTGGTCTTGAGGTAGAACTATTCCCAGTGTTGTGAGAAAGTGCTACATTGATTTCTAAAGCAGTGGAGAGATGTTTCCCCTTTCTCCACATCCCCGCCAACGTGTGCTCTCACTTAAGTTTTTTGTTTTTTGGTTTTTGGTTTTTTTTTTTTTTGTTTGTTTTGTTTTTTTTTTTTTTGCCATTCTGACAGGTGTAAGATAGAATCCCAGAGTTGTTTCGATTTGCATTCCCCTGATGACTAAGAATATTGAGCATTTCTTTAAGTGCTTGTCAGCCATTTGAAATTACTCTCTCAAGAATTTTCTATTTAGCCCTGTACCATATTTTAATTGGGTCATATGCTTTATTATTGTTTAGTTTCTTGAGTTCTTTATATGTTTTGGATATTAGCTTTCTGTAGATGTGGGGTTGATGAAGATCTTTTCCCAATATCTAGACTGTTATTTCATTCTATTGACAATGTCCTTTGCCTTAAAAGAAGCTTTTCAGTTTCATATGGTCCTTTCATTAATCATTGATCTTAGAGCCTGAGCTACTGGTGTTCTGTTCAGGAAGATATCTCTTATGCCAATGAATTCAAAGCTTTTTTCCACTTTTTCTTCTAATAGATTTAGTATATCTGGTTTTATGTTGAGTTATTTGATCCAGTTAGACTTGAGTTTTATGTAGGGTGATAGATATGGATCTATTTGCATTTTTCTACATGTAGACATCCAGTTAAACCAGCACCATTTTTTGCAGATGCTCTCTTTTTCCCATTGTATTCCTTTGGATTCTTTGTCAAAACTCAGGTGTGTGTATGTGTGGGGTTTATTCTGGTTCTTCAATTCAATTCCTTTGGTCAACCTGTTCCATTGATCAAGTCTGTTTCTGTATCAAACCATGCAGTTTTTTAAATTACTCTTGCTCTGTAATACAGCTTGAAATCAGGGATGGAGAACCCTCACAAATTTCTTTATTTTATAAGATTATTTAGATATGTTTTTTTTGTTTGTTTGTTTGTTTATCTTTCCATATGAAATTGAGGATTGTTCCTTCAAGGTTTGTAAAGAATTATGTAGGTATTTCTATGAGAAATCCATTGACTCTATATTACTTTAGGTAAAATGGCCATTTTTATTGTGTTAATCCTACAGATTCTTGAGCATGGGGGATCTTGCCATCTTCTCATATCTTCCTCAATTTCTTTTTTCAGAAACTTGAAGTTTTATAATTTAGATTTTTCATTTGCTTAGTTCAGGTCACATCAAGATACTTTATATTACTCATGGCTATTATAAAAGGCAGTGGTCTCTTTGTTTCTATTTTATTGATTTCAGCCCTTAATTTGATTATCTCCTGTCATCTACTTCTCTTGGGAATGTTTGCTTCTTTTTGTTCTAGAGCTTTCAGGTGTGTTATTAGCCACTGATGCGAGATCTCTCCAATTTCTTAGTGAAACATTTTATGCCATGAACTTTCCTCTTAGCACAGCTTTCATTGTGTCCATAGGTGTGGGTATGTTGAGGCTTTATTTTCATTGAATTCTAGAGTCTTTGGTTTCTTTCTTAATTTCTTCCCTGACCTGGCAATCACTGAATAGAGAGTTATTCAATTTCCATGAGTTTGTAGGCTTTCTGTTGTTTCTATTGTTTTTAATGTCTAGCTTTAATCCATAGTGGTCTGGTAAGATACAAGGAGTTATTTCAATTTTCTTATATCTGTTGAGGTTTGCTTTATGGCCCATTATATGGTCAGTTTTGGAGAAGGTTAAATGAGTTGCAGAGAGGAAGGTACATTCTTTTCTCTTCTGGTGAAATGTTCTATACATGTATGTTAAATCCATTTGGTTCATAATGTCAGTTACTTTTATTACTTCTCTGCTTAGTTTCTGTCTCAATGACCTATCCACTGGTGACAGTAGCTGATGAAATCGCCCACTATTAATGAGTGGGGTTCAAGTGTGATTTAAATTTTACTGATGTTTCTTTAATAAAAATGGGTGACCTTGCACTAGCAGCATAGATGTTCAGAATTGAGACATCATGTTGGGGGTTGTTTCATTTAATAAGTATGAAGTGACCTTCCCTATCTCTTTTGGTTAATTTTCATTGAAAGTATATTTTTATTAGATACTAGAATAGCTACCCCAGCTTGCTTCTTGGATCCATTTGTTTGGGAAACTTTTTTCCAGCCCATTATCCTGAGGAACTGTCTATCTTTGTTGCTGAGGTATATTTCTTGTAAGTAGTTGAAATATAAATCCTGTTTTCTTTCCTATTCTGTTAGCCTGTGTCTTCTCATTGGTGAATTGAGTCCATTGATATTGAGAGATATTAATGACCAGTGTTTGTTGACTTCATGTTGGATTTATTTGTATATGTGTTTGTGTGTGTTTCCCTTTTATTGTTTTTTATGGCAGGGAGCTATTTCCTGTGTTTTCTTGGGTGTAGTTAACCTCCTTGGGTTAGTTTTTACCTTCTGATATTTTCTTCATGTCTGGCATTCTCTCTATATATATTGTTTAAACTTGGTTTTGTCTTGTAATATCTTCTTTTCTTCATCTATGATGATTGAAGGTTTTGCTAGATATAGTAGTCTGGCCTGGTATCTGTGGTCTCTTAGGGGTTGCAAGACATCTGTCTGGGCCCTCTTAGCTTTCAGAATCTCTATTGAAAAGTCAGGTGTAATGCCAGTAACCCTGCCTTTGTATGTTACTTAGCCTTTTCCCTTTGAAGCTTTAAATATTCTTCCTTTGTTCTGTAGATTTAGTATTTTGATTATTATGTGGAACGAGAATTTTCTTTTCTGGTCCAATCTAAGTGGTGTTCCATAAGCTTATTGTATGTGTATAGACATTTATTTCTTCTGGTTGGGGAAATTCTCTTCTATGATTTTGTTGAGAATATTTTCTAGTACTTCAAATTGGGAATCTTTACCTTCTTGGATTCCTATTATTCATAGATTAGGTCTTTTTATAGTATCAAAGATTTCCTAGATGTTTTGTGTCAGGTATTTTTTATATTTAGTATTTCATTTGACTGATGTATCTATTTTTTCTATTGTGTCTTCTATGCCTAATATCCTCTCTTCTATTTCTCATAGTCTGTTGGTGATGCTAGCATCTGTTGTTCTCGCACTCTTCCCTAGTGTTTCTATCTCCTTGATTCCCTAAATTTGTGTTTTCTTTATTGCTTCCACTTCCATTTTCAGGTATTGAACTATTTTAGCCAACTCTTATACCTTTTGAATTGTATTTTTCTGGGTTTATTTAAGGGATTTATTCATTTCCTCTTTAAATGTCTCTACTATATAACATTGAATTTGAGATCATTTTCTTGGGCTTCAGTTATGTTAGATTAGACAGGGCTTGCTGTGATAGGATCTTTGTGTTCTGTAGGTGCTATATTGCCTAGTGTTAGGATTCTACTTCAGCCTGTCTGATGTCACTGCTTACCTGCCATGGGGCATGGCCCTGCCCAGGGCCATGTAAAAGGACAGATTCTCCATTGGCTCTCTCTCTTTCTACTCTTACTCTCTCTCTCTCTCTCTCTCTCTCTCTCTCTCTCTCTCTCTCTCTCTCTCTCTCTCTCTGTGTGTGTGTGTGTGTGTGTGTGTGTGTGTGTGTGTGTGTCTACCCCCCATGTGCGTATCCAGAGATGGTTTCTGTATATCCTTATTAAACCTCTTACATGGCTCTCTTTCGTAGTGTGATTCCACCCCTCTGTACAGCTCTGCCCATTCACCACTAACCTCTGCCACCCACTTTTTAACACCTAGCCTATTGTCTCTGTTCTTATGCTGTCCTCTAGCCATCTGGTTGTCCCTGTATGTTCCTGCTTAACATGTCTGCTTGCTGACCTCTGGAAGAGCTCCTGGACAATGCTTTGTGACTGGATGAAGCTGATGTATCAGACTTGGTGACCATACACCTGACCAATGAAGGTTGAGGACAGCTCTCACCTCAGGCCACCTGAACATGTCCCTGGCTGCTGGTAGAAGAAAGAGCTAGGACAGGGAATGGACAAACCTGGATGAAGCTGGGGGATCCAGATCTATAGCCATTGGTGAGATCCGGACAATGGGAGTCAGGACAGTGGCAGCGCAGGGCAGCTTAGCATGTCCCTGGGTGACTAGTACATCTTTTTTTAGTAGTTTAATATATTAAGATCCAGACCTCAAAGAAATATTTTGATTTATTTATTTACCAATTTTTGGTTATTTTCTCAGTGGTTTGTCAAAAATGCTTAAATTTTTGTACATATTTGAGGGTATAGTCCATGCATAGTGAAGGGTTTGTGATGGCAACAGCGGCTAGAGCTTTAAGAACTCTGCAAGAGGCAAGTGGCCAAATTGCATCTACCGTCAGAAGAGGCAAATAGATGCAAGGTGGTGCTCAGCTTGCCCTCTCCTTTCTTACATATTTAGTCAAGGATCCCAGATACCAGAGGTTTTCTGAAATCTTAATAAAAGTCTTCATGATTGTAGAAGTTACATTTTACAAGCCCACAAAAGTAGCACCAAATGGACAATGATAGCAAATTCCATTGCTGGCTGGAAACGCAGCCTGCTGGCTTTCTGAACCATCTAGAGGTGACTGCTACAGCTGAATAACCAGATTTGAAAAGAAGAGAACACTTACCCAGTCATTCTTTTCCAGCAAGGCCAGAGCTTCACACGGATTAGCATTTCACCTCCTTTTTGTCTGGTGAAGAAAGTGAGCTTTCTCTTTCATGGAACTAATCACTTTACCAATCAAAGCTGCTTCCTCTGCAAGTACTTTGTCTGCATTCTGAATATCACACACCCTCTTTTCCTAGCCAAATAGTATTTTTAATTTATCTCTGCTGTCTCTCACTATAGCTGACTAATAAATAATGAGTAGATGCAGTGCTATAACTTACAACAAAATGCCCCTTCCACCAAACAACGTAATCTTTTACTTTTCACTCAACTCAACCACATTTTCTGAGCATGAGCAGCAGGAAGAACTAGTAAGAAAGTGACATGAATGGTGACTAGCATTGTCTCTTCCTGAGTAAATGAGTTTGGAGCTGCTCTTACATACTACTCCAGGTGTCCCTTGAGCCCCTTGCCCTCACCCACAGGCTGGACGCCTTGGGAGGAGAAGCAATAGTTCATGTCTAAAAATGGCCTCTAAAACACTCTCAGAAGTATGTCTACTAGGAGATTTCAAATTCAGTTAGGCTGCCAGACAATGGAGAACAACAATTGCATTTCCTTAATGTCACTTGCACACCAGTGTCCAGGAAGTTAGTGACGACATGTTTGGGCAGTGATGCTCTACCTCAGCTAAGTCACATAGAGGTCAACAAAGAATCTTTTTAGTCATCTACAAACACCTCCACAAGGATTTAAAGTGCGTCACTCTATGAGCAACTAAAGTGAAAACTAACAAAGGAATTGCTTTGTTAACTTAGTTTTTTTCTTTAATCTGTCTTCTATATTTGAGTTTCCTAAAACAAATATTTCCAATTTCAAATTATTTGTGTGGTTGTGATGTTACAGTACTCTTCTGAGAGATAATAGTGACAGAGATGATGACATGGAATAATTTAAGATATCCAAGACTATAGGTTAACTCACAAAATTCCACAGCATTTTTCTACATAAACCTCTTTTTTAGTATTATACATGAATATTTGAACTAAAAGTTTTTACATTTACAGCATTTTAAAGAAAAAGTTAATCTTTATTTTCTTTTCAAAATATTTAATTTGAATTTATAAAATGAAAAATATATTGTTTTAATAAATATGTTACATAACATAGTAAATATATTTTGAACTTATTATTTTACAACTTGCCTCATGTTTTTATGGAATACATTTACCATAGGCTTTTATTACTATTTTTAAAAATGGATTATTTATTTAAAAGCAAATTTTATTTGCAATTATGAATAAGTTATTCATGACTCTAGTTAATACACTGCAACTGAGTTCCATTCTTGGCAGGCAGAAGATAGATAAGATTCAACCAGAGGACAACCTAATCCAGACCCAAAGGCTTGGTAGTTTAGTAGCAGAGAAATGCATACATACATACATATATACATACATACATACACTCACACACACACGCGCGCTCATATATCCAAAATTATAACCCAAATCTGTACTTGGTGTATTAAAAGAATTTTTTAAAGGACTATGAAGGAAATATTCAATTGCAACTGTGATTATCTAGGAAGACGATGAACCAAAGAGCATTTTAAACCAGGTACGAACATGAACAGGATACTCTTGAGCAGAGACGTAGGAAAGGAGGAGACACAGGACCCCAGACACCACAACTACACAGGAGAGAGAGTGCACACGCTAGAATGCCCACAGGAACATGTATAAGTGTGAGAAGAATGTGGGAAGTGGCTGGGAAGTGAGGTGTGTGTGCCTACAAAGCATTCTGGAAACTTAAAAAAATGATGAAAATAAACAAACAGCAAGAAAGGCTAAGATTTTTTTTCTTTAAAAAGGTGATACAGCCATGCCTCCTGTTTGCATAAATAAGAAATTTATGACAATTGTGTCATTTTCATAAAAGTGAATGCCACCACCAACTCAAAAAGAACAAAGTGGTAGCAGAATTAAATCTACACTTCTGTAAGTTGAAAACTATTATAGTTACATATAAATTGTAACAATTGCCGGGTGGTGGTGGCGTACATGCCTTTAATCACAGCACTCGGGAGGCAGAGGCAGGTGGATCGATGTGAGTTCGAGGCCAGCCTGGTCTATAAAGTGAGTCCAGGACAGCCAAGGCTACACAGAGAGACCCTGTCTCGAAAAACTAAAAAAATAAAATAAATAAATTGTAACAATTTTCTTTAATATTAGAAGTTTTCTTGTGTTTGTGGATTTTGCTCTTTCAAAATTATTGAAAAAAGATTGCTTCAATTAGATGCCAAAAAAGAGTCTTTTAATTGATATTACTTGTGATTTAGTCCCTAAAGCATTAATTTGAAATACATGGATAACATACCATAATAGTAATATTCAAATACACGCTATTAAATTTTGTAACAACTATTTCAAAGAGATTCCTAGTCATATAGAAATACTTCTTTTCAAGAATGGACCTTAATGTTCATAAATTTCACAAAATAGGTTTGTAAAAAAAAATTAGGCTACAGGTATATGCTTTGAATATAATTTCTATGTTTTAAACATACTATTTTCATATCATTCATCTTTTAATATAAAAATATAATTTCCTTGGTATAATTATACTATTCATTAAAAAAGACATTCTTTGTGCATATGAAAAATCTAAGCACATTTTTTTCATTTTAAGTTTTCATTTGCTATTAAAAATAGTTTCTTAAACAATTATATTTTCTACAAGTTTGTATTGCAAATAACAAAAAAATACTATCTCCAATTGAATTTTTGTGATCATTTATGTACCTAAAATGTCATGTAAGCTACATATTAGTACCTTGGAGATTTGGAACTTACTAGGAAATAGTCAGTTTTACGAGGACTGCTATTATATTTTTATGAGGCTATTTGACCTCCAAAGAAGTCTGTTATTATCTGAAAACAATGTTCAATTTGCAAAACTAGCTTCAGTCATTTTAAAGGGTCCCAGGTACAGGGACACACATGATATTTTGGGTATAGTTGCTGTTGTTTATAGAGGGCTTTGTAGTGGTCGAAGTGGTGCCTTCCATTTTTCTCTTTTAACAGTTGTGTTGCTGATCTCACAAATCATATTTCAGTTGGAAATGAAAGGTACACGGCTGCCAGCATTTTGTTAGAAATAATGACACACTTTACTACCTGTAAGTGCTGACTGAGTGCTTCTGCCTCTTCTTCCCAAGGTGACTGTAACGCAGATTGATGAAAGAGTCTGCAGGACGACAAAGGTTAAAGAGGCAGACCCAGAGCTAGAAGCTGGCCTGACACTGATGGAGTGGACGGCAACGGGTATGCCCACATTATTGTCCTACCCTCTGATAACCAGTGTAATATGAAAACTGACTACAGAAGAAAGGGACAAATTAAATCCATTAATCAAGCATATCTCTGCTAAACAGTTGTTCTAAAGAGATGAAACAAATGAAAAATTTACTATTTGTTTTCCTGCTTCAAGGATGAGGAAGAAAATTAATTATAAAGTACTGGCCACACTATTAGTTAAGTTTTTCTTGAGGAAACTATTTATTGCTTTGTCAAAGGACAAATGAACCTCATTAAGGAGATTAGTTTCAGTCAGTAGTTTCACATTAGGACAAACTAATAATACACACTTCAGAAGCTACCCTGAGTAAAATTAGGAATGTTGAGATCCATTTTTTATTTCTTAATTTACGAGCTGTTAGAAAATGACCACTCTATTAGGTATCACAAGAAGCGAAGGATGTCAGAGGAGCCCAACCCTCTAGCCCGAGTGCCTGAAAGAGAAGCCTCCTAGTGCTGGCTTTGGGAGCTGTGTGATGATGAACTCGCAGATGCAGGGGCTGTAACTCGGCCACGGCATTTTACCCTTACGTTGAAGCGTGTCAAGCAGAGCTCCATGCCAAAAGCAATTTTTGATAAGCTCCTTCACAAGCTTTTCCTTCTCAAAGTGTTTTAAGTGCCGAGGACAAATAGCAAGCTGACATCTCGCATTCAGAACCCCCCCCCCCCCGCTCCAATCCACACAGTGCAAGGCAAGAAAAAGAAAACACATTTTCTTGCTATCGGTCCTGTCGGGCTAGCGGGGTTGAGGCTCCCCATACTGCTGCAGTGAGTGCAGGTGAGTTCCAAGTACTCATTTAACCCCTGGCCTTTTGTCCAGGTGGCTAACAAGGGGGCCAATTATTGTTCTCTGTGAGAGAGGGGGAGAGGATGCAGACACCTATCTTCAAAACTAGGAACAAAATCATACCCCTTTCAAGGAGTGTACGAATCAATTCTGAAATAATGACTTTTTTTGGAATCAACTGACCCAGGCTGCATTTAGACTGCTGACCCAGAGAGAAAGGGCCACACATCTGATTTGCCAGTCCTTTGAGCCATAGAAGACATCCCCATCCACTTCTGACCTCCTTTAGTTTATAGGAGTCTTTTGCTTATTTGGGAAAGCAAGCATCATTGACATCTATCTACCTTCCCTTTTCCTTTGGCTTGACCTTTTATCCTCTCTAGTTCAGCAGGAGCTTTAGGGGCCCAGGGCTTGAATCAATGAGATCACAGTGGCTTCAGAGTTCAGTGATTCAGCCACTAAGCTTTCCTGTGGTGATGAAGGTAAGGTATCCAAGTATTTTTCTTAATGCACAATTAATGTTTTTTCTTTGGATTTTTTTCTCATGATATCAACAGTATGCCAGCATCTTCATTAAAATTGAAAACTTTTATGAGCTCATAAAAGAGATTTACTTGAACTAGCTAATGAGTGGATGGGGACTTGTCAACTTGATTCAATGTTTTCTGCTTTAAAAATATGTGACCCATTGAAGGAAAGATATGGATTATATGGGTCTTAAGAACTATAAGTTATAAGAAGTCCTCTGAAGAAAAATTAATACAAACTTATAAATTATAAATATGAACATCTTTCTATTTGTTTAGGTTTTTAAGACTCAAACTTCAAAAATAGAATATAGGTATAATTGTTTTGTATGGGAAATGATGCAATAAACACAGGAAGTAAGGTAAAGGCATGAGTAATGGCAATAGTAAGGATATAGGTAATCTGCAAGATTTGGGGCTAACTGTTTTGAGCCCTATGTGTGTGTTCACACATACATAGAGGCATAAATGTCTAAGTTACTGTTCTATTGCTGTGAGAAGACACCATGACCAAAGCAAAGTATAAGAGAGTAGCATTAAAGTGGGGCCTTGCTTATACTTTGGGAGGATCAGTCTGTGGTCATCACGCTGGGAAGCAGACAGACATGGCACTGGAGCACTAGGTGAAATTTTTGCATCCTGATCCACAGGCAACAAGTAGCAGGAGACTTCACCCATAGCCACATACTTCTTCCAACAAGGCCGCACCTCACACCTCCTCGTCCTAATCCATCTCAGTTTCAACAAGAGACCAAGAATTCAAGCATATGTCCCAACAATGATCTTTCTAATTCAATCCACTACAGTAAATATATGTGTGTGCTGCCGCCTTTACAGACGATCTCCAGAGACTGAAAGCATCTTACTATATTGCTCTACATCTTTTTATTTTGGACGTAGTCTCTCGTATGGAACCAAGGATTTGTAGTCTTGACTATACTGTTGTCCTGACAAGCCTTCAGGATCCTCTGGCTGCACTTCCAGCATTAGGATTACCGACATAGGATTACAACCTCAGCTGAGGCTAGGCCTATAATCTCAGGCCTATCCTTTCCCAGTAAGTACGTTATCCATCTTATCTCTCTAGTCAATGAGAGGTTGTCTGTTTGTTATTTGTTATAGTATAGAATGCTGCATAGATAGTCAAAGAGCTGGGACTTAAAACACTTTTTCTAAATGAAAGGGAGCCATTCCTGAACATAGTAGGCTCCTAGCACTGCTGGGCCTCTCAGTGCTTGTTGAAACTTACAGAATAAACCCACTGTTGCAGGTCTAAAAACGGCAAGGAAGGACAAGAGTTTAGATGATAATCATGAATAAGAAGAGTAATCCCCCAGCAAAGGCCTGGTTGAGCACCATTAGAGTACTAACAGTTACTTCTGCACTAGGGATAAAATTGAAAATTTAAATACGCAGTGAGCTAAGTCACAATCCCAACTTTAAACAGTGGATGTACCCACTGCAGTGCTAGCTACAAAGGGACTAGCATGACAAAGGGGAATTCAAAATGAGTATGTTAATGCCTGTCAAGCCATTTTATTGCTGCAATAAAAAATAATAATAAATAATGACAAAACTGTATGAATACATTGGTAGGATTTCCCCTAGTATCTCCAAAGTGATCTGTGTGAGAGCCACCAAAACCTGAGTTTAGGCAACATCTAGTAAATTACCCCCCACTTGCAATCAAAGGTTTAGTAACGGCCTTCAAATGTATCTTTTAGAAATCAATGTACATCTGCCATAAAGATATTCCAAATAATATTTCTAGGTTGCAGTGGTTTGAATAAGAATAGCCTGCACAGCCTCATCTATTTGAATGCTTAGTAACCAGGAATGGCACTATTTGGAAAGGATTAAGATGTGTGGCTTTACTGGAGAAGTGTGTCACTATAGGTGGGCTTTGAAGTTGTCACTGTAGGTGGGCTTTGAAGTTTCAAAGGTCCAAGAGCCAAGCTAGTCTCCTATTCCCCCCCATCTCTCTCTCTCTCTCTCTCTCTCTCTCTCTCTCTCCTCTCTCTCTCCGCCTCTCCTCTCCTCTCTCTCTCTCTTCCCTCTCTCTCATCTCCTCATCTCTCTCCCCCCTCTCTCTCTCCTCTCTCTCCTCCTCTCTCTCTCTCTCTCTCTCTCTCTCTCTCTCTCTCTCTCTCTCTCTCTCTCTCTCTCTCTCTCTCTTTCCCTGCTGCCTCCAGTACCATGTCTGCCTAGGCACCATCATGCTCATTATCATAATGATAATGAACTAAACATCTGAAACTGTAAACAAGCCACAATTAAATATTTTCTAAGAGTGGCCTTCCCCATAGTAACTCATATCAGCAAGAGAAGAGTGACTAAAACAGAGGTGTTATCAATTTTTTCCAAGTATTTAATGGTAAGTCAGTATAATAAGCAAATAAATCCTTGTCCTCAAGAAAGTCAGTGGGTAATTGTGACACAATCACCACTGATATATTAAGGTACCACCAAATAATACTGTGTGAGTGAATGGCTGTATAAATGTAAAATTTGACACCCTCCTCTCCATCTGAAAAATCTGTCAGAGCTAAATATTTGGGAAAATATTAGGTAGCATGTTTCCTCTAACAGACATCCATATTTCCACTTAAAAATCTCTGGGGAAAAAATGAATTTTAAATGCTGTCTAGCCTAGATAAAATCATGCTACAGGACTAGAGTTTGTGAAATTTGGGGGTGAGGTACATGGAGTACAGGCTTAAATGTCTGAACTTTATTCTGTAAGCTATAGAGGTATGCTGATTTTGTGAGTAAAATGACACAGAGTTGGGACTTCTTTTTTTATGTGTGGAAAGGTAACTGCATGAAATTGAAGAAGATGAAAGGTAAATATTTCAAGACAGATGAACGTTGCTTATTCTAAAGTTATTTCTTAAGAAAAATTAACACATGCATAGCTATAATCACTCTCCAGCAGTCCTTTCATATATAATTAAGAGTTAAAAAAATGTTACCATCAGCCTCATATCACTGACAGGTCACACACTGACTCCATCTTGCTTATTTCAACGCTGCCGAGCAGATGAACCTCTAAGTTCAAGGCCAACCTGGTCTACAAGCAAGTTCCAGAACAGCGAGGGCTACACAAGAAAACCTTGTCTTAATCCACCCTCCCAAACAAATGAATATATATATGCTTTCATTGGCAAGCTTATCCCACATCTACCTTCTCATATAATCTATAATCTAACTTAATAGAAGCACTTATTCTTCAAATAATTAGAAACATAGATGTGAATATATTTCTTAAGAAGTGATTAGTCTCCTTGGGATGGCAAATGACAATGTCAGTTGGAGCCTAAGTACTTCTCACCTCTTTTGGACTTGTCCCAGAAAGACACACATGCTATGTACTCACTTATAAGTGGATTTTAGCCATATAGTACAGGATAAACATACTACAATGCACAGACCCAAAGAAGATAAATAACAAGGAAAAATGCTTAAATCTCACTTAGAAGGGAAAATACACTAGATTGAGGTAGTGGTTGAAGAGAGGAACAAGGAGGGAGAGGAAGTGCAGAGATAGATAGGCAGAGACCAGACTTGAGACTGGAGGGGGCACGGACAGAAGTAGAGAGAAGGGAAATAGGGCAGGGGCATCTCTGTGACAAGCTAGAGACCTAAATCGGGGTAGGCTCCTGGGAAGATATGAGACAGACTCTAACAGAGACTACTAGTAGCAGGGACCATAGAAAGTGAACAGGACACCCTCTACTTAGACAAGTATACTAGTAGAGAGAGGGAAAAACAAACCCACCCAAAAAAACTTCAACCCAAAACTCACCCTGCCTACAAGATGTGCAGGGATAAAGATAGAGTAGATAGAGCAGAGATTGAGGGACTGGTCAACAAAGGCCTGGCCCAACCGAAGACCCAGCCTATGGGAGAGAGCCAACTTCTGACAGTATTAAGGATACTCTACTATGCTTGCAGCCAGCAGAGCTGTCCTCTGAGAGGCTCCACCAAACAACACTTCGAAACAGATGGTGAGCATTGGACAATAAGTAGAGAGTCTTGTGGGAAAATGGGGGAAAGAGAAGAGGATCTGAAGGAGACAGGGGCTCCACAAGAAGACCAGCAGAGCCAACTATCCAGGGTCCAGAGTGGCTTACTGAGACTGAAGTGCCAAGCAAGGACCTCTCATGGTCTTCACCTAGGCCCCCTACAAACTTGTAGCCAATGGGCAGCTGAGGCTTCATGTGAGTCCTTTAGTAATGGGAGTGGGGGCTATCTCAGACATGGACTCTGTTGCCAGATATTTGATCACTTACCCCTGATGGAACTACCCTGCCAGACCACAGGGAAGAGGACAACCTCAGTCCTGATACAATTTGATGAGCTGGGGTAGATGGGAAATAAGGCTCCCCTTTTCTGAGGAATAGGAAAGGAAGATGGGGGAGAGGAAGGGTGGATAGGACTGGGAGGTGAGGAAGGATGGGGCAACAAACAGGATATAAAGTGAATAAATAAATAAATTAATTAATTAATTTATAAAGTGTTAAGTCATGTATAATAAACAAATGAGTTACTAAGTTTTTCCCTTCTCAAAAAAATTACCCACAAAGCACATATGAATATATTAATGTTTATTTATATAAATAATTTTCATTTACTGTTTATTTATATGAATGATAATTTATGCTGATATATTAAAGAATAAAGTCCAGGTTCTGGTTCTCTGGCTTACTTTGTGAATTTCACTGGTTAGTTATCTAAACACTAGCTGCAGGGCTTAGGAACGGACTTTTCCTATCTGCATTGCAACTTCTTTGTAACCTACATGAACATAACTACAGAACTGCAGAATGAAAATGAATATTAAAGAGATCATCTATGTAATGTGCTCTATACAAGTTTTGGTATAATATAATCATTCAATAAATGTGAGGTCTTATCTTTATGATATTGGTACTATCTGAGCATCATTACTTTTATCTGTTAAATGATGCTATTAATCATTGAATTTCTTCCAGAAGTATCATGAATCTTAGATGATCTATTTTTTATGAAAGCACTGTTTATTCTCTAAGGCACTACTTAAGTGGAAAATATTACAAGGATAACTAAAGCGGCTTGTTCATTCATCAGTAGCTGTTCAATGAGTCAAGCCTTCCTATTCTGATTAGTTGCAATAGTTGGGTGTGGAGATTAGATTTCCAACTCTCGGCTATAGTAAAGGAGTTTTTAGTGCAAGTGTTTGGGATAACTCAGAGTGGCAAAGGCAATCTTCCAAGATATTCATTGAGGTTAAACCCAAGATTTAATCTGACAAAAACTCTTACTGTCTTTTTCTATCAAAATCCCTTTTCTTACTGCGGGTCACCCTCATTCATTTAACCAACCCCAGAGCACATGGCAACTAGAGTCTGTAAATCTACAACCTCATGGCACCAGGTCCTTGGAGAAATAGAATTTCTCTGTAAGCTGCACAAGGGAAATTCTGGGTAGAAGAATTAAAACACCCTATATAATATTTCTGTTATGGTAACAGTATATTCTTTACATAAATATGGTGTGAAAACCTACTACATTCCAGGTCAGGCACTGCATCCATATACATAGAAATCAAGAACATATGGTCTATAATCAATAGAAAATTTGGAGAAGTATGAGGAAGAAAACACATAAAATCTGGTGAAGTGTGGAGTTTGTTTTTTCCAGAAGTATAATGTTGAGTGAACAAAACCCCTAACGTTTTTCACTACCCTGGGTAGTTAGATGAGTGTATGCATTAGCTAAGAAATAATGCAATCATCACTCTGTAAGCCATCCTCCAGCTAGAGTATGCATGATGACCTACAGAGTACACTACATTTGCTCCCATACTACTTAAACAATAGCCAGGATTCTGTTGAGATCCTTACCCAATAAGCTGTGAACCATCAAATAATGCTGTTTTCGCTAAAAGTTATGGAATATATATATATTTCTTCAAACATACAAGGAATTTCTATTGATAATACTTCCACTGACATATCTCTATTGCAAAATTAAAAAAAAAATACTGAGAAACCTGTACTTTTAATGCTGGTTACAAATATATATATATATATATATATATATATATATATATATATATATATATATATATATATATATCCTGTAAATGAGGACAAAATCAAAATCAAATTCACCTAATATTATTTACAGTTAACTTGTGCCTAAATATGAGGCTGTTAGTGAGAGGTTTAAGTGGAAGTCTTATTTTACCTGTCTTGTTTTTTTTTTTTTTTTTTTTTTTTTTTTTTTTTTTTTTTTTTTTTTTTTTTTTATCTATAAAACAGAAAATCACTGCAGATAAAAGTGAACAAGCATTGTCACATCTGTGCCAAATCTGATGTTGGTGCAATCTTATTATACCACTTTTCCTGGTGGTTTTCATGTTGTATACATTATCTTAGTATTTATACTTTTCTCCCTTGCATCGATTACCAGCTTAATGTTTAGTAATGCTCACTCTGTTGGTAGTGATATTTCTACCCTTATCCCTGAATGTAATGTTGCATATATCACTTTGTTTAATTTTTGTTCACTAACTAAACTGTGAACAAATCTCAACAATATCTACACAGACTGAGTTTGGGAGTTAGCTTTTTCTTTTTCTTTTTAAAAAATTTTTAATTTTTCATAATTTATTCATATTACATCCAAATTGTTACCTCCCCACACACATACTCATATCATCCTGTTCCCATCTCTCCCCGTTCCTCTCCCCTAGTCCTCTGACAGGTGTAGAGGAATGTTAATTCAGAACTCAACTGTCCAGGCAAGGGATCATAGGCAACGATCTTCCAGGTGTATGCGATCTGGCTATAATACAAACATGACCTTAATCCGGGAGACAATGCAAACAGACTTGAGTTCAAGGCCAGCCTAGTATAGAGCAAGTATCAGGTAAAGAAAAGCTTAGGTACAGGTGTGGTGGTACATGCCTTTAGTCCCAAACAAAGGTAAAGTTAGTTTGTAGAAGGAAGCAGAAATCAGAGATTTAACCAAATAGGATACACCCAACTCTCATGAGAAGAGAAAGGAAAGTGAAGCTACTTAAGAGGCAATTTTACACCATGGAATACTACTCAGCTTTTAAAAACAAGGAAATCCAAAAATTTGTGGACAAATGGATGGAACTAGAAATGATCATACTGAGTGAGTTAACCCAGGAGCAGAAAGACTCACATGGTATATACTCACTTATAATTGGACACTAGGCCAAAAGGCATGTCCCATGAAAGTCTTCACTTACCAAGAGATTGGGATAGATGTGAGGACATCCTATTGGGACTCTAGGTGAGAGAAATATAGGATAATGGGGAAATAGAAGGATCCAGAGGGTCCTAGAAACCTACCAGAAGAACATCATGACAGGTGGATCTGGGCCTAGGGAGATCTGCTCAAACTACTGCACCAACCAAGGACAGTACAAGCAGTAAACATCAAACTCCTACTCAGATCTAGCCAATGGACAGGACATTCTCCACAGTTGTGTGGAGAGTGGGGACTGCCTCTGACATGAACTCTGGTGCCCCATATTTGAAAACTTCCTCTTGGGGGGGAGGCTTGGTAGCACTCAGAGAAAGAATAAGCAGGCTACGAAGATGAGACTTGATAGACTATGACCATGTAGTCAGAGAGAAGCTTCCCCTTGGTCACAGACCTAGGAGAGGGGAATAAAGTTGTTTCCCTTCATCAAGGGTGTAACGTGGCAAACTCAATAGAGTGAAAGTGGGAGGGAGGGAGGAATAGGAGGATACATGTGATGGGATAACAATTGAGTTGTAATCTAAATAAGTTAATTAAATTATTTTAAAAAGAGGCAATTTTTCTGAGAGATGAGGCAGTTTTACCAGGATGTAATAGAGAGATGTGTTGCAGAGAGAGAACTCATGTGAAGACAGGAACAGGCCAGAAAATGAGAAGTCAGAAGATTCTAGCAGATTTGCTGAGTTAGTTTGAGGCCAGGCTGAGCAATTCCAGGCTGAGACAGCAGCTGAACTAAATAAATCAACTGGGAGAAGAGTTTGAGCCAGAACAGCTGAGTTGAACCAGCCAGCTCAGAGCTCAGAATGAACAAGTAAGAGTTGGCTTACTAAGCAGTAAATCTCAAAGACTAAAAACAGTCTAGGCCTAGGTTAGATTATACAGAGGCTGGAAGCTTCCAGGTCTAGGCTTAGGTTAGCAGAAGGAGGCAGTAAGCCTTACAAACAATTGAGTAAGGAGAATAAAAGTTACTTTTACAGACATGGGGCCCTCCTCCCCTACCATCTGACCCCGACCTCTCAGGTCTCATTAGGAATTCCTGCATCTTCTCCATCTGAGGTCACATGAGGCTGCCCCGCCAAGGGGAAGTGATCAAATCACAGGCACTGGTTGGAAGCTATTCAATAAAATCGAGTAATGTGAACAAGCATGAGGTAATCCATATAATTGATTCCAGTCAGATTCTGTTACAAAAAACAAATGAACAATACCCAAATGTGTTATGTAGGTGCTTCCATGCTTTAAGTGGGAGATCAAAGAAGCAAAGGAATGTCTTCAGTGCCCTGTTACATGGGAGTTTTGAGTAGCTTGCCTCCTCCCATGACATCAGTTGAGATGTTTTCACCTCAGAAAAGCAGACTAGATGGAATAAGCTGGTGATTACTTATTTCACTTTGGAGCATAATGTCAGAAGAGTCATAAAGTTGTTTCCCTTCATCAAGGGTGTAACGTGGCAAACTCAAGGGTGGCCAGGCAAAAACAGCTCAACTTTCCAGCAAGTTAATTGGATGCCATTGGGTACCATCTCTGTGGACCATTTCCTGTAAGAGAAGGATTCTTTTCTGTGACCTCGAAAGCAGTGAAAACCTATTTGGCTCAATTTCATCTTTTCCAGAAGAACAGATCCAAAGAGAAATTACAAAGAAAATGTAATAGCATTTTTACTCCTTTCTGCTGGAGGGTTTTGCGATGTGACTGCTTTAAAACTTACTATTTTGCAAAAGCCAATTTTCTTCAAGAGGCCGTTGGCACTCAAATCAGCAGCACAATAAACTTGCCAGAACCGGACTATGTTTGATAATGAAAAAAAATCACTACAATTCTATAAAGCAGAGTGACTGGCTTTGTGATATTATTTATTTATTTCACTATACAATACATGTTGGAATTGAGAGGAAATGGGTGTTCCTGGTTTAAGTTCAATGCTTAATCCACCATTTGGTGAACCCCAAAGCGGGTACTCTATTACACTTTCAGCATAGGCAGCATCATAAAGGTTGATGACTCAGACAGCCAAAACTGACAGCCTCAATTCAAACCTCAGTTCTATCACTTACCTGCTGGGTAAAAGTGCAACTTTGCTTTGCCTCTTTCTTCTATAAGATGAAAAAGATATTGTGTTCTTGTGAAGATGGGTTGTAATATAGGTGATGTCATGTATATTTGTATGTGTAGATGTGAGCATTTGCACAAGTGGTGGCATGTGCCGAGTTTTAAATCCCAATTAACTGCTCAGAGCCTGGTAAATACTTCAAATGGGACTGTAGAACCATTTGATTTCAACTGTTGTTGAGCATTGTCCAGCTGAGTTGGCTTAGTTTTACTCTCATCTTCCACTGAGCCCTCTTAGAGCAGAATCATAGCACCTGTAGCTGTTCAGGTGCTCATATCAACTCATACATTTTGCAATAGTCTTCTGGGCAATGTCTACCCTTTACTATCTTTGCTCAGGAGTAAGCCTTTCAAGGCTGGCATGTTTACCAATCACATGAGCCTGAGTTCCTTATGCATAAATCCACTTTTTAAGATTTGGTGACACTGTATTTCGTGTTTTGTTTTCTCTTGCTCCAGAATAATTATTTTCCTGGTTATTGATCATGGGCTTATGTGTATTTTGGATGTCTACCTTTAATATTTTCCCCATATATTGCTTCAGATGACATTCAAATTTCTTTCCCTACCCCTATCCTCTTTTTTTCTGCATTTTAAATTTCACAGTAAAGTTTGATGGATTTGAGATATTTGGGAGGGTCAAAGGGATGATAGCTATGGGTATAATTTCACTCTTCTGCATGTGGACATCCAGTTTCCTATGCACCATTTATTTAGAATGTTACAGTTCCTCTAGTATGTTTGGCATGCCTATCAAAGATCAGATAGCTGCCATTATATGTTCTAGGTTTGTGTCTTCTATCCTGGCTCATTGATCAATATGCCTGTTTTTGTGCCAGTGCCATACTCTTTTCACCACCGTAGCTCTGTACTTTTACTTGGAATATCATATGATAATTACTCCAGGGTTATTTTGTTGTTGTTGTTGTTGTTGTTGTTGTTGTGTTGTTCATGAATGCTTTGGGTTATTTTGTGTTTCATAGCCTCACACCACCAGCTACAGTTCCCTCTAGTAGGACTCTTATAAGACTGGAAGTGTTATCAGTTAAACATGGATGAGGAGGGGCCCATCAGGCCTTGCCTTCTCTGCTGAACTACTAGAGACTGGTGGATTCTGAGGACAGAGGGTCATCCACTGACTTTTAGTTGCGCACCCACTGGTGAGGCCACCACACTTCAATGGAAAGTTCCAAACTCATCAGAAGAGAGATATGTTCAGAATAGTCTCAGAGGAATGACAGAAGAAAGCAAAAAGACATCAATGTACAATGGAAGCTTCCAAGGGGAGGAGGAAGCTTCACAGGGGGGACAGGGTGGTCTGGGGGACAGGAGAGCCTACTTACATGTCATCAGAATGTTATTAGATGATGTATCAGTAAAGGCAGTTCTGACAGAAGTGAAAGGAAAGTAAAAGAACAGACGCCAAGGACAAGCATAAAGGCCACCTTTGCTGTAAAGTAGCAAAGAACTAAACTAAATTATGCTCATGTCCACAGGCTTTATGAAAGGGAAAATTTCAGAGAACTGGACTATTTTACTGAAGAAATTTCTAAGCTACCATGCATTAAAGATGTTCTATGCTCCTCCCTGGGGAAGATCGTTTCTCTCACTCCCAGGACTCCTAAATTGCTCTACTTCATTGTATGAGTGGGATTTGAGGGAGGGAAGGAATTGGGGAGATGATGTAATTATATTATAACCTCAAAAAAATAATTGAAAAAAATTTAAAGGGCTGTGTGGCTTCCTTTAGTTGAATGCAGCGTATAAAGAAAGAAGAACATAAAAATGTTCAATGTACTCAGTCTAGCTATATAAAGAATTACAATACGTGTTTGAGAAAGAATAGCAATGTTTTTGCCAAGTTACTATTTGATAAAAATAAAACAAACAGTATAATCAGAAGGACATTCAATGCCATTCATGGAAGAAATGGGAGTGGGACCACACATATAAGTCGCTTTGCTCATTGCTGTGACCAAATACCTAGCAAGGGTGGCTGAGGAGAACAGTCTGTTTTGTAGTTCAACATGTCATGCAAAGAGTAGCCCTGGGAAAGGGAGGCAGCTGGTCACATTTTTCCTGCTGTCAGGAAGTTCCAGAAGATGTATGTTGGTGCTCTACTTGCTTTCACGTTTTCTTCAGTCTGGACCCAGCCCATGGACGGCTGCAGTTCTCACTTCAAGCAGATCTTCCTACCTCAGTTAACCAAATCAAATTCCCTTCTAGATGTTGCCAGGAGTCTGATTCCTAGGCGGTTCTAGTTAATGTTCAGCTTGCACTCAGTGTTAGCTACCTTCAAATCCATAGTCAGTCAATAGATCACTGAGGTTGTCTCTCCCATGAGGGGCTTAGAGAATTAAGCTTTACTTGCTACAAAGGTTAAGAGTGAACACATTGGAAGGATTTAGAAAGCAAGCCTATGGACATGGCAGTGAGGGATTTTCTAGATTAGATTAACTGTTGGGGGAAGTTCCACTTTGAAATAGGCAGCACCATTCCCTAGGCTTGGGTCCCAGCCTGAGTGCAAAAGAGAATGACAGTTGACCATGAGCAGTTACCATACTGATTCCTGACTGTGTGTACCCTACATGGCCAACTGTCTCAAGATAAGATGCCCAGGACCTCCTTGCCTTGACTGAGTGTGCTGTTGAACTATCATCAATAAAAATGAACCAGTTATTCCTTTCAGTTACTATTTTTTCAAGTCAAGTATCTATCACAGCAAAAGAGAAATATACCACAATAGGTGCTGAGCCATTGTTGTTGTTTGTTTGAGAAGATACGTTTTGATGAGCATAGGGCCCTTATGGTTTATGGCCTGGATCTTCTAACATCTTTGCCTCCCAAATCTGATGCATTACCTCCATCCAACTCATTAGTCCAGTGAAGCCTCACACAGCTGGATCCAACACTCAGTTACAAGCTACAATCCTGGACAGCATCTGCACTGTGCTAATTTTGTAAGTATGCAGAATGAAAGAAGGCATGGTTATATTCCATTGTAATTTCAAAAGACATGTTTCACAGACTAGAGAACAATGTAAAACTTATTTTTAGGGATGGAATACTCATGTATATCCCCATAAGTAACTCCTTTCTTTACTTTCTAATAAGGAACCCAAATAAACTAATTTGTTCACTAAGCAAGAAAGGTGAAATTTTTTTTTTTGTAGTCCCAGGCCAGCAGTACATTATCTAGGGAAAATATACATTTTTCACATGTTCTAAGGAAAAGTCATGCAACTATCCACATAATACCAGAAAGAACAAAAAGACAGATTATCCAATTATGCTATGATTCATAAAACTTTCATAACTCTTATATATATGAGTTTGAAGATAGATGTGTAGATTCAGTAGTGATAGGAATCCATATAACTTACCGGTGAAATGGTAAATATTTCATATTCCAAACATAGGCCTTCTCCCTACATACATTAATTTCTCTTTCTGTACCTGAGGCAATATTTTCGTTGCATTCTAAATAAGAGATGTGATAGAGATACAGCATAACGAGTAACAAGCCTGGGCAAGACCAAACTTGACTAATGAAAGGTTCTGAAATATTACATTTGCTTTAGTTGTCTCATTCCTAGCACTGTAATATTACCTCAGTTCTGAGTTAGGGTCAATGAGGTGAATCATCTTTGTTTAACTATATTGGAAAGATACTTTTCAGAATATAGAGAAATATCAAAATATAGATGATTATATGCCATTTACTCATGACAACGTTGAAGTTTATTTAATAAAGTCACAAATGCATATAGAATTAAATTGAAAAATTGTAGGTAGCTGTTTCTTAACCCTCATTAACTATGCAAATGAATTTTTGTCTAATATTTCTAGAATACAATAAGTGCTTTCAGTCTGGCAAGATCTACAAAAGTATCAAAGGAAATAATATGAATATTGGCATAATGGGGTAGTATGATTCACATAATATTTGAATTAAAATAGACACGTCTCTTTCCTCAAATGTTATTTTCATTTTTTAAAGTGAAAATAGTTTCCTGTCTTCTACATTTTTGAAATGTACAGTAAGATACTGTTGTCAATAATTAACCTTCTGTACAATAGAACAGAACTTCATATCCCATGACTGAGCGATATTTTGAGCAACTGAAGTTCTGAGTTATTATTTCTTGTTTGGCATGAACTGCCATGCCAAAGACCAAAGCATTAGACCCATAAGATATTGGCAATACATTTCCCTTCAGCTTCAGAGGGACAGTCAAGTCTGTCCCTGGCCCAATTGTGAATGTTGGTAGTGTGCGCAAAAACTAACAACTGAAACTTCTTTATCACAGATATTTACAGCCTGAAATGGCTAGTTTACACACACACACCTACTAAGACTAGATAACTCCTTACCACTAAGCTACATTGTACATGCATATATTCCATATTATGTAGATGCTATTTATATATATTTATGTATAATAAATATGGTGGGTTTCAAGTTGCTGGTTTATTAACTGGTGCCACTCCATCAGAGCACACACTATACACCTGACTATAGCTCTTCTCCCACTTAGTAAGCACTGCTCAGTCTTTCTCCAGTGCCTTCTTACCCCTCCACATAGGTAATCGCCATTCAACTTTCAACTTGTAATAATCAGCTTCTTGAGGTTCTATGAATGAAGTAGACCATGCAGCCCTGATCTCACTGTGCCCAGGTTATTTCATTTACAATATGACCTCCATTTCTTTCACACTGTCAAAAATGATAGGGTTTTATATTTTTGGCATGAATAGGACTACATTGGGTGAGTGTGTGTGTATATATATGTGTGTGTATGTATTTATATATATCCCAATTTTCTTTATCATTGCACCAATTATTAGATATTTCTTTTATTTACATTTCAGTAACTTATCAGTTCATGAGTATTCCTGTTAAGCCATGGAATATGAAGGGATACATTTTGCTATGAAAATCTTAAAGAACACAAATAGTAATTATGAGAAACACATTCTAATAATTACACATGGAAGTTTCCTATATTATTTAGTACATAAATTTGAAATAGAAATTTCAAGACATGTCACAAAAGGCCTTTATTCACAGCATGTTTTTAGTGATGTTTCACTCTTGGAAGCTGGGGTCTTAGTTACATTTCTACTGCTGTGACAACACACTTTGACTGATGCATCCCACAAAAGAAAACATTTAAATAGGAGTTATATTGTCCCAGAAGGTTAGATCGCATGACCGTTATGGTAGGGAGCATAGCAATAGGTAAGCAGGTATGGCGACTGAACAGTAACAGAAGGGTTTTATTATTGTTTTGGTCAGAATAGGACTACATTGTATATATGTCTCACACTTCTTTATCATTGCCCCATGTACATTATATTCATGTACAAGGCAAAGATAGAGAGCAAGAGAAAGAGCTAAAGGGATTGGCATAGGCATTGAAACCTCAAAGCCTGGCCCCAGTTGCATTCCTCCTCCAAAAGGGCCACACCTTCTAATACTTTCTAAAGAGTTCTGCCACTGGGTACACATATTCTAACATGAGCCGGTAAGGGCCATTTTTAATCAAACCACCATAGGTACCAATAGGGTAAACCTCTGAACAAAGAGCATCTGTGTTGTTACTACCCACAATTAAAAGATTTGGCAAAGCTATTGCCTTTTGAGGCATAATAATCCTAAAACACAAACTGCAACATAAATGCATAGCTGTCTAATTCCTTTGTATCACAATCATGGACCGTTAAGGCAAATAAAACTGATAGAAACATATAGATATGAGCTTCACTTGCTCTGCCATAATCTATAAAGCCTTTTAATTCTAACCAAAAATTTAGTATTGCATACAAGTGTTGACAAAATATTTTAAAAGGCTAACTTGCTAGTTTATAGAGAAGAGAAACTCTCAGTTCTTTCACAGTTCTTGAAGACCTTATCTATCATATCTTATCTTTCTATAGAATCATATCTATCTGCTGCACCCAAGATGCATATTCTTGTGATAAAAGTAGACCAGCAATTGACATAACCATGTTCTGATGAGCTAATTATCAACTTGTATAACTTATTTATCCTTATTTTGCATCTATATACAAAATTCTATACCAGTGAATTAAAAATAACCTTGTTAGTGACAATTGAGGCATTAAGTCGAGGAGTAGATTCACTAATCTATTTTTGTTCTATCTTCCCTATATATTTCTATATTCCTCCTTTCTTTCTTTTCAACCCCTATCGCCAAACCTAAAAATGTAAGATAAGGGAAAAGAGAGACATCGCTGAGACTAAACTTGTTTTCTTTCTAAATAAGATCAATAATAACTCATAACCAACTCCCATTAATAATAACCCTCTATAGCCCAAGAAAGCAAACAAAAACCTACCTGACTCCCCTGAAAGGAATGAATATTCCAGTTGAATACTACCTAGTAGGGTCCCAAATAAAATTGGGGAAATGGTTAAACAAGCTAGCAATCATATTTGTGGTCCGGTTTTAAATTCCAGACTTAATTAGAGTCCTGTGTGGGACAGTCCGAAATGCTGGACCAATTGGGATTGGAAGCTTTCTTTGAAAGTGTCCTGGGAACTGTCTTGTTCTGGTGAGGAACAGCAATTGAAGCACTTGGTGCTGGAACATGAAGGATACAGGATGTCAGTGTCCAACATGCTGAGAGGAATGCATCCTGTCAGGTCTGATCCAATGTCAGTATCTGGTTCTTTTCTTCTGAAAGCATAAAATTTCTCACAAGCATTTTACAGTCCTAAAATTATAGGTGTATAAGGTGTGTGTGATGCACAGAACAATTAAGGCTGGTTTTCTGCTCTTTGTATAAGCAGGGGGGGAAAAAGGACATCTGTAAATCTCCATTCAAACCATATGAAGAATGGCATCTAATAATAATTCATAGGGGTTCTTTGGCCAACAAGAAACATTGTCTATGTCTCGACATTCATGTCTCAGCCAGTCTCAGAGGTATTTCCATATAGTGGGATTATCAATATAAATCACCTGTTTCTTCTGCAGCTTAAATTCTTCACATTCTGACTGAATCCCCCTCCCTCATCCCCTGCCCCTCCTCCCTTAGTCTTGCCCCATCTTTATAGCCAAGTAGATGAAGTTAAGTAAGTGTGCCTCAGTCTCTTGCTTCCTGAGAAGATGCTATGAAGCTGAGCTGTGAGTGGGAGATTTGAAAATAATCTCAAAATGGTAGTGCTCCTGTTTATCTCTTTTGTTCTCATGAAGGAATGTTGTTCTGAGTTAGCAGAGCATGGCCCAGCACACAACTAAAATATAGTGATTATAAACATTGAGTCTCAATTAATAAACAAATATGAAAAAGGCTTTGATATTCAATGCAGAGATTTCAGTGAACCCAAACGTTAGCCATTCAGTGGCTTTAAGAATGAGTAAACATCCATTGAGAAGCCACAAAACAAAGAGAGCATACAATTGTTATTAACCACAGACTCACTCTCCCAGCTGTTCCTGATCCTTTGTCTACCTTGGCTTTTATGTCAGGTATTTTACAAAAAATGAGAATTGGGGTTGATGTTAAATCTGTCTATGCTCAAGGAGGACAGATGGCCATACATATCAATTTATACATGCTGGGCAACTTTGAGAACTTATTCAAAATTTTATGTCTGATTTTTTGTGGGAACTATCCTGCATGGTCCTGCAGAGAAATAGGTAATGTTGGTTTGGGGGATAAATGACAGAAAACAGAGTCTTCCCTTGAGCATGAGGTTACTTAGACTAACACAGTTTATAACAGTTACTGTTGAAAATAGCAATTGGAAAAACGGAAGTTTTGCTCTTGGCATTCTTCTGATGTCCTTAGTTGTTTGCTTAGGAGCTAAGGGCTCATGAGCGTCCCCTTTCTGTGTTAGCATGTCTAATTGTGTCCTCCTTGTTCAGGTATTCTTTAGAAAGACATGTTGGTGAGTCTCATGTACTTAGCCTTTGTAACACTTCTAGGAGACAATTTCACAACAAACTTCTGCTTGAAAAAGGACAGAGAGTAAAGGGAAGGGAAAAAATTACTGGTGTAATTTTACTAACATATAATCCACATCAAATACCATTTTTCTGAAATATTAATCCGCAGTTAAATTTAGTCATTTTTTTTTGTAGTTCTCACAGCATTGCTGTGCTTTTAAAGGTGTACTCCTTGTATTAACTTAATTTGCTACTTAATATGTATTTACCATTTGGTTTCCTGAACTAATTTGAAGTACACTTTAGAAAGAACTTATAATGCAATGGGTTCACAATATATAGGGTGGTAAAGAACTACCAGAAAGTAATTTTTTATCATGACAGTATATGTTAAAATTCTAGAAATATAGAACCAAAAAAATCAATATATATTTAACTGCAAAGACAAAACATTTTCAACATGGCAATAGAAACATTATTCTAGAAGGCATGTATGACTTGAGGGAACCATGGACTAAATGAAGCGAGACAGAAGGATCTGAGTGAAAGCATCTCTATAAGCATCTAGTAATGAATTTTCCAAACGCAGTAATCATCTTAAAATGCATATAATTTACTGTATAAAGAATAAAGAATGATAACTTGGTTTGAGAAATATAATATTGTTACTTTTAAATGGCAAAGGTCTGGGTATTTAGATTACTTCATGTAGATTTTACAGACGATCTAGCATGGCAGAAATAGCCTAGAAGAGAAGGTAGGCTCTTTGTGAGTACATGCATAAGAAAGCAAAACAAAACAAAAAGAACAAGAAAAAAAAAAAAACGAAATCACAAACGCATTTAATTCATAGGAAATAAACACATACTTTAAATAACATGTAAAAGGGCTTTAATAGAATATTGAAGCAATTAATTGTTTTAAAATTCAAATTCAGCATTATCCAGCTGATAGACAATGCAGAATGTTTGTCCCCTCCATCCACTAACTTGTCTCAGTATCATATTCAGAAGTTATCATGCACCTGAAACTCAGTATGCATGTTTTATAGATAATTTAATTAAAGAACATGAATTTTCCTAAATTTCCTGCAGTAATTTAAGATAAGAATCTAAATAAATTGTTGCATTTGCTTCTTGGAACACTGCATGTAATTGTCAAATTAAGTCAGATAAAACCAGAATTTCCATTTTGATTATAATATTTATTGATAATTTTTTGAGACAGGGTTGCTCTGTGTAGCCTTGGCTGTCCTGGACTCATTCTGTAGATGAGCTTGACTTTGAACCCACAGAGATCTACCTGCCTCTGCCTCCCGAGTGCTGAGATAATAGTCGTGTGCCATCATACCCAGCTATTGATGATTTTCCTGTTCAATACTACTTTTTACTGGCAAGTTTATTCCTCAAAGTGGTACATATTTGAGAGAGTATACATATTTATTTAAATACCTAGTAAATGCAATTTATGTATAAATTATATTTTTCATAAACCATGAAAAGTATATACCCTAACAAACACTGTACTAACTTGCTTTGAAGTTCTTTGATTGCCATGTAATATGCCACTAAAGACAATGAACAATATCTTTATATAACCTGTACAATGGTTTAAAATGTTAAATAAACATAAGCAATGTATATAAATCTAACACAACAAATTACATAAATATCCGAATACAAGAATGAAGTTGGAAGTGAGACACTTGCAACTTAACAAGTTTCAAATTGACAAGTGCAATTTGTAGATGGCATGAACTGTAAAGAATCTTTTCTTTGCTTAGAAAATATCAACTGCTATATCTCTAAGATTTTTCTCATCTAACTAATTGACTCCTGGAAAGTGAAAAGGCTCCAGAGACCCTCAGAGCTGGCATTGGCTGGGATCAAAGATAATTAGGTCGGCAAGTGTTTAACAATGAGATCACTCTTCCCAAATGGTTAGGCTCAATCTTTCAAGAGGGTAGAGGTCAGCTCTTAAATTAGTTGGAGGAGGTAGCTCAGCCCTAATCTGGTGGAATATTAATGTGCTTCTAAAGTTGAACGCTGGGTATATTAATTAGTCTCAGCTTAAAAGAGGTAATGCAGTAGAGAGCTTTGTGAGGATCCCAGGTTTCTGCTCACTTACATCCCAACAGAATGCTCATAAGCAGTAAATAAATTTTCCAGTCATGCTGCATTTACCAAATACTACAAATCCTAAAGTTTGATTTAATTAATTAATTTGACTGCAATATCTGTCACATTGAATTAGTGAACAGAAGAAGCAGTAAGTTGCACTTCTAGGCTTGTTGTTTATGGCAAGAATTCCCAGCTTGCATTAATTTTTCTTAAATACCAAAGTTAGAACTCCAGTGGAACTCAATATATGTTTTTCATTATGCCACAGGATATTTGACTGACAGAGAGGTGTAAATCAATTTTTATGATTTAGGAAAGCATTTTTATTAGCTTCACAAGGTACTTTAAAACTTGGGTTTTGGCTTTTAGATTTCAGTCTCACATTTAATAAATGATGCTATCATTTACTACAGAACAAATGATCAATGTTACAAATTAATACTTAGAATTCACTAAGCAAGCCATCGTGCATTTTTAGATATTTTAAATAAATTTACTTTTCTTCATAATACAAACCACTACATTTATGTGGTCAGATTATAATAATCGCCATAAGCAGTAATGGTAACCGTTGTAGAAAAATGTTGAAAATATTATCTCTGCTCTCTGCCAGATTGCCACCATCATAGACACCTGACATGGGCAGCCTGTCAAGCCGGCTATGGTAACCAAAGTGCTGGGCAGTACTGGTTTGTAGGGATAGTGCACATAGGTGTGTGTGGAATTTATGGATGATACGATCATCCAAAATGTCAAAGGTCATTCAGATGGTCATGTTGTCACCCCATTAGAGTCAAAAAGGCTCGGGGGTTTACCTAACCTTGCTGCTGGATCCTGGATATCCACCATTTAGCCATGGGATGACCTGAAACTGTTAAAACAAAGTATTTGTGTTGTTAAAAAAAAAAAAGAAAATATTATTTACATCAATAGATACTAAGCTCACAGAAGGCAACAATCATATAATTCATTTTCTAATACTGTGTCCCTGTTATATACCACCTATAGCACATTGATATATTTCTGACAGAGACTCTCTTTTTAATTATTTAATGCATTTCTCAAATAATCTGCTTTTCCTGCTTAATTATACTTTTTATTAGTGAGCTCATTCCCTGGAAGGTTGTATATTGTGTAGAGATAGTGCATAGTTATTTTAATATGTAGTGAATACTACTTAACTATAATTAATCTTTCCATAATTCATGAACTTATGAATCTTAAACTAACATAACTTGCTTTAAAGTGTTTTGAGATATTCAGCGTTAGTGCTAACCGACATCATTCCTTTGGTTAAAGTATAGACTAGTTAACCTTTGTTTTTATAAAAAACTCAAGCATTTCTTTTAACTACACACCTCAGCTCATAGTCCTGGCATTGGGCATCATCTGAATTTGGCTTAGTCAATTTTTCAATATTATCTAACATTGATATTACAAGTATTATGATTGTTAACTTTGACAGTAATGTGACTAGGTTTAGAACTAACGAGGAGACAGTGCACTGGGAGGGCATCTAAGCCAGGGAGGTTTAGCATACATCAGAGAATTCACCCTGCATGTTGTCATCATTAAGTGACAGGGGTCACAGATTGAGTAAAGGTAAAAAAAATATGAGCAAAGCAGTCACTATGCTCAACTTTCTGTCTATTGGCTCAGTGCAACAAGCTATATCATGCCACCACCCACATGTTTTTCCTTTGTGATGGATCTACCCCAACAGATAAGAAAAACAATCTTTCCATAAATTACTTTTGTCAATTTTCCTAGCAAGAAGAAAAATAACTGGTATAGTTCAACATTTGCAAATTAATCTGCTCCCTAACAAATGTATGTGATAAAAGAAAACAAAAGCATCTAGGTAGAGTGTTTCTAAAGGATGAAGTGGGTGGGTTAAGGTAAAAACTAACTTCTAAATAAATTTCCTTGAAGAAATTAATTAGAAATCTCTAAAGAACACTTCCACACACTCTGCCAAGATCTCTGATCTTCATTAGTTGAAATATTATCCCTTCCTTTAGAATTTTATAAATTCTTATCCTTATTATTTGTAATTAATTTACATTCTAATTCCACTTTACTAAATTGTTCTAATCATTTAATAAGCACGATCAATCGTATATCAACTGACAATTGTCAGATTTTTTACTTATCCTTGTGGGTTTTTTTTTATATATTTAGATTCACAAATGTAATTTCCTAACTTTCACTTATGTAATTTCCAACTAGAAACGCAAAACCAGTGAAACAAGTTAAATACTTTTGATTATGAAGCTCTGTATGTATTTGTTTCTTTGTATGTGTGACTTGAGAGAGATAAGGACAGGCAGACAGATGAACATGCCAACAACAGACAAACAGAAGGATACCATAATATAGGATTCAGACTTTAATCCCCCAAATTTTTTCAAATAAATCTTATTGTATAATTGTACTTTATCAATTTATTCCTTGATTTTAATAATTTGTTTTCTGAAGAATAATTCTAAAATGTCTAAATATAGGTGTTCATTGTTGAAATGAAATTTCAGCTGAATATTTATTTCATGTTAATGGGTTGTGGCATTTTTCTGTTCTGCATCCATACTAATTGGTAAAAGAATATAAGCCATCTTTTACAGGGAACACCTCTTGCTTTATCTAACCAAATTAGCATACTCTGTTACTTTAGATGCAGAAGAGAGCTCAAATGCATAAGGACTTATTGCTTATTCTCTTCCTTGTCAGAAAGTACTCTTTATTTGTCTCCAGGCATTCCTAAAGCAAATGAGGGAAAAAAGAGGAAAACAATAAAATAAAAAACAATGTTTTCACCAACCAACAAGTACCTTGTAAGCACTATAAAGGAATTTTATTTTTATTTTTTAATTTTATTTATTTTATTTGTTATTAATTAATAAAACCCCCTCCCTCCTAACCCACATCAGAAGATCAAGGATCATCAAGGCTGAGTGCACCCTTTTATCCTCTTCCCCTGTGGCCTGGCAAGACAGCCCCACCAGGAGGAAGTGATCAAAACGCAGACAATAGAGTCCATGTCTGAGACAGACTCCACTCCCCTTACTAGAGGACCCACATGAAGAGTGTGCTGCCATCAGCTACATCTGTGTAAGGGTCCCTAGGTCCAGTCCATGCATGGTTTTTGGTTGGTGTTTCAGTCTCCACAAGTTCCCATCCCCCACACCCGAAATGTGGTTAGTTGGCTCTCTTTAGGACTTCAGGTATTATGTTGAAGATATACAGAGTAGGCAGGTTTGTCTTGTCTCTGATTTCAATGGAAATGCTTTACGTCTTTCTGCAAGCATAGCAGAGTATCCTTAATACAGTCAGGGGCTGGCTTTCTCCCATGAGGTGTGTCTCAGCTTGGGCCAGTCATTGGTTAAAAATTCCCTCAATCTCTGCACTATCTTTATCCCTACACATATTGTAGACAGAGCACATTTTATGGTGAAGTTTTCTGGATGGATTGGTGTTTCCTTCCCTCCACTAGATATCTGGTCTGGCTAGGGGAGACTGCTTATGTATCCATGACCCTTTTCCTAGGAGACTTAGCTAGAATCACTCCCATATCCTCCAAGGAGGCTACCCTATTGGAGGCCTCTAGCTCATCTTAGAGATGCCCTTATCCTTAGTTTTTCTTCTCTCTCCAAGACCTTTGATTCCCAGAAATAGACTTAAAAATATTTTATTAACTATACATTTTTGAATGCCAATGAGGCAGTAACAAGAGCTACTGAAAGACACTGGATTGTAGCAAAAACTTCTAAATTAGATCAAACAGTATGCTTATTTTTCATTAATTTAAATTATTTAGTCACTTTACAGACTGATCCCATCCCCTCCTTCCTCCCTTCAGGTCCCACCCTCATATTCCCACTCCCCTTCCTTACTCCCCTTCTCCTCAGAGAAAGGGAGGTCCCTCATGGATACTAACTGACCCTGGTACATCGGGTGCTAGCTTGACTAAGCACATCCTCTCCTCTCCTACTGAGGCCAGACAAGGCAGTCCAGCTAGGAAAAAAGGGATCCAAAACAAGCAACAGAGTCGGAGACAGCCCCTACTCCAATACTTAGGGACTTACAATTCTTAGAGATATACATCTCTTACATATATGTAAGGGGTCTAGGCCCAGCACTTTGCACTTTGGTGGGTGGTTCAGGGTCTGTAGGCCTCCATGGGCCCAGGTTAGTTGACTCTGTAGGTTTTCTTGTGTGTTCTTAACTCTCTGGCTCCCTAAACCCTACCCCCAACTTTTCCACAGGATTCCCTAAGGTCTGCCTATTGTTTGGCTGTGGTTCTCTGCATCTATTTCCATCAGCTGATGGATAAAGTCTCTCAAGACAGTTATTCTAGACTACAGTCTGCAAGCATAGCATGGCTCTCTCCCAAGGGGTGAGTCTCAAGTTGTTCTAGTCATTGTTTGGTCATCCCCTCAATCTCTGCCCTGCCTTTATCCCTACACTTCTTGTAGGTAGGACACATTATGGGTCACAGTTTTTATGGAAGTCCCACATGACTACAGGAGGTGATAACTTCTGGCTCTATATCCTCTGTTGCTTAGAGTCTCTGCTAGAGCTTCCCCCATTCTAGAGATGCCCCCTCGCTGATTACTCTTCTCCCTTCCCTTTAACTCTCCCAACACTTGATCCCCACCCCTAGTCATCATGTATACTTTAAAGATGTTTTAACATCAGAATGGAAGTCAGTAAATGAGTTACATTTGGAAAGAAGTTTTGCCTATATTTCCACAAGTGATAAAAGACTATGGATTCCCATTGGCTACCCAGATCTAGCCAATGGGCAGAACATTCTCCACAGTTGAGTGGAGTGTGGGGTATGACTTTCACACAAACTCTGGTGCCTCATATTTGACCATTTCCCCTGGAGGGGAAGACCTGATGGCACACAGAGGAAGGATAGCAGGTTACCAAGAAGAGACTTGATACCCTATGAGCATATAAAGGGGGAGGAAATCCCCCTCAGGAACAGTCATAGGGCAGGGGAATAAGGGGGAAATGAGAGGGAGGGAAGAATGGGAGGATACAAGGGATGGGATAACCATTGAGGTGTAACAAGAATAAATTAATAAAAAATTTTAAAAAGACTATGGATTCCATCAAAATTGATAAAGATCCTATTTGAATAAGAGAAGATTCCACAAGAAAGGCTCAAAACAATGCTGTAGAAAACTGATTCTCCCTAGGATCAGGAAAGCTCAACAAACTGGGAGAAAAAAGGACAGATCATTCATCAAACTGGCTGAATGGAAATCATTGGTGCTGAAATGGACATTTGCTGAAAGACAGCTGGTTAGGACCATATTTGTGAAGGATCATACCATCAATAGTTCTTCATAAGGACAGTCAGACTCTTAAGTTTATGGGATTGATAATTGTTTCTGTTGTAATGGTTAAATTCTGTAAGTTTTTTATCTTAAACAAAAACAGGGAACATGTACAGGAATTTTAATCCAACAACATGCCTACTCTTGCAAGGGATCACATCCAAAGACCTAGATCTGTCTGGAATATAGACATGCCTTTAGTACACACGTTTAATCCCAAACAATGACCTCTAATTGAGGGGCAGACAAAGTAAGAATCAATTAAGAATTTGAGAGAATGAGTCAGAGGAAGGTAAGCCCAAATATCCTCCCACACTATATGGTCACAGCCTATCAAGTCTCATCTTGGTAACCTTCCTATTCTTTCTCTGAGTGCCACCAGGCCACTCCATTAAGGAAAAGTGGTCAAATATGGGGCACCAGAGTTCATATCAGAGTCAGTCCCCACTCTCCACATGACTGTGGAGAATGTCCTGTCTCTTGGCTAGTTCTGAATAAGGGTTCAATATTTAGTGCATGTATTGTCTTTGATTGGGACAGTAGCTTGAGCAGAACTCCCTGGGTCCAGATCTGTCATCATGCTTTTCTCTTTGTAGGTTTCTAGAACCCTCTGGATTCTTCAATTTCCCTGTTCTCAAGGACTTCTCTCATCTAGAGTCCCAATAGGAGGTCTCAGCATCTATCCCAATCTCCGGGTAAGTGAAGACTTTCAGTGGACATCCCTGTTGGGCTAGTGTCCAATAATGATAAGTGAGTATAGACCATGTGAGTCTTTCTGAATCTGGGTTAACTCACTCAATAAGATCATTTCTAGTTCCATCCATTTGCCCACAAATTTCAGGCTTTTCTTGTTTTTAATAGTTGAGTAGTATTTCAAAGTGTACATGTGCCACAGTTTCTTTAACCATTCTTAAACTGAGGAACATTTAGGTTATTTCCAGTTTCTAGATACTACTAATAAGGCTGGTATGAACACAGTTGAGCATATGGCCTTGTTGTGTGGTGAAACATCTTCTGGGTATATTCCAAGGAGTGGTAAAGCTGGGTCTTGAGGTAGCCCTATTCCCAATATTCTGAGAAAGTGCTAGATTGATTTCCAAAGTGGTTGTACAAGTTTGCCTTACCACCGACAATGAAGGAATGTTCTCCTTTCTTCACATCCTCACCAACATGTGCTGTCTCTTAAGTTTTTGATCTAGGCCATTCAGATGGGTGTAAGATGGAATCTCAGGGTCATTTTGATTTGCATTTCTCTGATGACTAAGGATACTGAGCATTTATTTAAGTGTTTCTCAGCCATTCACTTTTCCTCTGTTGAGAATTCTGTTATTTCTGAGCCCCATTTCTTGATTGGGTTATTTGTTTTGGTGGTGTTTAATTTCTTGAGTTCTTTATATATTTTGGAAATAAGACCTTTGTCAGATGTGGGATTGGTGAAATCTTTTCCCAGTCTTCAGGCTGTCACTTTGTTCTGTTGACAGTGTCTTCTGCCTTACAGAAGCTTCTCAACTTCATGAGGTCCCATTTATTAATTGTTGACCTTAAGGCCTAAGCTGTTGGAGTAATGTTCAGCAAGTTGTCTCCTGTGCCCATGTATTCCAGGCTCTTCCCTACTTTTTCTTTTAATAGATTTAGTGTCTCTGCTTTTATGTTGGGGTTTTTAATGCACTTGAACTTCAGTTTGTGCATGGTGATAAATATGAGTCTAATTGCATTTTTCTACATGTAGACATCTAGTAGACCTGCACTATTTGTTGAAGATGCTATCCTTATTCCATTGAATAGATTTGGCTTCTTTGTCAAAATTCAATTGTCCATATGTGAGTGGATTTATTTCTGGGTCTTTGACTCGATTCCATTGATCAACCAGTCTATTGCTGTGACAGTACCATGCTGTTTTAATTACTGTTGCTCTATAGTACAGCTTGAGATCAGGTATGGAGATTCCTCCTAAGGATCTTTTCTTGTACAGAATTGTTTTAGCTATTATGGTTTTTTGTATCTCATCTGGGTTTGGTAATAACCAGACCTCAGAACACATCAATGAAGAAAAGATACAAAAACAATTTTTATGGTACTTTTTTTTATATTGCCCTGTTCAACAGATATATCACAATGGACATCAAATATCGTTTTATGCACTCTTAAAAGAGTTAGACCTATACTGCTTGTAGCTATTGAGCAAATATATTGGTATTTAGGTATTATTTCATTTTTAAAAACTAATTTTAAAAAATTATTTAATAGAGGAATATGAGATAATGTATCACACAACATAGTTCTGTAATATTTATGTGGCTGTTTTATGTGGAAGTCACACAGAAGTGACATAGAAGAAAAATGAACAAAAAAGGAATACGGTAACAAAAATGACTTCTCGTTACAACTTTTAGAGCTTTTTTTTTCTAATATGTTTTCACCCTTTCTTTTCCTCTCCCTACCTCTTCCCAGCTACCTTCTCTTAGACTCCTTTCATACCCCCATCACTCTTATGTTAACAATGAAGGGGAAATATCATAGAATCTCACTCCCAGGCAAAAACTACAGGCAACTACTGACTGCTGGTCAAAAGACAATTAACTTCTCCCTATAATAAGCCCCCATATTGGTTATCCAATAAGAAGTGGTCAGACATGAAATTATATACAATCAAACAACAAAAAGTGGACTTAACATGTTACATTCTAATATGTTTATACATACATATACATATATGGGCATATATACACATGTATGAAACAATAATCAAAGGAAAAGAATCTATCAACTTATCAGAGTCTTTACAAAAAGTTAAATGGTCTCTGAAAGCCATGAGATATACAGGACCTTCAAATAACATAATTAAGTTGCAAAATTGTTTTTTTAATCATAGGCCATCATGTTGATGTCACAATTAATGCTTGAATACCATTTAATGTCTGTATAGGAAAAATAATTACAAAAAGTCATTAATTAAGGTCTATTTACTATCTCATTGTCAAAACTAATTGCCTGGTATAAGATGTCCTCCCTCCCCTTTGATTACTGGGTTTATAAAAATAAGGACATGTCTATAAAGATGATGCTCTGTTTCATACGCAAAGCTGATCTATTTTTTCCTAATAATTAATTCCACCTAGCAGACCAAGGCTTTCTAGTCAGCCCTTAGAGTTTTACAAGGAACAATCTCTTACACTTTGGTTTTTGGAAGCTAAGCTAATCCAATAACACTTTTTCAGTAATGATGGGATTTTTTCCAAATTTAAATTAACTGTGTTATGTAATACTGCTTGACTTTAATTTTTTTTTATCAACAATTGGCACCACATTATAAAAGCATTTCCCTTCTTTCACACAGATGGGTATGTTATCTATATACTTCCATAATTTTATGCACTTTAATTCAAGTCTAGATAATAGTTTGTTTAGTTGTTTTCCATGTACTTTAGTCTGCACTGATTTACTGGGATCTCCAATATTGAAGAAGCAACACACCTGCAAAGAATGTCCTGTCCATTGGCTAGATCCAAGTAGGGGTTCAATGTTTACTGCACGTATTGTCCTTGGTTGGTGCCATAGTTTATGCAGAACCTCTGGGCCCAGATCTGCCCATCATAATGTTCTACTTGTAAGTTTCTAGAACTCTCTGGATCCTTCTATTTCCCCATTCTCCCATACTTCTCTCACCTAGAGTCCCAAAAGGATGTCCTTCCATTTATCCCACTTTCCTGGTAGGTGAAGACTTTCATGGGACATGTCCCTTGGGCTAGTGTCTAGTTATAAGTGAGTATATACCATTTGAGTCTTTCTGCTTCTGGGTTAACTCACTTATTATGATCATTTTTAGTTCAATCCATTTGTCCACAAATTTCGGGGGTTCCTTGTTTTTAATAGCTGAGTAGTATTCCATAGTGTAAATGTACCACAGTTTCTTTATCCATTCTTCTACTAAGGGACATTTAGGCTGTTTCCATGTTCTGGCTATTATGAGTAAGGCCGCTGTGAACATGGGTGAGCATATGTCCTTGTGTGCTGGTGCATCTTCTGGGTATATTCCAAGGAGTAGATTAGCTGGGTCTTGAGGAAGCCCTATTCCCAGTTAGAAAACACTTCTTAACCAATAAAATACCTCCAGCAAGAACAACGATGAAACAATCAGGATTTATATATATGCTACATTCATAGTGTTTTGGCTGTTTGTATTTGGCAACCTTGAAGAAAATCTTGGTGCATTTAAAATACTGATTGTAAATAAATATCTATCCCATCTCATCCTTATCAACTTAAAACATCTATCTAGAACTAAAAACATTTTAACCCCTAAACAACTAAACTTAATTGTAACACTAAACTATCTGGTCTTCACCCCATTCAGAGACTTGAGAAGAAATAATATTAATTACCTGAGTATACAGGGAGTGCAAGTTAGCAGCTTCCCCAATGAGACAGTTGCTGGCCAAAAGGTCAAATGATAGAGGCCTTAAAAGAGTAAGATTTAACAAATATTGACACAAAACATCTATTCCTAATGCCATTCTAGGTAATATCCTTTGCAGTGATAAATTATATTCTTTCTTTCTGAGTGGAATCCATTCCATACTGTGACTTAGTTAAAAATCACTACTGCATTTTTTCCTAGTGAGGAAAAGGTTGCTTCCATGTCTGGTAGGAAGAAATACAGCAATAGTCTGTTTATTCAGTACCAATTTACTTATTCTCATAGTCACACAAACATGGGACCAGCATCTCAATATTATAATTGATTTTAAACATGTTCACTAATAGTTTGAGTACAATTCCTAAGGAATGGTAAAATATTTTCTGTGTTTTTATTTAATTTGTTTGTTCAGTTATGACTACATGACAAAGATTGAGTCTGGGAATTCATAATACGAGACAAGCACTCTACCAATGAGCTATATCAGCATTTTTTCACATTTTATTTTGATAAAAAGACTAAATTTACTAGTTTTGAACAAAGCCTCTTCCTACATAGCCTGTGGAGTGGTCTGATTGGGCTAAATTACTTATTTCTTTTATACAAAGTGATGAGCATCATACCTGGCAAAAACTGAATCTTTCATCTGTTTGATTTTCTAAGTCATAAGATCACCTCTAAATGTCAAGAAATTCAGTTCTCTTAGATTCAGGATTGTTATCATCTACTGTATTTGACAATATTTTTAATTAATTACACTGAAGCCATAGTCAAGATTTTGCCTTAAAATAAGATCTTAATTAAAATAGAATTATATCACTTTCTATTCCGTTTCCTTCCTTCAGCGCCTACCATATATCTCCCACTATCAACACCATAGTCTCTTTTTCTTTATTATTTCTAATAGGTGTGTATGCAAAAATATGTAAATGTGGCCCACTGATCCATTTTTGTTATTTGTGTATCTATGGCTTCAGGGCTAACAACTTTGTTTTGAACACCAATAAGGTGGCTGATTCCTGGAAGAGGTAGATTCTTCCCCAAGAAATCTTTAATTGTCTGTAGTTTCAATGTCTACAACTGAGAACCTCAATTTCTCCCCCTTTGATGTTAACATGTTCATTGCTATTGTTCTGCCCTTGTTTGACCAGTAGTTCCCAGGAGAGACTATTTTACTACAGGCTTCTTGGTATTCTGGCTCATAGACTCATTCCATGATCTCTTCCCAGAGGTTCCTTGAGCCACAACACAGATGAAGGTCCTGTAATATAGATGTATCTCTTGGAGCTGTGCTTCCCAAGATCTGTTGAAATCTGCATTGTGTCCAGATATGGTTTTCTGTAATAGTCTCCATTTGATGTAAAGAGAGGTATTCTGAGACACTTGAGCTCAGGAAGTACACCGCTCTGAGAGGAGGCCTCCTCAGCAGAGATGCTGTAGCCCCCAGGGAAGGGCCAACTCAACCCCCGCCGAGCTGAGGAGCTTAGGAGCTTGAGTTCCATTCTTTTGCTGCTTCTCTTCTGGGATTCCTGACTTCTTCCAATGAGAGAGTCACACCAGGCAGTAAATCTCTTAAAAGATATTTATTGGAGGGACAAATCCTGGTGAGGAGGGACAAATCCAGGAATGGTTGCCACTGCTCCTAGGTGATGACAACAGAGAACTGGGTAAATAAGCTTTATATAGGATTTTTTTTTTTTTTTTTTTTTTTTCGGTGGTGGCGGGGCGGTTGGGCAGCATCCGAGGGCAGAAATTTCCAGACTGAGGATTGGTGGTATTTCAAATCCTGAGTTTGGGAGAAGCTTAAGGATTGGTGGGCTTTTGCTCAGCCTCTTGACCTAAAATTAGCATACATCTGGAAAGTGTCTGTCTCATTGAGGGGCTGGGGATGGGCATCTTGACAGCTGGAACTGCCAGCTTGATCATTAGAGAGGTATGGGGGAGGAGCCTATTAATGCATTCCCTAAGGGGTTTACAGAGACTTGAACTCTATACTAAACAGAACACATTCCTTACATAAACTATGAACTCATACGAAGGGGTCAGATTTCTAGTTCTGGTCCCTGACCCGCAGTGTCAGACCATGTAAAGCTTGCTGCTTCAGGGAACTGTCCAGTTTGTATATTATTGCCGGACTAGCTCCAGGTAAACAACCCTCCTTTTCCCTGAGTCCCTTGTCAGCAGCAGCCTCAACTGAGGCTTCAGGCGCTGCTGCTTTCTCTGTGGCTTTAGCTTCTCAATTTCTACAGGCACCTGATGTCATGTCCCAGGCCTGTGAAGGTTTAGCCTCAGCCCATCGCTCTGGAGTTGTGAGGTGTTGCTATCTGGAAGTGTAGAAGAGGCCAGCAGCACAGCCTGAAGATCAGAGCATCCCCACAGGGCGTGGCACCCAAGGGAGAGCTGAAGAGCCCAAGAGAGTGTACCCAGGGAAAGACGTAGGGGGAGGCCAGATGTAAAATTTGAAGCAGCCTCATCTGGGTTCTGGAGCTTCTCAGGAGGAGCTGGACACTTTCCAGCAAAGGATTCAAAGTTTCCAATGTATGCAAAGTAAACAAAGGAAGTCTGGTAAGAAAGGCTTTCCGTTCCCTGAATAGTCAACAGTCGGTGACCACTAACTTTTAAGTTCCACTTACTACACTTTTATGCATCTTACCAGGTTAACCATTGTTATGGTTCATAGGTGATTTCCCTAGGTAGGACTGCTTAATTGTTTCCGCCCTTGGTGGCTTGCATAGTAATTTTGGTACTATGGAAACTAAATGACAAAAAAAAGAGGCTTTCAGATCAGATCCAGCTTCAGTCATTCAAGTCTGGGTCCTAAGTGTGTAGTGTTTGGGGCTATAGTGGCCCTTCCTCAAGCCCTGGGAGGCAATCAAGAGCTGCATTGATAGTTTATATCTTTTGGGGAGTCACTTATAGCACCCTGAACAATTATCCAATAGGTGCTGAGGGTTTTGTTAGTCTGAAGGCCTGCGTAGAGCAACATCAGCTTCAAAGTGGCTTAATTAGTGGTGTGTGTGTGTGTGTATGTGTGTGTGTGTGGGCGCGCGCGTGGGCGTGCACGGGCACTCACGCATGAGTATGTGTTCCATCTTTGTCTCTTTTCATAATTATAGCTTGATTGATTTTCTAAATTCAACCCCCCTTCCCTCCTATTTCGGAATGGTTGGCAACCACTATAATGCACCTTCGTTCACTGTGTAATGCTGCTTAAATGAAATATAAGTTCTAATTCATCCTTTCACTATCAAATTCCCTACTCACTTTCCCCCTTCTTCTAATCAAGGCTAACTTTACTTTTCACAGATTATTGGTATGAGTCTATATTCAAACCAGCTAGAAATATTTTTGCAATATGCTAATGCATATATAACCTCAGATGACATGATAAGAGAGGCAATGAGGTCAAAACAATCACTTAATAATATGGACAAAAGAGTAAAATTCATTTACCCCAGAATGTACGTAGAGCAATGAAAAAAGAAAGACAGTATCATAGTCTTGAAGTTTCAAAGAAAGGCTATCCTAGAATCTGACGATGAATATGCAAAGAAGGACATACCTAAAATATACCATGACATTTTTGGTAAAGTAAGATAGAATGTTTTGTGAATTGAGAATGACACATAATTTATTATTGTTTAAGTGCAAGATTTGTTGAAGGGAGTTCCAAGAAATCAATCCAGATAGGTGACAAGAGAAAAAACTTGAGGAAGCATTTTTGACATATCATAATCAAATTGCTTTAAAGTATAGTGTGGTAAAGAAATATAAATGAAAAACTGGCAGATTTAAGAAAAAGTAATAAAGTAAAACAAACACAATAGTGGCAGAAGATATTTTCTCAGAATTCACTCAGGGCAAAGGATAAAAGAAAAGCATCCTCTAGGTATGAAAATATAACATTTAAATGTTGCAAAACTAGGACATTACCCTCAAAAACAATGTTCTTGATTTGATATGATAAAATGAGTCCTTTTACTTCTTTTGTGTTAAAAATAAAAATGAAGCAAAATAAAGTTGTGTCAAGGCACACATATCTGAACATAGTTTATCTGTACTTCAAAATTATACATTTCTTTGACTTCAATAAAATAGAAAAATGTGGCTTTTATAAATGTAAAATACTCAAATAAGAGAAAATGATAAAATAAAATGAGAGAAATACAGAAAAGATCATATGATTTTAGAAGAAAAATTCAAATTGAAATACCACAGTAAAAATTATTTCTTTAGTAACAATGTAACTAATAAAAGTGTTTTAGACACCTACATAAAATACATATTATAAAATGAGAGAAAAATTCATGCTTTACTTGTGGTATTATGAAACATGCAAAAAATTTGTAGATGATGAGATTTTGGCCAGGTGACTGTATGTAAGAGAAGTACATAAAAGTCAAGTGGACCTCTAGGACATATGAAGCAACAGTTGCTCAGCAAATGATAAGTCAGGATGATTAAAAATATTCTCTATTCTAAAGGGAACAAAGACATGTAGCAACTCACGAAGAAGTAATAGAGTAGCAGAAAAGTGCCAAGGAAAAGAGGGGTGATTCACTGAGGAGAAGCCAAAGTGAATAAACTCAAATCCAGCTAAGAGAGCTACTTATCCTTAAGCAGAGAAGGAAAAGCCTCACCCAGAAGGTAGGTCACACAGCCAAAGTGAAAAGAAAACTGACAAGTCTTGACAGCCATCACAAGCTCAGGTCCTGTCACAGTTTTTGATGAGATTGTAATTCCTCCAGAAGATAAGTCAGCAGGGTAGAGGAGCCCATTTTATCACTCTTTACCTCAGGAGGCACTGGACAGAAACCCTTTAAAAGGGGGTTTTATTTATTGTAGAAATCCAGCTACCCTGGGAGCCTGAGAACAGGGACAACGACAATTCGCAGAGTTTGGATATATCCTAATACAATGTCAGACACAGAGAGAGTGCCAGGAGGCAGGTATGTTTTAGAAGCATGGGAAATGACCAATGTAAAGAGAGAAGGCTCCAGGAGAGTCAGCTAAGGCAGTAAAGTGCATAACCACTTCCCGTGGCCAGGAGCAGATACCATCATCTAAAGATAACACTGGTGTTTGAATACCCTGAGTGGATGGATGACAACCTCAGGATCCGTTGATGTGCCTTTCACTGATGTAGAGCCCAAGAACTGAAGAGCATCCCCCCCCCCATGGTGATTCTACCTTCTATAAAGACATCCAATCCTGATCTCAGTGTTGCTTTACTCCCCTCTTTACTATTGTGCATGGGAGATTTATCCTAGTTAAGAGCATCACTCACTCTATGGAGAATGATCTTTGGAGTTTCAGGAACCCGCGGTGATCTATCAGACAGCTTGCAAAGATAAATGTGGCCAGCAGATGTATCTGGTATACAAAGAAGATGAGCAATTAAAGTAAAGACAGCTCTGGGAGGCATTAGATACTTGCCTACTACAGGAAAAGCACAAGCAAGAATTATGGGAATAATCAGATTCTGTGCAAGGACTGCAGGCTTTGTCCCAGGTGAAAGCAGTCTTGGCGGGCTTTGCCCCTTGGAAAGACCACGAAGACCTCACTGAGACTGACATTGTGATAGACTTAGTGGAGTCATCCTGGGTCCGGAATTCAGGAAAAGGACCAGGGACTATGGCTGGGCTATTATGTTTCTAATCCAGCATCCATGGGAGGAGGGATCCAGAGGTGAGACTGGCTATTGCATCATAGAGCTCTCTGTGAGGCAGGTAGAGAGGAGAGGCTGCAGGGTGCAGATCAGATCAGGGAGAGGATCAGCATGCAGGCCCTAAGACACCAAGAAAACTGTCCCATGGAGCTGATACCTGGAAGGTTTCTCCTTTTTTCCCTTTAACCTTTTTTCCCTACTGTATAAAATAGTTGGGTTGTATAATAAAGTCTGATTGTTTAGAACCAGAGCCAACAAGATTCCACAAGGACAAGGCCATCATCAACAAATGCTTGCATGGATATATAAGGAGCAAGGAAACCTTATACACTGCTGAAAGAATAAATACGCTGCTAGTGCAGCCACTTTGAGGGAACTCTGGAGATTACCAAAACAAAAGACAAAAACAAACAAACAAAAAACACAAAAAACAAGCCAAAAACAAAAGCCCACAAAAAAGGAAACTTAGAAATGTAATTATCATGTGACAGCCATACTACTGTCCATGTAACCAGAGGAATCTATAGTCTAATACAGAGACTTGCGTATCCATGTGCCTAGCAGCTCTACTCACCAAAGCCAGGAAATGGAATCAGCCTAGATGCCCATTAACTGGTTAACACTGACAGTGTAGAACATACACACAGTGGAATTCTATTCACACCAAGGACAATTATAATTATGAAGTTTGCACGTAAGTGGATAAAATCAAGGAGAAATACATTGAAGCCAAGGTGAGTGTTCTTTTTTTTTTTTTTAATGTGTGGATTCTGACCTCAACTCCTTACTTTAGAGTGTTCAACCTTCAGTAGCCCAACAAGCTAGGAAACTTGTAACAGGATATTTTAAGCAATTTAAGAGGTAGGAAAATACCATAACAGTACATGGGCAGGGATAGTAATGGGGCCAGAAAACTTCAAAGAGAGATGGTGGGGGTTAAGAAAGAAATAGGGATGAGATAGAAGAGTTAATCAAAACTATTTTTAAAAAGACACAAAGAAACCTACAGTCTGGTTTTCCAATTAAAAATCATAAAGAAAGTTTGTTAATAGAGACCTGACAGGGATAGATAATGCTGTCCATAGAATTAACAGCTTTTGTAAGGGTTAGTGCCAGCCGTGAGAAACTTGCATAGGAATTATTAATCAAGGGGACTCATGAGGCCACTCACACAATGCAATCTTTCCCATGGCTTTTTGTTATTCACTGGACCCTATTTCATAATAGTAAAGCTGAAGACACCACAAACATTGAAGGCAAAATCATTGAGAAGTAGAGCTCAAACTGAGCTAAAGGGTTCTTCCCTCTGTGTGGGCTTTCATAGGCCAAATGATACTATACACACTACTGGGGAGTAAAGGTAACAACAGGTTTTCCCATCTGTGAACTCTGAATTATGACGTTAATCTGGAAGGCAAGTTATGTCCATCATTCCAATAGTAGCACGGATGCATGGGAGTTACTTAACAACTCCCTGGTTTGATTTGAGACCCACTCCAAAAGAGGAAATGTATTCCTAGGAACAGGAAGCCTCTCAAAATCTCCTGATGGAGGAAGCCACTGGCCTTTGGACAAAACTTAGTAATGATGATGCCTAACAAGCTGGTATAACATCAAATCACTTTTGAAATTCTGTCTATAACCACACATAAAGGAGACAGTCCATCTTAATGGGAGAATTTGGCCCCTAACTATTTAGAGATATTACTGAAGAATATATATTCTTATTTTTGTTTTCTGGTGTTTTCATAGACTTCTTTTTATGACTAGTTGCCATGGTACAATGACAGAAGATGGCAGCTATTAAATGAAAAAAAAAAAAAATCACACTGCAAGGCACTGGACATATCCCAATAAGTTGCAGGTCAGGGTGGCCACAGGGGTTCACAAAACAACACAAGATATTACTACTGCCCTTGGTTACCAAAAACAAGTTTTGGCTTCAGGCAGAGAAATCAGTTTCCAACTGACAAGAAAAAGTCTTCTCTGTTGGCAAGCCTTCATCATAATGGACAGTGCCATGTAGGCTGCAAAGGGAAAAGGAGGATCAATGGTACCACTTAGCAGAGGACACGAAAATATGTGATGTCTACCTTCCAGGCAACATGCACTATCTGGTGCATAATGGCATGACTAAGGGGTAACTAAGTGTGCTCTGACTGGCTTTGAGGTCTGTTTCACTGGAGAGAATTTCAGACCCAGCTCAATAATTGTGAGTAAAAGTTACTGACTAAGGAGAGCAGAGGCCGTAGGGTTGAGCCCACTCTTGTTATTTTGATAAGCAATCATGTTGTATTATTGCCTTCTAAATAATTATGTTTGCACACATAAACACAGGCTGTTCTCCAACCTTTGTCAGAGAAACTTCTTTTCATAGTGCACAATAGTCCATACAGAGATGCATAACTGCTCAAAGTGCTGAGACTCTAAAGGCTAAATATTCAGATCCAAATGGGGCATCTTTTGCAACTCTGTGTCTCCTAAAGCATAGGGAATATAATGGAAAAAGAGGCAGAAAGAATTTAAGAGAAGACTGAAGGATTGTGAAATGGCGTGCTGTGTTCTGGACTCAGCATGATCATGCACTCACCAAATCGCAAAAACTGTGGCCATTTGTACAATACCTTTACAAAAGGAAGCCAATTGCAATTCCAGAATAGATGAGGAAGGTCCTCTCCAGGAGCCACCCCTTATTGAGGATCTCTTGGGAAGGAGAGGTTCTGAAGAAGAAGAAGAAGAAGGATTGGTTTTTGAGGGCATGCACACTTGTAGATTTCCCATGTTCGATAGAATAGAATGCGATCTAATGACATATAGGCAGCACAAATTTGAATGTGTGAATTACCCCAAAAAAAAAAAACCCTAAAAGATAAAAAGAGAAAGACAGGAAGTTGGAAGGGGAAAAGGTTGGTATTTATGGGAACAAATTGGAGGAGAAAATTGGAGTGTATATATACTATCATATTTCATATATGAAATATATTTAATGTGTTTATTAAATTCTTAAAGCTGAAAATGTATTTAAAAATTAGTCACCAGTAACTCGAAAATACTACATAGCAATAATTGCATTAATGACTGTAACAGAACAATACTCATTCTCATATGTAAGGGATAATTGAATAATAAAACATCTCTTTTTCATATGAGCTTTTACTTTAGAGAAACACTAGTTACCCAGAAGTTTATTTAAAGGTAAAGAAATCAATGAGTCAGGCATCAGTAGCATGAAGCAGATTATATATTGAGTATAACAAAAACAATTTCTCTCTCCCCTCTCTCTGTCACACACACACACACACACACACACACACACACACACAAACACAAAAACACCTCTCATTTTTTATCTTCAGTCGAACACTATACAATACAAGCAAAATATTGAAGTTCATGACTCTAACTATAAGACTTCACACACATAGATGCAGTGAATCCTATTCATGGTTACTAAGAATGAAAAATCAGTATTTAAAAAGAAAATAACAGACTATCTCTCAAATATGCCTGTAGAATTTACTTATTGTCCTATAAGTTTTGTTTGAAAGACTTGAATGTCTCAGTTTCTTATCAAAAATTCATGTGAGCGTGTGCATTTCAGTACAGTGTGTTTTGTAATTGTGTTGAAAGTTCACTTCTTTCCTCTAATGTTAAGATCCACCTGAATGGACATAAGTACTGTGTGCATGCACGTCTGTGCTACTGTCCAAATCAAATTGCTCTGAGAGGCTTGGCTCTTGCCCCAACAACCCTTATTGGCAAGTACCATAGCTCTACAGTTTAGTGGGAAATATATTATGTACATATTGAGGCAGAGTGCTGGCATCTCAGTTTATTACCAGCAGTATAACAGAAAAACTAAAGATCTAGAAAACAAAACTGAGCAATTCCAGCATCTCTCCTGACTTTGTACTTAGCCTCTTTAGACTTCAATATTTTATGTAGTGGGCCATGTAATTTACACATATTTTACCGATTGAGTGTTTAGTAATAGCAAACTGGGGTTCCTCAAGAAGGGCTTAGGGGAGAGACTGTAGCAAACCTGTTTAAATTGCACTGATAATCTGATATGCAACAGGTAGAAGAGGTACAAAGCATGTCACAGATGGAACAGCTCCCGTGCCAGGCTGTAACCACTGCGCCATGGCTGTCTCACCACAGCAAATGCTTTCATTTGTTTCCTTTGCTTTGTTTTGTTTTAGTATTTGGGTTTCTTTTTTTGTCTGAGACCTGAGACTTTACAAACCTAATTTGCAATGTGATTGGCTAAATAATATTCCATGCCATCTCTAAGCATAAAAGCATAGTTATAAAAAAAAAAAAAAAAAGAAAAGAAAGAAAGGCAAGATTTGAAGGTAGACAGGTAATGAGCAGAGCTTGGCAAGGGCATTGGCTGAGACAAAGGGGAGTTAATGTGATTGGGACATACAGCTACAGGTGTAGAGATGTCACATTGGATCTTATTAATATATACGATCAATATGTTTAACAAAAAATAAATAATATTTTTAAAAGAAGAACACCAACTAGTGATCATCAAAGAGTGCTCAATGCCACTTGTCATCAGAGAAATGGAAATTATGATGAAAATAGGGCGTTTCTTCACATTTGCTATTATTAAAAAAAAAAAAAAAAAAAAAAAAAAAAGACTAGAGGTAACAAGGCTTGATGAGAGTGTGGAGAAAAGTTCATGCAGCCCATTAGGAAAACACACAATCTATCAACCTCCCTTCAAGGTGTACAGACAAATAAAGTGTTATTCTGTATAAAAGGCATCCAGCTACTGTGTTCATGAAGTCTTACTTCCATTACAGTGGATATGAAAATTTCTAAGTGTTAATCAATTAATGACTGCCTAGTAATGTTAAGTGTGGAGCCAAAAAACCAGAAGTCAAATACACAAACATAAAAAAAAGGCTTGAGAGGAATCCGGAAAGAACAGGAATGTGTGGTGCTTTGCGAAGAATATAAACATCCAAAAGGATGAAAAAGTGAAGACCTATTACGATTAATGTTTTGTGTATGCACAAATTGCCAATAGGGTCAATCATAAATGTTCTGACACAGAAAACAATTGAAAATGTTTAGGACTCGAGACAATAGAAAATCTAGTGGGCTTGATTTAGTTCATACAGGCAGTTTTTATGTTCTGTTCGCTACAAAAAGCTAAATAAAACTAGGAATAATTTTTTGTAGAATAACATTTTTCAAAATATAAAATAAAGATAATTACATGGATAAAATCTAAACAAGGAATTATGAATACAATCAAGATGAAACAGGTTTTGGCTATTTAGAATTAAACTGTGCAACTTGTTTACCTAAATAAACAGTGTAAGCAAATAAAAAATAAAATATTACCATTGTTTTCCATTCCAAACTTGATATCCTATGTCCACCAATATTATAGCTCAGCATAAACTAAGCAACAAAGTATTTCCTTACACATACACACACAAACACACACACACACACACACACACACACACACACAGGGAGAGAGACAGAGAGACAGAGATAGATAGAGAGAGAGAGAGAGAGAGAGAGAGAGAGAGAGAGAGAGAACAACTATCTATATCCAACATTTTTTCCAACTTGCTTAGTCACCAGTTCTAGACGCTATCTATTTTTGGTTTATGAACATATTTTCCAGTATTAAATATTAGTGCAGCAAATGAAAATCACTAATTGAATAGCAACACACTTACTAACATGCTTTCAAGATGTGTATACACTTATTTGAGGGTGTTGCCCAGAATTTAGTTGTATTCCTCACAAACACAACTGAAAAGGATAGATTTACTTTCCTATAAGTCATTGCGAAGCAGAGCTCAAAGTATACTGAATATTAAAGACTCCAAGATTAATTATTTTTCTGCGCTCTTGAAATATGCCTGAGCCCAGAAGATACTGCCATAAAAGAAACTTACTTAATTCACACCAGCTTAAAATAACTTGGCTGTGGCAAAGCACGAGAGGCCAGCTGCTTCCAGGCCCCCAGCACATTCAGTTCATGCTTAATGAACTACTTTGCTTATATAGTGAGGTACTGCTCAAGTTCCCTGGACCTGCACTATCTTGAACAGCTTCCAAGACCTCGAGACTTTAAGCAAAAACATAGAACAATGTAGAGAAAAAGTAACATATGATTCCTGTCAGTTTCCACTGTCACCATCAAATGGAAAGAATGGGCACCTTAGATGCCTTCTTACACGGTACCCGTCAGGGGTGATGAGGTACTTCTTTTGTGTACAATTTCCTTCTGTTTTCAGCTCTGTTAAGTCTTTATTTCAATGTACATATTTGCCTGGAACATCAAAGAATTGCTTTTTATGGAGTGTATTTCCAATTATTGTGACAATAGTCAGCAAAGAAAAATTGATTTCATGTGAAAAGTGACAACGCTCAAGCAAAATGTGACCTTGAACACATGAATTCATTTCTCTAAAGGAATTGTTTTTTTCTTCTCAGACATTCCCAAACTGAATTAATTACACTTGATTACACTTGTAAGTTTTCACTATGAAAAAAAAAAACACATTTGGGTACAATATTTTTTCATCTAAACCTGCAATTTGACTTGCTGAATACGAAAATTTTCAAATATAATACAGTAGATTTTCCAAGCCATCCTGGATGTCTTTTTAAAATTATTATTAAAAATCTTTTTTCTTAGGGAAGAGAAAATGTATTATCATAAGAGAGATATTGATTATGGCTGCTAGAAATACATATATGAAAACTCAGGCACATGTATAAGATCAACATTGGTGGGGTATGCATATAGGCAGGGTCGATTGACAACTATAAATAACTGTAAGCATTATTCAGGGGATTTTAAAAACAATACAGCCTGTTATCGAACCTCGTGAAGAAATTATTGATTCTCTGTCCTAGAAATAGATGTCCATCTTGCTTTAGCACAAAATCCTAGAAATGTAGGAAATGCAGAAATTCAGAATGTCTCTTTAGTGTTAGGTCATCTGCAAATGGATTAGAAGGCCGGAGGTGGAAAGCCAATTTTTTCTTTTTTCTCATTTTTAAAAATTAACTAATTAAGTAATTTTATTCACTTTACAGCCTGATCTCAGCCCCCTCCCTCTCTCCTCTTCCCCCAGCCCCACTCTCACACACTCCCATTTTCCTCAGAGAAGGAGAGGCCTGCCATGGCCACCAACCCACCCTGGTACATCAAATCACAGCAGGAGCAGCCGAGGCCTCTCCCACTGATGCTTGTCAAAGCAGCCCAGCTATAGTAAAGGGATCCAAGGGCAGGGAACGGAGTCAGGGACAGTCCCTCCTCTAAGTGTAAGCAGATCCATATGAAGAACAAACAGCACATCTTCTACATATGTGTAAGGGGCCTACATCCAGCCCATACATACTCTTTGGTTGTTGGTTCAGACTCTGTGAGCCCACATGGGCCTAAGTTAATTGGCTCTGTATATCTTTTTGTGGTGATCCCCCTGACTCCCTTAATCCTTCCCAGCACTCTTCCATAAGAGTCCCTAAGCCCCGCCTATTGTCTGGCTGTGGATCTCTGCATTTCTTTCCATCAGCTGCTGCCTGAAGCCTCTCAGAAGACAGACCCTAGGCTCCCGTCTGCAAGCACGGCAAGAGTATCATTAGTAGAGTCAGAGGTCGGCTCTCTCCCATGAGGGAGGTTTCAAGTTCGGCCACTCATTGGCTGGCCATTCCCTAGATCCATGCTCCATCTTTATCACTGCAGTACATGTTGGCAGTACAAATTTTAGGTCGAAGGTTTTGTGGATGAATTGGTGTCCTTCTGCGTCCACTGAAAATCCTGCCTGGCTACAGGAGGTGGCCTCCTCAGGCTCCATATACCCCACTGGTAGAAGTCCCAACTAGGGTCACCTCCCAGAAGCCTCCCCAGTGCCAGAGATGCCCCCACACTAATTTCTATTCTCCTTCCCACCCTTCCCCCTCCCTGCTCCTGATAACTACCTCCCTTTCCCTTCCCCTCCCTATCTTGTCCCATCCAGTTCTCTCTCTCCTACTTCAGATGTCTTATTTTATTTCCCCTTCTGAGTGAGATTCAAGCATCCTCCTTTGGACCCTCCTTGTTCCTTGGCATCTTTGGGTCTGTGGATTGTAGCCTGGTTGTCCTGTAATTTACGGTTAATACCCACTAATAAGTGATTACATACCATGTGTGTCTTTCTGGGTCTGGGCTACTTCACTCAGGATGATATTTTCTAGTTCCCTTCATTTGCCTGCAAAGTCATAATACCTTCATTTTTAATAGCTTTTGGAGATGGGTTGGGAAGATACTCCACATCACATTATTTCTTTCCCAAATGCTGTTCATTCTACCTTCCCAGTTGATTATGCTCTGGGTGTTATATACATCCCTTTGCTTCTGCTCATTGTATAATGCAACTCTGCACAGACTGTATTATGTTCACATCTGTTACTACTGAATGCTAATATTTTTCCTTTGTCTTGACTTCTCTATTTTATCAAAGCCAACTGAGTTCAAGCTAGATGATGACCTTGCCTTCATCCCACTTTCTGTCTTCCTGTGTACTTCAAATGATATAAACTTTCACACTATCATATGTAATTCTGTCTCCATCATTACTATGGTTGTATAGATGTTTCTCCAGATGCCCATAAGCTGAAGGGTCAGTCTCAAGACTGAAATGCTGTTAGTGGGTGTGATGAATAATCATTATGGTCAGTTTGTCTAAATTTACAATCTCCCAGAATTTTAGATTTAGAATTTAATTTATTATTTAGCCATATTTTTCAAATGCTGAGCTATGATAGAACTATTTCTGAAATGTCTTTAAATTTCAAGGTAAAAGATAAAGTTTTGTTTATCACCATTAAATCAATATGTTCCACAATATACTGCATCTAAATTTCTATATTCAAGACAGGTTCGATTAAAGTCCATTAATATTCCATAGTGATAAATGTCTCAGGTGCCAAAAGCAAGCTCACAAGTACCTAATTTCAAGTTCTACAGCTAATCATCACAGGCAAATTGCCTCAAAAATCACCTGTACAATGTGTTGTACGTTTTAGCTTAAACTTGCACTGGGATTGTGGATGTTGTCACAAATGCTGTGAGTTTATTTGTATAGCTCTTATGTCCTAAGGACATTGTTTCCTTGTACAACACACACACACACACACACACACACACACACACACACACACACACATACACACACACACACATACACACACACAAATTTTAAATATTTGGTTTAATAATTCTTTCTGTGATTGTTTGCAGTATCATTTTAAATTAAAAGACAAAATTAAAGGAAAAGGATACCATTAAAATCAAGATGTTTCAATAGTCTTTGTAAGTATATGTTATCCTTTCTTAACCATGTAAATGTTTATACATACAAATATATATAAATTTATATATCACAAACACATTTAAATAAATATATATTTATTAATATATATCTATTTATATGAATATATTTTATATATGTAGGCAAGTCTTATATTCACAGTATAATTTATTGTAAAATGCTATTCATGTATGTTAAGCATGTGAACTTTAAATAAGTATTTTAATATTACAAATTCTAATCTTTAAGGGAATAAATGTCTAATTACATAGGAAAAATAATTAAAGTAATTAAAAACTGACATTTCTCTATGATTGTTTTATGTTTTTAACTAGAAAAAATAATATAAATTTATTAGAACAGATAATCTATGTTAAAATATTATTTTATGTGAGTCTTACTATCAATTATTTTTTTCTAGATCAATGACTGCTTTTTTTCATTGAGGTCATCATAACTAGCTCTTTGAAAAAACCGTATGTATTGGGATTAAAAACTAGTATTATTTGTTGTAGCAAAATAAAATAGGGAAGATTTGCCACTGAAAGCTAAAAAATAGCTAGCAACCAAACAAGCTAAAATATAGTGATAGCACTGAGTAATATAAGATAGGATTAATTTTTCTGTTGATTCTTATGTTTTCTGTATGAAAGTTTACTTGCAAGTTTTTCCAAAATTTCTCCTTTTTTGTTTTTTTTAAATAGATACTATATGTATAAAATGTTGCCTATGCTGGTGTGTTTGCTTGATTTTTATTAGATTGTTGAGAATTGTGCACAGTTTTGACTACATGCCTTCTTTCTCTCCATTCCTCCTAGATCAAACCCCTTCCCTCTCTACCTCTCTATTCTCTTTTCTGTTCCTCACATCAAGGTCTATTTTTGCAGCTCCTATGGCATGGATGAGCAGCCTTCTACTAAGGCGTTGGCCGGCAACCAGAGGTACCAGTATAAGGAAACTTACTCTCAAGGAAGCTAAGAATTGCCTATAGCCCCCTCTGTTAGGGTTAAACTTCACATTCGTCTCCCTTCTCCATGCTGGGATTTGTTCTAGCTTGGCCTTGCTTAGGACCCTGAGTGCTGTCATAAGTGTTGTGAGTTAATTTGTATAGCTATTGTGTCCTGAGGATATTGTTTCCTTGAATTCATTCACTGCTATGGAGGAGCCTCTGTAGTATAGATGTTCCATTTAAGGATGAGCATCTTAGAATCCTTTACTCTCAGCATCTTGGACAGTTGTTGGTTTTTGCATTAATCACACATCTCTGACAAGGTGGAGAGATGCATTCCAATTAGTCATTAGGAGTCATAACTATTATAACTATTTAACATGAAAATAGCTGTATGTTCTCCCCTAGGGTTTATGGCCTGGATAGACACACATTATCAACAGAAAAACAATGACAGATACAAGTTTGTGGAGTGGAATTTATATCAAATAACAAAGTCGTTGCTTACTCCCATTATGTTCATGCCACTATTATACCAGAAGACATGTCTTGCCAGGACAATTTTTTCTGTAGCTCCCAGAATTTGCAGCTGCATAAGACTGGTGACTACTTTTCTCCTCTGGTAACACATAGCACCTTTCAGCAGTACAAAAGCTATTTAGCAAAGAGGAAGCTTCCAGGTTAGTATTAGCTAGATATACTCATGTGTTCTACTTATGTTTAATGTATCTTATGTAATAGTAGTAAATACAAATTTTGCTTTTATATAGTTCATTTGGAAAGATAAAATTATATGTAACAAATATATTTTATGTAAACATGACCAGCAATTTTTTACCCAAATATATTTAACATGAAGAAAAACTACATTGTCTCATTGTTTCCTAAGATTTTGGGGCCATTCATTTATTTTCTTTTCCTGATGCACAAACATTATTGAAATAGAATATTAGAATTTATGAATAGTCTATAACAAATGAGTATAAAATGACTACACCCTGGAGTGGGATAACTGGTGGCACTCAGAGGAAGGATAGCAGGCTACCAAGAAGAGACTTGATACCCTATGATCATATACTGGAGGAGGAGGTCCCCCTCAGTCACAGTCATAGGGGAGGAGAATGGGGTGAAAGTGAGAGGGAGGGAGGAATGGGAAGATAGAATGGATGGGATAAAAATTTAGATGTAATAAGAACAAATTAATAAAATAAAATTTAAAAAATAAAATAAATAAAATAAAATGACTACAATAATTTGGAAAATAAGTATAGTTTAAAACTTGAGAAAATCGAATTACTTTTTATTAAATCTATGATGTATTATCAGTCAATATTTCTAGGAATATGTCATAATAACAGTCTGCCAATTATACCACTTACAATTTAGAGGCACATTGGGACATTATTATTGGAATGCCCTGAAATACACAATAAATGACAGGATTTTGACAAATGTATAAATTATTTTGATTATATGAAGACATTCCTGTCATTCTCAGAATGCCAACAAATAAGATATGTGTTTTAATCAAGTAAAGTCTTCATAATTAACACCCTTCAAATAAATACTCAAAAAATATTTTTAAAAGCAAGAAGTCATTTGGTCCTATTATATTTACAGATGCCTTTATGACAAGTCATTCATTATGAAACAAATGCTATTAAAAGTTGAGAACAGTCAACACATAAAATATTTGCTACATTTGTCTATATATTTCTTTCTTTTTAAAGATAATACTTTTAGATTTATCTTTCTAATATTTTTATTTATTTTTTGGATTTTTTTAAAGATTTATTTTATTATTATGTATACAGTCCTCTGCCTACATGTACATCTGCAGGCCAGAAGAAGGCATCAGATTACATTACAGATGGTTGTGAGCCACCATGTGGTTGCTGGGAATTGAACTTAGCACCTCTGGAAGAGCAGTCAGTGCCTTTAACCTCTGAGCCATATCTCCAGCCTCCTAATGTTTTTATATACTCTGATAACAGAAGAAAATTATGCCATGAGAGGTTCAAATCCATAATCACTGCAGAATAACAAAATTATCTTATATATACATGTTTTATATATATATATATGAGATATAATGCAAAGCATACAAATAGTTTTACATAAAAACTGTTTAGACAACAAACATGAAATATTCTAGCCATCATTTTAAGATACTTATTTTGTTATTACCTTTATACTCTCATCAATACTGCAAAGAAAGTACAATGATTTCTCATATTTTATTCACTGCAGTATCAAGAATGTCATGTCACAGAATTAATTTTGTTACAATTCATGAAAAAAAATGTAGACATCATTTTAATTCAAACCCCATAGTGTACAGCAGAATCTGCTCTAATTGCTTATTTTGTCACTTGGACAAAAAAGGTTTATTACATTTTATCATAAACAATATACATTTTGACATACATAAATCATTAGGATTTACTTCATTTTCATGTTTCCAAAATCTTTCTTTGCTTCTATGTTCTATTATGCATTTTATTGGGGAAAAATTAGACATCTAACAAGAGCATCCAATATCTTCAACATTTCTTTCTTTTTATCTACCCCAAACTAGATACTGTAAATCTCTTTTTGGAGGGAAGAAAAGAAAGAAGGAAATAATATAATTATATTCTAATCTCAAAAAAAAAATAATATGTTACAAGGGAAAATGGTAATACAAAATATGAGCAACATAAAGAGAACTGGTATTATAAGTAACAGAATTTTGTATACAGCTTTATGTGAATATCTCAACTGACTCTATTTAAGGCAGATGTTCACTACGATATGTGCAGGGCTCCAGAGATGGGAGGTTCCTCATGCTTGCACAAATGGCAAGAGCAATGACCTCTCAGTGTCTCTGTATCTAAGAGAGGATAGATACAATGTTTAGTCCTAATAGAAAACATGTATATATTCCATTGTATACTAATAAAAATGTTCTATACTATGATCTAAGACTCCTAAATAATTGAGAAATGGGCATCAGATAAGTGGCATCCTGAGAAATCAAAAAGTGAATCCAGAGCTACAGACATATTTCTATATCTTGCATAGATGAAAACATTATTTTTTTATATTCTTAGTATTTCTTATCTAGGATATTTGTTTTTTTTTTCCTGTTTTGTTATAATTTGTTCAGATTACATCCTGTTTGTTATCCCCTCACCTGTATCTTCCTGTTCCCACCCTCCATCCCCTAGACCTCTGACAGAAGGGGACCTCCTCCCCCACCATATGCAGGCTACTAGGATGAGACCTGACAGGATAGGATATTTGTTTAAAACCCTAATTACAGTGCAAATTTCTTCCAAGTGAGCTATTATGACCAGTTATCAAGATAACTAACTGTATTTAATGGAATTTTAAAGAGCTAATGAGGTTTTCTTTATTAAAAACATAAAATTATATTCCAAACTTTTGTTTACATAGGGAGATTATTGTGATGGTTAATATTAATTGTCAACTTGACTGTATTCAACATCACCATGGCAACAGACTTCTCTGAGTGTATGGATGGCAAAACAACAAAACAAAACAGAAAACAAACCCAGGAGGATAATGTCTTTAGTTCTTATAAAGTAATTTTAATAACATTTGAGCTCTGTTAACGTTGGTAAGACAATGGTTTAAACCAACTGTGTCTGAAGGAAGACATGTTAGACTGGTAAGACAATTCCATAGCCAAAAGCATTTTTTTTTTTTACCATGCAAGACTGGGAAACTGAATTAAATCCCCCAAATCCATGGAAAAGTGAAGGAATTTCAACTCTACAAAATTGTCTTCTGTCCATATATGTACTTTGGCAATTTGGCATTCACTCAAATGCATCAATCACACATGACACACCACAATAATAAATGAATTTATTTTTAAGAAAAAAATATTTAGATGGTTATGCATGAAGAAAATCTAAGAGAATGTAGAAAAACGCTGACAAGATAGAAGTTGTATGTATGTGTGTGTGTGTGTGTGTTTGTGTGTGTATGTATGTATGTATGCATGCATGCATGCATTTCTTTATGTTTTTATGATAGTTTCAATATATAATCCAGTCTGGCCATGAAGTTACAATTCTTCTAACATCCTCTGGATTGCTCAGATATGTGCCATAATACCATCCTAGAAATTTTTGTGGGTTTGTTGTTGTTTTTCCAAGGAAGTCCCTGTTTAGTCAAGAAATTGAACATAAAACTCATTCAATTAAAAATGAAATATTGAAACCTCTTTGCTGAGATAATGTCTACATCTCAGTGTAGATCAGCTTCTCCAGTACTCACAGGCCCATGAGTTTATTGCTCCATCTTGGGAAAATAATTTAACATATATATTCTTTTGGCTTTCTCTGTCAATGATTCAAATGGAGGTTTAGTTCTCTATATCTGAACTACACGATATACTTTGTTGCATTTCTGTGTGGGGGTCTTTAGTCAGAAGAGAGTCTTAGGAAGGATCAGGGCACAAGAGTTAGAATGGAGAGCAGAGAAAATATGGAGGATAAATATCTGTAAATTTGTAGGGTTGCTGTCCAGCTGACTAAAAATAAAAGGCACATGCAGGATCAAGTGTGGGAGTTTACCTCTATCACATATTACTCCTGCTCATCATCTAGTGGTTACAGTTTAATTTCACAAACATACCTGACTGTGGGGCTGAAGTGTTATTTCACCCTATGACTATGAAAAAGAGAAAAATGAATTTATTGACAAGCTAGTAGTCTCTGCCAGAAGGTTAGATAACTATAATATATACAACTGCATTGCAAATTGCACAGTAGAATCTGAAGTGCATTCACCATGTGGGGTTTCAAAATATTTTTCATTATTATTAATGTCAATGTTACTTACCATTCTGAGCTTCCCTTTTCATTACAGACCTCACAAGTGGTGAAAGAGACTGTAAATTGCTTAAATATTTGTTCTTTGCCAGCCAGAGCCAGAGGGGGAAAAATTAATGCTGATACAAGTTTCTTATTTGATGAAATGAAATGAGAATGAACTTTAGAATTACAGTAACTAGATACTAATCTTCCACTCTCCTCATTAATACTGAGGTAACTTCACTTAATGAAGTATTATTGTCTTTAACTTTAGATTGGGTTCTTAAAGAATAATGAAAATTAAATATTGGAGGACTATACATAGAGATATGGCATTTCTAAATTGCATTGTAGTGATAAATTCAGTGAGGAAATAGAGTGGATGGCAACTCTGAGCCATATTAAAGGATACAAATTTTAAAGGCTACTCTGTCAATCCAGCCACATGTACACACATTTGAAAAATAAATTTTAGATGTGTTTAGTTCATAAATATAAATATGAGGGGGAGAAAAAGTAATTCCTTAAAAGTGTTTTCAGTATGTATATGCTATTGAGACAAAGCTTTAGCTGAACAGTGAAAGTGAATTTAATGGAGAAAAGAATCATGATAGTCTCAGGTGTTTTAGTTTGGATTCACACATCTTACATGAAAAATGCCTTTTCAGCAATTAGAGTTGTCTGAGAAACGGAAGCAATCATGCATACAGATAAATATGTCAGAGTAATGAGCATAACAAGTGAAATGCTGGATCCATGCTAATAAGCAATGAAAAATAGGAACCTGGAAAGTGACTGGGAAGAAAGCATTAGCAGTGAAAGAAACAAAAAACAAACAAACCAAAACCAAACCAAACCAAAACAAAAAAACCCAGAGAGATGGGAAGCTACAAAGTCAAAGAGAGCAAGAAAATGCCTCAGACTATTTTCCTTTGTATTTTTTATGAGCTTTTGGATCTGTTCATTCTCGAAAGGTTAAATCATCTGGAAATGGAGACTGCAATTGTTTGAGAAAGGAAACTTATAGTATGAAAAGGAGACAACATACGCGTCAGTCCATGGCTTTCTTGGTAAAGAAAAACACAAGCAGAGGTAGCTTCACAAGCACAGAGATCTTGAGATGGAGGATAGCACCTCTCTCAAATGTGCCAAGATGGTGATGAAGGAAAGCAGAGGAGAAGGCAAATGTGCATTATAACAAGAAAGAGACATAACCTGAGGACGAATTGAAATCCTGCATCTAATAAGGCAAGGTGAAGTTAGTGCATCCAATGCAGGATGAAAGAGAAGATTAAGGAAGCCACGCTTGTACTCTCCATAAGAAATGTACAAGGTGCACAGGTGAGGGGGAATTTGAAGGTACAGACTAGATTTATTCATTTATTCCACTAAGAGCCCTTGAACACTAACTTCCAAACACAGAGAGATGCAGGACGTTAAAACACTGAACAGGACACATTTTAGAATCTCAAACTATTAACTTTATGTATGAAAGAAAAACAAACAAAGCAATGATTAAACAGAAGTATTAAAATGCTATGATAGAATGGGTACAGCTGTGGAAAGGATTGTAAGCTTTGTCACGCGTGAAAGCAGTCTTGGCGAGCTTTTCCCTTGGGCACACCACGGACACTCCCTGAGATTAACCTTGAGATAGACTGGGTGGAGCCATCCTGGGCCGGAAATTCAGGAAGTGGACCTGGGGACTCCACCTGGACTATTGTGTTTCTAATCGGCCCTCAATGGGAGAGGGAGACCACCCCTTACACATTACAGACAGGTAGGCAGAGAGGACAGAGAGGGGCAGCAAGTTGAGACCGGGCTTGAGCACAGGTGGATCAGGAAAAGGATCAGCGAACAGGCCAGACCAGAGACACCTAGGGACCCGTCCCATGGAACGGATATCAAAAGATTCACTCTTTTTTCCCTTTAACTTTTTTTCCCTCTTGGGTAAGCTAGCTGGGTTGTATAATAAAGTTTAATTGTTAAAAAAAAAAAAAAAAAAAAAAAAAAACAAAAATCAAAAAACAAAAAAACCAAAAAAAACAGAGCCATCTTTCCTATGCCAAAGCTGCTTGAACTAGCTTGGATTGCAATCAGAGTAATAAAACCGTTACAGTATTGGGTTTAGGCAGTGAGCAATGGAACCTGGTTGTCACATCAAATATATGTAAACAGTTTTAAAATTAATAAACACTTGTATGGATTTTATTACTTTAAAAAAAGAAAAAGAAAAAAACAGAGCCAACAGACAGCTGTTCCTTGAGGAGAGAACAGAGGACCTTGCTAAGGGAAAGCTCAGTGAGAGCTGTCAGGCTGAGCAGGCTCTAGCTAAGCAGATAAGGAACTGGGGAAGGCATTAGGCAAAGCAGAGCTAGGTATTCATGTGATGAATTCAATTACTGAAATTTATTTTCATGATTGGATCTTAGAAGTTCTGAGAAAAAAATTTCAGGGAAGAGTAGGTATATTCAGGAGTCAAACTACAAAGTATATTTGATTTTATATAAGGGAGTTTATATTATACTTAAACAAAAATTGATTCTCTAAAATTTCTGTAAGGTCAATGTATGAGCCTGGTGCAATGGAGTTACTATCTTCTTAAAATACCCAGGGATGAGTCTGTCCTTGATTCTGCAGCTTTGGTAATGGCTTGCAATTTCCAGCATTATGCATTCACATCACAGGAATCCCTACTTCCATGTCTGCATGGTTGTCTACTCTGTTTGCATGTATCTGTGCCTCCATGTCCAGGGTCTGTCTATTTTATGAGAAAGCTGGCTGTCACTTGACTGAAGCCTCCACAATTACACATACAATATAGTGACCTCTTAGTTTAACTATATGCTAAAAAGAATTGTCTTTTAAAATAGCATCTTATTTTCTACAAGTGTGTTTAAGACTTAAATATGTGTTTTGTAGAAAGACATAGTTTAATCCACTACCCCACTAAATATTGACCAAGGGAAAAATATTTTACTTTATCTGAAGATATTTTGAGTTCTCAAATAATTCAACTGTCACTTAGTTCTGCTCCTTCATTTTTATCAAATGGGGATAGTACTTGTTTCTGTGTTCTAGGTTACCACAAGAAGTAAGTTCAGTAATAGACGTCAAGTGTTTGCGATACCTCACTCTCTAAGCACTCGGTAGGTTTCTGACAGACTGCTTGAGATACCTATTAGCACCACCCACAATAATGATTTTGCCAAGACTTCACCCTGAAGACCTGAAAAGATTAGCAAAATCTTGTTATCTAGACAAAGCAGAAAGGAGCCAGTCTATTAGTGAGATGACACTAATTAAAGTATTTTTATCATGTTTCCCCTATTGTTTCTGCAACTTCCTCTCTAATTGGACAATTTACTCTATTAGACAATGACCTTGGGCGCTGTGGTTGGTTCTAGCAACCCATTCTAAGCAATTTTCTAGGCGAGACAGGTGAACTCTCTTAATTGGTATGCCTGGGGAGAAATATAAACATGTCAAATGAATAACCATCAGGTAATAGACAGTGTTGGATGACATTCACTTTCTCTCTGACAACTGCCTTTAAACTTGGTAGTAAAGCAGGACAACTCTTCTCTGTCAATACACAGGTAAAATTGGTTCATTTAAGGGTTTTAATAAGGGAGGAAAACTGCCTAAATAGCCCAGCAGCAACAGTTCTCACCATGTTATCCTTGTTAATAGGCAATTTTTATCATGTAGAAATGAGTTCTTATGCTATTTGAAGATTATTTTCTGCCCATGTTCTGTTCTCATTTTTAATATTAGAGAAATAAATGCACTGAAACTCCTTACAGATATCAACCCAATTAAGTCTTAAAATTGGTAAATATTATGTAAGTTGATTGGTGTTACTAGTTATATGCTGTTTTTTGTTTTGCTCAATTATAGATTGATTTTTTTTTTAAAGAAGTATTCTCTGGTGATTTGTCACTCAATAGAAATGGATAAATAAATGATAAAGCTCATCATTTTAATTAATTACTCTCTTTTCTACAATTTCACCTAATGAAATAATAAATCAAAAGACTATAATAAATGTTTAATTCTATCCCTCTGCGAATAGCAATATTAGCTTTTTGGCCCATGAGTTTGGACAGATTGAAATTTTTCATTTCTCTACTGTCTAATATTTTAACTTGACAAACGACAACATTTTGTCTCCTCAACTTATATACACACATATTGTATATACATACATACACATACACATCTATGCATAATAACTATTTTTCTAGTTTATTGTGCTAGCTTCTTTATAAGGTCTCCAACAATGGCATCATCATTCTCAAAACCATTAGATCATTATGATCACCATGGATAATTTTGTAAAAGTGTGGTCAGCCCTAAAATACATACAAGTAATATTATATAGAATAAGCAAGTTGTATTCATATATTTAGAAATGTATATGTTTGTATAAGAACAGTTACAGAAAAACAGGCCATAAATTTTAGGAAGATCAATCTTATATTAGAGCACAGAAGTAGTTAGAGAGATAAAAGGAAAGGTGGGTGATGTAATTATATAATAGTTCCTGTTGAAAAAAATCTAGTAATGGCTGAACTAAACCTTGACCAGTTAATTGAGAACAAAGTGAGGCAGGGGTAAAGCTGCGACATAGGTACTTTGTTTTTGCATCAAAAAATTTAGCAGACTGTAGAGTCTGGCATTTCTGAGGTATACATTCCTTCTGTATTTCCTTCACCTAGCTATTTTTCTGCTCCTAGAAACACCTTTCTATGTTAATAAGGCTCTTACAATAAGGAAAAGGAGTATTTGGTTTTTTATTTTCTATTACCTTCGAGATCTCCAACATTTGATTGTATAGATATTAACTTCTTGACATCCCTGAGGCATAACTACATTAAGTTGGTTCTAAGATAGTATTAATAACCAAAGTACAAATTATAGAACTGTTCAGAAAAAAAATACAAAAAATATTGGCAGTTTTTCAATACCTCACTGGAAATAACTAAAATATAAATACAACCAGAGAGATAATTTCTGTATCTTCTCTGTATCTGTGAAAAACATTCCCATGATGTCTACCCATGATTATTATCAAGTGTTTTCTAAGGCATGCTCTTCTTGCTTCGGTCATACTTTAAATGCAAGTGTTCAAATTACGGTTTATCTTTCAAGAGTTTATGGCAATGTTATAGTGCCAGGAATCCCAAAAGAAGTTGGCAACCTCCACCACAGAGAATTGTGAAATATTCTGTATCATTATAGCATAAGGGCCTTGGACTACTGAGAGGAGTTAGTGGACAAAGATGCCACTGAACCCACCAACTTTAATCAATTCCTTGTATCCAACATGGTATAAGGGGGCACCAACCCCTTCAAGTAATTTTCTGAACTCCACACATGCCCTTTGGTACATGCATACTCACTGGCACACACGTGCATGTAGGCACACACAGCAAAATAATATACAAAATTAATAAAATTTAATTTTCGATAAAATATATTTGCAAATCTATGATGCTTTATTTACTCCTAAGATAATATTGAAAAGTTTCAATCCTCAGAGACAGGTATATTTATTATAATAATATTGTATTCTCCTGTTTTGAAATTTTCAGTTACTATCTGAAGTGAAGTAGTAAAAAACCTAAAAGGACTAATAGTTCATCCACTAATAAGATATACCATGAGGTAAAGGTCAATGAAGGACATGCTTACACAAAATATACCTTTGCTTGAGGTCCCTCTCCAGATCTAGGCTTTAATTTGATTTCTCTCTTGTTTCACACTATTGATATCAGAGTTGCAAGATCAATTGTATGGGTGGCCTCATAGACTACTTTGTTAAATTCGTGAGTGTCTAGTTAGCATCCACAGTCAGAAAATCAATTTCCTTCCATTTTGTTTCTCATTAGTGTTTACATTTTATATTGTTTTGCAGGAGTATCCAACTCACATGAGAAAGCAATTTAGGAGACCTGCTCATGCATAGCTTCTCCCTTTCATATCCAGCCATTCCATAACAAGCAGGATTTTATATGCAGACAAAATAACAAGAAAAAATAACAGAAGCAAGTGGCTTCCTTTCTTATTCTCATTAAATTAAATTAACAAGAACCTTCAAATTCTAAAACAAGTGGGCTATTTCCATCTCTGTTCAGATGAGAAGAGAGTGTATGAGTAAGTGTTTGGTGTGAGAACCAGACTATCACATCAGCAGAGAGTAAGTTTTGATATAACTGTGATGTTTTTCTCACTGTGGCTCTTGTTCTGCCTATCATCCAATAAATATGTATTAGATACCTACAACATCCCCAAAGTAATTAAAAATTAAACAGACTTTTTCATCTCTTGGGCCAGCAGTTCACCATAAGATCATAATCATTAGAATTCATTCTTATTCACTTAGTTCGCTGATACATTCAATCCAACCCTATAAATATTTATAGTGTTCTACTTTCTACTATTAAAAAGTTTGGTCTTGTATGAAGGGCAACACATCACTAGTACCAAATCGAGCCACGTGTCATCAGACACATATGAGCAAAGAACTGTGGTATAAAGCACAGGCAGATGTTCCATTTATCAGAGAAGCTTCCAGTAAAAGTCAGCATATACTTAAGAAGTAATTTACTCTGTGTAAGCATATGGAGAACAGCTATAAATGAAAATGCTGAGATTATATCAAGACTTATATCAAGAATGTCAAGAGGATCCCTCAGTGTCTTGTCATGTATGCGACATCAGAAAACCCTTTTTACTCTAAATGGTACAACATTGGGCCAACGACGTTATCAGGTGTTTTACTGTAGGAAACACAAAAGGGATCAACGAAGAGAGATCAGCCAGGTGGCCACAGTGTCATCTTATCTTTCTATATGGATGTGTTTTGTATACCATGGTGTAGGGAAGATGTGTTCAAATGTAGACAAAATAATCTCTGAAATGAGAAAAAATGTCCCAGAAATCTCTATACAGTTCTCCTTGAGTCATATATACCTATATATGAAAAGAACACACAGTAATAGAATGCTTTATATAAATATGTATTTAACAACTCAAGAACTGGTTAGATTCATCAATGATATAATTATTATGTAAGAAATTGTGTTCTGTAAAATATGATTTCTTTTTTATTTAAAAAGTAGTGATAAAAATGATCTTGCCTTGTACTGAGATCACCCCAGTGTAGTTGCTCATATTTAATCAAGTGGGGATACATAGTAACAGGAACAAAGATAAAAGCTTTCCATTATATCATACAGAGAATGATTCAACTTTGAGTATGAAAAGATCAGTGACCCTTGCAAATGTGACATGTGCTTTGAAGTTGGAACCAGGGAATTTACTGGTAGGGTAGACAATGAAAAGCAAAGATAGAAATCCACCAGAAATTATTCCATATATTTTGCTATGAGAAAAATAAAAGAGTGGAATAACTATTTACAAATGCAGGGAAGATGAGAAGCAAATGTGATGAGACAGTTCAATTACAAATGTGTTAGGCATTTAAATGATGTATCCAAGCATTTCATATTGGTGGGGACCAGAGATTTTAATTCTCAGATATCTGGAATAGTATCACAGTGAAAAGGAGGTTGATGAGAAGAAACAAGAAGAAAGTCAAAATGGTGTAATGGAAGATGTAGTAAAATATCCAGGCCAAGGTTCCATCCTCAGTGCCAACTTAATGCCTTGCTATGGATGCCTAGAGGTTAAGCTCTGTCAATACACTAGGTCCCTAGATTTTACACAGACTACATTCTCTACTATAAAATAAAGTGGAACAAAGGTCTTCTTTTCTGCTATCAGATAAAAATTAACTTTTTTTAATGTCTGAGTCACAATTTTAGGCAAAATTATGTTTTATCCTTTTTAATGCTTTTCATACATCTGTGTAATTTTCCCAATATGGCTTCAAACTCCACCATTTTTGTTTGTTTGTTTTGATTTTAATTAAATGTTTTTTTAAGTATTATAATATTATTACATCATTTATCACTTTTCTTCCTTCCCTCCAAACTCTCTCATATGCCCTTCTTTTCTCTCTTTTAAATTCATGTCCCCAGTTTCCATTAATTGTTATTACATGCATATGCATATATATATATATATATATATATATATATATATATATATATATATACTTATATACACATGCATTTCTAATCATAACCTGCTCAGTCTCTATAATGTTACATGCATGTATGTTTTCAGGGCTGGCCACGAAGTATTGAATAAACAACTTTGTACTTTTCCCTTGGAAAAAAAATATTACTCCAACTCCTTTGCCTATAGTTTTGTTGTTGTTTGGATTTTGGTTGGTTGGTTTTGTTTCTCTGGTGTGTGTGTGTGTGTGTGTGTGTGTGCATGTGTGTGTGTGTGTGTGTGTTTGTGTGTGTGTGTGTGTGTGTTCAAAGCTGTGGTCCTTTGGACTTTTCCTAGTCCATTTTGGTATGCCTATTGATGTTAACATTGTTCAGCTCACGTTAGGGCAGTCATGTTGATGAGACTTCATGGGTTTATCTTTTGTTTTTCCTAGGAGACAGTCCCACAGAAAACTAACCAATCCTCTAGCTTTTATAATCTTTCCTATTGGTTTGATATTTTTGTAGTTTTGTGTTAAAGATATTTTTCATTTCCTATATATTGTATTCCGTATATTAAAAGAATTCTTCCCACCTCACCAGACTACTGATGGGCTTATGGAGCTAAAGAGATAAAGCCTTAATCTAAAGCACATTAACTAAATCACAATGGTTTAGGCCACATGTATTTCATAATGAAAACAAAATAAAAGCTAAAGGTCTCCTGTTCAAAATATCTTAAAAACTGCAGAATGGCAGCAACAGAACAGTATACCAAGGATAGAGTCCTCTTCAATCCAGGGTCTTATAAAAGTGAACAGTGTGCCCTCTGAAGTTAGTCCCAGGCTTGGTGGTTATATAATAGCAACATTGTGCTGGATCACCAGTATGGCCAAATCTCAGTGCTGCCTGTGGTGCCTGCAAACACTACAGCTTGTCCCCATGTCACGCTGATAGTAAATGCTGCACACTCCCCGTGAATCTGCCTCCATTCACAGACTCAATAGTTTACATGGAGCTGCCATGTCATCAGATGGAGTTCTGCTCAGCTCTTGCTTTTTTTTTCCTTTGCCTCCAATCTAAAGAGTGGGTTGTGTGTATTTTATTAGTGAAATATAGTTCATACATAGCCTGAAAGTTCCAAGTGGCACTGGGCTTTTATTTTGAACCTCCATAGGGGAAAATCAGCTCTGTCTCTAAGTGCAGGGAAATCCACATCCTATGAATGTGCTTTAAATGCTAAGCAGCCGAGGTGTATGATAAATATCATTGACAGAGTCCACTGTGTGATGGGTACTCTGGTCACTTTTGAAGAAACCTGTGAGTTTTCACAGAATATGTGTCTCCCTTTATGTAGACAAAGATATTTGCAAGAACATACCTTTTATACAAATGGTCTCTATTCATAAAACCAGGCAAAGACAAGAAGAACAGATTAATTATGGGTAGAGTGTGTCTACATGAGTGTTTTTCGTGTGAGTGCAGTGTCTGCAAATTCCAGAAGAGTGTCACAGATCTGTTGGAGCTGATGGTATTAGCAATTGTGTCCACCTGAACTTGGTCCTGTGAAATGAATTTTCTCAGCACAAACAATATCCACTTGTATGCACTGACCCATGTACCCAGCCCTCCTACTCTAGCATTTTATATCACCAATAAACCCCAAGTTTGAGAAGCTCAGTCAATACCTCAGTAAGTAAGGTACATGTCATATATGCACAAATAACTGAGATACCAGCACCCAGGGAGAAAGTAAAGTGCAATGGTAAGCAGCTGGGATCCTAATGCCACTGAGGCAGAGATATTAGGATCCTGGTGTTTGCTGGAGAATCAGAGAGACCTAGTTTCAAAACATAAAGTGGGAAGGCAATTGACAAAAACATACACCATGAATCTTTGGCCCCCACTTACATTTGTATGTACTTTTACATACATAAAAAAAATCAAGTAAACAAACAAATATATAAGTAAATTGTATGTTCAAGATCCAAAGTTTCCATTTCATCTTTATTTTTTTTTATTAATTTATTCTTGTTACATCTCAATGTTCCATTTCATCTTTAGAACTTATCTTTGTTAGTTTAATTTTTTTTTTTTTTTTTAGTTTTTAAGATTATGCTGTGAATACACCGTTTTCTCTTTCCTCCTTCCAAACGTTCCATATATCTGTCACTACTCTCTTTGAAATTCATGGTGTTTTGTCACTAACTGTTACACAAGCACAGAATCACACACACCCACAATCTTACATAGATAAATTAAGTCTTCTTGGTCTTTATATTGCTATCTGCATGTATGTTTTGGAGCTTATTGATAGTTCCAGTCAATTAGATACGCTTCACTTCTTACAACACTGCTTTAATTTTGAAAATATCACACCATCCTAGTTTCCATCCTACCTTTCTTAATTCCTTATTAGTCTAATTTTTAAACTCTTCTTCTGGGTCTAAATGTTGAAAGATTGAAAAGCTCAGTCATCTCTACAATTGTCCTTAAATGCTTTCATTGAGAATGGATACTGCAGTGATTAAACATTTCAGTGCATTTTCTGATCTGTCCAGGTCTACAGCTTAGTTCTTTGCACCATTTTTGCCTTGGTGACAAAAGCTCAACATATATAAGTCTAAGTTATGTTACTAATTAAAAATGATGATTAGAATAGTGCATACAATGTTATAATAAAGATTAAATGAGTCCATTTTCGGAATCACAATTACAAACGTGCACATTTAAATTTCTATATGGGAATAAGTCCTTCATACTTGCTTTTATGTGGCCTTCAAGTTTTCCATATCCTAGACACTTTATACACTTACAGATATAATCTGTCTGCAATACACACACACACACACACACACACAGACAGACAGACACGCACAATCTTTTCCTTATGTTCTTAAGTTCATAAAAGATATCTAAGTTTCAACCCATCAGTAGAATTCATAATCTTTCACTAAAATCTCCATATTTTCTGAAGTTTCATATTCCAATGTACATCATGGCTGGAAGAGGACAGAAAGGTGTCCTGGGCACAATTTTCCACTCATCACATTTTCCCCAGTGGCATCCAATCCTTTTCCACAGTTTTTTTTTTCATAGTGTCTTTTTTATCCACTGAGTTTTACATCCACTAACCTATCCAAAGCTTCTCTTCAAGATTTCTATCTCAGTATATCAAAGCCACTCTACCTCTACACCTATATGCTACAGTCAGAAGAAATTTCTTGTTATATTCTCCAAAATCAGCATGGGATGTTTCATTTGTTTCTTGTGATTCAGGGGAAAGTCCTAATTCCTATCCTCCCAGCCTGGGTGACTGTGTCACAGTCTTTTTCCTACCGACTTTCTTATCTTTTACTCTGTTCTTGTCTTCAGTTGATTCACAAACACTTCCTGCTTCCTTTTGCAACAGAGAATTTGTGCATCACCTTTTCTCCTTCACTTCACTTAATTTTTCCTCTGGATTCAGAGTTCAGTTCAACTATGATTTTCTTAGTAAAGATTTTCCTGATTTCCATTTACCATGAAATCTGCTAATTCGTGCATGGTTGTCAGTTTGCACTGCCACTTACTTGCATATTATTGTGATAATTTATATTTTAAAGTAAAAGTGTGATTAATAAAAACTCAATGAATTTAAGGCATCCATTTTTTTAAACTCCAGTAAGCCTGTGGTCTAGTATGGTATTAACCAGTTAGAAAAAAAATATGAAATATTTGCTGAATGCTTAATCAGGTAGCCTTAGATACTGATGTTTAACCAAAAGGCCCCAATAAGTTATGTAAAAAATAAAGCAACCAAAATTAAGTAAGTATCAAGATACATACAAGGATAATATTTGCCTTCAATCATTATCTAGACAGATAGATATATTGAAAAAGAATGTTCTTAGATTGACAAGATTAACAAGTCAACATTGACTGTACAGAAAATCAATATTGCTCAGGAAAGCCTACTAGAATAGAATAGTCACATAAATAGAAATTTACTGTATTTGATGATTTATATACTTGAAAACTGCTAGTTACATCTTCTTATGATCCATGTAGAAAAATATGTGTGTTTTATTTTTTTCTTTTCCAATGCTAGGTTGATGGCTGAGACATTTTAACATAAGATAGAGTAAGTACTGCAAGAAAAAGCTGACAAGTTACTTCATATGTTTTATTTTGTCTTTTGTATTTGTGGATACACGTTGTGGGGTAGGTGCTAGTTTGAGAGCTGTTGCTTACACATGATGGGCAAATATCCTGGCCCTAGGCTACACTCTCATACCTACATAATACAAATTTTTTTGACTTGGAAGACTTTGGAAAAAGCAAATATATTAGGAGAAAATTCTTCGTAATTTGTGGAAAAATATAGAGAGCTGCAATTAGGGACAAAATTGTATGATCCAACGGTCATACACTGAATGGTGAGAGGTTTATACATAACAAGGCTAGTAACTTTGATTACTTCTTGACATTTATCTTTGAGAGCCAAGATATTCTTTCCATGGCATGTAGAGAGGGCATTTCTAGAGTGAAAAAGATTTATGGCCTAACATAGACAGGGTCAGAGAACTCTTTTATGGCCCTTGTCAGGGAAGAAGTGCAGGATAAGGTCAGAAAAAGTTTCTGCTTTCTCCAATACTCAGATGTCATATTTAGTGTTGGCATCTCCTATACATATTTATCCTATGGTACAAACTCCAAACGAAAGGTTAGGGAAAATAGGCAAAATGCACTTCAGCCTTCAGGATGTCTCACTATAGAGAACAGTGTGGTCCGCAGACGCCTGAGAAACATTCAGTTCTCTCCCTACAGGCTTTCTGCATAAGAAAAAAGAACTCTAGAAGAATTAGGTAAATTACTGGGGTAATTTAGTATCAGATTCACAGATGATGTCTTTCCCAGCATACAGGAGATGATAAAAAAAAGAAATACTGGCCAAGAAAGCTTGTGCCTTTCTTCTCTCTCTCTCTCTCTCTCTCTCTCTCTCTCTCTCTCTCTCTCTCTCTCTCTCTCTCTCTCTCTCTCTCTCTTCCCCACTCTCTGTGAATGTTTGTGTGTGCATGTGAATGTCCATGTGTAACTCACAGATTGGCTAGACTGGCTAGTCAGTGAGCTCCAAATTTACTCCTCCCATGCAACAGTTCTTTTGAATGCATCGTTGTACTTGGATGCTAAGTATCATATTTCAGGTCCTCACACTAGCAGTGTGTCACTTTACTGACTACATTCTCCCAAGGTATAATTTTTTTAAAGTCTCCTAATGCACCTTAGTATTATATTTGCATTTAAGTTTTCTTATTTATTAATTTGATCATTTCCATAAATAATTGCTAACAAGTCCTAGGTTTCTACAGGTGGAGTATTCTTTATAAAAAATGGTTGAAATTAGTGGCTGTTTGCATTTCGATATTTTATTATTTTTTAATATATTTTATTAATTTATTCATAAATAGGAGGGAGGGAAGAATGGGAGGGTACAAGGGATGGTATAACAATTGAGGCACCTTAGTATTTTTAATCTCTGCTTTCATTATATGTTTCAAACTCTTGTTAAACGGACACCAATAGAAGAGGTCAAATTTATATGAAAAATGAAGAATCTTTCATTACCAAAAAATAAATTGTTAATCAAAGAAGTTGAAGACCCTAACATAGCCACACTGATTAGAAATAGACAAGTTATCACACATTAAAATGCTATGCTTCCCAGATAAAAGAATGATTAACTACCATAGAATACTTCATACAACAAAGCTCAAATGTAACAACAACAAACCCACAACATCTGCCTTAAAGGAAAGGCGTTATACACTGTGGCTGTAGACCCATGGAGACAATATTTAACACTGTCATCTACATAATGACACAATGAGAAATTAGGAGTGAGGTAGACACCTTGCACAGAAGGCAAGTGAGCGTGCTCTGCCATGAATAACAAGGATGTACATTTTCTAAGCTTGGGAGCTGCAGCAAGGTTTTTCAATCATACAGAGCAAATCAAACGAACCAAAGTCCTGGATATCTTATTTTGATTTATACTTAGATTCTCAAAGAAACCCTACAGTTCTCATGAAAATACTGTGTGGGTGAATCATTCTGGCTCTGTCTTAACGAGGTGATTGTAGCCGTAGAAGGAATTGGAGCTTAACCCCTCTTTCATAATCAATATCTTTAAAACTCAAGAAGTGGAACTGGAGAGTTCTAACTCCTGGCCAGAGGAACAGGACCTGAGTCCTGGGAGAGAATATGACACCCTAAACTGCCTGGAAGGTTACTAATGACCACATAAACTTGCTTCCAGGAATGTGAAACATCACAAATCCACAATCGAGCAGGATATTTAGAGAGAAATAAGAACAGGAAGCAATTGACCAAAATAGACACAAATTGACAACTAAGGCAGGAAAACTCCCCCACAGAAGCTGCCTGTTCTAAAGGCTTTCAGAAATAATATGAAACCTACCTAATATGTAGGGTTGGCAAACTGGTCACTCTGGCAATGGTGCAATGGCACCCTCCTAGAGTGTTTACTTTCACAATCCTCTTGTGGCCATTGTCTCCCCTTATCCTTACCGTTAAGGGTAATAAATTCTGTCCGTGCTCTACGTGGACTGTGTGTCATCTAAATTCTTTTGACTGACAGACAAAAGACCGGGCAAGAAAAAAAGGTCCAGAGAAAGACCCTAGCAGCAACTTCTCTTTATTACAGAAATAATTCTTTAGAAATATTGATTTTCAAACTCTGTCATCTAAATAAATAAATTATGTTCATATGCATCTTGTCATTTAAAATTAAGACCTTACCCCTGGCAAACATTCTTTATAATCTTAATTCCTAAAATTGTCTTCTTAGGCTTTAATGTTGCAACCTCTGTCTCTTTGTTTCCCAAATCAAAGGACATCCATAGATTCCCCTAGTTTTTTGTTTTTTTGTTTTTTTTTTTAAACTCTACTCTTGATGTAGCTCTCAGCTGCGTTTAGAGCAGCGCATGGTGCAGAAGCAACACTGCCTTCTACTTTTGTACGATGTTATATGCCACTCATGAATGTGATCATTCCCTGACCATTCAGAGTGCAGGAACAGGCTTTGTTAACAGGGTGGAATTGCAACACATCTCTTTTCAATCACAGAATGAGATTAATTTGACAAATACCTATTAAGCCAGCCAACAGCTTGCTCAGTTACTCCTATTTGCTTTAAATTATTTACCAAAAGGGCCCGATTTGTCAAGTTGAATGCCCTGATAATTCATCAGTTCACAGATTGCAATTTGTCCTACTCTGTACCCGGGTTATCAATCTGAATAGTGAAGGTTTGGTTAACTCATTTAAGTGAGAAAGGTCTACAGATTGTAATAATTTAAGATATTGGAGGGCATACCTAGGGCATAATCTTTCTCTTGTCAAATATTATAAACTTATAAGCAGACATTTGTTTCTACAAACTAACTGAGCTATAAATGAATGTATTATTCCCTGCAGTTCAATCCTGACTAGGTATTTATTCAAGAGATCTTCATCCTATTATTATATTGGGCATGCTTTGTTTTGTGCACAGAAATTGTATTGTTTTGACAGTTCTATTATTTTTACTGGTTGGCTTGCAGCAGTTTATCTTATAGCACATGAAGAATTTATTTTTTTTAATTGGCTCTGCCTTTTTTTTTTTTTTTATAAATGTGTTTATGGGATAGTGAGGCAGTTCAAGATTTTAATGTTTCAGTGTTTTCCACTAGTTTAGTAATCATGTGAACAGTGTTTCTGTAAGGCCTCTGAGCAGCTTTAAAAGCAGTGGTAAATGATGTTGCTGAATTCAGTTTCACCCAAAATACTTTCAGATGCCAGTGTTATCTGGCATGGGCCTTGATGAAATATAAAAGATGTGGTGATATTTGAGCTGAAAGGTAAAACTAAATATAAAAAGTTCTCATCAGAAAGCAATTAAAAGTTGAATTCCTATATTTTATTTTAAACAGATGAAAAGTCTACTATTAAATGAACATGAAATTAGTTTTCAATTCCTAGTATCCTAAGAGTACATACAACTCATAGCTCATCAAAGAGCCAGCTTTTTATATTCAATATATATCCAAATGCTTAACTAAGGATGCTGGAAACAAATTAGTCTTTGATAACTAAAAAAGAAGTGGAAAGTTAAAAAAAATCACAAGTAGAATTATTTTTAAGTGCATTATTTTTTATGACTTGAAATAAGGAGTAGCTTAGTGAGTAATGCATATTTTAATAACATAGGCCTGTATAATAAAGATCTATAAAATGTATTGCAATTACAAAATAAGTAATTGAAACATTATTGACTATCACTGTGTTTCAAAATAGCTGAAAATAAACCAAGCAATTACTCTGATATATCTTAAAACAATTTAGTAATACAATAAAGAAGCCCATTCAAATTGCCAACTCCTTGTTATGCAGAAAATGCAACTTATTAGACTCATGTATACATTTCTTCATTCATCAAATATTTAATAAGCATTTTTTGAAGAGCAAAGTTCTATGCTAGGAATGTTAGAAGATTTGAAGAGAATCTAATATCCTTGATATGGATTTTCATTAAGCCTGTTTATGTGTATATTAAAGATGTAATATGAAATTGAAAACTGAAAGGACAGGTCATTTTGAGGATATGTCAATAAAGCGCCTAGGCATGCAGTGGAGAGCACTTCCTTGAAGCGTGTTTAGAGATTAGGTGTGAAGCCCTGATAGAAAAGGCAAGGAAGAAAGAGGAACCACTTGAATTAACCATAGTTAACATCTCACGAGGGTATTTCTCTCACTCACGTGACATTTCTCTCCACATGAACACCAAGTATCTAGAAGAGACCATCGTGGCACCACATGGTATGATGAGGCACAAACCTTCTCTTACAGGCTGTGTATAAAATCTGCCTTTTCAGGCCTATCGCAGACCAATTAAATCAGAATTCCCTCTGATGGAATCCAGGTTAGCTTCTTTCTAAAACTGCCCTAGGTGATTTGAATCGGCAATCAATGCTGAGAAACTGACCACATTTCTTAATGTAGAAACCCAACTGACCATAAAATGACATAACTGCAGATCCAAGCATACTTTGGGCATCCTTATCATGGAGTCTTATGGGTGCTCAGTTGGCTTCCTTGTGTTTTAAAAGCTAACTGAGATTGTTACATCACCTCTTCATCTCTTTTTTACTGTTAATCAACTCCTAATTTTCTCATTTATTGGAAGACATTTGAAATAAAATAATTACCTTTCTCTCCTATTTTTGATCCATCCATAGTGGAAAAAAATACTGGAGGAACTGGCTTCTGAAATTTTCTTCTTCGGTCAAAATTTCGCTCCTTCATTTGGTCACATCTTCACTCCTGATGTTTACCATCACTCCTTTCGCCATTTCAATAATTAGTTCCTCAGTCTAATATCTTCTGATCACCTTCTGACCACCTACTTATTTACTCAAGTTTTGTTGCACGATCATTTAATCTCATGATATTTTATTTAACCCAGTGATTTTACCAAGTTCAGTCTGATGTTTATTTCATCTACACCTAAATATGTCTTCATACTGACTTATGCCAAAGTAGATCATGACAATTACTACATTAAAAAAGAGCCTCATTTTCCTATACACTTTCTCCCCTTAATAACAGAAACTTAACAGTAGGTCTTCTCTATTATTGTTCTGCTAAAGGGGTGCCTCACTGGAAAGAGTCTCACAGTCAGAGACAGTAACACCATTGTCCATCATGACCCCAGGACTCATCCAGGCTCTCAGCATTATCCTGTTTTAGTTTTTGTTTGTTTGTTTGTTTGTTTGTTTGTTGTTATTTAATGACTTGTTTCTTCATGCCTTACTCATGCTCACTATAAGTCATATATCATCAGATATTTATGACACAACTCTAAAGCATTAAACTTCTCTGTCCGTCACTGTAGTTAATTTTGCTCATGTTCCCTAAGTAATCTGTGAACTGACTCCCTTCTCTTCCATCACATCACATCTCCCACACTGTGGGAATTATCCTTGCCATGGATGTGGCAACTCCATTTCCACACCTCCTTTAGTTTCCTTTTGAACACTAAGCTCTTTAGACAATTCTCTCCAGTTCTTTCCATTGCAATCTGTCTTGAAAACATATCAGTCAGTTTTTCATTAATTATTTTCACATGATTAAATCCAGAGATCAGTTCTTAGCATCTTATTGCACTTATCAGTAACACTTGACACTGTAGATTTCACTTCTTCCTTCTTAAGCCACCTTTTTACTTGGCTTCAAGGGCACTAAAAGGAGTAGATTTTCTTCCCTCTTTTGAAACCAATGCTTCTCTGCAGACACTTTGTTGATCAGTGTTCATTGCCCTGACCTCAAAGACTTCAAGTGCTCTACTTTCACTCGTTGAACTTTTTCTGCTCTGTCCACATTCATTTCTCAGAAATCCCATCCAGTCTTATGCCTCTAGGTACTATCTATTATGATACCTTATACAATCTGAACAATCATCTACATTTTGTCCTAACATAGAACTTCCCTTTCCATTGTTCTACTCGAACATCAAGGAGATAGTTCACATGTGACAAGATTCCCCACAGCATCTCTCCATTTTCCCTTCGAATAAAATTTTATATTGGAGAAAAATCATTATGTTTTTGTTTAATCTAAATATAAGTGTACTTTGACTGTCATTCAATCATATGAAATACCAAGAAATATTCTTTACACATTCTATACAAAACCGTAGTATAAGAACAACACCAAAATCCTACAATATCGCATTTCTCATTATGTCCACTAGTTTCTATGTTAATCAAGCTAAGATAATTTTAATTATTTAAATTCACCTGTAATAACAAAATGAAAGGAAGAAGATGAAATTAAAAACTTTCATTTTTTTCTCTAAGTAGACTTTGGTTTAATCTTGTCTCCTTTTATCCATTTCCAATATAGGAGGAAGACTGTTTTTAGTAAATAAAATAAAATACATATTCCTTGTAAGTTTTTAAGTACCTTTTGGTTTTCTGTATCCATGAAAATAAAATATGTAGCCTATGATGGGACCATAGGAGCCACCAGTCTTTGGGCTAACATTACAGGTACACTCTCACATTATGTACTGTATATATTGCTTGCTCCATTTCCAAAAGTTTGCCTCACTCTTCTTATTCTTCAGATCTCTCATACCACACAAATGGTGTTTAATGAATAAAGAGTAAAGGCTAACTTTTTAAGAATGCCTTGCTCCTACTCCTGACTTCTGTCCGTAACCAATATCTTCTGAAATGCTATAGAGATCAATATTTATTTGAAGTATGTTTGTCTAAACAGTTCCCAATGAAATACAAAATACTTCCATGAACAAACATTTCTACCTTATTATTTTTCATATTTTTATATCTCTAGTATTTAATATGGCACATAGTAGAAATTCAGAGAAATTGTTCATTAAGTAAATTAATCAAGGCCATCAAACAAAATGTCCATGTTGGGGGGTTGCCATGCACAAATCTCACCCTACATTTTCCCATCATCTTTCTCTTCTTCTCACATGGATAAACTACCATGACTTCCATCAAATGGTCTTTTTGAACCTGAGGCACTTTTAACCCTCTATTTGTTTTTCTAAGTGTTATATTTTGTTGTTATTCCCATTTTTTTATCTGTTGGAAAATTCTTTTCAGGATGACAACACCATCTGCTTTATCACACATTGTGATAACATTTTTATGATTACATTGTCACTCTCCAACTACTGTCTGTGTTTTCAATGCTCTTTAACGGGGTAACTTTCATCAAATAGCTTATTGAACACATTTTTATTTTCTCATTCTTTCCCACTCTTTGAGCATTTCTATCTATAATCCCACCTCAGCAGTGGTCCTATATCTGTATTTGTAAGCACTCTCTGGTTGTGAGAAAATACTCATCAAAAACTTGCCAATGGACGTAGACACAAAAGTCCTACTCCTAACCAAGAAGGTATTTGGAATTGATATCTCTGGGAGAAGGGAAATCAGTTCTTTCCAATGGCGTGTCACTGGGTGTATTAACCTTACTCCAGGGCAGGTCCTTTCCCCAGAAATAACTGGTCAACACAAAACAGACCTCATTTTTTGCCTATGATTTATTGTTTTGTTTAGAAGATGGTATTTTGCAGTTTTCCTATCTTCCAGGTACTCTATCCTGTCCTCCACAAAGGTCATGGAGCCTAAAGGGATGATGATTGTATTTTCTGATCAGTTTTAAAGACTAGATACTGTCTTTTCAAAATAATCATTATTTTCTCTCCTTTCCAGAGCATATCACTCTTTTTTAATATTTTATTAATTTATTCCTATTACATCTCAGTTGTTAGCCCATCCCTTGTATCCTCCCACTCCTCCCTCCCTCCCACTTCCCCTCTACTCCTCTCTGCTATGTCTGTGACTGAGGGGGACCTCCTCCCTTTGTATAGAGCATATCACTCTTATTCTACTTTTTTATATTATGATATGTGCATCAACTGTTGCATGACAGCCCTAAATCCTTCCCTCCTCCTGGCACTCAAATACAATTTATTATTATGAATTTTTCATTTTATTAATACATTGTACACTAGATATGTTTTAATTCATGACCTTTATCCACTTACTGTTCAAATCCATACAACTTCAAGTCATCACACATTTGCTGATTTATATTTGCCCCAATGCCCCTCTTAATCAAATGAAATCCCTCCACTTAATATCAACAGGACCATTTTGTAAAGAAAAAAGATAAACAGAAATATGGAGAAATATCTCAGAAATCAGAATACTCCTCAATAGTCAACAATGTAAAATTTCCCAAGAAAGACAAAAGGAGGCAGCAGAGAAAAAGACAAGAAGGAAGAGAGGGAACTGTCACTTCTTAATTTTCTCATATTAAAAAAGGTTCACTGAAGAAGTGAAGAAACCCCAGCTCAAATCTTTTTTTATGCCATGTAGTCATATGATTGGTATATGAGTTTACGGGGGGTAGCTGACATGGAAACATATTACCTTTCAGTATTCAAAGTTTTATTGAAACTTCTATCCTAGAGTGTCAGAAACCATTCTTAATATTTCTATAAAACTCTTCCTTACCTTATGCTTTGAGGTTGCTTAATCATGTTAAGTTAATTTTTATTTTTCATTTCCATATCTGCAGAGAAACAAAAGAGAAAGGGAAAGAAACTAAAAAGAAAAAGTAAATCACTTACAAAAGATTGTAATAAGGTAAAAGAAGGTGAGACACCAGAATCCATATATGGGTAGTTATTTTCCTTGCAGACGGTTTTATTGATATACATGTGTTTTGTGTAACATTTAAATGCTTTGGTGCAGATGAATCATCTGAAATGCTATATTACTACTTGGGTGCATTTAAATATCTTAAGGCAGTGATGATATGGAGCTTTTAAAGCCTGTTCATCAGTGAGGAATTAATATTAAATTTCATGAGAACTCAGAAGGTGGACCAGCAGCAAGAACCTCACATCACTTCTACCTGACCGGAAAGAAGGAAATAAGGTGAACCCATGTTGCATCTTTGATGCTTCACTCATACTTCAAGCTCAGTTTTATCACTTATGCTTCTCTAGAAGACTCTCCTGCAAGGTCAAAGCCTTTACACAAACCTCCAACCTCTGCTGCATTTATTACTTGGAAAAAGCGCTATAAAATCTACTAATTTGGAGAAAAAGAAGCAAAGTAATTAGTATGACATTGGAGGAACACTTCACCTAGAGTCTGTTAAGCAGTATAACCCTACTGATGTTTTCATCAGTACTCGGTTTTCATATCAATGTAGGCTGAGTTTCATGAGCAGTGTTGACAGTTGAACAGGTTGTAAGTAGAATTGGAGAGTTTTCATAGTTCTATCTTCTCTTTGCTTTGCAGAACTATTTGTTAATATGCACACTGACATAGAAGCATTTCTTAATTATATATAATTAGATAATTCATATAAAAGCAAAGCCATATACAATCATTTCTTCTAAGTTCTATAAAATATATATTAAAGTTTACTTTTCCCTCTGTTCCTTAAGGAAAGCATTGGCTTGCTTACTTCACTTCTGAATGAATATAATATCATAGGCTTCTATCAGGAAAATTTCTGAAAAAGGTAGAGGGAAAATAATCTAAAAGGAGAACTAGAGAAATGTTGGGACAATGAGTTTATGTCACATAGCAGATACACATCTTCAGATGTTGCCAGTTTTTAAAAAAAAAATTTGCCTGTCTGTATGATTTCAGTTCTTATAAATAACCCATGAATGATCCAAGGACAACTAAGAACTTTACTGGAAAGAACACAATAGGACTTCTTGTAGTTTATATGAAGAAAGGGTTATAGGACAATTTTCTTATACCTTTAATTAGGTGTATTGTGTATTCTAATACTTATAATTGATGGTAAAAAAGTAATCATTATATTATCATGCTCTCCCACTTTAAAAAAATCAGGAAATAAATTTAGAAGAGCTGAAGACAGAGAAGATTATAATGATGCTAGGGACAAAGATGAGCACCAGACACCAAATGCTGGATGCGGTAAGGAACACTTCACCTAGAGTCTGTTGAGAAGTATAACCCTACTTATGTTTTCATCAGTACTTGGTTTTCAGACCAATGTAGGCTGAGTTTCATGAGCAGTGTTGACAATTGAATAGGTTGTAAGTAGAATTGTCCCAGTTGCAAAGCTAACAGTTTTTAAAGTCAATATCTGGTCCATGCCCAGACCTCTGGTAACTTGATAAGAAAGAGACATTGAATAAAGAGCTAGAAAGCAGAGAAAATATTTGCCAGCCAACAATGTTTGGACTAAAGAGAATCCAAGTCAACTGTAGTAACAAGCCCAGTCTATCTAAAGCCATGGTCAAACTAGTCCACCTGGTCAGATATTGAGATAAGAACAATCAGTGTCATAATGCTGACAACAGAAAAATTGCATCTTGGTCAGTGAGGAATGAACTAAATCTGACTTGTCTAAGGTGAAATCAATTCTTGAAAGAGGACTTCCATTTTGGAGACTGGAGTTAATGGTAATGAAATTCCCTTCAATTATAATTATGATCGAGGTACAACATTCATAATATACTTCAAAAATAAAAATTAAGATTTGCAAATTATGAGAAATCACATTTTAAATTTTCGAAATTCTGTCTTAGGTGAAAAATGTACAGGTCAAAACACACATTCAATGTATTTTTAAAAATACATGATACAATCTACAAAAATGTGGGGAAAGAGATATGAAACTCTTCTTGGCAACCTGCTGTCCTTCCTCTGAGTGCCACCAGGTCTCCCCCTCCAGGGGACATGGTCAAATGTGAGGCACCAGAGTACATGAGAAAGTCATATCCCACTCTCCACTCAACTGTGGAGAATGTTCTGACCATTGGCTAGATCTGGGTAGGGGTTTAAAGTTTACCACCTGTATTGTCCTTGGATGGTGTCTTAGTCATAGGGGAGGGGAATAATGGGAAAATGGGAGGGAGGGAAGAATGGGAGGATACAAGGGATGGAATAAACATTGAGATGTAACAAGAATAAATTAATAAAAAAAGAGATATGAAACTCTTAAAATAGTAAAATGCAAATTTTAGAAGCAAAATATAAAATGTAAATATAAAGTATTAATGGTATAGAAAAATCATTGCAGATACTGGCAATGAACAGAATTAAACCTACATTATAAGTGGTTAGTAATATCAGTTTCCATTGTAAAGACATAAAAAGGTAAAACATGTAATACAATATGTAAAATAGTTAAAATAAGTGTGGCTGGAGAAATAAGGCAAAGATTGGAAAAATGATCAAAAATAAGTAGCAATTAAGATAATAAAGATGCAAATACTTTAGGAAGGGTGGTGAAAGGGAAAGTAACATACCAACACCCAGGCAAAAGAAGTGGAACTCATATGGACCTTAATATGATACTCTTGAATATTATGAACTACTTAGGTCACTATATCTACCAATATTAAATTATTATAACACTGAAACTTATAAATATAAAACAACAAAAATGTATTCTCTAAAGTCTCTTATCTAGTTAAAAATAAAATTTCTAACTAAAACTCCTCTAAAGGTATTTAAAGCCTGTATACCCTAATTGCTGAGTTATATCTAACATTTAAGACAGAAAATTGAACACTAAACAGAACAATAAGGAAAGAGAAAGAATAAAGAACACCAAAACTGCAAAACTAAAAATCAAATAATCACCAATTGCCTTTCCCATGATATTATGTTGATACCATGAAAACTGCCACACTTTGTCAAAAACAAATAGAACTATATAAGTAATTCAGCAAAATTACTGAACAAGAATTCATCATAAAATACTCAGTAGAGTCACTATGTGTTGCTAAGAAAACTATCTGAACAATCCCTTGTATAATAATTGCTGTAAAAGTTAAAGACCTAAGATAAATTTTGTGTCATTGTCGAAAGTAGTTCAACTAGATACACACAAAACAAACAACATATAAAGCTCTTCCATATTTCGAGACTGGAGAAATAAATCTTGTTAAAATTGTTCATATCACCCAAAGATATCTACATTTTCAGTAATCACTGTGAAGCTATTAGTGACATTTTCACACAATTAACAATTAAACAGGTAGTCTAAAAATTTATAAGGACACATATACGTATACGCACACATGTACTCACATGCACATAGACACAACCATCTTGTGCAAAACAACAAAGCAAGAAAAATTATACTATCTGATTTTAAATCATCATGGTATTGATACAAAAGAGACATTTTGTGATGAGCCTAAAAGTAAATCTATGTAGTTTTTGTCAAATGAGATTTTATGGAGGTCTAAGAGCATACTGGGAAGGTGGTAGTATTCTCCATAAATGATACTAATAGTATATTATTTCCACAGGCAGAAGAATAAGATTATATCTTTGCATCTCAGACATTTCAAAAAAAAAAACAAAATAAATTTGAAATTAAACATAAGACTTGAAACTATGGGACTACAGAAAGAAAAGAGGAGAAGTATTACAAAACATTGAAATCACAGATATTTGTTTAGAACACAACTCTCAAAGACCAAATCAAACAAAGAACAACAAAATAATAAAAGCAATAAAACAGTAAAATAAAAACAAACAACAATAAAAAAGCAAAGCTTAAGGTAGACAAACAAGATTATCTCAAAAAATTCTTTAAACAACAGTGAAAACAATCAACAGAGTGTAGAGACAACTGAAGAATAGACAAGAACATTTGAAAATTATGTGTCTGACAAGGAATCGAAAACAGACTACATGAGTGTAACATCGAAAAAACAAAACAACAGCAGAACAGGCCAATAATGGAAAACAATCCAAAACATTTCTATAAAAAAGATTTATGAAAATGGCCAATAGATACACCAGGAAATGTTCAGCATCCCCATGTGTCAGGTGGATGCAAATCAGAACATCAATAAGATATTACATCTTCCACGGTAATTAGTGTTGGCCAGGGCGTGTCAAACAGAAAGCTCTTCAAACCTTGGCAGAGACATGAATTAATACAGTTATTACAGAAAACAGTATGCAGTTTCCAAAAGAACTAAAATTAATGTCAATGACAAATCCACATTTCAATTTTTGTTGTAGCACAATAGCCAGTAAATAGGAATAGGCTACATGCCTATCAATAGATAATGGTTATTGAAAACGTGATTCACACAATGGGACTCTATCACAGATAGAATGCAACCGTGTTCTTCTTGACATGCATGGTAACAGAATTTATTACGTCAAAAACTAGGGAGAATATAACAGGGTAGGAGTATGATGTGGGTAATTAGTTACAGTTATAGTTATGTAGGACCAAAAGTTCAACGTACAGTACATTGTACAATAGGATGATGACAGATAATTATGTACCAGGCATTTCACAGAGGAAAAAAAAGAAAGAATTTTGATAATATCACCATAAAATATTAAAATTATGTTGATGGTTGTAGTCGATGACCTTTCTGTAATGCCAGCCTTGGAAGGCAAACAGTGACACCCAGAAAATGCTGGTTATCAAGACTACCCTTTTGATATCCACCTCAGAAAAGAAAAGTGGAAGAGCAACCATGGAGCATTATCCATATCAGCCACAGACATCCACACTCTGCCACAAATGTGGATACTTTCTCACACAAACATGTTCCCACGCACATCCAAATAAGGACATACGCTCTTCAAACAAGCACACGAAAAAGAAATTTTAAAACAATATGAATCTATTATTTTATAGTTTATTTCCCAATTTTGATTTGGGTCACACTGTCACAAAGTTAAGGTGTTAGTGGCATCTTCATCCTTTCTGCAACTGCTAGCTGAGCATCGCTCACCCTTCACCACCTTCTAGGAAACACACACATTCCTCAGGTACTAAGGCAGGATACTATCATTTCCTTGACCCAACCTCTGACATAACTTCTATGGCTCTTTAATCTATATCCTTCCTTCTTAAATCAAATTATTTATTCTTCCACAATTTTATACCTATATATAATGTATTTTGACAGTATTCTCACTATCCCACACTTACACTTTTTCCTTCCACACTTCAGCTTCCCAAGGAGTCATCCTCCTACTACCATGTCTTTTGTTTATGGCCCAATGTGTTTAAATAGGGTTGTCTACCTGAGCATGTTGGAGGTTATGTCCTAGAGCCAGGGCAGCTCACCATGGAGGAATATTACTCCTTCCTTTAGCAACCATTACCTGCTATGGCTCCTCAGAGAGGAACTGAGCCTTAGGAGGCCTTCTTTCATCCATGATGGAGTTTTGATGGGTTTGGTCTTGCACAGGTTTTGTGAAAATAGCCACTGCTGCAATGAGTTTACTGGGGCAAAAACCATGATGTGTCCAGGACCACCTTCAAAGCAGTCCTTCCATCTTGTATTTCTTACATTCTTTCCACCTACTTTTCCCTCAACCTCATAGGGAGGAATACAGATGTATCATTTAAGGCAGAGTCCTTAATAATCACTTAATCTCAGTATTTTGAGCACTTGTATCTCTCTGTTCATTAACCAGTGTCTATTACAAAAACAGAGAATAACTTCTTTGACAAAAGGACCAAGGCTGAGAGCAGCACAAAGTCTCTAATACTATAAAACATAAATATTTAGAAGGCATCCTGACAGCATGTGCACACAGAAACACAACAGTGGTAACATTCATCCTAATGATTTATGACTTCCACAGGCATGAGCTTCTGATTGGGCATAAGGTACCAGGTATGAATTACCTCCTTCTGCAGAACGCGCTAGTATTTATAGTCTTCTGTTCCTATGATCGTCCTTTTATGATGGAGGAGAGATGTAAACTCAAAATAGTTTTAGTTTGCATTTGTTTTATGGCTAAAGTTGAACTTTTTAGAAAATATGTATTAGCCTTCCTTTGAGGGAGATCTTTGTGTTAAATTCCATAATCCATTCACATTGAGTAGTTTGATATCTTGTGTTTTTATTAGTTCTTTGAATATACTAGCTACTAATTCTTTTTCAGATGCATAGCGGCCTAAGCTTTTCTCTCATTCTGAAGGTTGTGTCATCACTCAATTGACATTTTATGTTAGTAAAAAAAGAAGTTTTTTATTCCATGAGCCTCTACTTGTCAATTGTTGAACTAACTTCCTACATCATCAGAAGAAATAATTACCTGTATCATATCTGACCATCTATTTTTTTTCATGGTTAAGAGCATTGATCCTTACATTGAGCTAATCTGAATAATCATAATTGTAGTATTTATATCTTAATCCCATCTGTAAAGTTATTATTGCCAACATAACAAAACAAAATCAGGAAAAGTATATTTCTCAGAGGGCGATATACCACACCACACTTTTTCTTCTCAGTAAAATAATTTAAATAACAAGTATTATTCTGACTCCAAGTATCACTATGAATGTCTTATGGAACACTGGAAAATAGATCAGTCAAGTTATTTTACTCAACAAAGAAAAGTTTAGAGGAGATAGTTCAGAGGTAGAATACTTTGAAACTCCAAATGTAGTCCCTATCCCTTTGAAAGTGTTAAAATAGATAAAAATAACTTAAAGTAGAAACGATCTTAAAATGAAATAGAATTATGATTTTAATCAAGTGACTATAATTTATGAAAACTTTATAGTTTATATAATATACAAATTTGATTAAGCTGATAATAAGGTACATTTGCAATTAGCCTGACAAATTCCGCATACCAAATTTGGCTCATATGCTGTCAATAATGATACCACACAGACACAAGGATATCATGGAGTGATCTATTATTTGGATGCTTTATGGTTAAAATATAAAAGGTTCACAGGTTTGGCAAGACATGTTTATTTATTTTATTGTATATGTGTCTATGTATCTCTCTATGTGCATCACATGCATGCAGTTTCCAGCAGAGGAAGAAATAGAGTGTTTGGTCTTCGTGGAATTACAGGCAACTGTGAATGACTGTGGGTGCTGCAAAGTGAACCCTGGTCCTTTTCAATAGCGGCAAGCGTTCCTACTAGGCCTGCTGATTGTAAAAAGGCGTGGCTGAAATGGGGAACTCTGTGAACCAGTGTGGAGTTACAATAAAGGCATTCTTCCGCATAGCTTTCACCACAGAACCAAAGAAGAGATGAATGGGGTTTTCCTATCAGAGTTTTCACTTATGAAATGGATTAAATCATTGCCTTATATAGAAAAATTAAAGTTAGAAAAATCATGAGAAATGTATGAGAACTTACAAGACATTTGGAAGACTCACAAAGCACCTTACTGAGGCTATTGATGCTTTAAACACTTGCAGAGGAGAAGGGATTCTTTAGTGGAGCTGTCTGTAACCTGTGCAAGAAGCTTCAGGGATGCAGCATTTTTGAATCATCACCTGTGCTGGCATGGACTTTGCAAAAGAAGCAGCTTCCCATGTCACCATGTTCTTGTAAATAACTCCCTGACCCATGGTCCTACAAGTAACCCAAGTAAATTCATGTGTTCCCCAAACCAGACTCAAATAGAACTATTCCTTTGATCACATTGTGCCTATCTGGGATGTAGACACATTTCTTTATATCTTCCCAGACAAAATCATGTGACATGGTAACATTAGTGACATTAGTACCAAAGAGACATCAATAATAAATACTAACAATGAGTTGAGACAATTACATAGCCTTGGTGTTGGGCGAGAAGACATGTAAACAAGGCTGTCATATTTGGGTGTGGAACATTTGAATTGATGATGTCAAGTTAGCTACCTTTCCACATGTGGTATGGGATGCTGTGACCCCATAGTGTGGGACAAGAGGTGTGATTAAGATAGAAACAACTGAGAATGGAGCAACTATAGGAAGTCTTTTTCTATGTGGAATGGATTCTTCTGACATAACATTATAACTTCATCAACAGAGTCTGACATGTGAGTATAAAAACACTAAAATATATGAGGCAAGTAAGAGAATGTATTTGAAGTCACCAGTCACACATGGGCTGGGTTATAATCAGGCTATAACAGCGACTGTGTGGCTATTGCTCAGGTGATAAGACATTCAACTAATTTGAGCTATATGTTAACAAACAGCTTATCCATGGAACAAAGGAACTATACTAGAAAAAAGAAATAAGAATGCTACTGTTTATATTTCTTAATATTTTATTTCTTTGGGAAAGTGTGGAAAATGGTGCATGAGATAAAGATGTCTGTTTTTCATTTCTTAAAACTGATACTATGTAAGGAAAGAGAATGCACAGTCTTTCTCCCTTCTAGATTCAAAAACCACAGAATACATGGGAGGAGTTAGACACTGAGGAGGTAGTGAAATGGGTAAAAGTGATAGAAGATAGACCTCAGATCTCACCAATAGCACAGAAGAAAGAAAAAAAACATGATTTGTATTCAGATAATGATTTATGGGCTTTTTGTTTTGTTTTGGTTAGTTGTTTTTTGTTTTTGTTTTGCTTTGCTTTTTGTTTGTTTGGTTTTGGTCTGTTTCTTTGTTTTAAGTATTTATTTATTTATTTATTATGTATAGAGTTTTCTGCCTTCCCACCAGAAGAGGGCACCAGATCTCATTATAGATGGTTATGAGCCGCCATGTGGTTGCTGGGAATTGAACTAGGACCTTTGGAAGAGCAGACAGTGCTCTTAAACTCTGAGGCATCTCTTCAGCTCCCAGATAATGATTTTAATAGTGTCCCATTACATGATACTTCCTGAAATGTCCACCTTTGAACTTAATTGAATTGGGATAAATTTTAAAAAGGAAATAAAATACAACCCATTTGATCCCGGCTTGTGAGACTATGGGATGTGAGACTGGAAGGGATCACTTTGATTGATATGAAAGTAGAGAAACTGAACAATCTAACTCCTCCCTTGAGACAAAGGAGAGAAATCTGTCCATGGAGAAGCCATGAGTAGCACTGATTGGAATTCAGTGGACAAAGAGTAGGAAGTATGAGGGAACTGCCAAGAAAAAGGCAGTGTTTGATCTCTAGTTCAGTATGTTTGCCAGGGTTGTATTCATAGAAGAGTTAAGATAGAAGCTAATTCGCGTTGAACTTGGGAGGCTTTATTGATCCTCATGATCATGACTAGGTAGAATAGGTTCAAGTGAATCTTAATAACTTAGAAGTGTATTTAACTTAGGTTTGTAAAGTAGCAAAGCAATCAAGTTGGAATAAAAAAAAGAAAAATCATACCAAAGGGCTTTCTTGGGTCAGATAAAAGCAAGCTAACAAGATTTACATTGAGCTGGAGTTCCTAAGAAGGAAATACAACATAAATCCAAATACATGCTTTATGAGATATCAGAAGACCTTACAACCTAAGCAAAAGTTTACAAAAAGGAGTTTAAAAGAGGAAAAAGCAGGAGGAAGATAAAAATGATATAGAAATATATATATTACATATATACATGTATGTATATATACTTATAAGCTATCCTTATATTTTGTAAGATATCCTGTATATACTATATTATTATATCATATTACATTGTAATATAATATATATTTTTATTGCTCAAAAATATTGTGCTTGGTCATGGAAATTGTCTCTAGAGAGTAATATGTATGTGTGTATATATATATATATATATATATATATATATATATATATATATATATATACACACACATATATATATGTGTGTGTGTGTGTGTGTGTGTGTGTGTGTGTGTGTGTGTCCCACAGAAGAAAGTATAGTAGGTGAAAAGATTGGTTGCCCAGTCTGGCTCTTTTAAGTAGCCAGGAATGATGATGAGGGTCAATAGCCACAGTGGTCATGACACTGTGGAATCAGTACCACCTGAAAGAATAGCTGGAAAGAACATAACACTGTGTTCCTTTGTTCCCGAGCTTAGCTAGCAGCGTGTGCTGGACCCATTAGGCCCATCAGGAATGAGGAGATATGAAACTGCCTCCTAGCAGGAAGAGGCCAGGTGGCTTACTGGGAAATGACCAACCCTCTATGCTTTTTAATCTAATTTTGCTCTTCTGACAGAAAACTGGATATGAATGATAGTCTTTTCTGAAACTGTACTGGATCTCATTAACATTTTTTGTATCATCTAGATCTAAATTCCTTTTTTTTTTTTTTTTTTTAGATCTAAAATCTAAGACCATATATTGGCTGACATCTTATAAAACTTTTCTGCCATGACTCAGTGTGTGTCCTAGAATTCTGGGTAAGGTATGGAATTAAGAGAGAACAGACACACAGACACATACACAAAAGGAAAGTGGGGATCAGGTTGGGGTCTGAAAGCTCTGCAACCCAAAAACTCCGCATGTTATTAAGTACAGTACAATGGTCTCTGTAGGTGAAGAGTCTCAGCTGTTCAGCTAGGATGAGGAGGAAGGGGAGGTTGCTGGTATTTACATAGAGTGATCAGACTCTGAAGAAACTTTTGTTATGTCTCTTGAGGCTTACCAAAGTAGGGCTTTGTGACTCTCGTGAGCCTGGAGGATTGGAGTTCTTTACTTAACTGTGATATTATCAAAAATACACATTCTTTCACAGCTTCACTCTCTCACACCTTCCTTCACTCCCTTCAGAATTCATCTATAGCATTATATTATACATTATATATTATAGCATATATATTATACGTATATAATATATTATTATGTATCTATATAATACATTAGAGAATGTAATCATTGGATTACATTCAAGACTTGGAGAAGCATCTGAAAAACCAGTAAAAATAGCAGTTAAAGAGATAGAATTAAAGTTACCTGTATAGTAGCTATCAAAAAGATACTCCCAGGAGCCACAAATCATTGACTGAAAACCCCAGTGTCTGGGGTATGTTATCTCCCTAGGAACTGTTGGCCAGGAAGTTCCCTCAGACTGCCATATAACACACTGCTGTTGGCTGCATGGCCGAATTAGATGGGAAATCTCTCATGTTGAAGATACATCCTGCTTTGGTTTCAGAATTTGGAGAGATCAAGCTGATAGGAACTAGCTCTGTGCTGCCTGACTTCAGAGGATTTGATGACATTACATAGGCTGTTGGGAAAGAGTTATCACCAATGTAGTCCTGATCAGTTATGAACCCGGCTTGCTACACTACCAGCTTGCCAGATTTGATATGCCATTGGCTCACTAGTGGCACAATTGTTATGGCTGAAATCACATACATTCTAAATGGATTTAAAGCCCATTTCTTAATAAAGTACCATAGTCAGGACAAAAATCTATTGCTGGAGAGGTAATAACAGGGAATGCTACTGGTATTGTTCTGTTATGATGATATGAGGTGTCTATCAAATTGCCTTCCAAATATTTATGTTTATGTATTGATTTTGAAGGGAAACGTTTTGTAGTTGGCAGCAATTTTGTGGAGACTCTTAACCAGTCAATTACTGTGCCATAGCACTAGAATGATTATCTACAACTGGGAGAAAACAATCTATATCACCACCTCTAAAGCTCATAGGACAATGCAAAAGAAAGAATAAAAAGGGTTGAAAGACAGAAGTGGAGTGATTATAGGTGAATCCTACTTGACCTATATTGGAACATTCTCCTGTAGATGAAATGAGAAGGCCCACAACATATACGCAACTCATGAAATGTCTTCCTAAAGTTGCACATGCAGGAAACAGTTTCTGAAGGAGAAGGGGCTTTTGGATGGCACTCGCTGGAAGTTACTCAGGGAGCTCCAATAATGAAGCTTTGTAAGTTATCAACCACTGTGGGATGGACGTTCCAGTGAAGCAGCAGAAAGTGTCAGTCGTGCTCCTGTGAGATCCCGCTTGACACACAGTTCAGTAAGTAAGCCCAATAACCTCAGTGGTTCGCCAACATGTGATGAGATAGATAGCTTCTTTTGTCAATAATAATTGCCATAATAACACAACTAAACGTTTGCTCATGTCTCCATAGAAAAAGGTATTCAATAAGTACACAAATAATCATGTATATGGAAAAATACGTTCAGATACAGGAAATACTTAATTTTTTCTCCCAAATTGAAAGTACCAATCACAGTATAATCAAATTGAAGCTGGTATATTTTTCTAAACTCAGTAAGCTAGTTATAATATTTTTGCTGGGGTAAAAGTTCACATCCAGCTAAGTTGGTTCTGTTTTTGCTTCTGTTTCTGTTTTTGAGGCAGTAATTGGAAGTCACAAACTACCCACTTCAGCTGTCTAGGTGCTGAAAATTGAGGGGTGTCCCACCACAAGCCTAGATAAGTCAATATCCTATCTTTAGTAAATAAGAAAGATTTGTGATTCACTCAACTGGTGAGGATGCATAGCCAAAAAAACTAATGCAAAGCACAGATATGTTAGGCGAGGAACAGATAAAAAGCTAATGAATTCAAAGGAAATGTGTGCATAGATATTTGTTTAATTTTTTATTTTTAATTTGGTCACTTTACATCCCAATTGTAGCCCTTTCCTTGTCACCTCCTGATCCCACCGTCCTTCCCTCATACCTTCTTCCTCCCTCTCCTAGTCCTCAGAAAGTCCTCCCCTAACATCTGACTTCAGCCTATCAAGTCTCATCTGGGCTACCTGTATCTTCTTCCTCTGTGGCTTGGCAAGACCCCCAACCAGGGAAAATGATCAATGTTGGGGGATCCAGAGTCCATGTCAGAAGTAGTCCCTATTCCCCATATTGTGGGACCCACAAGGAGACTGTGGTGCCTATCTAATACATCTGAGGAGAGGGTCTAGGTCCACATCATACATGGTCCTTGGTTGGTGCATCAGTCTCTGTATTGTAGTGTGGTTATCCTGTATTATAGTTATTGATGTTCAATAAAACAGAAACACAAACCCATGGAGAAAATAGAGGATTTTAATGATATTGCAAGACAAAGTAGTTTACTGTACAATGGAAATTATATCTGAGTTTCTTCTACTTTACATAGCAAATGCAAATGTCCTCCATATCAGAGACTTAGCTATAAAATATAAGCAAATGGATATATTTATTATTATGTACATCAAAGTAAATATTTGTGATTTTAAAAAATCATAAAATCAGCATATTAAGATTGAGACATTTATCATTCAAGAGTATATTTGCTACATCTAAAATTGATAAAATATTGAGTAAAAAAATATTCAAGTCCATTGCAAATGACAGGAAATTTGAGAGAATAAACATTTTAAAAGAGAATTCACATTAGTGAATACAAGCATGTGGAGAGTTGTTAAATCTTAATACTTGTCAAATAGAAATTATAACAACAATAAGTCATAATTTCTTATTCATAAGAATGATGAAAACCAGAGAATGGGGGTAATTCCAGTCATTGGCAAGGATATGGATAAATGAGAACTATCCTGCCCCGTTGGCAGTGTATATTGGAACTGCCATCCTGGGAAGCCATCTGGCAATATTTAGCAAAATTATATATGCATGTTTCCTGTGACAGATATAATCTGGAAAATAGTTCCACATATCAAAGTTTTGACATGTTATAGAAAGAACTTCATGTTGGAATTTTATGATAATAAAACTAATAGCATCATAGTTACCAATTCCAAGAAATAGTCTCTAAAATGAGGCAGCTATGGATACTCAGAGAGTAACTAGTAAGATGCAAGAAGCTGTGTGTACCTACATCAACAGAGACAACTGAAATATATATGACTTTGCCAATTAAAAATGCAAAAATAAATTCAAGGTTCATTATAAGCCACTTATTTCAGTGAATGTAACATTTAACAGACAGACGCGTGTGTATACTAATATACACATGTAGAGATAAATTATGTGCATTTATTCATATGTGTATGAACTGTATTCATTTGGAAAAAAATTTGTTATAATACATGGAGTTTTAAATTTATCTATCCTCATTATTTGACTGGAAGACTGTAAGGTCAACTTCTCCAATATTTAAAACTATGTAGGGAGGAAACTTGGACTATTTTCTTTAATATAACTGTAGTGATCCTATGCCTCTGATATGTGTTCTACCAGGACTATTGAATGAACACAGAGAACTGCTTTTCAGCCAATAGACAAGAACATCAATTATTTGTTCCTCTAAGCCTGTGCCTTCTGAAAGAATGCACATTAAAGCAGGAGTAGGATTTCTGGGCTTTCAACACTTTAGGAACAGCAAAAACATTTTTAGCCTTAAAAATTGATAGAAAGGAAAGAAAAAGCAGCCACCTCACATCTACAGTTTTCATTCCTATCAGCGCCTTGATTTTTATGAGTAAATGCCAGAAACCCTAATTGGTTTGTTTTATAAAAACAAATGCTCTAGAATGTGAAATGCAAACTTAGGAGAAGGAAGTTCAGTTCTTTAAATTGTTTCTTTTCTCATAAGGTTATTTTTTCCTATATTTTTTATATCCACAGGATGACAGGATCATGTTGTGCACTGCTCAGAATACAGATCTGTGCTGGGATGCTCTGTAAGTTTAAGTATTGCAGACAGTGTGGTTCTTGTCCCTGATATACCTAGGGCCTGCATAGCCACGTGGAAAGATTAATTATGCTCGCATCAATTTTGGCCTCTAGATGTCATGTAAAGAATGTAGAATCTGAAAGGGAGCTGCAGAATTTTTATTACCATCATCGGAAAAAAAACTGTGTAACTGAGAATGGAAAATAGAGGCCAAAGTGTTCTTTTACAGGGTGTGCAGCAGGCAAGCGAAAGCAGAGAGGCTAGAAATCACATGCTTGGATGTGCTGTGTGAAGCACACACTGATTTGTTAGTTCCTTGTCCTAAAAGAGAGATGAGGCTGCATTCAAGTTGCCTTCTAGATGGCCAGTCTCTTAGATGTAAAGGCATTCAGAGCATTCAAGGAAACAGAACAATTGTCATTATTACATATATGAAAGAAAACTCAAACACAGGGAGTAGTAAGCATTGACACCCAGAGCACTTTTATGATTCCTCTATAAAAATCAAATGAATAGGACAGTAGCAGATGTAAATGAATGTTTAGTAAATAATTATACACGCTTAATTCCAGTATTTTAGTGTGAGACCAAGCAAACAATATTAGCTTCAGCTTTTATGCAAGAGTCTTCACAGCAGAAAAATATAATGTGCTTCAGCTTGTTCTGCAATGCTGAGCAAGAATAAAAATAAAAAAGGAACCAGATGAATCACTGAAAAGAATCCATCCTGAAAATCGTCTAACATTGATTAGAAAAGGAGACCATATCTGTTTGTCCCCGTGTTTCTTACAATCTGCAGTTAATTCATCACAGGGTAGCTCCCTTGATATTTAAGGACAATGGGAACTGTCCGCAAACCCTCTTTTTATTTCCACAGCCCCCAGAGTGCCGTGGGCTGCAGACAAGAAGCCATTTAAGTACTTACCAGGAACAGTGATGCGGACAAGGCAAGTGTGCTGAAGGAAACACAAAGCTGCCAGAAGGCAAGGACAGGAAAATCATGCAGAAAAACCAAAAGGAAGGAAGAAGAGCCCACTAATAGAAAATAAGAGTCTGCTTAAACAAATGTATGGTAATAAAGCCAGAAATTGGAGAATCTCATAGTGCAAGCTGAAATAGAACATCTGATTTCAGATCTGAACAGTGGTTTAATGAACACTGTTAGAAGCTCTGGCTTCTTAAAACTAGGTTCGGAGTCATTCTCAGGATAATGCTAGTGATTCAAAACAGAAAAAAAAAAAAAAAAAAAAAAAAACAGATTCCCCTTGAGTAGCTAAAGTTAAATTTCTTCGTTTCCTTTGGGTACTAAATTCAGAGTAATTGCTGTAGTTGTTCACATAATTACAGCTCTCTCTCTCTCTCTCTCTCTCTCTCTCTCTCTCTCTCTCTCTCTCTCTCTCTCTCTCTCTCTCTCTCTCTCTCTCTCCTGTGTGTGTGTGTGTGTGTGTGTGTGTGTGTATCTATGAACAACCAAGCCAAGCTACCTACACTATTAGGTAACTGCATGTAAAAGAGAAATATTTGTCTCTCTCTGTCCTAACACCAGACTAGCAACACATGTCCTGCAAAGATTCTCTGTAAATCCGACAAACTGCAACATGCTCCACACCCTTAGCCCTTCTTCCCTTCCCCTGCCATGGCCCTAAACTCTTTCTGTCTCCTTGCCAAAATATATACCATATGGTCTGTTCTCATTTTATCCCATTTAACCTTTATTCTAATTAATATTTTTCAAAGCAAGCATAACATTCTGGTCTCCAATGTAAAATCCAAGTGTTTTAATCCTATGCTTTACAACAAACCACTGAGGAATAAAAAGGAAAAGCAAGGGAGGAGGGAAGGGGAAGAGGAGAAGAAATGGGAGGGAGAGAGAGGGGAGAGAAAAGGAGGGAGGGAGAGAAACAGAAGAGAGAGAGAGACAGGAGAGAGAGAGAGAGAGAGAGAGAGAGAGAGAGAGAGAGAGAGAAGAGAGAATCATTCCCCAAAGAAAAAGTTTACATACCCTAAGTCCCTGGTGCTCAAATGACACAGAAAGAGAGGAAGTGCTTCAGGAAAGGCATAAAAAGAAAGACTTAGGATCAATAACTCCAAATGGACTCCGCCGCCCCGTCCCTATCTCTGTATTCTATTTCAATCTCCACTTGCTTGGGGATAAATAAGCCATTTTCTGTTCTCTGTAGTTAATTTTGTGTTCAGTGGAGGATGTAAGTATGCTTCCAAACTCTTAGAAATACACCGCATGTACAGAATATAAGGAGAGAAGTGATATAAAATGGACATCTATAGCCTTTTAAAACAAATAATTGTATTTTTCAAAGTTTTTTTATTATAAGGAAAAACTTAGAGAAAAACACACAATACCCAATAATAACTACAAATGCCCTTAATTCAGCAATACACTTGTTGAGCATTCTGAAATTCTGTCTCTACAATTGACTCTCTTCCTCCATAGACTGAATAAGAAAAGGGTGTAAGAGAGAAAGAGTGAGAGAGATTAGATCTTACCAACTACACCAGGAGGATTTTATCCTACTTTAGGAAGGTAGTTGTAAAGCTATTTCCTCCCATTTGGACCAGTGTCACTTGGGAGACTCCTAAGTCTCAGGAGGTAAATGAAACATCCAAAACCCAGGAAGCTCCTGAAGGTTAACAAGATTCACTGCACCCACCCACCAACACACACACGGTTTTAAATCTGTTGTAAATACAGAACAAATTCTGGGATAGAAAGTGTCATGAAGGATCTATGCCTGGATGGATATTTTTAGTGATGTATCTGCCTCTGAGTCATCCATGATCCTAAAAGTAACCTCCAATAAATTCAATGCATCACTAATATAAACAAGTAAAATTGTTTCTTTATTCTCTTGTTGGTACCCTATCTGGAATGATCTTTATTCATAAGTCTTCAGTAAAAGACACAGATTAGTACATAAAGAAAATGTCTCAGCCAATATTAGATTTTAGGGTTTTTGTACTTGAAAATTCCTATGGGCTTTCCATCCATGCCTCCAAGCATTGATAAATGAGGATTCCAGATGCAGTGATTTGAGTAGAGAATGTGTCCTTCAGGATCCTAGTGTGCTAGGACTAAGTAGTGTGATAGGACTAAGAAGTGGCAAAAATTTTGGAATGCACTGCCTCATAGGAGATTCTTCTGTCCCTGCCACCACCCCCATCCTCCAGTTTCACACCACAATTGGGCTTAGGGAAGTATCTAGACTTTGAACCTCCAAAAGCATAATTATATGTTTCTGTTATCTACATAAAATATTTTAAAACATATTCATAGCAAAACCTTAGCACACTAATAAATAAACATTAGTAGGGTAATGTTCTTTCATTATGAAGCTCCCCAAATTGTTGTTAGTGTAAGGAGCTAAAACTTCATATGGCCACACAATATGTGTTTTTCTAGTAGTTACTGGGTTTTATACATTTTAATTTTATAAAATTATAATTACATTATGTCCCTTTATCTTTCAGTGCCTCTAACCCATCTCATGCATACACTCCTTGCTCTCAGTCAAATTCATGGTTTATCATTTTTGTTTATATGGATACATACGATAGAGTTTATATATATATATATGTGTGTGTGTGTGTGTGTGTGTGTGTGTATATACATATTTTAGATACACAAAAATATGCAAATAAAACCTTCTCAGTGGGTATAATGTTTCTTCAGAACTGACATTTATCTCTATTAATATTTCCTATACGTCTATTAAGATTATAACCACACAAAAAAAGAACTAAAACTAAAGCGTTAAATGTTATAGAGTCTCCCTTGATTAATGCAATGAAGAAAACTAAATGAGTGTGTGTGGTGTGTGCATGTGTGTATGTGTTTGTGTGTGTGGTGCCTGCGTGTGTGTGTGTGTGTGTGTCTGTGTGTCTGTGTGTCTATGGGTCTTCAGGTTCTCTCTAGAAAGAAAATGAAGGTGAAAAGGGGGGAGAGAATGAAAACGAGCATGGAGGATTGCAAAGAAACGAGGGAAGTGAAAAAGAGAAAGAGTGAAATAGAAGAGAGGAGAAGAGGAAGGAGGAAGGAGAAGAAAAGAGGGGAGGGAGTCATGTGTAGAACACGATGTACAAACATGGATTCAAGAATGCATCAGCAATCTCTACTGTCTGCACACTCCATCTTTCTGCCTAGTAGCAGTTACCCTTGAACTCTAAAGGCTTTCTAAGACATCTTCAGTACTTCCATGAATTGACATCACTTTTGTAATGATACTAAAATAATACATGTTATGTTACCGTACCTCCTACTGAATAGACACAGTAGTCAAACTTACATAACATAGTATAACTGTTTGGAGAAGAATTGAGAAAGACAAAGGTTTTTAGAAAATGTAAAACAATAACACTCTTAATATTTCTAAAAATATAAATATAAAAATCAGGTTTTCCTTTTGTAATTGTACTCAAATGAATGCCTTAAATATTGTAAATCTTCATTTCTAACATTGTATATGTCAATGAATATAGTACATAAATGTCAAAGCTCTTCAGAGCTTTAATACTGGTTACGAGTAAAATATGATACTGAACCTGGAAATTTTGAGCACTCTTATAGGAGTTGATCTTAGATGTTCCTTTCAGGCTGTGAGACGGGAGACAGAGCAGAGAAGACATAGTCATATGAAATGCTCTTTGGCACAGAAGTGGCAGACAGGAACTGTGTTTCTATTCTTTACTGAGAATGAGTGCTTGGCCCTTGGACCCACAGAGATCAGACTTGAAGAAAAATAGTCCTTGTCTGGCAACCAGGAGAATGGTGACTTTATATTTCTCAAAGAAGAGCACAATAGTGGTGGAAAGATTTTTTTTAAAGTCTTCACCATTTCCAGTAATAATAATGTTTGCTTTCTTGAAAAAAACATTTCAGTGATGTGTAAGAACCCACTATTGCCATTTTCCACATCATATCATTAGGCCTCTTAAAGGGAGATTAATAAATTTTTAATTAGTGTGAGGTCTCCTTCATGAGCACTGAAACAAATATGAGCACTGAATGGTGAGTAAGTTTATTATAATCATAAAGAGCTGAGTGTATCAAACAGTGCAGGGCCTGCCATAGACACTTTTCACAGTGCACATTGAAGGCAGTTAACAACTCTGAAGCTTGGAGAACAAGTGTCCAAGCAAATCCTTTGAGAAAATGATCCGCTTGGACATTTTACCTTTCCTCTCAAAGAGGTACATTTTCAATTTAGAAAACATGCTTTAACTTATCTGATGCAGTGATTTTATAGTATTTTCAGAGTGATCTCAGACTATCAAGAACTTTATCAACTCTACAAAGGAATATTAATATTTTTAATTGTTCTATAAGGTTGTTATATTATCTGCATTGAATTGTGAAAGTGAAATACATATTTGTTGACTGAATACACAAAAGCCCCACACCATAGTTTAATATCTACTAGAGAGATGGTTATGACAGCACGGTCTATTAACTGCTCTTCACCTAGAGCCAGTCGGCATTGTAATAACTCCTTAAACAGATACAGAAAAATATGCTTATTAAGTTTTTATGTGACCCAAGTCTGAGAGGACTATCTTACATAATTGATGACAATATCAAAACTTTAAAAAGTAAACTTAAAAGTATAAGTGATGGTTTCCAACTGAAACAAAATAAATATACTACATATAGGCTTGAAGGATCAATTTGCAATTGTGCAGTTAGGAAATCTTGACAAACTTTAGTGTATATATATATTAAAAACTAAGTAAATAATTTGTTGATTAATGGTGTGTAAACCTAACAGTAGATTTATAAAATTCAATATTTACCAATCTGTAGTCTCAATATTTTTTTTTAGTTTGAAATGTCATGTTTTTAAGGTTTTTCTGTTAAGAGGTAGAGTGTTTTGAAAGGAATGTTGGATCCCCAGAGAGAGTGATGGGAAAATTCATCTAACTCTAATGTAATATTTGTCAAAAGAATCACACCTGTTTCTGTGCCCAGAGGAGGATAATAAAGAGCTTAACCTTGATACCACCAAGCAGAAGGAGGCCAGGAGGTCAAGTCCTTCATGGCTTACAGGTTTTGGAGTACCACAATATCCCCACTGACATGCTGATGGAACAAATATTCACAGACATAGAGAAAAGATCACAAATATGCTTCTGCTGTAATCATCACTCCTGTATGGCAAGAAAGCCTTGGTGTCATAGAAGATGTAAGGAGTTGGTTTACTTGCATTGCAAAAAAAAATATCTCTATATAACATGAAAGACAGCAGTAGACTTGGGAAGGTACCATATGGTGCACATGCTTAAGTAGTGCACAAGTGAACATCTCAATTACAGCGCATTGGAATGCTCATCTGGTCCTCACATGCTTTCCTAACTTGTTGACATAGGTTCTGTTATCATATATCCATCTCTTCCCTATCGCTACCATTCACCACCAACTCCTAAAATAAAATTGTATGATTATTACTGTGTCATGGCATCATTCTGCTGCCAGACTGTCTTTCCTGTCAGCAAGACAACCTGTTAAATTATATCTTTGTGCAGCTACACACTGAAGTTCCTATGTACAGAGAAAAAAAATGAGACAAGCACATTTTCTTTTCTCCACTTTTAAACCTTATTCTATGCCAGAGGTGGGGGGGAAATGGGTGAGTAAATTTTTCCTGTGGTAAAATTTATCTCACCTCCCTGCACTGCCCAATGTTTTCATATTAGATTTGTCCAAAAGGTACAACAAAACATTCAAATTATGAAGTGACTGGATTGAAAATTCTCAATGGTAGGCATATCCATGTGCATACTGTTATTTTTTAAATTTTTTATTAAATTATTCTTGTTACATCTCAATGGTTATTCCATCCCTTGTATCTTCCCATTCTTCCCTCCATCCCATTTTCCCCTTACTCCCCTCCCCTATGACTGTGACTGACGGGGACTTCCTCCCCCTGTATATGCTCATAGGGTAGCAAGTCTCTTCTTGGTAACCTGCTGTCTTTCCTCTGAGTGCCACCAGGTCTCCCCATCAAGGGGACATGGTCAAATATGAGGCACCAGAGTTCATGTGAAAGTCATACCCCACTCTCCACTCCACTGTGGAGAATGTTCTGTCCATTGGCTAGATCTGGGTAGAGGTTTGAAGTTTACTGCATGTATTGTCCTTGGCTGGTGCCATAGTTTGAGCGAAACCCCTCGGCCCAAATCTGCCTTTCATAATCTTCTACTTGTAGGTTTCTAGGACTCTCTGGATCCTTCTACTTTGCCATTCTCCCATGCTTCTCTCATCTAGAGTCCCAATAGGATACCTCCTCTCTGTCCCAGTTTCCTAGTAAGTGAAGGCTTTCGTGGGGCATGCCCCTTGGGCTAGTATGCAGATATAAGTAAGTATATACCGTTTGAGTCTTTCTGTATCAATATTAGTGCACAGGGGCTATTTTCAGTTCAAAATTTAAGAGCAGTTGAGAGCAGGGACTTCCTCTGACATGGTGCCCACGATTTGATCACTGCCCCTTAGTGGGGTGGCCTTGCCGGCACACAGAGGAAGTGGATGCAGGTTATCCTGAGGAGACCTGATAGGCTGTGGTCAGATGGTGGGGGAGGAGGTCCCCCCCCATCAGAGCTCTAGCAGAAGGGAATAGTGCAGAAAAGGGAGGGAGGGTGGGAACTGGAAGACAAGAGCTAGGTGATAACAATCAGGATGTAATGTGAATAAATTATAATAAAATTTTAAAAATTAATATTCAAAGAGCAGTGGAAACAACTATTTTACAACTCCAATTTCAAAAAAAAAAAAAAACAAAAAACAAAAAACCATTGATTGCTTACACTACAATCACAGGGCAGACCTAATCTCAAATTGAAAATACCTCTGCAAACAAAAAGAGTTCCAAAGGTATAGACCCCTCACATGGCAAAAACCAAGCTACCAGGCAGCAAATCTATCAAAAAACAAAGTATAGTCCATGCCTAGAAATTCATCCAGATGTGGAATTTCAGGCCTAAATCTGAATAATAAAATCATCCTCACACTGAAATGCAACAACCAGGTGAAACTCCCACTGTTGTTCTTAATATTGCTATGTACAGAATTGAAAGAAACAAATAGTGGGAAATGTATGGAAGAGGTGTCCCACTTTACAGTAAGTCAATAGAACTTAGATTCATAGATATGTCACTTTAGAATACAATAGGTAAAATGACCCAAGCCACATGCAAAAGAAAGAGAAATTACAGATTGGGGCCTTAACATAAAGAAGAATTAAAAAGCATTTCATGAGGTTACAAATTTCAAGTCAAAATGAAGATAAAAAAATTTCAGTATGAATGTATTTAACTGCCAATTAAATGGTGGCAGGAGGATATGTCAATATAATAGGTAAAAACAGGTCAAAAGTCACCCATCTATCTGAAACTAAGTGTGTAACAAATTTGTAATCCAAATAAAAGAACATATTTTATTTGCATATACACATGGAAGGCTCATAAAAATTGAAAGATGAATAGACAAATGAAAAAATAATATATAAAAAGTTTTATTTACATTTATTAAACCAAAAAGGAAATTGGTCATAAATGAATAATATACTAGGACTTCTTTTTATTTATCTACTAGATTGTCAGCATACTCAAAGAATATTGTGACATGTTGTAAACCAAATGGAATTTTGTAGCAGCATATTATTACTGTTAAGAATGAGTAAGGTAGAAGAAAGTGTAGAAATGATGTTTCTGTATATTTCTATACATTTACATCCTAACTTCTTATTATTTGAAAACAGAACACCAAAATGGAAAATAATGAGTATATTAGGTCACACTTTCCACAAAGTATACCATGAAGCCTAGAATCACCTGAAAAAGAAAAGTGTCTCAATTGTCTCTGTCAGATTGGACGCTGAACTTGTCTCTTGGGGTCAGGGAGGAGGGTCATCTTAGTTATTAATTAATGCAGGAGAGCCCAAGCAAACTTGGCTGGCCCCATTCCTTGGTAGCTGGCCCTGGGCTATGTTATAAAGCCTGCCAAGCAAAAACCTGTGAATGAGGGAACCAGAAAAATGAACCAGCAGACAGCGAGTCTCCACAGATTCTTGCAGCCATCTTTTTCCCCAGAGTTCTTTCTTATACTTCGCTCAGTAGTGTTTCTGACATGGAAGTGTAAGGTGTAAAAATCCTTTAATCCTCTAAATTGCTTTGTTCGTCATGTTTTAAGCAGAGGGGAGGAAGTTAGAAGAACAAGAGAAGAGTGTGTGTTTATGTCTTTACTTTTATCTAACATTTAAACAGTGCAATGAAAATAAAGAGAATTGTAAATGTTTATGGGGTTCTGTTTTTTCAATATTTTTCATTTATTTTTGAGATTATAATACAATTACAACATTTCTCCCTTCCCTTTCTTCCCTTTAACATATACCTCTTCACTTTTCTTCATTAACTGTTATTGCACGGATACATGTTTATATAAATATTTCTAAATATAATCCTGTAAGATTTTTAGAATGAAAACACACAATCAAGGGCATAGGAATAACAACAAGATTTCTTACAGTGTGCCTGATTTTATATATATATATATATATATATATCCCGCTGACGGGAAAGAAGAGGGAAGAGGGTCAGGAGGCAAAGGAGGGGCATCCAAAGGATGAGAATCAGGAGGAGGAGAACAACCCGGTTGCTTAAGTGGTCTGTAGTGTACTTGATTCAAGAATCATAACTTGAGTACAAAATTAGTTTGCTGTGCACTCCTCAGGCGGGATAAAGTGAAGGAAGAAGCCAAGTGCAAGTTTTGTTTTAAAAATCCTTAAACCGATTTCCATAATTATATTGCTGGCAATTTTTAATTGGGTTTTGAAATTCTGATGCTTTCTAAGAGAAAGTAGATGAGTGATTGGATAACATCAGCATTTCATCATCACTAATATTCACCTGTGGCAGAAAAAAAATAAGATGAAACCTTGTCAAATAAAAGAGTGTTAGCTTTGAATTCAGGTTGGAGGAACCAGCATAACTTATGGTATATTTCTTCTTAAAAAGAGAATTCTACCTCACCTCATTAAAAACTGTGATGTTAATGAACCAAACCACAGCTGGAGGTTGGAAGCATATAAAAGCCAAAGGATCCTCTATCCACAGGTGAGGCGGAGAAAGGGTGTATGTGAGCAGAGTTTTGGGGAGGAATGACTGGGTCTGAATATGATGAAGATACACTATATATAATTCTCTGCAAACCCATTAAAATATTATACATATAAAGATTTAACTCCTCTTCAAATTGCTGGTGGCAATAGTGCCCTTTATGCCCTGGCAATCTAGCTGCATCCTTTACCTCCATAGTTGAGTCATTTTCTTCTCCTGCCACTGAATGCCTAATCTCCCAACAGCATTGCAGCAAAGACCACCAGAAACTTTGTTTCAAGGTCCTCAATTCATTGTTTCTGAAAGTTCCTTATTCCAAACAGGCTCACACTCACAGGTATGGAAAGTATGATGTGTTGGGTATAAATAACTCTTAGTGGAGGGGAGGATGTTACCCCATTCCGGGGGAAGGTAAAAGAGCATAGCGTGACAGGGTAAACACAGGAACAGGATCCTACTCCACCTCAGCTTTTCTTCCATACTTGGGCATTATCACCTGGCTAACTATGCTGGCTGCTTACTGCATTATCGTCTGCTATATAGTCTGTATTCCTTGCCAGCTGTTGCCCTTTCCTTGTGAAAGCTGACTTACAGTTTGAAACAAAAAAGAAAAGAAAAGAAAAAAAAAAAAAAACCTGCAAGCTCCTTCTTATTTGAATGCAAAGGAAGTAGTCAGGGATTGAAACTATATACTTACCTAATTCATTTTCTCTCCTATTAGTAAAAAAGCCCAAAGTGGGGGGATATGAGAATATTTTAATACCTTCTTAGCTCCATTTGTTCTTTCTCTCTCTTCTGTGCAGTGGCCATCCTTAAAGGCATGAAAAGTGCATGTGCATCACTTATCTCTCCTGTATCTTTTTCTCTTAACAGAAAATAGAAAGGGATAGGCACAAAATGTGCATTCTCTATTCAGCAGAGAGCTCTCTAAATCGTCAGCCAGGCTAACCAAGTACGTATTGATATAGAAATTTAGGAAATCGCTTTTCAAGATATGTGCCTAGCTGTAAAGCATGCAATATCTAAATGCCAGAACATTCTAGGCAATATAAAAAAGCTAAAGATTTTTCCGAGTACCTGTGTTTACTTTTATATTGTTGCTCATAACTTCCTATCCTACTTCCATCTACCAGAACCCTGTCTACCTCCCACAGGAGGGAGATAAATGTCTAGGCTAATTGTGCTTAAAAAAAAATCTTATCTTCAGTATATACCTTTCTAAGTAGGAGGGAGGGAAGAAGGGAGGGAGAAAGAGAGACAGAGGAAGAGAGAGACATGTGCTAGGAGAAGCACCCAGAAGATAATAGTAGAGGGTAAAAAGTGAAAATGACATGGGGAAAGACCTGGCTCTGGATCTTTGTAAATCCAACAAATCTCAAAATTCTGGAAATTTCTCCTCCTTCCTTGTTTCCCTTGCCTCTTCTACTTCCTTTTCCTCCTGGACCGCTAGGTGTCTCAGTTTCTTTTCCTGTTTCTCTGAGGGGGAAAAAGGATGCTTAAGGGGAGAGTTTTTTGTTCAGTTCACAGATCAGGATTATAACAGATGATGGCAGTGGCAGGTTGAAGCATCTGGTCATATTACACCCACATACACTCCAGCGTTCAGTTGGCTTCTCCATTCTTACCGTAGGCCCAGATCCCTTGCCTAAGAAATGATGCTACCACCTACAGTGAGCTAGTCTTTGCTCATAAGTTAATGATGAGAAACATTCCTAGAGATCCTTCTCCAAGGCAATAGTAGAGTTCATCAATCTCTCAGTCACTGCCCATCACCACAGAACTCCCTAGGAAGCTTCCCTTCATCCCGACTTTAGCCATTTTCTCCTGCTCTTCCCCCTGCCAGGTTCAACCAAACTGCTCTGTGTGCCATTGTTTCCAGTGGCTCAGCACTGGCGCTGAAGATTCTGGATCCACTTTTCCTACATTTTGAGAAAGAAGCTGATTTTTTTATTCTACAGCTCCAGTTCAATGGTGTCTCTCAGAGCACCAGTGCTGCGGCAGCTTAACAGAGCATCCCTTGTAGGTCTCCTTGACATAACAGCTGGAGAGAGATCTATGCACCCACAAAGAGAAAGTCCTTCTTCTCCCATCAGGAAGAGTAAAAGGGGTGCAAAAGAGGGCTTCCTTAGCTTACATGCCTGAGAGACTACATGGTGTGCATTCAGCTTTAATCAAAAGATTTCTGTACAGCCTCCAGACCTAACCTTGGCACACACTGCTTACTGTGCCTTATCCTGTAAAATCAGTGAATGCTTGGGTGCACCTATGCACAGTAGCTGACTTTACAAAATGAGTAACAATGGCACTCCGGGGCCAGAGCATGCCCTTTGTTTAAGGCTGGATCAGAGTCATATTGCATTTTGTTTTCTTGCTCTATGAGAGTACAAAAGCAGCATATTACTTCCCTTGCCTATAATATATCGGCTCCATTTCAAAACATGATTACAGAAATCGGCTTGAGGATGGAGAGTGTACAATAAGAGTACATGTCCCTCAAAAGCTCATGACTTGTTTCTTCTAGACTCAGTACATGATGGCTACATGAAAGTTGTATAGAAAATGAGATGAGAAATCTGTTTATCATACAAAACAGACATGACCATGGACAAAATGATGAAGAGGAGAAAGGAACTCAGCCATTCATCTAGTGATGGTCTGTTATTTGACACTTTGTATTCAGAGATAGTGAGGGTAGTGCAAATGAATTCACTTCTTCATAGCGGTAGGAAGATGACCCTTGCCTTAGTCAAAGCCAGTCTTAGCTTCCCTTTCTTTCATAAGTTCACTTGTCACTTAAACAACAACTTTCTACAGAAACAATTTACTTACATCCTCTGTCTTGAGCTTAATTTTAATCATAGAGCATTATAGCTCTAAAAGGCAACAAGATTCTGATTTAAATCTCTTAAAAACATAGATATGCTATTTGAATTAAATTATTGTAAGAACAGTAACACTATATTAAAATATAATCACCTTACTACTTTTGGCTTCATGACAACGTTCATAAAGTGCTTAATATTCATGTAACACGCTGCCTCACCCTGTAATGTCACTATATTTATGGAAAGAAATTGTAATCCTCTTTACTGGCTCAGGTTAATTCCAATAAAATATTAAATCCATTTTCTAATCTAAATGAGTTCATTAGGAGAGGCATGGTACTGAGAATACCAAACTCTCTACAGAGTTCAGCTTCATTACATTCCCGCACTGTGCGTTTCCCGAGCTGTTGTACTACATTTATGAGGATTTATCTGCACTGTTCCAAAAACATTCATCCTAATTCTATGCCTTCTGTGCATGCTAATCATGAATATGTTAAGTGGAAATACTGAGCTTGTAGCCAACCTCATCCCCAGATGGGTTCAAGTTATGATTACAGAAGCAAATTTGCCATAAGCACTCTTACAGCACTGCCAGCAAGCCAGAAATGAAGGCTTGAAGATATGAGAGAGAGAGAGAGAGAGAGAGAGAGAGAGAGAGAGAGAGAGAGAGAGAGAGAGAGAGAGAGAGAGAGAGAGAGAGAGAGAGAGAGAGAGAGAGAGAGAGAGAGAGAGGACAGTTTGAGACAGAGTAGGAATTAGAATGAAGAAAAGCATTGGGGAGTGCTGGAGATTGCTCAGTCTCGAGAGCTTCTTCTGGAATTTGTAAGTAGATTTCTCTGAAGAAATGTAAGATAAACATGAAGATTGACTCATTAGTATTAAATGTTTACAGTTTCTAAAAGTCCATAATCCTTGGGCAAACCACACAGTATTAAGGTCATTAAATCTAGCAGAGCTATGCTCAGCGAAACCTTTCATTTGAAAATAATAACAGACCTTTTAGAAGAGCAGACAAGAGTATTCTGGGATGTTAGGTGAGGACTAATCAGTCACAACTGTTTGCCAGTGGAGTTTTCATACCATAAGAGTTCTTTTCTTTTCTTTCTTTCTTTCTTTCTTTCTTTCTTTCTTTTTTTTTTTTTTTAAGATTTATTTATGCAACATTCTGATCGCCAGAAGAGGACACCAGATCTCATCATAGATGGTTGTGAGCCACCATGTGGTTGCTGGGAATTGAACTCAGGACCTTTGGAAGAGCACACAGTGCTCTTAATCTCTGAGCCATCTCTCTAGGCTCCAAGAGTTCTTTTCTTTATCTTACAAGTGAAAGAAAAAGAAATATCAAGAGCCTGTTTTATATTTTACATAGAGTGAACTACATCAAGAGGCACCCAGTCACTTTTCTTCTGTTAGCATCTTCAATGAACTCTTAGCAAAGTCATTTTAATCTACATTTAGATATTTAGTTTAAAAATGATTTCTCAGACAAGTGGTAGATATATACCTATTTTTAGCAACAGAAAAAAAGTAGTGGGGATGGTGAAGCTATTCTGAGTGCTGACTATTTTTAGCTAAATACAGTTTCTTCTTCATCTATATAAAATCCATAATAAATCACCAGCCTAAAGTGAAAAACATCAGCCACTGGTTGTCACTGTTGTACCACAAAACAGCATGAGCAGTTTCGTTCTTTCAAAAGCATGCCTTCTGAGAAGTGAGTTTGGAATGATACATATTTTACTCTCTGAGTGATCATAAGATAGAGCATGCAAACCTATGCCAGGACCCCATGGATTTCACATGATAATTAGACATTTTTATGTGAGAGTCTGAACCAAAATCAGCGCCATAAGAAAGAATGGAGATGTAAAATAAAGACTGGATTATAAACTGTGATAAAACCCAGTGTCTTGAAAGGGCCATATGAGATGTATCTGTTTATTAGAGCATGCATTTTTGAACTTGTGCTTAAACATTAGTGTGTATGTGTGTGTGTGTGTGTGTGTGTGTGTGTGTGTGTGTGTATGCAACATGTGCATTTGATCATTTCAAAGTTTAGAAACATTATTCAAATGCAGTGTTTCTAATGATTGAGCCCATACCATTTGTAACCAGAAGATGAGTAGACAGCCTTGACATAATCTTCCCTTTTCCCCAAATCTAATTAAAACTAGCAAGACATGAAATCAATGAGATCCTGAATATAAATTCCCCAAATATTCTGCTGTGTTTGAAATTAATTAAGTACGGTGATGCAGGAGCCTCAGATCAATAAACATCAGTGATGTTAGTGTTAAAGGCGGAAGAGTTGGCATGAAATCAGACTGATATTTGGAGGTATAAGATGATTATCTACTCAGTGAAATTAAAGGTTAAAATTAGACAAGCCATTCTTTAGAAAAATTCAGACAGAGCCCTTGAGAATCCAAAACAATGTTTGTGTTCCCAAAGGCAATCTTGTAAAGTGGCAAACTAGTGGCATTACTTCAAGTATTTATTTTTGAAAAACTAAAATAATTTTAAAATTGTCAATTTTCAGGTTTCCAGGATGTGGGAAGGGAGGCATAAATGCTCTCTAATGGTTGAAATTGGTTTTGCAAAAAAACAGAAGTTCAAGAAACGCACAGAAAAGCTGAAAGTACCTGTGGCACTTTCAGGTATCATTGCAAATACCTACAACCCTGTAATCAACCATAATCTAATTCTATACGACAAAGAACTAGAGTGTTCCATGGTCATTCATGTTTTGTTTTTGCTTTATTTCTGCGTCCTCTTTCCTTTCTAAATTTTTCTTTTATTTCTAGCTTCCTTCTTCACATCCCCTTTAACCCCACCCATAGCTATAATCTGGAAGCCATAAATTCAAACACAGTAAAGAGACAATAATCAATGTAGTTTCTAGAGTTAAGTAATAAGTATCTGTCACATTTTTTGAAACATTTACTGTTAAAAATAGGTGATGGTGTAAAGATACCATTTCAATCTCCTTTCTTCTGTGGTAACATATTTTCACTAAGATGTAAATATCTGAAATACACTAATTTATGCCTTAATGTGATAAATGAGAAGGATGCAGAAGTCAGCTCCCTGTAGGTGGGAAAGGAAAAGGGCCCATGGTGAAACTGCAAGTTGCTGGCATATAGTACAGTGAGAACAGGGTCTGGGACTAAAAGGGAGATGAAGACTTACCGTGGAAAGTCTAGAACACTGAGAAAGATGACCAAAAGAACATGTAGCTCGTGTGGCATAACCAAGCTAGAAAGATGACTGGAGACATGGGGAATTTTTGCTGCTTCCCTACCCCAACCAACCCTACAAATTACAAGAACATTTCTTTCTTTTTCTTTCTTTCTTTCTTTCTTTTCTTTTCTTTTTTTTTTTTTTTTTTTGGAAAAAAATTTAAAATATATTTTATTAATTTATTCATATTGCATCTCAATGGTTACCCCATCCCTTGTATCCTCCCATTCTTCCTTCCCTCCCATTTTCCTCTTACTCCCCTCCCCTATGACTGTGACTGAGGGGGACCTCATCCCCCTGTATATGCTCATAGGGTATCAAGTCTCTTCTTGGTAGCCTGCTATCCTTCCTCTGAGTGCCACCAGGCCTCCTTATCCAGGGGACATGGTCAAATATGGGGCACCAGAGTAGGTGTGAAAGTCATACCCCACTCTCCACTCAACTGTGGAGAATGTCCTGTCCATTGGCTAGAGCTGGGTAGGGCTTCAAACTTTACTACCTATATTGTCCTTGGCTGGTGCCATAGTTTTAGCAGGACCCCTGGGCCCAGATCTGCCCATCATAATGTACAAGAACATTTTTAATACATTCATAAATTTTTATAGAGGCTTCTTTTAATGCAGCTTATGGTACCAGAATCAATTGTAAGTGAAAATAAGAATCTTCCATCTGAGAGGCCACTTGAGACCCACATGGACAAAAAACTAATTGCAGGTTCCTCCTGATGGTTGTGATATGGTTAACTACCAGCAGTGGTGACGCTTCAATCTGTCTGTGCAAATAAGAAAGCACAGAGAAAATACTTTATTAATAGAAAGCAGGATTTTTCCTAGCCAGTCAAGAACAGAAGAGAAGTCTAGGTCAACAGCTCAAAGAAAAGCTCAGATGGGAAGAAGGATTTTCAACCCCCTCTAACTGCGTGGGAAGCACATAAATAGTACATGATTATCTGCCAGGCAGGCCGTGGGAGTAAAACTCGAGTGTCCTCCGTGGGTTCAATCCATGACAGCACAGAAAGTTAACCCATATTAATACAAACCACTCCAACTGTTGTCCATTTTCTATCTTTGCCCTATAAAATGATAGGCAACAGAATTTAATAGTCTCCTTTCTCTTGGAAACCCTGGATGCTTAAACATTTCTCTCCTTGTTTCTTAATTTCTCACATTTCCTCAATTTCTCACTTTTCTGTGGTGTGCTTCTGTTTTGCATAATCTTATGAATGCAATCACCATTAACCTATTTGGGTATGATACATGATACGAGGAACTTTGAGTTACTGTATTAGGTGGATCGTTGATGTCCACGAGTGTCTAGGATCTTAGATCCTTGGTCATGCACAAGTGGCCGAGGGAAGGTTTTATTACTCTGAAAAATAGGAAAAAAGGCAGGCAGTAAGGAAGGAAGGAAGGAAGGAGGGAAGGAAGGAAGGAAGGAAGGAAGGAAGGAAGGAAGGAAGGAAGGAAAAAGAGAGCTTCTTAAACAATCACAGCACAGATTGGTCTTGGAGATTGTTTGTTATTATTTTGTTATTTTTTAAACATGGGTACAAAGTTTTGTGAATTCAGAAGTAGAGTGTAGATCTGGAAAGAGTGGGATGAATAGAAGAAAAACAAATAAAAAATTCTTTTTTTTTTTTTTTTTTTTTTTTTTTTTATTTTTTTATTTTTTTTTTTTTTTATTTTATTCTTGTTACATCTCAATGTTTATCCCTTGTATCCTCCTCCCATTCCTCCCATTCCTCCCATTCCTCCCACCCCCCCATTTTCCCATTATTCCCCTCCCCTATGACTGTTCCTGAGGGGGATTACGTCCCCCTATATATTCTCATAGGGTATCAAGTCTCTTCTTGGCTACTTGCTGTCCTTCCTCTGAGTGCCTTTAAAAAGAAATTGGAAACATCGCACATAAGCATCTTAACAACACAACTGGAAGCCCTAGAAAAAATTCTTAAGGAGCTAAAAAACACTGCAGAGAAAAAGGATTACATTTTCTTGAAAGAGACATCAACAGTGTCAAAAGAAATCTCAGGAAATCTGTATCCCCCTCCCCAAATTCAACTACTTTAAAAAGATGAATGCTTGTGATATATATTTACATGAGCTTCCCACAGAGTATGTGCTTTGAGGAAATTCTTTTTAACAGTGGAAAGACTAGGAATCCAATAATAATAACTGGATGAGAAATGGCATTTTTTACATACAAGTTTTTACCAGATGTTTTCTCTAGAGCCTTCGCAGTACAGATCTTCAACAGACTTGAAATTATTAGGAACTCTAAACTCTAACAATCACTTGATCTGTTTCCCTGAAAGAAAGGAAACAGAGTGATAGTCTTTCCTGTCAGATTATGCCCTTTAGTCAACAATAGAATCAAAGCACAGTGGCCACAAGTCAAATGCGTGGTTCAGAAGAGAGAGTATTTGTATTTGTATTAGTTGCATAATTACATAACTGCTTTATGGATTTTTGTAAAAGGCTTGGAATATAAGCATTATTAAAGAAAGAGAATTTTTGGAAATATGCAGAAGGTGGACAAAATGAAATTACGCAAAGCAAAAATTTAAACTTCTGTCTTGTGGCATGTCTTGTATCACTATACTGCCTGGTTCCTTGGAATACCTACTGTGTGTTTATGGGGAGTGAGGCTTGAGCAAAAGTTGTGCTTGAAATATTCCTGTCTTCAGAACACTCAATTCAATTCTATTTATAAGATAGATCCTTATTTCATTTTGTGAATTGGAAAGACAACCAATTAAACACGCAATGCATGCTTCCCTAAGGTCAGAGATGTAGTGTTTTACAAGTTGAGGTAATTTTTGTAAATTAAGTGACTTTCTGTTTCTAAACTGAAGTAGTGTTTAATACCTGTGCACACTGTGGTGCCTCATAAGCCGCACATGCACAGAACAAGGTGCAAAGGGTGAGTCAGTAACCCTAACCCAGGAGGAAGGAAACAACAGGATTAAAGCTAGGGGTAAGGCATCCTGAGACTCAACCTCGCAGCACTTCCAGTCTCCTTTTTTTTTTTTTTTATTTTTTATTTTTCCAAACTACAATTCACTTTCAGGTTGCAGCAGGACACAAGTCATGCCACTTGCCTGACCACAAGGCATGGTCCTGTGTCTGCAGCCTCTCTGCTACAATTGGAAGCTGCACATCATCCTTTTCATAAAGAGAAAGCTCTTTCCGGCAGGCTTTAGTTGCATTTTCTAGTAAGGGAAAAATGCTACCAAGGTGGTGAATCAGTCTCAGTGTGATTGACAGCAGTACCCCAGACCAAGTGAGAAAATAGAATAAGGAAACAGGAGCTTTCTCTAGGAACGGGAGAAGAAAAGGCCTAGCTTGTTTGTAGTGACCCATTTTAGCCCTGTCTTAATTTATATCTAAAGTACTTCAGGCACACAGAGGAAAATGTTGTGAGCATGTTCCAAAGCATTGGCTATGTTTCCTTCATAATTGGCACTGGGCGTAGTGCTGACCTCCAGAGGTAAGGTGACTTTTAATTGATATTGTGCACGCAACCTCCAAATAAGGAATATCAGGAAGTAGTTAGAGCCTTGGAAAGAAATCTGTATGAATGTTTTCCCCCTGCTGTTGAAAAGTATTTACAGACAGATAGTGCGATTTGGTCTAAAGATGGCGTAAAATATTTTATATTCTAAAATTAAAAAACAGTTCTTGTTTTGCTTGAAAATAAATGTTTCACTCAGAAGATAACCTAGAATTAAGAGATATCTTTTTATTCAATAACTGCAATAGAAATAACTGGATTACTAGATAGAACCACAGCCAATTAAATAAAATTCTTATAGTAATATAAAGGATACATAAACTCTCACTCTAATTTCTCTGACATAATGTACAGTTTCGCTTTCCTTATTTGTTTCTGAGAGAGGGCAGTGCATACATGCTTATGAATTGATGGATACAGGATGGATACAGGATGAGTATATAGAGGTCAGAGGATAACTTGCAGAAGTTTGTCCTCTCCAAGGATCAAACTCAGGTTATCAGGCTTGGCAGCAAACGCCTTTACTCACTAAGCCACCTTGCTTGCTCGAATACAATGTGTTAAGATAGATATAATTTCTTTCTTCAAAAAACAAAAACCAAAAAGATGACACATAGCTAATTCTAACATCTAAAAGGGGCATTTCTTAAACTAAACCTTACAATGTATAGATTATTAGCACTGTGAGCTTCAGTCAAGGAACGTAGAACTGAAGCCAGAGGTTTTAGATCTCTGGTTTGTGTTTATCTCGTCTCCTTTCCTTTGAGCTAAAATATATATGACTTCAAAAGAAGAAGCAAGCGCCATCTTTTAACATTTGCAAACGCTGTGCTCTTTTAAGAAGTCAATACCTAGGACTCAAAGCAGAATACATAACTGTGAAAACAGGCACTCTGTATAGGAGACAGAGCTAGCTAAATTAAATGACAAATGAGGAAGTAAGCCACACTTCAATCTGCACTCCCTGCAGGATCTCCCTCCACTGGTCTAGTGTCATCCATCCCAAGGCTGTGCCACTCTGGCAAACCTGACTGACCAGGGTGGGATGTCCCTCAGGTGGTCACTCAGAGATACAAGGGCCTCCCGGGATCTTTGTGAGTTCCCAGTTAATGTGATAAGCTATCATTCCGGGGGGGGCGGGGAATATGAGTCATATTATACCAATAGCTTCAGCTGTTCATTTTTCATCACTTTCCTCACATTATCCTCAGTCGTAATTATGCCTCAAGCTAATATCACCAGAAGTAATCTCTCTATAATAAAAATATCTGAGTCAAATATCTCAGAAAACTGTCTATGTGCAATAAAATGCAAGTTTTCATCAAAATTGTTTCTGTTTTGTAAAATGGTCTTTTCACAAAATAAACCAAGTATTATAACAAAGAAAATGATTGCTGCTGACTCTGTCTTCATCTATAGAATATATGTGTATACACATAAGCAAATTTAAATTAACCTTTTATCACTGTCTTTTTAGAACCAAAGCTTCTAATGATGAATTCTGATAATTCAACAATTAAGTGAATTTAAGTGAGAGTTTATGTTTCTAACTTTAACACAAAAAGCTTTGTAATAGTTTCTAAATTTCAAATTAAAATTCATTATTTTATTAAAATGTATGCTTTACCTTTCACTATTTTCTCTCACTGATTGTGATGATTATTCAATTTATTTCTCTTCTTCTTTTCCATTGTATGCTTCAAGAGAGAATAACAATGAGAATTGTTGTCTGAGCTCTTTCTCTCTGTCTCTCTGTCTGTCTCTCTCTGTCTTTCTCTCTGTCTCTGTCTCTGTCTCTCTTTCTCTCTCTCTCCTACTGCACATAAAAAATAGAAAGAGGAAGAAACAAGCCCAAAACTCTGTCATGGTCTTATCCCAACATTGCCGAATAAGACAAGCTTGAAATATCTGAGATTTTCATCCTTTGTGGAAATGGCTTTCAGTTTAGCAGCATTTGACCTGGAGTTAGTTTATATTTCAGGCAGCCTACTCAAGGGCATCTAGAGAGGCCCCGTTAGCAGAAGCTTAGCAGAAAAATGTGAGTGAAAGTTCAAGTGCCTGGTAGCTGAGAAGGCAGGAGGGGGGCAAGCAGGCTTGAATATCAAAGCTAAATTCTGTCAAAATGGCAAAAAGTCATTCCCAAACAAGGCCTCCCAGGAAGACATTAATTGAGGAATCTCAAATAAGCATTGGCCTATGTAACTGAAGGTCGTCTTAAAAAGCACTGGAATCATTCCTTGGGACATAAGACTGAGATATTTTTTATTAGGGGTAAAGGTCAGAAGGTGTTAGCATGATGCGGCCTCTAACTGCCTCAACATCCTTGATGAAAGTAACTTAGTTCAGAAACCAAGAACTTCAGAGAGATTCCAGTAGAGTACTTTGGGAAAAAAGGTGTCTCATATAAGGAAAATCTTGGATTTTATTCTGGGACATTTAGACAGGATAGTTAAGAGAAATCAAATATAGATTAATAGTGAAATAAATAATGCCAGCCTGTACATCTCAAAGACAAACGTTTCTGAGATGTGTGAAGATTTTCAGAAGAAAGCAAATGTTTTGGAAACACAGTTTGGCAGGTTACCAAGAGAGTGGGCCACACCTGTGACATCTCTTGGCATTCTGAAGATGGCCTGGAAACCATCACTGCCTGGGGCTACACAACATTTCCCCTCAAATTGAGCAACCTGGTCTACGATAGTTGCACATCAGCATTGTCTGCTGGGCCACTTGGCAGCAATTTTCAGTCTATTTCTGTAAATTGAGCTTTGCGGCGCCCTTTGAATGCTTCCCCCTCTATATTACAGGGGCTCCAATGCCATGCAGTATGTGGGACTAACTCTCACCTTTAGCTGCCTTCCAACATAATCAGCCCTAGACAAATTGAGCAGCACACTTCATTTTTATTAGATGGGTAAAACTCCCACCAGCAGAGCAAGCGGGAGTGCTTTTCAGGTTTAGTGGATGATAGAGGAAAATAGTCAAAGGAGGAATGTGTTACGTGCTTCTGGGTTTGAACAGTAGGAAACTCAGAGTGCCCCACTTTCCGACCCAGAGAATCTTTCATGACTCTCGGAGATTGTTTTAGGAGGTTCTTGAGGAATGAGTGAGCAGGTGTCCGTACTCTCTTACAAGTTTGTGCTTAGACTGACTAAGCAGTATCAACTGGGTGTCACCTTCCAAGAAATACTATCTGGGGGCTGCGGGAGAGTTCCATTTAGATATCAGAATACTTTTTTATGCCAGTGTCTCCTATGCTTAGTTAGCGTCTCTGGCAGAATGATTAAAGGACACTGCTCAGGTTTTCTCTTCGTGCTTTTAATTGCTCATTACAAATTCCTAATAACAACACTCCTTGATTATATTTAGCCCTGGATAAGTATAAATGATGATACTTGCAGCACCAAAATGCATTAAGGTATTCATCTGAGCATAGATTCTGTTCTTAAGCCAAACATTTTACACAATGTATTTGAGGAAGTCCTCGCAGATGATCACAGAGAGTGCACTATGTATTCTTTACAAAAGCTTACATTGGAAATAGAAAGTTCCTGGTAATTGTCTTGATAATTCCCTCCCTCCCTGTCTCCTACCCTGGGAGTTTTTAATCATTACCTGTAGTTAGAGAAGTAAAGCTGATTAATGGATATGGTACTGTAATGCTAGTTGGCTTTGAATGCACCAACAAGGAAGTGAGCCTGAAGTATCAATTTATTGAAACAATGATCCTAACTTGGGAGGCCGAATTTTTGTCTGTTGATCTTTGTTTACTTACAGGCACTGATAGAGAATGGAGTAGTAGGCTGGATTCTCAAGCAAGTGCAGTCAGACTTTATATACTGACTAGAAAAGTCCAGCTTAGCCTTGTTTTTGTCCTCTTCACTACCCCAGGCATGCATTTGGTGCTTCTCTTAGATGTACCTAGAGCACACAAGAAAATCCTCCTACTCAGCAGTGGTCTCTACCTAGTCCACATTGGTGGTTAAGTTAAGGTGTCCAGACATTCACCCAACTTCATAGTATCCTCTAACTATTTTATAAAACCTTGAAATCTTACCTATATTTTGTGTGCTTGACTCTTACTACTTGAATCATCTCCATAGATATGTATGTTCATGTCTATCAAAATGCTCCTTGAATTTGTATAGCATTCCCATTGAGTTTGATGAAATCATTAATATTGAAGATAAATATCATAATGTATTCCATAGAGATACAAGGGGTAAATATGGCCTGATCTTCCAAATTTCTAAGAGAACTAAAACCCTGGGATCTGAGCATGTAGAGGCCTCATAACTGACTTGCTTCTTTTAGCAGTTTGTCTATTATAGAAAGCACTCTACTCACAAACTCAGCTATCTTTTTTAATGCTTAATCTTAGGCACTAGCGTCCTTTTATTCCTTTTTGCTTTTTCATTTTACTTTAGGCAGAAAGTGTATCTCCTGCATGAATACCTACGCACACAAATGTGCCTTGCTTCTAGAGGCCAGAAGAAGGTATTGAACCTCTCGGACTGTAGATACAGAAGGCTGTGAACTTCCAAGTGGATGCTGAAAAATTACCCAATGCTCTTAACCGCTAAGCCATCATCCCAGCTCCCATCACTTCCTTCTCTAAGCCACCAGAAGAAAAGCATTATCTTCCAACTGTCATATCTGAAACTAAGTACAGAGCCAATTCCTTTTCGTTTATTATGATGCCGTATGTATGTAAAAGGTCCTGTCTGTCTCTGTACATGTGCGGGCATGGGTGCATACATATGAATACAAACACTGAATGTTGCTCCTCAGATGTTGTTCTTCAGAAAGGCTCCATTTTGTATTTTGAGTCAGGATTTCTTGAGGAGCTGGACCTTTCCAAATAGTCTATATTAGCTAACCATCAAGGGCCAGAGATTTACCTGTCTTTTCCTCCCTAAATTTTCACCAAGACTTGCAGCTTTGTTGTTACTGTCATTGTTACATGTGTTCATGGATGTACATGAGTGTGATGGTTTGGGTAAAATGGTCCCGTAGACTCATATATTTAAAAGTGTGGACATTAGGGAGCGGAACTTCTTGAGAGGAATTATGAGGGGTGGCATTGCTGGAGAAGGTGTGGTTTTCTTTGAGGAAATGTGTTACTGGGGTGGGCTTTGGGATTCTAAAATCTCTCCCTTTTTTTGCTGTCTGCCAATCGGGTTATGGAACTCTCAGACACCTCTTCAAGACCATGTCTGCCTGTGTGTCACCATGCTTCTTGCCATAATAATAATGGACTAAACCCTTGGAACTGTAAGTAAGTCCCAGGTGCATGTCTTCCCTTACTGAAGTCATGGGGATGCTTCATAGCAATAGAACACTAAGATAATGGGTGTGGATGTGTATGTCTGGTATGTGTGCACATGTATGATCAAGTGCTACCCCTGTGCCCACAAGTAGGAGGCCAAAGGAGAATATTGGGGGACCTCTGTTACAATTTTCTGCAATCTTCTCTTGAGAGGAGGAGTTCTCACTGAGACTGGGGCTAGGCTGGTAGTCAACAAACTCCAGTGATCTGTTCTACTCAGCCCCCATCATACTAAAATGAGAGGCATAGGCAACCATGCTCGACATTTTATGTGCCTTCTGGGAATCTGGACTCAGATCCCACACTTACACAGCTAATGTTCTTAATGCCTGAGTCATCTAAGTACCCTAAGCCCAGCCTTGCTTTACAGGTTCCAAGGACCTGACTCGGGGCTTCCTGCCTGAATAACAAGCATTTTCTGGGTCAGCCATATCTCCACCCTCAGCTTTTTGGGTTTTGTTTGTTTGGTTGGTTGGCTTGATTTGGTTTGACTTGCTTGTTTGTTTCACAATAATAGCTTTTAATCCAAATCTTCACTCAAATACAGTGTTTTTGAATCATCTTTGTTTGCCTTCAATAACTTTTCACATAGGATTGCTAGACCAAACAGTTTTCCATGTCTCCTCTTTTTCCTGTCATTATGAATAAAAAGAGTGAAGAAGACTCAATATGGTACCTCATTCTGTGTGTACCCAATGGGCGCCATTTCTTTGGCTCAAAGGAAACACCAGACATTGAATCCAAGGAAATATACAAATTCCACACTTCTTTCAGTGTCTGGCAAAGACTTCCATGCTTTCAAGAGTTTACTGAATGAATATGTGTGTTAACTATTATGTGTATTTTTTTCTGTGTTCCTATAACAATATGTTCAATAGTAAATTAAAATGAAAACAAGACTGTTGTTCATTTAGCAGGAGAAAAGAGTTTAAGTTACATATGGAAGAGGAAATAATAGTTAAATTTTCCTCTATACAAACTAGAGATGTCTCTCCATACTCCCAGAGTTAAAACAGTTATTTTGCTCATTAAAAAAATCAGCTGATTTTCATGTACACAATGTTGCAATCATTGTCATTTTAGATCTTATTTGAGACCATTATTTCTGGAGGTGGGGGGCTATCATAGAGTCTTAAACCTGTGGCACTGGTCTATGTTAAATACCAACCTGTAGAAGAATACTTATATATGGTGAACAACTGCAACCTTGAGCAGATTCTCTAACCTCCCACTTTTAAATAAAAATTAAACAAGTGTTGCCTTTGAGGAAAACACCTGAATGTTTATCATTGGCATCCCCAAGGACACAGCACAAGCTTAGTAAATACTTGTTGAGTTAATATTCAGCACTTAAAAAAAAAAAAAAAAAAAAAAAAAAAAAAAAAAAAAGCAACCACCATAGGGATTGATGTTTTACTGTTCCCTCTGTTTTTCCCAATCCTTCCTGGAGAAAGATAAGAAGAAGGAGAAAGAGAGAAATGGAGAGCGAAAGAGCAAAAGAAACGATATAATTTTAATATGTGACATATTTCCCAAGAGTTTCATCAGCTTAATATTTTAGCAGTTCCTTGTTTCCAATTTTAAATTCTCTTTCTTTTAATAAAGGAAAAAAATGTAGAAAGGAAAAATAAAAATAATTTTTAAAAGGTGCGTTAATGAAAATAAATATATTGAGGAATAGAATATACATAAACATGACAGTAAAATCAAGTGTAGAGGCTTGCAAACCCAGTCCTTGTTATGGTAAAGGAGAAGTACCTGAATTTGAGGCCAAGCTGAGCAACCTAATATCTTTCTGGTTAGCCTGGTCTATATAATAAAAAACCCTTTCTTATGAAGAAACTGAGACAAGAAACACAAACTCTATGTCATAAGGATATGGTTTTGTACATATTAGAAAGATACACACATCCATGCATTTAGAATTCATTTTTCATGCTAACAAAATGTGGTACCCATACATGTTAAATCAACAAGTTTCATAACACTTAAGTAAGATAAACTATTATGTTCCTGCACTTTAAAATGCCAGACCTATTTAATAAGTATCTTTAAAAAAATCACTTCTCTGACCATTGGCTAGATCTGGGAAGGGTTTTAAAGTTTACCTCCTGTATTGTCCTTGGCTGGTGCCTTAGTTTGAGCGGGACCCCTGTGCCCAAATCTGCCTATCATATTGTTCTACTTGTAGAACAGTCATAGGGGAGGGGAATAATGGGAAAATGGGGGGGGGGGGAGGAATGGGAGGATACAAGGGATGGGATAAACATTGAGATGTAACAAGAATAAATTAATAAAAAAAAAAAAAAAAAAAAAAAAAAAAAAAAAAAAAAAAAAAAAAAAAAAAAGCCCCTAAAAAAAAAAAAAAAAAAAAAAAAAATCACTTCTCAACATTACAAGCTATTTGAAATATGCTTTATTCTATTACAACATTCAGAAAATTGTCTGCCTTTATTGAAAATATCTAAGCTGACTTTTAGTAAGATATTTATTATTATGATATACTAACACATCTCTATTCCCAGAAATCAGGTTGCTCCAGTTTGGTAAAAGAAATAACAAGATATTTGTGAGATGAGCTGTGGAAGTGCTGGGATATATTTTTAGCTTTTACCATATTGTTAATAAAAATACAAACATGTCATATTTATACTTATTTGGGTAACATTTAGATTGACTGTTTTTTATCCCATCATTTAAAATAGTATTTCCTAGATACCCTTTAAAGTTTTATTTTGTTAAACCAAAGAAATAATGATACTCCCAAAGATTTATAAGGCTTCTATGTCAAGAAAACTTCAAGAGGTTTACTTAATCTTGAATCAATCACCTTAGAATTAGAAACTCTCAAAAAGGTTCAGATTTCCTGATTTTTGTTCCTCTGAAAGAAAAATCGTATCCTTAAACAGTGGAACCTTGCCCTGAGATGTCATCCCAGAATAGATTACATGTCTACTTTTAACTGAATTCTATGAGGACATTAGTGAACAAACCGACGTTCACCACCATTAACTGAGGAGAGTACCCATGAAAAGGTGGGTTTTAGTGAGCCTTTGTCTCCTTGGAAATATGGCCTGTTTTTCATCCTTTATTCTACAAAATAAATGTATGTGCTATTTCAATAACTAGATAGAGCTTAAAAAGAGGGAGTTAATTGGAAAGTATACTTGAATAGCAAATATTTTCCTTATTAAAAACCCTAATGATCATTAGATTACTCCCTGTGGCCAGCATCCTCCTTTGTTTGTTTGTTCATGGTATGCCTAAAAAGCTAAACAGGGTTGTTTTCAAGCATATGTTTTGAGTTTTTTCCCCATCACAATCCTTCACTATTTTAACTAAATCAAAACCTTCGTTGTCTATTCCTTTGTAATTAAAGTAGGTAACGGACTGTTTCCTACTGTAGTCCTTTACCATGGCTACAGTACCACCAGTCTAAGCAGTTTTTCTCTATTTCTATTGTTCAGTAAGGGAAGTCATAATTTAAAAGTAAGTATGCTGCTTCCCTTTCAATAAGAAATGAATTGTACTTCCTGTTTGTGGCTTTGCTGCCCTTTCTTCCATTGCAAATATCTTAGGACTGACTTGCTAGTTAGCAATGTAAAGTAATAGCAGGGAATTACTAGATAAACAGCACATAGAGAAAAGAATCTGCTCCCTTATAGTTAGTGACAGGAAACTGTTAAATTTCAGCCCTTCACAAGGCCTCATTTGACATGCACAATTTATTTTCAATCAGCCAGAGACGTGTCAAAGTTCATAACCATGAGTCAACTCCTCATCTGGAAGAACAAAACACACCTATCTATGTAGACCCAGGATGTGAGCAAACGCAGTTTTAATTTGGAAGAAGTCATGTGATATTTATCAAGTCTGCACTATGCCCAATCCTTGCATGATCTCTGCCCTGCATGAGATAGTGTTGCCTCGTAATGTTGATATGTAAATATCAATTTGCAAATTTCCAAATTACATATTAGATACTGCATAACCTCGAGCCATCAGAGCAGATGACTCTTTAGAAAGTCAGAAGTGATCATTTTTCACAAGTTCTGCAGTATTTATAACAGAGACACATCTTGAGAAATAAACGTAAGGAGAATAAATTGTGTGACTGAAAACACAGGGATAAGAAGTCAAACCCCAGCACAGTAAGCAGGAGGTCTTCCAACAAAATCAGACCTGGGAACTGGCAGAAGAGTGCAAAGCTGAGCTGTGAGTAGACCTAAGAAAATGGGTCAAAGTGAAGCCTCAGTTGTGGGAGAGGAAATTGGAAGAGCAAGATAGTATTTTTTGTTGTTGTCAAACTTACAGGATACTGCATCAAATTTGAGGAAGACAAGTAGCTAACTTAAACAATACATTGTCTTGTGGTCATTTCCAGACACACTAGTTTTTTAAAATGCTTAATTCAATCAATAAATATATCACTCTAACCATGCGTAATCTTATCTAGTGGTTTGAAAAGTATTTTCTCTTACATTGATGATTCATTGATTTTATATGGGGGAGGCGGGCGCGGTGCTATTCCTGTCATGGCTCATGCCAGCTTTCTTCTTTCATTTAAATGGATTCTGGAGACTAAATTCTAGCAGGTTTCACACTATGCACTTTAACCTTTTAACCCATATCAAGAGCCATCCGAAGTTTTAACACATAGAATTAAAATTATACACATAACCATACAATGCTATGTGTGTGTGTGTGTGTGTGTGTGTGTGTATATATATACATATGTATATACATATATATATACACATCATCTTTAAATCAAGCTAAATATGTTTATGTTTCATGGATCATTTCATTATAGACAAAGCTTTCAAACTCTGTTTTTCAAAATTGAAATGTCTGGTGTATTAGTGCTGCCTAAAGTCCCTCTAGCACACATTAGCACACCAGAATCTCTTGCTCCTACACAAATGTTAGTGAACAGTTAGGACATTAATTTGGTTGCTGCATAAATAGGTCCCTGACACTGAGTTGAAATAATCACCATCAAACTCTGGCATTTAAGTCAGGGCAAGTTTGTAAGGTCACTTGGCCTTCATAAATGACCTCAGCAGCCAAGCTTAGGCCCCCGTGGTTGCTAGAGGGCAGGAGGTGGATCTGATAAACACTGCAGCCTTTGGCACTGTGCCAAGGCACCAGGCAGGTACAGGACACAGTGTGATGGCATGTAGCTCTGAACATTTCTCTCTAAATGATTATTTGTTGTGTCAGCAGTTTGTTAATTTGACATAACGTAAATTCACTTAAGGAAAAAAAAAAGGATTGGGTAGCCATTTTTCTATTAGTTGCTATATTGATTTCCTATGACAAAGTATAGTCACAGAAAGAATACTTGGTCTCATGGGTTGAGGGCACAACCATGGTTCTAAAATGATGGTGGCTGGAGTGTGAGGTAGCTGGTGACACTGAGTCGGCACTCAGGAAGTGGACATAGATGAATAGTGCTGCTTGGTCAGTTCTCTCCTTTCTGTTGAGTGCAGGATTCCAAGGTATGTCTTGTGACATCACTCAACCAGTCTACAAACTTTCTCACAGAACTGTCTAGGGGCTTATATCGTAGTTGAGTCTAGATCCCATTGAGGGGACAATTTTAGTCACCAGAGTATTACACCCGAGACACTGTGAGTGCAATAAATTTCCACTGATATTTTACAATAAGTTTTCCTCTTATATATGTTGGAAAGCATAACAGCAGAAGCTGGCTTGGGAAATGTTTGAGACAAGAATATATGTGAGGAAACAGTGAGAATTGAACCAGGAAGCTTGAATGGAATCCCAACTTGGGACCCACCACATGGGAGAGATCCAGTCATTGACACCGTTAATGATACTTTGCTAAGTAGGCAAACAGGGGCCTAGCATAACTGTCTTCTAAGAGGCTTCATCAAGCAGTGGATGGAAACAGATGCAGAGGTCCACAGCCAAACAATAGGCAGAGATGAGGGAGTCTTGTGGAAGAGTGAGAGGAAGGATTGAGGGAGCCAGAGGGGACAAGGTCACCATGGGAAGACCCACAGAGTAAACTAACCTTGGCCCATGAGGGCTTAATGAGACTAAACTACCAACCAAAGAGCATGCATCTGCTGGACCCAGGGGCCCCTACACATATGTAGGAGACAGGCAGCTTGTTCTTCATGTGGGTCCCTTAACAACTGGAGTAGGGGCTCTCTCTGACTCTGTTGCCTCCCTTTGATCCTATTCCCCTAGCCAGGCTGTCTTGTCTGGCCCCAGTGAGAAAGGATGTATTTAGTCTTGATGCAACTTGATGTGCCAGCTTGGGTTAGTACCTATGGTGGTCTCCTTTTCTCTGAAGAGTAGGGGAGGAGGGAATGGGTGATGGTGTGTGAGAATGGGACTGGGAGGAGAGGAGGGGAGGCTTTGATAAGGCTGTAAAGTGACTGAATAAATAAACTGATGAAGAAAAAGAGAGTGCCTATGAAGAATGATGAGAATTCACTCAGGTAGAGTCACTGTGGTTTGAATGACAGAGAGTCCCATAGACTCATATATAATGAAGTCCCCAGTGGTCACACTGTATAGGAAAGGATTAAGAGGTGTGGCCTTGTGGAAGGAGGTTTGTCACTAGGAATAGGCTTTGAAGCTTCAAGATGCCTCCCTCCATCTCTAGTTTTGCTCTTTTGCCCCCTAATTGCTGATTCTAATATAAGCTCTCAGCTACTACTCCAGCACCAAGCCTGCCTTCCGGTTGCCATGCTTCCTGCCAGGATTCCAACTAAACCTTTGGAACTGTGAGTCCTGAATTAAATGCTTTCTTTTGTAGGTTGGATTGATCCTGGTGTGTTATTGTGGAAATGGTAAAGTAACTAATACAGACAGGGATGGTATTTGCTTTGAGCTCATGATGGAAGCAAGCTGGGGATCTGGCATAGCCCTGCAGAGCTGTTTGTTACTGAAGCAAGTTGTTTTTTTAAAATACTATGTTTGATGAGCACTAAAACTGGACTATAGAGAATCTCAGCATGATGTGAATCACCAGATGACAACCCCAGAGGGTAGCTGAGAAATGTAGATCATGATATGAGCCAGGTACCTCAGCATCAGTTTCTTCATACCATCTTCAATGCTGCTCAGATCTTTGCTTTTGTCTTCAAAGTTCACATGATAGAGTTTCGGGCTTTTTTCTGAATAAAAAATTCATAAAATTTGCAAAAATTAGAAATCAGTGATCTTTATGTTAAGCAAAACAAGCCAGATTGAGGATGACAAATAAAAAAATATTTTCATTAAAAAAATCTAGATTTCTCTACCATCTATCATCTACCTATCTATCCACCTATCATCTCTGTGACTCTGTGTGTGTGTGTGTGTGTGTGTGTGTGTGTGTGTGTGCATGTGTGTGTGTGTGTGTGTGTTTTGTTTTGAGGAGAAAGGAGACCAGTGAAAGTAACAAAACAGAATGAGGAAAGTTCATGGAAATGCCATATTGTGACACAACATTTTACATAATGACTAAATGTTAATTACATTTGTTTTTAAAAGTTCACTATATCTGTAAATATCTCAAGTAGGATTCCGTGTGACTTTTTTTTTTTTCTGGTGAAGATGAATAGAAGAAAGGTTGATAGAAAACCTACAATTAGACAAGGATGACAGCTCAGTATATAAAGGTGCTTGTTACGGAAATTTGGTAGCCCAAGTTGGATATCAAGAATTCATTTAAAGATAGAGAGCCAAATCTAGACAATTGTCTTCTGACCTCCACACATATGCTTCCATCACCAACAAGATAATAGTCATTAAGTAAGACAAACCACAATCTTATTGCTATGATGTTCTTAGGACTAAGCTGCTATGTAAATTTTCACCCTCCTTTAATCTTCTGAGACTCTCCTAAACATATGCTTGAGGCTCAGCAACTCTTGATTGCTCATATGGGGATCCTCCAGGTCCTCATCATTGAGGACTGTGAGGCCCTAGTCACCAGGTATTTCTGTGGACAAACCTGCAGTCTCTGTTAACTTACTGTCAAATCTGAGGAAGCCATAGAGATAGATCAGATGGGTCTTCAGGGAGCAATATCTAATCTTATCCTCATTATGAAACACCATTTCTGCTTTTCTTGAGATCATGATAACACTTCAAGTATGGTGATTCTACTTTTTCCCTGATAGTCTCTTATTGTCATATATGTGCAGTAATCTGATGGCAGACATAGCTTACAACTAAAATAAGGGTCCCTTTTTTGTCATCTTTTACACTGAGCATCAAGACATCTTTAAGCAAAATCCATCTATTTTCTCCATCCATCACCCGGTCATAAAGAATTTTCTCTAGGTTCAGTGAGGTGAGCTTAAGAACATCAAAAGATAATGGTAATCAATGAATGTAAGTCTGGACCAGTGTGCTAATGAACTTTGGCTACATCCTGCTAGTATCAGCCTGTGTTCTCCAAAGAAACTGAAAATCCTGGCTACAGATACATAGCTACAGAGATGATGCCTGACTTATGGAAGTTGTAGCATGCAAAGGTTGAGAAGATTAAAGCAGACTTCAAAGTCCTCTTGCAAACTGGAGAGGAAGAGAAGTCAGTGATCCAACTCAGGACAAATTCCTGAATCCAGTCTGAAGACTGGTGAGCTAGGAGGGCCACTGTGGGAAGGCAGGACCGGGTGGGTAGCACAATCAATACCTTCAACATCCTGTCGACTACTTATCACACTTTGGTCCTCAATAGATTGGATGATGCTTGGCTATACGGAGCCATCTAATCTAATTGTTCATCTGTTTAGGACTAGTATTTGCAGCAAAACCTAGAAATAAATTGCCAGCTATATGGCTAAATACCATTAACCACTACAGCAAATACATTACTTTCATCAGGCCACCCAATCTCATGGCTTGCTTATCTGATAAAAGCCAGCTTTTAATGGTATTTTTAGTTATATGATAAGCCAGAGTTTCATAGTTAGGCACAATGTCCTTCCGGTCTCCAATAACATACTGGAAGCTATTTTTCAAATGGTGAATAATCTTTCTTCACAAAGCTGTATTATAAATTACTATAGACGTACAAAACTAATCATAAAAATCTATAAAATAACATCATGTATCACCAGCATGTCTAAGTCCATCGGGTCTTCTGGGTTATACAGACTATGTATAAACACTGCTTATTCTGTGGTCCAGAACTGCTTGATTTCTCTCAAACCACTCCACATTCCATTTGCTCAGAAGATGGAGAGAGAAAAGTATTTCCAAGTATGGAGCTTTCTGCTTTAAACACAAACAGCAGCTATCATGCTGCCTCCAGAGTGGGTGGCAGTATAGAGAAAGCACGCCTGCATCATGTGCTTTTCCAAAAAAATGTCCCAATATGTCACAGAATGCAGAACTGACCTAAGCCTAAATCTTTGTAAGCTTAATTTGCAATGCAGTGTATATGCCTGAGAAATGCCCACCATGTGCTGACAGGCTTTTCTTGATGTGAGCTCTGTACATAATATCATCAGCATAATAAAGTGATATGATAGTCTGTGATATGTTCTGAAGATCCAGACTAAAGAGTAATACAAAGAAGCTGAGTAAGCACAAGCCTGGGTTGAGAATATTTACAAAAGTTTTAACTCTTTCTGGTCCCCTTGAATGATAGCGATAGAGAGAATTAAATTCTATATGATTCAGTGTGAGTATAGAATATTTTATATAAATTTTGTTTATATGTAACTATTAATTTGTTTCATTATACTACAAAATATCTATCATTTTTAGTCATCAACTTAAAATTTTCAAATGAAAAGGAATTCATATACTTTACTAATAACAATACATCAAAAATCTTAGGCCATGTTAATCTTCTCAAAGTAAATGCCATATGTATAACGGCCACTGCAGTAGGGGTAAGTAGATATTTGAATTTCCACTATTATCATCCTTAGGATCTGCCTGGCTTTGGTAGCAACTAGAATAATAAATGAAATGGAGATATCTGCATTATCTCACACTTTCAAAAATATTATGACTGGTTTATACATATATATCCATATTTTATGAATTATTTCTAATTCTGTATTTCAAAAACCCAGACACAGAGAAGGATTCATTCACATAAAAACATGAGCTTACACTAATTTTTACACTCAATGGATATTCAAAATATAGCAAGCTCCAGCCAGGCTCAGTGAGAAACACTGTCTCAAGAGATGAAACAACAGACTGATAACAAAGAATACCTTAAACCCTCTGCTAGTTTATACATGTGTGTGTGCGTACATGCATTGTATCACATACATGTATCACAGACAAAGACACATATTTAGACTTTGACTTCTTTTTTTTTTTTTTTTTTTTTTTTTTTAGGATATTTTCTTTTTTTATTATTATTAATTTATTCTTGTTACATCTCAATGTTTATCCCATCCCTTGTATCCTCCCATTCCTCCCCCCCCACCCCCATTTTCCCATTATTCCCCTCCCCTATGACTGTTCCTGAGGGGGATTACCTCCCCCTGTATATTCTCATAGGGTATCAAGTCTCTTCTTGGCTACTTGCTGTCCTTCCTCTGAGTGCCACCAGGTCTCCCCCTCCAGGGGACATGGTCAAATGTGAGGCACCAGAGTACGTGAGAAAGTCGTATCACATTCTCCACTCAACTGTGGAGAATATTCTGACCATTGGCTAGATCTGGGTAGGGGTTTAAAGTTTACCTCCTGTATTGTCCTTGGCTGGTGCCTTAGTTTGAGCGGGACCCCTGGGCCCAAATCTGCCTATCATATTGTTCTACTTGTAGATTTCTAGGACCCTCTGTATCCTTTTATTTTGCTATTCTCTCATGCGTCTCTCATTTAGAGTCCCAATAGCACACAACAAGAAAATTTGCTCAACCATGTTCATAGCAGCCTTATTCATAATAGCCAGAACATGGAAACAGCCTAAGTGTCCCTCAGTAGAAGAGTGGATAAAGAAACTGTGGTACATATACACTATGGAATACTACTCAGCTATTAAAAACAAGGAATTCCTGAAATTTGTGGATAAATGGATTGAGCTAGAAATGATCATAATGAGTGAGTTAACCCAGAAGCAGAAAGAATCAAATGGTATATACTCACTTATATCTGCATACTAGCCCAAGGGGCATGTCCCACGAAAGCCTTCACTTACCAGGAAACTGGGACAGAGGGGAAGGTATCCTATTGGGACTCTAAATGAGACTTTGACTTCTAATGCATCAAATTACTAAAAAGTAATACATATTAGGAATGAGACACATGATATAGGATTGACTTAGTCAGATATACATTAGAAGTTCATTACATGTTAAAAAATAAGCACTGTGAAGAAAGTTTTTAATTCTGTAAAGAATAATACTCTATCTTACTGTGCTTTCCTCTAATGTTTATAATGATGAATGGGTGGCCATTATAATTCATCAGAGAAATGCTTTATAAAATCACATGAAGGCTAATACTATGATAATGTATCTATTACACGCTACCTTGAGGGGAAAATCCGTAGTAGTGAAGTAAAAATTTTGTATTATGAAGGCTTTTCAGAATATAAAGTAGCAGCAAGTGAAAGTTAAAGCGTTTTCAGGTTTCACAGTCAAGACCAATGTTTCGTGACGTAGTTTGTTTCTACACTCTATTGGATTAAGAGTAATTTTAAAGATATTTTAATAGTATCTAATGATACTAAAATTTGTAAAAAAAAAAAAAAAAAAAAAAAGTAAAGCATTGCTTTATATGTGTAAATGAACATTTTAGTGTGTGCATGTGCATGAGTGTATGAAGTGGCTCATGACACACCCGTCTCCTGGTTCATACCGCGGTTACAGACAGTGTAGGAAATCTGAGCAGTCAAGCTTTGCCTGTGGGCTCAGTTCGGCATCCTCAGCTTCCTGGTTTTACATATGGGATGTGAGTGGCCCTGTCCAAGAAGAAAACTATTTCCCCAGGAGAAAAGAAAACTGTTTCTATAATCATTCGGTCTAGGTCATTAACACCTTATAGGAAGAAATAGTTTGAGGAAAAATATGGAAATAATATAATGTCTTTTAAATGCTCCTTTATGTCAGTGTTTGGACCCCAAAAGCTACAGAAAGAATGCTGCAGCAGGGGCAATAGGAGGAGCGCTGAACAGTGCTGTTTTATATGCGGTGATGATGCATTACAGAAGGAGCCAAAATGAGTCACACGAGAGCATATCAAGTCCATTTCTCTCGTTTTGATTCACAGGTTTTTTGCTAAAAATCACAAGCCAGTCTTTGTGGCAAGCTTCAGAAAACTTGCACAGCTCTGATAAGAAAGGACATCGCTCATAAATATTCATTAAAAATTACCTTTCTGGATCATGAATTTTTCAAGCAGACACTGATTTGACCTCTACAAGGCACAGAATCCAGCCTATAGTGGAGTGTCTCCTATTTCTGACAAAAAAGGTGAAAAATTGGTTTTCCCAGCTAAGCAGCTACTTTGTACACTGTGTGAGGTCCAAGGTCAGTTACCCCGGTGCTCTCCACACTAGAGCATTAATATTCATTTGAATTACAATCTTTAAATTCTAAAGTCCTTCTCATAGTTCTTTGAAAAATTGATTGTAGAAGCAGGCCAGGGTTTGCATTTTAACTAATTTTAAAGTAACTTCATCTAACTTCGATGTCCTTAAAAATGTATGAATTCAGTGATTTTTCTTTAAAAAAAAAAAAAAACAAGTCAATCCACCTGGTTTGAATTTATATTCCCTCTCACTAAGGATAAGAGCCATGTTTTTCCTGGTAATTATCTGCTGAGTGGGTGAATGGATGGCTATGTCTACATTTACGTTTCCAAGAGGGCTATTATTGGTATTTCATCTTCATATGGCCCTGTGCATTCCAGATACACAAAAGGAGTTTTGCATTTTGAGGGGGGATGTTCTTTGCTTCAGTTGCTTCTTCTACAGTATCACAAGATGGTACTTAGCAAAAGCACTTGCATTGTTTAACTGCAGTAACTGCATAAGCACTTTATAAGTAGAGGATGAATTAAATCATGGTAGCTAATAGTGTGCAAGTGTAGGGTCTTCCCCTGGGTGAGTCACAGAACATGTGTTAGGCTCTTGTTTAAAACTCTAGGAACATTACATTTTTAGCATTTCAACTGGGATTACTTCAGTGAATTGCAAAACCATGTCCAAAATAATGCCTTAAAATTTTAAACACTATCGTTCAAGCCATCATAATGTGATTGTGATTGACTTTTATCCTAGTATAGTTAAAAAAACAAAACAAAAAAACAAAACAAAACAAAACAGTAAGACTGCTCGCACTCTGGATCCACTGGTTTCTAATTCCGGTCACAGCATTTTCTGGATTTTTGATACTGGGTGTGTGTTAACTTTTCCACTTCTTGTCTTCTTATATAAGAAGTGGAAGCATCTGGTTCAGATTATTTACACAGTACCTGGATTGGAGCAGCCACTCATAGATGTCTTTCATTCATGTGAATACTGCGTCACTTTCCACAAAGACTAGAATGAGTTCCCAGGACATACACAGCATGTCAAATTGGAAGTTCTCTCCCCTTCCTTCTGAGCACAATGCAGGATTCAGGGGTGCACAGGAGAAACTAGGAAGTATTGTCAAGAAAGAGGTTGCGGTAAGGGCTCTCATCTGCGAGCTCCATATGTCACTCATTCCAGTGTACACTACCTCCCAGAGCATTATCCTAACTAGCATAAAACAGATTAATTATTTCAAGACCCTTTGGGACTTAATGTTAGGTGTCATTTCTGTGTCTTGTCGATCCTTTTTCACTGAGCCCTTCTTCAACCCTCTTTAGTCACCTAACCAGCATACCATAGTTAGTGAGTGGCCTGGACTGCACTTTGTGTGGGTCAAAGGGTAGGATGAGATTCATAAGAACTATATAAGAAAAGCCAATGCTTCCTTATCCATTTATTGACTCTTCACTCCCACTTCAAAGATGGTTATAAACTAGAACTGCAAAGATTTAGAAAAGAAAAGTCATTATGTCCAATTAAAATTTAATTTCACAGGCACACAATGATCATTTTCAGAATGTCTCATATAATATTGCAGAAATAATAGCATTGTTTTGATAAAAGAGATTTAAATTTATATCAAGTATTTTCCTTGACAACTTTATCACAAACTCTAGATTCATCAAAAACTTACCTTGTGTGAATAATATAATTCATTTTAAACTTCTGCTTGTCATACTTTTCCTTACTTTAGAATGGCAACTCACCAGTGGCTTCACCTTTTTTTACATAGTTCAAAATAATGCCATAAATTGAAACCACCAGATAGTCTGTTGTATTTTTTTAAAGATTTATTTACTATGTAAACAGTATGCATCAGATCACATAATAAATGGTTCTGAGCCACCATATCATTGCTGTGAATTGAACTCATGACCTCTGGAAGAGTAGTCAGTGCCCTTAACCGTTGAGCCAACTCTTCAGCTCTGTATTTTTATTTTATTGTAGTTTCATGTGTTGCTTGAGTGACCAGACTAACATCCACCAACTTAGGTAAATCCTTAGTGTTCAAGTATACCTTAAATATTTATTATGATGTCTCACAGAAGACGTCACCCAGTTTCTCAGGAGAAACTATGGCTTTTTTTTTTCTTCTAGCATCAGAAAGCATAGCTATTACTTTGTCATGTTGCATGTTGACTCTTCTCTTTAGTATTGTGTAAAATATTTATGCAGGGGCTGGAGAGATGCCATAACAGTTGAAGAGTGTTCCCTGTCTTTCCATGGTCCAGAGAGTCTTGTTCCCAGTGTTCAATTCAAGCAACTCATAAGTACCTAGAAGCCCAGTTCCAAAAACACATATGTGACTTTCACTCATGCAGATACACATAAACACAGACAATAAATACAAACATAAAAATAAATGTTTACATTTTACACAATACCCATACATTTCTTATATATGCTTTTGTCTTGAATATTTTATTTAGATTCATATTCCTGGAATATAAATTTTTATAAAAAGAAATACAAGAAGGCAAGAAAAATGAGAGGGACAGAAGGAAGGAAAGAGAAAACAATAGTAAACAGGAAATGGAATGAAAGAAGAAAGAAGGAGGAGAGACAGAGGGAGAAAAGGCAGAGAAAGATGAAAGAGATAAGAGAGGCTTAAGAACTACAATATTTCAGAGCTGTCATCCAATAATGACAACATATATTTACTAATCACATAAAATGAGAATTTATGTAGAAATGTTTTTAAGTAAGAATCAATACTTAGCCAAAATGTATAATATTTGCATTGGGAATAGTTACTGTGGAATCTTAGATGTGGAAAGACAAAAGCACAATGTACAGAGTATGGGTGAATACATTTCATGAGAGTAAGCCTAAAAGTTGTGGCACCATACTGTTTCCAAAGGAATGCCATTCTTTTGGTTAAAGCACCATGCTTAATTTTTAAGAACTACATTTTTTTCCTCATAAGGCAAAAAGAATGGATCATCATAAGACCCCAAACGTACTCTGATCAATTTGTGTCACAATAGAGCACACACTAGGAGAAGGTTGGCCTGCTCTCCTATGAGGTAGGAGCATGGGGGAACTGATTATATCAGCCTGCAAGCACAGTGATTGCTACACTTTTTACGAATGCTTCAAGTCCATTCTTAATATAAAAACTACATTTTACCATGATAAACTTCTGTTCTTCTTTGACCATTACATAATGCTTAAAATTAGTTTCTTAAAAAAAAAAAAAAAAAAAAAAAAAAAGCTACCTGTACATGGATCAGTGGATTGAGCTGACGTATTTGGTGTGAAGAGTAAACCCAGAAGAGGAGATGTTATTGTGTTTTACATTTGATTGTTTATGCACGACACTTTATTTAAGCTGACTTTCAGCAAGCCGGTTGCCAGAAATTCAAAGGCTGGGAAATGACAAATTCTTTCCCAAAATAAAGAATAGAAAGTCATCCACATCAGCTTACAAGTTATTTTATATGAACAACAGAGCTCTTTTTTGCTTGTTTCAAACAGACCCTAAATGTACCCAGCACAGGCAGAGAGAGCAGAGGAAGCAGAAAGCATAATATTTGAGCCCAGCTCATTGGAAACAACTACCAACAAAGCTCACTAAAATGACAGGGCAGTGAGCTGCACGGAAATGCAGTTTGTCTGCTTTGAATGGAGAATAATGGTTTCAAGTTTAGAGTAGAACAAAAGGTCTCAATGACCATTCATGGATTCTGAATTATTTTACTTTGGAAACTCCTTTAGCATGTAAGGTTCATCAAAATCAATGCATGAAAATATAGAAGATATAAGAAAAATAAACACTCAATTCCCATATTTATAAAGGACTTCTTCAATTTAGATCATTGAAAAAGAAAGTTACCAATTTATACAAATCTACTTTATGCAAGATGATTAAATGTTTTCTAAATAATAATTTTGGAGTAGAAGGTAAGGGGTAGTGGTGTGTGTGTGTGTGTGTGTGTGTGTGTGTTGTGGTATTGTGTGTGTGTATGTGCATGTAAGCATACACTATCCTGGTTTTTTTTTTAAACCAGCATTAATAATATAATATAATATACTGGTCTTTTTTTAGAATACTTTATAAATGTGCCACTAACAGTTTTTTTTAATATTTTAAAACTATATAATTCTTATACTTTCATTTAAACTTAGTTGAGTAAAGCTGAGAACAACCCAGTTTTTCTAAAGACAGCAATGTAATCATAAATTGACCAATATATCATTTCCTTAACTATCCTCATTTCCGAAAATAGCGTCCAATTAGTAGCTTTCCCAATACAGAACTACAGAGCTATAGAAGAGGTACTCAGTAGTAGAAGAGTCAGTAATTGTTTAGTAATTAAAGCTAAATGATTTCTTTTTTTCCTTTTGGTTTTTCTTCTATGTTTACCTCATAGTGTTTTCAGGGTTTTTTCCTAAAATAATGCAAACAGCAGTGGATGGTCTTATTCCCATTCATGTATTTCAGGAAAAAATGGCTACTTGTGTAAACTGTATCAGTTTTGATTGTGTTGCTATTCGCTTATCTTCTTATGAGCTTGGTGCAATCCAGGAAACATTGGTTACGAACTAAGATAAAATGTATCCCTTATGTACTGACTTGTTAGGGAAACATTTGCTTTTCTATTGACACTGGCAAATTTTTGATGTATTGTAATTGCATTTCATTTGCCATATTAAAAAATGTCAAATCCTAAAAGCAAGCAAAGCATTGTCTGAATTTTTTTTATTATGTAGGAGAATGGTAAAGTCCTGAAGGCAATTTGAAAGCCTTAGTTAACCAGCTCCTTCTGTTTGCATATTCAATCCCTCAATGTAACATATGCATAATTTTATCATCATTGTGTGCCATCTGGAGTATCCTGATTGAACTGCAGTTTGAAAATGAGGGTTAAGAGATAATTTGGTTGCATACATTTAGAACTGCAATGTCTCTCATGGAGCAGAACAGAGTTATTTAAAAACAGAACTATGACTAAAAGATGAAAACACATTCCATAAACTCAAGCAAACCAGGGAAGACAGTTACAAGTCTTCATGCCTTCCTACATCAGCTTTCCTCAAATTGTAACAGTTATGCTCTAAGAAAATTGCTGCAAGAAGGATTTGTACCTATCACCTGAGGCAACACTGATTAATGTAATCATGTTTCATGCTAACTTACAAATTCTCTTCATCAAGGGTGATGTCATGAAGTCAGCTAACACACAACCAGGCAAACAACTACTTATGTTTTCACTACATGGTTACTTAGATGTCAGGTAAAACTTGCAAACATTCATCAAAGTTGAGCATTCTACTTGAGTTCAATTACTCTGGAAGCGCACAAGTGCCATCTTGAAGTCTAACGGTATATCTGCTCCAGAACTAGGCTTCCAGTTGCCACGGTGTGATGTCAAGTGAAATGCATTATAAAACCAACTTTAAAACAGGCTTAAAGTTTGAATTTATCTTTAAAAAATAACATAAATTCCCTGTCAAAATATTTTTTCAGATTTTTTAAGTATCACTGAAATAGTCAACCCCCCCTATTGTGATGGGCTACCATATTTCAGGTTAAAACTATAGATGTTAAAAATAATTTCCTAGCCTAGACTTGTTAAAGGATTAATCATCTTCAAAGGCATACTTGCTTTGAAACTTTGTCCAACTATATAACACATTAATCTTCCTTACCTGTGTGGAAAACAGCTTTTTAAAATAAGTTTCTCAAGTTAAAGTTTGTCAAATTTCCAGAAGTAACCCCATATTACTGAAAGAACATATAGCCCTATTTTCCAGCAGCACTTTCTGCTTACTATTTTTTTTCCTCCCCAAATTGAAGGCAGTGTTAAGCTGGCTCCCTCTGAATTGGAAGCTTCTCTCTCTTTTCAGTTTGTTCTGTGCACAGGGCTTTCTGGCGTTTTCTGATAATATTGTGATTCATTTCCTTAGCTCACAGAACAGATATCAAGACATGATCGTCCAGACTTTGAACTGTGCATGAGGAAGAGCACGCATTATTAGACAACCACAGCAGGCTTAGGCACTGAGAGAGGCAGTTCACACTGCATTTCTCCCCTTCTTTATCCAGAAGAGCAGAGAAGAGCAAGCATCTAATCTACTACTCTCCTGTCACAGAACATGACATTCTAATTCAGTCAGGAGGGATTCACAATAAACTCAATATCACATTGAATGCCTCTCTGGTATGACAATTGATTACATCTCCTAACCTTTCTGCATCTGTGGTACCATCTGGAACATTTGGTACTTACATTATTGTACAAAAAGAACAGGTAACAACCAATAGACCCAAAGGCACACGCAACCCTTCTATGCTAAGACTTCAGCAACAATACCAAGGATGAGGAAGACAGTAGCTTGCATCATCTTAACTTCATAAAAGATGTCATTAGAAAGGAAACTGAATATATGATCAATAAATAATATTTTGCTGAATATCCTATGTAGGATTTAAAATTTTTAACATACTTTGGCTCTTGGGAAATTAGTTGGAACATAGAAGCACTGAGAATAATCCTTAAAAGCAATTATTATACTAAAATCTTAACGTGCTTGATTCTTCATTGAATTTTAAATAGTGAGAATTATTGTCCTATGTTAGCATGAAACTGTTTTAACTTAACATGAAATGTTAAGTAACTTAATCAAGGCATGATAATCAATCACATATCTAAGATACAAATCTAGTTTGCTCCTAAACTGATTATTCCTCCTACTGTATCATTAAATTTATTTGACTTGTTTATAATTAATCATCTTGGACACATTTATTAAATATTATACAATATTCTATCTGGAAACTCATACCTCTATGATATGTAAAGAAGAATCATTATATTCATAGCAAGCATTTAGGACAGAATTTGTCATGTGAGACCAAACAATGCTTTCATGTAGTGTCAACTATACTGTACATTGCAGGATATTGAACAGTAACCCCACTCTCTCCCCAGCCAAAGACAGAACCAATATCTCTCCCCAGTGATGACAAATACTTGAAAATTATTAGACATTAACAATCACTTCTTCCCTAAAACCATGCAGTTGCCATCCCAATCTTTGGCAGAATCATTCTGATGTTTTTTGCATATTTCAGTAACTTTTAGAAAAAAGAAAAACAGGTTCACTGCAACATAAGAAAAGAGAAAATTCACAGCCTCTGAAACCTATGAAAGTCCTTTCCAAGCCAGATGGATACTCTATTGCCACATACTAAACTGTTATGGCAAGTGTAAATTGTCTAAGTGTTTGTTTGACAGGTTCACAGGCACTTCTCTCCTCCCTAAATTCATTCATAAAATTTCAATAAGAATATAGGCAATTATAGACAGATAAAATGAATAAGTAAAAAAAAAAGTACACCACTTATAAGGCAATAAGGCTTCAATTGTGGCAAAGCAGCCACTGGGCAAAATGTCCTCGTTTCTGCCACAGACAAAAGTCTTTTCAATATTAACAGTGTGTATGACTTATTATTGTAATAACACATAAATAAAAGATTGTTTACATTTTTTATATTAGCAACAGGTGGCAGTAAGTTCCTCCTCTGTCTCAGGAATACCATAACATATTATTTAGTGCAAAACTAAGCTTTTAAGAACAAGGAAACTGAGAATATGTATGTTTTAATTCATGTTCGGTTTCATGAAAATACAGAATAATTTGGGCAACAGGAATCCTCTAACTCTTCCTCCCTGACATCTGCTCCATTACTCCATCTTAGTATGTGTCATCTGTTGGCAGAATTCTATCTCTGGAATATAAAATCAATGAGACCCAGTAGCATGCTTAACTCTAGTAGTGCTAAAGACACCACTTCTCCTGGAATCATCTCCAGCTGTCACCTGTGAGCAGGTCTCTGAAGCTTTGTCCATTGCTTTGGTCCTTATTGCACCAATGCTCTCAGTGCACGGCATCACAGCCTCCATCCAGAACAAGAACAACTAGAAAAGGGATATTTGGGGGATGAAGGAATCATGAGAGCTACTGCCTACATGGCTGTTGCTTAACCATTGCAACCTGACTTGCTTGGTGTCCCCAAATGACAGAGAAAGTATGTATAAATTCTATATTCAAGCTTTTTCTTTCTTGCTGGGCTTATTTCTGAGTCACTTATTCAGTTGTCATCTTTATTCATAGCAAGATGTCCCATTTTGACAATTCGTTGCTTGTCAGCATCAAAAGAGAACACCAGGGCTTAAATGAGGAGGACGTTCCATTTTCAACAGTGAAGTAAATGGCAGCATTTTTAAACTCATCAGTGAATGGAGGAGGTTTATCTGCTGCTTCTTCAAGTGCACTGACTGAGGGCTATGATGTCAGAATACTGTATGATCCAGGAGACCTTACCAGGTGAAAAAGAGTTAAGGAACTATCTCCTTCAAAAAAAATTGTACTCAGAAGCCTCAACATGGGTCATTTATGAAAGCCAATGCTGCTGCCTCTGGCTGACAGGCCAAGGCACGTTCCCAAACACAATCATCAATTTCAAGGGCATAGCACCTGTGTGCTTGGGTGACTGACCGCCTTGCCCTTCCCTAGGCCCATCCCTGTAATTGCCTTGCTGTCTGGCATAGGAAAGAGTCTGGCTTATTTGGCCCCTGTCTCTTCTAGTCAAAAAGAGGAATTCTTTTCAAACAAGTGACATGTTCGTTGGGCCTTTAATATAAACTGCACATTTATATTACTGTTGCAGGAAGGTAACACCTGCAAAGGAAACAAGATATTATTTCCTAGGCAAAATGCTGTGATTTTTTTTTTATCTGTCTGGGGAAAAGCCCACCTGAAGTAAATAAAGGGGCTAGCAGGGAATTAAGAACTGTGGAAGCAAAGTGGACTGTGTGACTGAGACTCCACTGGAGGAAATGCAGGCTAATGACACAACAGCATGGTTCCCAGTCTCAGGGTGTCATTCAATTCCTGCTACTTTTCTGGTATGTATCTTAGAACTATTTCAAAATGATCTTTGCGCTATCTTCTCTACTATTTTTTTTTCCTGAAACTCTGTTGAAAGGCAGAGGGAATGCAGGGATTGGGATGACAAGGGGAAGAGGGGAGCAAAGGGAGAAGAAGGGGAGAAAATAGGAACAGTATCTGTCTATTTTCTCTTTCTCCACTAAGACAGGTATCACACACACACACACACACACACACACACACACACACACACACACACACACTTAAAGTTAAAGACTTTCATTCTTGCTAAGTGCCAATTTTAACCTAACACATTGGTCCTTTCTTTTTCTATTACTTTGGACTTGGTATTCTTTCTCCTCACAACACACATCCCCTGGACATTTTGTCTGAAATCAAACTGTAAGCACTGTCCATTTATACCACAGTGTTCCTTTAAAAATCTGGGCTTTATGAGAGTTTCTGTGTGTTGTTTTATTTTTTCTTTCTTCTTCCTTTTTTTGTTTTGTTTACGTTTTTGGTTTTTTTGTTGCTTTAATGGAAAAAGCTGGATAAACCTTGGTATTTTTTTTTTATCACAAGGCTGTCATTAATGATATGCAATCAAACAATGACAGTTATGTTCAACACAATTTATTCATAAGGATTGCATAGATGATTTATGCCAAGCACTCAAAAACCTTTCTAGAATCTTCTATTCCAATGTTCTTCAACTCACCAAAAGTCATCCTCTTGCTAATGTTAAAGTGATTGCCTCACCTCTTTCACTATATGTCCCAGAACATCCTACTTTTTTCTGAGTTCTGTCTTCTAAGGCCTGGTTTTCCCACCACTTCTGTCAGCATGGCCAGTGACTTGGAAATTATCACTAAGTAATACTTCTCTTCCTTACGCTACTATAATGCGTGTCACAGTTACTGCTAAATATATCCTGAAACTACCTCCCACATAATGAATTCACACCTGCTACTTCAATTCAGAACATCGACTTTAAGCTTCTTCCATGCTATGACAAGTGTGCTTCGGTGACACATAAATATGCCCACGTTCAAAACCTGGGGGAAACGTTGGCCTGAAACATTAACCTACCCCAGGTATAGAGCAAGCTGTCCCTGGATTTCCCCAATTAGAGATTTCAACAGGGGAGGGAGGACATAGTATGTCATATGATGGCTCCTCACTCATTGCTAACAATTGGCATTCATCTACCTTTATGTAAAATGTGTATTCTTCAGTGCATCAGCAGCACCTTCACGATAGATAGAGTAGCCCACTACTCCCCATTTTCCTTCACTCATTTGCCAATGTTGAGGACCCCACACACACCACAAAACTCATTCGCCCACCTGTCATTTTATCCTGGGGACAGGATGGCTGCCAGTTTGCCATTAGTTTCATTGAGAACACATGTTCTTTCTTAGAAGAATATTTCCAGGCAACGGGGCCTGCTTTATTTGCTCACATTAAAGTATCTGGGCATTATACATCTTCAAGTGCATACTTAATAACTCCAGGAGAGAGACTAGATATATTTATCATCTCCTCATCCTTTGATTGAGATTATCTTTAAAATGCTACCTACTCTGTATGCAGAAGATAAAAGGCCAGTTGCTCACCAACGTAGTTTACTTAACTGTCCTCTTTCATTGACTCTGCCGTCATGATTAATTTTCATGTGGCACCTTGGCTGGGTCATGGCTCCCAAATATTTGATCAAACACTAGTCAATATGTTGCCTTGAAATTATTATTATTCAGGTGAGATTCACATTTCAAATTGTGACCTAGTAAAATAGGCTAATCACCAGCAAGTGCATGGTCTTCAACCAAGAAGACTGAGCCCTAATGAAAGAATTGGACCCGCAGCCTGCCTTCTGGCTCAAGGTGAACAATTAATTCTCTTTTAAACCTCCAAACAGTCTGCCTAACCTGCAGTTTGTCCGCATGTAGCCTTCTAATGCCTTTGAGCCAATTTCTTTTGAATCAATATTTCCCCATAGGGACACAAGTGATATACATGCAGATAGACAGGACATCCTTTCATTTTCTGTCCTGCGTCATCTCACCCTTTGTCAAGAAATTTTCTGGGGATCAATGCTGAAATTTTTTCCACTGAGTAGAATGAGAACTGCAGGTTGAGCTTAGAGAGGCGGGGGGCGGGGGCAGCTAAACTTGTTCATGTTGTCACAGATGACTTTGCTATGAACCTCACCTCTGGACAAGCAGTTGAGGCTGAATGCATGACTGCATTCCAGGGAGATATGCACCCAGGTCCTGGGCATGTGTTCTTTCAGACTTCCATGTCTCTGAATGGCCAGTACCCAGCTCACCTGCCTTTTTCCTTATTCCACAGGACCTAAGAGAGGCTGTCGATTACTTAACACCTGTATAGTATATATCAACCTCCTTGAAACATTTGCAGAATCTCTAAATACATTTGGTTTGTTTTCTTTAAAAAACAAAAACAAAAACAAGGTTTTGTTTACTTAGTGAGCTCACATACATGTACCATGGTGTTTGTGTGCAGGCCAGAGGACAACTAGAAAGGATCTCTTCTCTCCTTAACACTCAGGTCATTGGGTGTAGCACCAAGCACCTGTATTAGCTTAGTCATCCCACTGTTCCTTTCTTATTATTACTAATTTTTTATTAATGCTTTGGGATATTATTCTTGCAATTATTGAGATACTGTTTCACACAGACAAGACTGAACTTCAACTATCTGTAGAAGATGACCTTGACTTTCTGATGTCTTCTGTTCCAGAGCGATGGTGTTACTGCCTGTGCCACCATACCTGGTTGTTACTCAATGTGTGGGTCACTGAAGCATACATGCTTCTAAGTTCAATATTCTAATGTATTTGTAGAAATTGAACCTAAAGCTATTTGTATTACATTGTGATTTTAGAGACATGGTGTTATACAGCTGAGGCTAGCTTTGAACTCACAACATGTCCATTTAGGCTTTCCAATTATAGGTATGTAACAATATTTAAAATGAAAGTAAGTGTATAGACTTGATTTCAGAAAGATAAGGATGTAATAGAACCTACTTTATATAGTTATTAATAATTAAAAGATAATTCAAAAATCCCTTGGTTTATAAATTATTGGTCAATTCCATCTATTATTGCCAAATATGTCTATTAAAAATAGCCTAAATTATTTTTAAATTCATTTGATCATTAATTTAAAATCAGTACTTATTTCATTTTTTTCTGATTTTATGCTGTGGCTGAAGTTCTTATAATGTGCATTGGCATTTTTTAGTAAGTACATTATATAAGTTACTTTATGAAGCTCCAGAAAAAGTCACTTTTCAATAATCACATTTGTTTAAAAAAACACAAGTTTGTGAAAAGTTTTCTGGACTTCACATCACTTCCCCATTAATACAAAGAAGTCTGTTTCTTCAACCACTAACCACAGTAAAAGCAAAGACTTTAATGGTTAATTATTATAAGGTACAAGCAAACTTAAAGACCCTGGAGAAAAGATGCATTATTTACTAAAGGCTAGAGAATGCACCAGAATCTTTTAGTTTTCCAATCAGATCTCATATCTGGGGCATTAATCTTGGTTCAAGGTTATTAACAAAGTATGCTGTTACTGTAGATCTAATAAATTACAAGGCAAGAGGAACAATATTATTGTGTATGAATCAACCTAACTACTTGAGAAGTTATATCCCTAGGGATTGAACTATGGTTTCATAGTTTATTAACAAATGTGTGTTTTTATTGCTTTGCAGTTAAGTGATAACAAACTATGATCTCATAAATATAATAATTTGTTGATGAGGTTACACTAATTTTCCATTTCCAGAAATAGCACAGGAAGAACACTGGCCGTCTTTAAGAAAATGATCCCAATAGTCTTGTCTTCCAATAATCTCTGTACACATTAAACTAAGTTAAACATTTTCTTCCTGATCTTTGTTTTGTTCGTATTCAGCTCATTTTAATTTTTCACCTTACAATACCAAAAATCAAGCAAGAAAGAGGAAAATCTTAATAATATAGTCATTCCATCTATGTAAAATATTTAAAACGTATATTATAAATTATGTAAAGTATTGACCAAATTACATTTTAAACATAAAATTTAATAAAATTTAAAGCACTCCAATCAAAACATAAATGTAAGAATGGTAAAACAAAAAGTTGACATAGATTCAAGGCCATTCACAGGCCTTAATTACACATAGCACTTCCAATATAGTTACAATTAATTCTCTATCACTGTTTTCTATGAATCCATGTTTTTATTTTTATTTTTTTGAGATTACAATATAATTACAAAAATTCTCTCCTTCTATTCCTCTTTCTAAGCTTTCCCATAAATGCATCCTTGCTCTTTTTCAAATCCCTGGCCTCCTTTTTCATTGTTACGTGTGTGTGTGTGTGTGTGTGTGTGTGTGTGTGTGTGTGTGTATTTCCAAATAAAATCTGCTCAGTCTGCATAATGTGACTTATATTTATTTTTTTCAGGTCTGACCATTTGGTATTAGATAACCAATTGTTTTGTTCTTTCCTAAGAAAGACAATTTCCCCTGCTCTCAACATTCTTAGCGTGACTATCTCTACAGGGTTGGGGCCTCGTGTTCTCTCCATTTGCCACTTTGATCTGTCTACTGTTGTTCGGGTCATATTTAGGCAGTCATGTTGGTGAGAATGTATGTTTGTAGCTTCTTATAACGCTAGAAAACACATGTCTTACAACAAACTGCCAAATTCATATATTAAGGAGAAAATACAAAATGAACTAATTTTTTATTTTATTTTATGACTCAGAACTAAATTATCTAAGATATTAGAAATTGTCTTGGGAAAAGTGAATGTAATATAGAATAATAAAGTCTACTTATTGCAAAACAAGTTGACTGACTTTATATCTGACTTTAGGAATCTAAGTGACTGTGACTGTACATTAATTTCCTCATACTATGTAAATATTTATTTCATAATTGTTATTCTTTGTATAGCATCAAATTCATTCATTTTTAAATCTTCATCCTTGAAGACTTTTCTATTGATTTTGAGAATTATAAGCTGTGATGCACTTATAGCTTTTACTTCTAGAGAGTATAATTTTATTCTATCATATCTGCCAATCCAAACAAGCATATCTCTTACACACACTCACATACATTTACATTGTCCATCATGAAGTCCTGTGAACTTTAATATAACTTATATTACTTCTTTAAAATGTATTACTGTCCTTATAAATATAATGCCCCTTTACAGAAATAGTACAGTATATGAATGCTCTTACACACTACTTTTGTAAAATAAATAAACAAAAATGAAAAGCAATTCAATGCTTGTCAGTGAGTTTATGAATGAATTAAATGTGTCATGTCTAAAGAATAGAATATTACTTAAAAATAAATATATTCAATGAAATCTTGATATGTACATTAGAATAAGAGTAAATCTACAAATATTTTGGCTAAGTTAAAGTTGTCAATAAAAAGTATGTAAGTGCCACATATTCTGTCTATAATATGGAAAGTATAAATTTATTTATAATGAGAAGAAATCAACTTGTGCTAACATAGGGAAGATCAGACAGAAGTAACACTAGAAAGACTATGGAAGAAAAAAGGGAAACAAGGTTTATCACACATGTTCACTACTATGACTACAGTAATTATCTAGCAAGTATGCATGTGAATCAATTTTTGTTAAATCTTACATTGTGTGTGTGTACTTTCTGGGTTAATTCTATGTCACTGAAAACTAATAATTGTTTGTTTAATATGATCATTATTATATTATTAAAATAATATTTTCCATTTACCCCATGAAGTGGTATTTTCTCATTTCAGTATTATTCTTTGCAACAATGTTGTTGTTTTTCAATAATTGCACCTTATTGATTTGTCATAAGGGAAATTAAAACAGGTTTTCTCCAGGTGGCCTAATTTCCTTGTAGGAAAACTATATTTGCTTTATTAAAATACTTATCATTACTTAAACAGGGAATTTCTACAATTGAATCTCTGGCTATGTTGTACACCATCTATTTGAATATTGTCTTCAACATTCCTAATTATAAAAAGAAAAATAGTTCTCAATTCTGTGAGTCACATTTTAATATTATAAATATATATAAAATGATATTCCTAAACAAAAATGGGTACCTCTTACTTATCCATCACCCAAGAAATACATATTTGCAGCAGTCAGAGATCATTACAGAAAGCTATATCTGCCCATAATACAAATACCAACTAGTCAGGGTATGTCCAGCCTCGGTAGATGATCATCAACAAAACCACCACATGTAAGGCTCAGAGAACATGGGGGAAATGCAGGCAACAGAAATGTTGGTGCCAGAGGACCAGGAAGTCAACTTTAAGACTTTGTCTGCTAGACATGAAAGGGAAACTACAGTATGGCTGCTTAACCAGTAGCTGAACAATTACAATACCAGTTGATCTACCAATGTGGATGAGGTAAATACCACCATCACCACTTCCTGAAGAAGGGGTACATGTAATGAATGATTGCCAAGAGAGGAAGAATTTAGATTATCCTAAGGATGAGTTTCCTAATTGACTATCCAATACCAACTGATTGCTTTGAAAATAGATAGATACAGGCAGGACTAAATGGACTCTGCAGACATTATATAAACATAGTAATGTAAATAAATGCAAAAAAGAATGGGTAAATTGATAGATCTATTATTATTATTATTATTATTATTATTATTATTATTATTATTATTAATGAAAAGAGACCATAAGTTTGAGGAGATGCATAGGAACATGGGACACAAAGGAGGGAAGAAATAGAGGGGGAAATTAAAAACATTATAGGAAGAGCATTGTAATAATTATAACAATATTGAAATGTTAAGATAATACAAATAGTCATAGATCATGTAACTACAACACAAATTTTAAATTCTCATCAATACACTAAATTTATAAATTTATGCAAATGTATGCACATATATGTATGTAATAACAATTAATGAAATAAAGAGGCATGAATTGAAAGACAACATGGAGAGCCACATGGGACTGTTTGAAGGGATGTAAGATAAGTGTAAGTACATAAAAGTCTCAAAAGATGGGCTGGAGAGATGGCTCAGCAGGTAAGAGCCCTGTCTGCTCTTCCAGAGGTCATGAGTTCAATTCCCAGCAACCACATGGTGGCTCACAACCATCTATAACGAGATCTGATGCCCTCTTCTGGTGTACAGTCATACATGCAGGCAAAACATCGTATATATAATAAATAAATCTTTAGGTGGTGGCACATGCCTTTAATCCCAGCACTTGGGAGGCAGAGGTAGGCAGATCACTGTGAGTTTGAGGCCAGCTTGGTGTACAAAGTGAGTCCAGGACAGTCAAGGCTGCACAGAGAAACCCTGTCTCAAAAAATAAATGTTAAAAGAATTTTTAAAATAAATAAAATTCAATTTAACTGAAGTAAATCCCTATGAGAAAATAAAATATATCCTTCTAACATGATGTTCTGAGAGTGTCTATAAGATTGAGCTTACATATATCACAATTTATATTATTTGCATGAACAAATACTTGATGCCTCTTGGCAGTTCCATGCTAGATGTTTGTCTTTTTTTTCAAATGAGAATTTTACACAAGCATATAATGTGCTCCGACCAAGTCCACACCTCATTCTCCCTTGTCCAATTCTTCTGTTATTCTAAGTGACAACTAAACTTCAATATGAGTTCTGGGGATAATAAATTCAAGCCTTCAGCAATCCATAAACCCAATTAGAAGGAATAGTTCCTTATTAATAACTGATGCTTGGAAAACAGGATCAACCCTTGGTTGAAACAAAATAAAATTTCCTTTTTATCAATGATTCTCTTGGATAACTGGCATTCAAAAAGGGCTTTGATTAAATGCTTATTGAAGATACTGTACTTCAAATAACAGAGCATTTGTAACAAATTTTATTTTAAAATATTTGTATTTATATTATTCTCTTCATGAATAAGACATTTGTAACATTTTTGTCAAGGTATTACTTGTATTGCTGTTTTATATCAAAACACAACACTATAAATAAAAGGTCAAATCCTACATCCAACTATTTAACTTGCTTTTAATTTCCACTAACTTAGGAAGTTCATATAATGGAATTTGTGGAGAAAAAAAATAATTTTTGTGTTGTAGCAAGACATTCATATAATTGAACTAAATACAAATACTACATTTATGAATATTTTCCTTGCTAAGATCTCTTTTGCAACTTAGATAAGGCTAATTTGACTATTGCTGGGTAAATTTAGAAACCACATTATGATTAGAGCTGGAATTTCAAATGTTTCAAACTGACAGTCAGTGACAAATAATGGCTACTTCTGGCTCTGAGAACTGTCATTTTAAGAAATATTCCACATACAACATTTGCTCTGCTAAAGCCATCTTTTTTACAATCCACTGAGTCACTCCACCCCACACACGGGTAAGTAACTCCAATTAAACTTAATAGCCCACATACAAGAAGACATGAAAGCAGGAGAAAGACTTGTGTAGAAGGGTACCTGTGGGAGGATGAGAGGGATGAAGCAGAGGGAGTTGACATGCAACACACAGATGTATCATACTGCCAAACATTTAAAAATGTAGAAAAGAGGCTTACAAATAAATGTCTAAGAAAATATTAATTTTGATACTCAAATACACTTTACTAGTATTCTGACATACTTTTATTAAGAAACTAAAAAATTAATTTTTAAAATAGTGAAGACTAGGGAGGTAATAATAATTATCAATGATAGATTTTTAAATTCTATCAGAAACGTTAAGGCAGCATACATTAAGTAAATTCAAATATGCAACTTTTTGTAACTGGATGATTTTACAGCTTGGAAATACATTCTTTGGGAAGAAAAATCAAGGATTAGCTCAGAGGCCTCTGTTGGAAGCTATTTACTGTAATGAGATGATATACACGCCATGCCACAGTGATATAAGAAGGAAATTCTTAAATTCTAGTGATAAAACAGTATATTGAAATGATGGATTAACATACTTAAAAAATATCTTGTATTAGTAAATGCCAAGTCTGGGCCTTCAGTGAAGTACGAGAGTGCCTGCCTAAAATGCATAATAAATACCCTGTGCTCAGGATTTGATACCACAGACACACAAAAAAGAAAGACTCCAGTAAATATTACCAGTGACCTCTGTAGCATGCAGCACGTGACCAAGAATGGGTTAGGGATCCTTACTCACTACCTTACTTCTCCTGGAAGAAGTAAGCTTCTGGATTTTGAAACCCACCCAGGAAGAATGAGGTACTTTCTCTTAGAGAGAATTAAGAAGTTTCTGCCTGCATAGCTATTTGCAGACTCATTCACATAGATTGTTACTTCAGGTCAAGTTACATTGATTGCAATGTGATGGAAATAAATGCATTGTTGAAATGACTGAAGATTAAATTTTAATAAATACAAGAATTTAGATACAACATAGTTACAACTTTAAACCTTTGAAAATTAACTCCTCCTTGGAGTTTTCTCAGTTAAACTTAATTCTTTTTACTTTGATAAATGCAAAATAAATTTAAGAACTTGTCAGAAAAAGGCTGATATTAAAATAATTAGAATTAAACTGCTCTCTAATTAAAACCAAGATAGTAAAGAATTTCATGAATATCTTTAGCAAGACATCAAATTACCAAAGTATTTCAGGAAAATTTCTTTAACAACACATTTTTAAAGAGACTTTTCTTTACAGCTGACATCATGAGAAACCCTTACAACCTTCAGCCACTTGAGACAGTTTGCAGATGTCTTATCCTGGACTGAAAGTGTTGAAGGAAATAGTCAAGTAACATGTGTTTACTTGTGTCAAACTGTGTATGACATTGCTTCCTTTGACTAACTAAAATATTTGATTTCTTCTTATAATAATAAGGATAAAGCTCATGTGTTTGATTCTTCCAACTTTATTCATGTCAATTAGCAACAAATGTGTATATATACTCGCTACAACCTAAAGATTCAAGGTATACAGATAGTGTGGTATGGTTATCACAATCAAATTCATTAACACATAGTTAGCTTTGGGGCTATGACCAATAGAGAAATTTTAGGACTATAATTTATTTAATAATAACATTAGAGAAATTAGAAACTAAAACTCACTTATTTTCTAAATACACTCTTTGATCCATATGCCCACTTAAATATTTTCAAATGTCATGGATGACCAACAATGCCACTTTTCTAGTAGCTTGAACATGTACATTTTTAGTCAGCCATAAATTTTTTAAAAATGTAACTCAGGCTCAGAAAGAAAACATTCCTTGGGACTGGAGAGATGGCTCAGTGGTTAAGAGCGCCGCCTGCTCTTCCAGAGGTCCTGAGTTCAATTCCCCAGCAACCACATGGTGGCTCACAACCATCTATAATGTAATCCGATACCCTCTTCTGCAGATAAAGCACTCATATGCAATACATAAATCTTAAAAAAAAAAAAAAAAACAAAAAAAAAAAAAAAACATTCCTTGTTGTCTTTCATAAGCAAATCTTATTTTCTGTCTTTTTAGACTGATTTCCTCTTTCGGATTTTTAACTATGTGTAATTACATTTGTAGGGGTATGGGCATGCGATTACAGGTGCTTGAAGAGGTTCTATGCATTAAATCCCTGCAGCTAGAGCTATAGGTGAGGGCAAGCAACCCAAAGTGGGAGCTGGGAGTGGAAGTCAATCCTGTGCAAGAGCATTCCATGCTCTTGATCTATGAGTCATCTCTCCAGCTCCATATGACTTACGTATGTGTACTTATGTGGGGATGAGTATAGGCCAGAAAACTAGAAATTAGTTCATCAGAGGAGAAAAGAGAATTCTTAAGGAAGATGGCTAGGAATGGCAATAGAATAAATAAACGTGATATAAAAGTAGAAGAGGAAACCAGGGTTCCCAGGTACTCTCTCAGAAGAGCTGTCTTAGAATGTGTTTCCCCCCCCTCTCACATAATAATAATAGTTCTTCCTGTAGAAAACTCTGTCCCTTGGGTATTAAACAGTATTTTAGCAGGCATCCACACTACCAAGAGAAACATGACATCCTACTAAAGAGAGCTTTTGACTTGAGAGCCGAACACCTGCAGTAGTTTCAGGCCAATGTTTATCACCATACACATCCCCATCTCAGGCCTCTCTGGCTTCAGGTGCCTTAAGTAATCAAGAAGTTGTACCCTAAGAGTAAAAATGTAGTGCAAGAGCTTTGTGATGGCCAGGAATGAAGAGAACTGGCTGCTAGTGTGGAGGACCTGGCGTCAGCACCCACGTGGCAGCCCACAACCACCTATAGACTCAGTTCTGGAGCATCTGGCTTTACAGTGCCTTGAACATCTTATACTTTGTGCTGTACCCAGAAACCCTCCAATATATTCACACTTACTTCCATCTTACTTCCATTCTTCACTCTTACCCAGCTGCTGATTTTTAGCCTTAACATCTTGAACCCCTCAGCTACATTCTCTATCCTCACAGACCTTTTCTCCTGCTCTTCTCCACGTCACTCTACACTGTACAGCCCGATATACAATATGCATACTTTTGCAATGCATCTTCCAAGTCTTCCCACTTAAGTACAAGCTTCACAGCTGAAGCAAGCTTTGTCAGCAGTTTAGTTACCACTAAGGGTTTCAGAGGATCTGTAACAATATAGATGTTTTTGTAACAGTTACTCTTGAAATTGAAATCATGAAATTGATAAGCAGTGCATTTCTTTACTCACTTCATACTCTTTCACTGATACACATCGTGTGTGTGTGTGTGTGTGTGTGTGTGTGTATGCCTGTGCGTGCTAAAATGGTCACATAGTGAGTTGGACTCCATTTAAATTCCACCAACAATTACTACCAGAGCCCCTCAAATCATAGATGCAGCAAAGATCAGATAAGAGACATTTAGAGTTCAAATACCCCAGTGTGGTGTTTCTATTTGGAAGGTCAACGTTTGTTCATAAGTGAAATTGATATTTTCTTACACACAGAATTTGTCTGTGTAACTCCAAAGCTTGCTGACATCATAGATTCCCCTGACTTCTCCTGTGAGAAGTTAATGTGTACGTCTAGCTGCTTGCCACGTTTGTCATTTTCACTTTAAATAGCTGTGTGAAGGTCCCACTATTGCTGTATAAAACTTTTATTTCCACATTACTCCTTGTTCTCCAAAATCGTTTACTGTTAACTGTCTAAAAGCTTTATCAAAGAAAAATATTTTCATTGAGCTAGTCCAGGGGTTTAAATCAGTTAGTCCATGATTACTATTAAAGTATCTGCTTATTTTTTCTATCCTAATGTGTGCTGCTATGACAAGATTTTGTTAATATAAGAACTAACAAAAATCTATCCCTTGCAAAAGCACATCATTGTTAAAGCCACCACAACCCATGCATTTACTCAGGGCAATAAATTCAATCACATTACTTGAGTTATGGCAGATTTACACTCAACTGCTATCAGTCAGTACATTGACTTTAAAATTTGGCTCAGAGTTTTTCATTACCTCTGTGGAACTTCCCTTTCATTCCTATCAGAATTGGCCTCCATTTACACACACCCCAAGTCCTTACTTTCTAATAATAAATCTCAAATTCATCAACCCCCTTGTCAGGCCTCTCATCCATGGGCAACAGTGCATTCACCTGCTATGCTCTCAAGCTGTGGAATTCCCTGAACTGGTCATTGCTGCCAAAATCTCCTGAGCTTTATAAATCCTTTTTGGAGTCTTGCTTATTAAAATTTGCTTTTAATATTTGATCGGCCACTGACACATGCTATAGGCTTGGCTCTGCCTGTCTAAAAAGAGAAGAAATGTATTTTTATTTTCCTTGCCGTTTGTAAAAGGGAATAAAAATTTACATTTCTTCATAGGAATTTTATATTTCTCATCATTCTTTCCTTTCTGTATTTCCCCCTAGCCAAATGATCCCCCAATACACTCTTGTCATTAGAGTTCAAAGATTTCATATGTTACAGGATTATAAATACACCAGCCACAATAGCATTAACTACACTGCAGCCTGAATAGTGTTAAGAATTTTTCTAAGGGCCAATATCTTGTTAGGAGAGATCCATTCTTTGCATGTGGACACTGCCCATACACCTGCCCTGGATACCAACATTGTTTTGACTTTTACTTCAATTGTTATACATTTGTACTTAAAAAATGCTTAAAAAAAGAACAAACAGCCACATTTAGTGGTGCAGGAGGAAGCATCACAGTGATAAAAATAGCAAAATCAAACACTGAGGTACTGAAAATCTCTTACCAGAGTCTGTCCTGGAACACCATGAGAGAATGCAGTCTCACTGTCTTTGTAACACTACCCAGGGTTATGCACACAGTAGGCATTTCAGACTTGTTTCTAGGATATAAAGTCAATTGCTTTTATCTTAGTTTTTGAATTTTTGTTTCCATTCTCCTTTGAGAGAATCTGATTTTCTCTGCTTCCCTACACCTTTCAGTTTTCTGTTGCCCTGTGTCTCTCCTATGGCTGCTGATCAGCCTATTGATGGGAGCCCCTAAGGCTAGCTGCCAGCCTAGAATGTGCACTCTCTCCAAGCCCAATTTCCCTCTAAGTGCTTAATGGTCTTTAAACCCCTCATTCAATTAGATGGCACAAGCTATTACCTGCAAGTGCCCCACCACAGAAAATTACAAGCTCATATCTGAGAAAGCAAGTCAGAGAACGAGTTAAGAGGCCATTGTTTGTGTGTTTGGTAAATCCTGTGGTGTTTAGGGCTCAAGGTTAATATCAGAGTGCCGAGCTATGGAATTTAAACAGCAGGTAAATTTCAAAAGCACAGAATATGAGAAAACAGGGTACAGAGAGATGTATTATTGGCTACTGTGCAAAACTCAGCATCTCCTGTAACACATTCTGAGGATGCTTTAGGCCATTAAAAATAATGGCAAATTAAAACTTCTTCAGGTTAATGTTATTAAAGTAGGTGACATGTGACTAAATTTCACTTAAGCTATGCTCTTTAGAGATGTGTGATAAATTTATCAATGTTAAAAAGAGAAAGATGTCTTTCCTTTGTAGGCAGGAAAATAAAAATTTCATATAAGATATAATACTTGTTACATGCAGAATAGCATCTGTTATTGTTATAGGAAGATGTTGGGATTCATATGAAGGTAAAAAAACAAAGTTCTCTCCTACCTACAAAGCGTATGGTTGATGTAATACATCAAAGTCCTTACTGATCTCAATGTCTTGAATTACAGGACAGACAGCCCTCATAGTGTTATAGCCAAGACAGCGCTCATGGTGTTCCCGGACAGACAGCGTTCATGGTGTTACAGGAAAAACAGCTTTTATAGTGTTACATTCAAGACAGTGCTCATAGTGCTACAGGACAAACAGCTCTCATGGTGTTACAGGACAGACTGGTCTCATGCTGTTACAGCCAAGACAGCACTCATGGTGTTACAAGACAAACAACTGCTGGGCAGTTGTGGCACACTCCTTTAATCCCAGCACTTGGGAGGCAGAGACAGGCGGATCGCTGTGAGTTCGAGGTCAGCCTGGTCTACAAAGCAAGTCCAGGACAGCCAAGGCTAACACAGAGAGACTCTGTCTCGAAAAACCAAAAACAAACAAACAAACAAACAAACAACAACAACACAACAAAACTCTATGAAGCCAAGAGAGGAGATTACTGGTGCTCAGCTGACTTTCTACTTCTTATTCAGCCCCGGACCCAACCTCAGGAAATAGAGCTGCCCAGTATTGGAGGGGCCCGCATACTTCATTGAACCTAATAGACATAATTATTCACAAGTTTGCCCAGGGTTGTGTCTCCTTGGTGAAGCTACATCTTATCAAACTGACAGTGAACATTAACCATCACAGATCATTAGGTGGGTTTGTGGAGGCAGTTGTCAGTAAGAGATACACTCAGTTTTTCTCCTGTTGAATAATTTCTATTGAATAATTTACATATGGCTTGTTACCAACATGTTGGATGTGTGTTATCTCTTAATTTTCAAAACTGCCACTTTCTCATATGTGCTATACTCATCTTTCATATTTCATAAATTTTACCTAATTTTGGTTACTGTGGTTTTGCCATTTTTATATTTACAGATTTCAAAGAAGCATATTTCAGTCCTTTTTTAATAGTTTAGAGATGTTTTATTTTTGTACTTGGAAGTCACTGCTACCAAAACAGTAGATATAGGCTGGAAAGCTGTCTCTGAGTAAAGGCAGTTCCCTTCAAGCCAGAAGACCTGAGTTTGATCCCTGAGATTCACATAGTTGACGAAACAAACTAACTGATGTAAGCTCACACGTATGCACACATGAGTCACACACAAAAGAGAAATACAATGTAATAAAAGTCAGAAATATAGAGAAAGAAACATTAAGGTCTTATGAACTTGCTTTTTATTAATCTTTATTTTTTACATATATATTTATATTATTACACATATATGAATGAACTACCTATAGCAAGAAGAACCATGACACAATCAGGATTTATATAAATGTTACATTCTTAGTGTTTTGGCTATTTGTTTTTGACAGCCTTGAAGAAAACATCTTTCCTATCTTGGGCATCTAAGATCTGAATGTAAATCAGTATCTATTATATCTTGCCATTATAAAATTAAAACATATATCTAGACCTAAAAAACATCTTAATTCCTAAACAACTATGTTTAATTGTAAAACTAAACTATCTGGTCTTCAACCCCATCAGATACTTGAGATGGAACAAAATTGATTACCTGAGTATACAGAGGGTGCAGGTTAGTAGCTTCCCAAGTGAGAAGATGACAAAGACCGTTTCTGACCTGAGCAGTCACCCAAAACTATCTATAAAATTGGAGAATCATCTTCAGCCTTCTGGCCCAATATATCTGACATATTCTTGTGATAAAAATAAACTAGTAATTGATATGACCATGATTTGATCAACTAACAATTAACTTGTGTAATTTATTTATTCTAAACAGTCTGCAATAGCGCTTTCAAAGTATTAGATGTAAACCTTGTATTATAATTGCATTATATGGGTACAAAACCACATATTAGAGTAGAAATATATATAATGTGTAGGAAGAATAATCTTAAATTTGAATTATATGCCACTGTTTCTAAAATTACACTTATTTTGCATCTATATACAAAATTCTATACCAGTGAATAAAAAGATAACCTTGTGAGTGACAATTAAGGCGTTAACAAAAAGACAGCCTATAGACTGGGAAAAGATCTTACTCAACCAGCCCTACATCTGACAAAGAGCTAATATCTGAAATACATAAAGAACTCAAGAAATTAAATACCACCAAACCAAATAATCCAATTTAAAAATTGGGTACAGAACTAAATAAATTCATTTTTAAATGCAAAATAATTTGTGTGATGCATCATGGGCATTCAAAGTTCACCTTGACTCATTAATCACATGACTAAATATTGTCCATGGACTATACATTGCCACTGTATCTGTTAATCACATATCACTATTCAGAAAGGCCTGTAGGGACTAACTTAATAAGAGAAAGGCTTTATTTAGCTCATGTACTACGGGTTCGCTTCCTAGATCAGGTAGTCTCATCATATGGGGCCTCTGATGAGAACACTCAATGGCGAAAGTTAGGAGTGTGTGTTGAAGGTAACTTCTCATTTCATGAGCTTGAAGCAACAGGTGAAATGGGAAGAGACCAGAGTCTCACAGTGCCCTCCAGAGACACACGACCTAAGAACCTTATACTAGGCCCCATTACCTCTCCTACCCAGTGATATTCAGGTTCTGCGAAGGAAGCCATCAGAAAGTGAATTCATGGCATATTCTCCTATATCACACACTATTATATTATTGAAACACCATTCATTAGTATAATAACTAAAATACATTGACTGCTTAGTGAGTATATGGATTTGTGTATGCCATGCCAGTGGGCATTCAAGTAGCTGTACAATAGCTAAAATAAATTTTTTAAATGAAAATAGTCAACAAAATTTTATAAAAATAAAACAAAATAGATTTTAAAAATATTTGATTAAAACAAAAACTTAGTAGAAATTCGTATTGGTTATTTGCTTAACAGTGTGGTGGGAATATATGTATTTTAGTTTTAGAAACAGAATAATTGCATATGCAAAATTCATGATGGGGTGACAGTTCAAATTACCTTTGAAAGATAATATGTAATTTGCAAACTTTTTATTAAATCCACTATACTTTTAGTCCTTCAAATAACAGATATATTATTGCCAGCACTAAAGAAAAGCAAGCTGGGTAGATGACTTCAGTCACTGTAAGAAAATCCATTTATTTACCTTTGAGACTTAAAGCTATAATTTTAATTGAATCCAGAAGAAAATATAAATGTTCGCATAAAACATCTTCTCTTGCATATTTAATTTCCCTTTTGCTTTTAATATAAAACTTTGTACCAGAAACAACTGCTTTTGCAAGAAACTGACTTGACAAGACCATTCTGTAAACAGCTCCCCTTGACATTCCTTTTGTATACCAGGGGACATATTTTTGATCCTGTGGAAAACAGAGCTCCATAGTAAATGACATTTGTTCATTAGAAGTGACATGTTTCCCTTACAATCTATCTCAGTAGTCAGAAAGACATTGGGAAGTTTTACCAGTGTTCCACAGCCGGCTGTTAAAATTATTCCAGAAAAAGACACAACACAAAGAAAATACTCAACTTTCAAGGACATTCCTACTTGGCAGCCCTTTGAGGACTATAACACCTACTGCCTCCAGTTTCCCCCAGATTGGTCAACCAGTTACATTTCACAGGACAAGTCTAGAGTAAATAAACTATTCCATTTAGCCTTGAAATAAAAGGGGTGGGCATCTATTGAAAGCGGCAGTGTGGCTGATGAATAGAGATTATTTGGATGTCTGCTATAGAAACTGGCCTCTATACAGAACTTTTTTTTTAAGGTCATTCTTCCTTTCTGATGTTAGAATGGAGAAAATTGTGCAATTTTCCCATAACCACTTGATTCTTTTTCTCTGTTATGAAGATGGAATGTCTCAAGAATGAAACCACACTTCAGTGATATTAAGAAGAAAAAAGGGTGGGAAAGGAGGAGGACAGCTGATAATGAGATAAAATGGTGTGTTCATCATCCTTCTTTGGATGAAAGGAAAATGTGTTTTCAACCCCAGCTTAGGAAGTTGCCCTTCACAAATGTGCTAAACTTATGCCTAAAGAAGCATACTCATTTCTTACTTTCCCACTTAGAAAGAGTTTTACTCCACCAAACGTGTCAGGGACAGCAGCACTAATTGTTTAAGACTCACAATATGCTTAGTTCAGTCCTATTTCTTAGACAGTAGAACCCTCAAAGCAGCAGTAACAATAAAAAGGATTTCTTCTACTGTTACCATATTTTCTGACATGATAAGAATGTTAACAATTTGACTACTAACAGATGTTTGTAAAATAGACAAGTGCTATTGAATTCAATGTGGTCCAAGAAAGAAGGAGGAGGAGGAGCAGGAAGAGGAGAAGAAGGGGAAGGAAAAGAAGTAGAAGTAAAGGAAGAAGAAGAAGAAGAAGAAGAAGAAGAAGAAGAAGAAGAAGAAGAAGAAGAAGAAGAAGAAGAAGAAGAAGAGGAGGAGGAGGAGGAGGAGAAGGAGGAGGAGGAGGAGGAGGAGGAGAAACAAAAGCTGGGTCAACAATTCTGAGGTCACAGAGTAAAAGGAGAAAATGCTGTTGGAACGCTCCCATTTAATCACATAGAATAGGGAAGCTCTGCTCAAACTTCTGTACCAACCAAGTACAATACATGCAATAAACATTGAACCCCTACTCAGATCTAGCCAATGGACAAGACATTCTCCACAGTTATATGGAGAATGGGGACTGACCACTTCCCCATGGTTGGAGGCCTGGTAGCACTCAAAAATAATAAAAAGGCTACCAAGATGAGACTTGATAGCCTATGACCATATAGTGAGGGAGGAGGTCCCCCTCGGTCATAGACCTAGGAGAGGGGAATAGGGTGAAAATGGGAGGGTGGATACAAGTGAGGGGAAAATAATTGAGATGTAATCTGAATAAATTAATTAAATAATAAAAAATTTTAAAGAGAATACAATTCCTCTAGGGAGATATGAGATAATGTTCCACTCTAGAAGAAGAATAGCATATACATGGAGAGAACAAAGGAGTAGTCACTTTTCACTCACAAGTCCTTCAGAGGGGCCTTTCAAAACCACATGACCCCACTTAGGAAACATTTAAAAGTAAAGGGAAACATGGAAAGACAGAAGATAGAGGACCTGTTACCAGAGTTAGAGGGAGGAGCTGACAGTCACTGCAAAGGAGAAAAAAATAGTCTTCCTTAGCCGATGGTAATGTCTTAAAACTAAATAACAATACTGAATGCAAAGCCTGGTGGAGAAACTAGAGGTCCTCAAGCTGCATAGTTAGAACAGATCTGACACCTTCATAACGTTTCTCTAGGAAGAAACCCCACATCACTGCATACTTCATATCGTCTCCACAGACAAGGATGCAGAGTGCTTCTTGTCCAGTGATGTGCTGCTGTTTGAAAGCTCTCATCACAGGGGAAATCAAAACGGGGACTTTTAACCTCGCTGAGATAAGGAGAATTGCGTGGAAGACACGATGACTAAGATTCTAGAATTCCCTTAGGAATGTTTTATGTCCTCTATAATGAACAACTGGGAAAGTGTCAAGAAAATAAAAACTCTGTGTACGTGTGCATGCTTATGTGTATATATGTGTGTGTGCATGTAAGTTTGTGTATGTGTGTGTATATTTGAGTATGTATGTGTAAAAATGTATGCGTGTGTATGCTTATGTGTGTATATGTGTGTGCATATAAGTTTGGTGTGTGTATATATGTGAGTATGTATATGTACATGTGTGTGTGCATGTGTATGCTTATGTGTGTATGTTTGTGTTTATGTGCATGTATGTGTATGTATGTGTGAGTATCTGTGTAAAAAAAAGCATTGCTGTCATTTAAAGCCCATTTTAAGTGGTAGTAATAATTAAGAATCTGTAACTTATTGTTATTGAAAATGTAATATTGAAACACTTTTTCAACTTTCTATATGAAAAATTCAATGTTTTGTATTGTATTAAGCAATAGCTACATCAAAAGTCAACTTTCCCATGATAATTCCTTCACATTCTATCACATTATGGCTGTAAATCACTATTTTTCTTATTTTTCTTTCAACCCTAGAATTGCATTATTGAAGATGTGAAGCATCTTATTTACTCATCTCATTGGTTGCAGATAATCCGTTGGCCGGCTTCCCTGATGACTTTCAGACCTCTGCTTTTTTTTTTCATTGTCAGTAACTTAATTATTAGAGAATGAATGTAAGTGAATGAGTAAATGACCTCCTGTAGAAAGAGTTCGATTTTAATCTGTTTGGATAATGAAATCAGACTTTACTAGGGAAAAAAGTGACAATTTGCCTCATCAGAAAATCCAATACTACAGTATCCTTTGTGTATTTTTTCAATTCCTATCTCTCACTGTACGGTTTCTTGATGATCTCCTTCACACCTATCTTATCTTAAGGTTTTGCTTATAAGTATCTGTGCCACCTGCTTCAGTAAATCATTTTAGCTTTAAAGAAATTTGTGCTTCTGTTACAATGAAATTATCCCTTCCTGAAAGAATCCTAAATAAGACACAAGATGAAATTATAACACTGGGAGGCTGAAACTAGAGATACATCAAGCAATCTACAAAACCACCAATGTTTGCATACACACAGAAGCACAAAATAAACACTGTATTGTGAGGTAAAAAAATGTAGAGCTTACTAGTATGTATACATATATATATATATATGTATATGTATATATACATATATATATATATATATGGGATTTATAATTGCCCATTTTACTTCTTGTTCTGCTAGGATTGAGTTTTATTATAATCTTAGAAATGTTATTTTTCTTTTTTGTACTTCAGTTTGCTTATGAGTAAATAAAGTAGTGTTGCATCATAAGACATTTACAGATGTAAATATTCATTCAGTTGTTCAAATATGTCTGCTTTAAATGTTAGCTACTGTTATCTTTTAGGTTAGTCATTTCCAGTTTGGGAAAAGACATATAGGTTGGAATTACTCAGCAGGATTTGTACACATGCCCCCCAAGCTACCCCATTCTTAGGTTCTGCGGTATATGATGAGGAGCCTCATAATTTAAGCAAGAAAACAACATAATCGTCCTGTACAGAAATCTCTCCAGGGCCACTGGAGACAAATCAGGATGTTGATTGCAGAAATCCAGATGATGTTCTGTAAGAAACCTGCAATCATCTGAATAGAGAAAGACAAGATGGGTATGGAATGCAGCTATGAGATGTAAAAGATTGGCATTTTAGTCATTTTGTGAATACAAAACAATACCCAGGTTTCTGCCCAAGGATCAGAATAGACAGCAACTATTGTGCCAGAATAAATTAGAAATGGGGGAGAATACATATCACCCATTTTCTTCCTTACTAGTAAACTAATAAAAATAAGCTCAGGAGTGCTCTTATAAGATAATATACAATATATACAAGGCGGAACTCAACAAGAGGGGGAATCGGTTCCGCTACTCTGGAAGGAGTATGCACCTCCAGTTACTCCCATCGAAGATCAGATAGCATGTATAACACAGAGTTATCTGGTCTGCATCTCTGAGAAAAGATTCGGTAGCATCAGCTAGTTATTCCAGCAATGATTTCCTAAGGATGCTGATGTCCTTAGTGCCTCAGTAATGCAAAAGCTACTCAGCAGTGAGGTTCTGAATTAATATTCTCAGCTGCAGCTTAAAGCTAGAATTCAAGAGGCGGTACAGGATGGAGGATGACACTGACAATATGCACGCTGTCTGCATGCTCAGACCTAGTTAGCCCATGACAGCAGCTTCAATGGAGAAGGTATCATGCACTAAGCAAATGATCAGTTCTCTCCCAGTGGAAGGATGGTGTTTATGAGATGAGAGGTGAATCACAAGTGAGACCATCAAAGATGTAGGAGAAATAGGCCGTTCCAGGACCTAAGATCGAAAGAAAGAATCAAGAAGTAATATATTTCCCTGGGTCACATGCCATCCCACAATGTACAAGATCAATTCATGCAGCAGGGTAGAAAGACCTAAAATTCCAAATAAATCCATGGGACAGTGGCACCTAGAAATTGTACCTGCTTCTCGAAGAAAATTGATGTAATGTGACACATGGATTGAGAAGCCAACAAGGTTTTTATCGTAATGATAGAAGTGAATTCTGAAATTAAGCACAGCAGGGGAGAGATGGATCTAGCACAGATGTCGAAAGCTATCATTGGTTTCTGTGATAAAAAACACTCTTTTTTTTCTTAAGCTCAGGCCAGTGGCCTATGTAGGTCAATGATGTCGAGCAGGAAAAAAACAAACATCACAAGTGCTAGTGTCTCTCTGAGGAAGCTTTGAAATGTTACAGACATCCGGAGATTCTTTTTTGCTAGCAAATCTTTCATTATCAATAGAGCCCACAAGTGGCCATGGTTTCCAATGGTTATAGTTCTCAGAAGAAGAAAAAAAAGACATTAAAAACACATCCTAAACAATAAAGACTTCAAATTAACATCAGTTAAGGTAATCCTCATAAATATGAAACTGGGTTCTAGTCAGTGTTAAACAATAAAGACGCTCACATGGTTGAGATTATAACTTGGGGTTTTATTTGTAGTTGTTTGTTTGTGGTTGTTTGTTTTGAATTCTTGTTTATCTTGTTCATCTCTGGTTTGATATACAAATTGGTTATCCTGAAATGGATTTTTTGGTCCAGTATTTTCCATCTTTCCACAGGAAAAGAGGTGTGGAAATTTGCCGCTGAGGTTTCACCTTATTTGTGATTGATTCCCTCCTTACCGTTGCACAAGCTCAGTTTTGTATTGAACATAAACTGACAAATTCTTATGTCATCTGTAGTTGTTTCCAAAGACGAAATGAGCACAAGGCTGAAATCCCACCTTTTTAATAAAAGTGATATGTAGTCACAGTTAACCCATACATCATTGTATTTATTTATTTATAATAAAGAAAACATACACAATGATATCTTACTTTAGAACAAGTATTTACCTGTGTAATATAATTTAAAAGCTATAAAAATAGCCTTTGAACCCAAATCTTAAAAATCTTACTAAAACCTCAAGGCATTTCATAATTAGATTTGTTTTTAAATCCCCTTAGGGTCTTCTTCCGCAAATGAAATCTGTGAAATATAAATAACTCTCCAAGAGATAAATATATATTAAGGGAGTTATTTTTGGATATTTTACTACAAGCCACTGAAATTACTCCTCGAAATAAATCATAGAAATTTTACATACGAATAACACTGTGCAAATAGGACTAGACTTAACCTATATCTAATTATTTTTCATATTGCCCAAAGTTCACTTAGCCCTTAAATCAGCTCAATGAAACCTCAATTATCTCTAGAAGCAAGTTTGAAAATCAGGATTTGAGAAGGGCAAACAAGACCAAGGTTACATGCTGAGAAAGTTGGTTTTCTTATCTAGTAACAGTCATCTGTGAGCTCATCTTGGGCACATTCTTTCAACAGTGAATGGAGTTTCTGCATATTTTCTATAGTATGAGAAATGATGAGAATCCTATAAATTAATTCTTTTTCTTAACTCTGCAGTACAGTCAGAGAACTATGCTATGGTCACTCTAAATGAGTAATAAAAATGAAGTTACACAGACTTGACAAGATGGAGTCATAGGCACAAACAAAACTAAGTCCAAAATGTGAACAATGTTAAATTCATGGAAGCCTCTTGCTTTGGGCTAAGGTCCTGCCCCAAGGCCCAGGAGACCTCATCAGACTAGAAGGAAGTATCTATGCTGACCAAACAAACTAAAGGAACTCTATAGCAAGCAAGCTTTTCAAGAAATCTGAGATTCACAGTTGCCTATCAGCAACCGATGAGAAAGTGTCCAGATTACATGAGCTGGGTATGAATGGCCAGTTATCTCTCATTTAATCTGTAGGGAAAGCGGCTGGAATGATCTGTCTGGTTTGTACTCCCCATTTTTTGCATCACTTTTCTTTTCAAAGATTTTTGTCCTATTTAAACACTGTGAATTTTTGTTGAAACAAAATAAAATAATGTTGGGATAGGAATGTCTTTGACCTGTGGGAGATCACAGTCACTCACATTTATAATCAATTGAATATGTTCATAATTGCAATGATGTTCTGGTCCATTAAGGTTGAAATCACAGTATCTGACTCAAAGTAGTATTGTTAGAAACCAGCACAGAGGCTGGTCCATAGGAGCTGATCACATAGTAACAAAATAAACTACAGAAGAAAAGTAAGAATAGGAAAACCACACAGAAGTGAAGTACCATAAATAACACAGAAAAAAATATGTCAAAGCTTAAAACATAATAACACAAATCTTCATTCAGACGTACTTGCAATGACTACTTACATTCAAATGAGTTTAACATTTTAGAAAATAACTTAACCACTCTCTTAAAATTTTAAGTGTTGATACTCTTTCCCTGGCCATTTGAATGGGAATTAAGCTCACAGAAATAACTGTTTAAGTATTAAAAGGCCATTACATTTGTATAATAGAAAGAACAGAAATCAAGGCAAATGGCCAGCAATCGGCTGAAAAATAGTTTCTGGAGCACCTACTTAAACCATCAATGTAAAAGGGATCAAGAATATATAATGGTTTAAACTGAAAGCCATCTTTCAGAGGTTAAATATTATGTTTCTTCTAGAAAGTACAGCAAGTGTTTTACATAAAGACAGACTGAAAGCTGTTCATCATCCACGAGAGATGTTTTTTGACTGACAGTTCATTTGATTTTTTCCTTTTTTTAGCTAGAGTGTACTAAATCTTCAGTGCACTGTCACTAATAATGGGCCAGCAACATAGATTCACCAACCCCTATCCTATAGAAAAATCTCATCTGAGAAATCTCTACCAAGACAGGCCCGTCTAGACAACTCATAAATTAATTTGCTACCAGCACTGGCAGGTTTCCCCTCATCACTGACAACACTGGTCCCACTTTCCTAACCTGGATTGATAATTGCTCTTTCAGTTTCAGGTGGGAACCTGTTACTAGGATTATTGATGATGGAAAGTGATTAATCTACTATCTATACTACTACTTAGGAGATGAACAGGGTAACTGGTCTCACATCTATTGACGCTGCTGTTCATATGAGCAAGGAACAATTCATCTAAACTAAAATCTGTGTCTATGAAATAGCTCCACTTAACAAAATCATCAGGCAAATGTGAGTACTTTCCCTTCCACATAACTGCCATCTGTGTCTGGAAAGTACAGCTAATCCTGACAAGGACCTTGAGTTCCCAAGGATAGAATAGGCTGCAACAGCTCCTCAGAGTTATCGCTAAGGGTGTCTTTATGGTCTATCAGAGAGAGTCAAATATAGGAGGGGTGAACGATCCAGGCAGCCACCAGCTCAACTTCTCTGTGTTCAATGGGTTGTGTGGATAATGTCCTCAGCAATGGAACACCCCTCTCTGTTTTTAGGATTGACAATAAAAATGGCCATTCTAGCAAAAATAATCTATAGGAACAATGCACTTACTGTTTGAAAGGACAATTCTCAACTTCATATAGAAAAAAACCCCAGGATATCTAAAACAATTCTGAAACAATAAAACAATAAAAGAACTGAGGGAGGGCCCATCATTTCTGATTCCAAGTTGTATTACATAGCTATAGTAATAAAAACAGCATGGTATTGGAATAAAAAGACACATATTGATCAATGGAATCGAATTGAAAACCAAGACATAAACCTACACACATTTGGACACCTGATTTTTTAAAAAGGAAGCCAGAAATACACACTGAAAAAAAGACTGCATCCTCAAGAAACAGTGATGGTAAAACTGTATGTCTTCGTGCAGAAGAAGTCAAAAAGATTCATACTTATCATCCTGCACAAAACTCAAGTCCAAGTAGGTCAAAAACCTTAACATAAAACCTGATACACTGAAACTGATGGAAGAGAATATGAGGAAAAGCCTTGAGTGCATGGGCACAAGAAAAGACTTTTTGGACAGAACACTGATAGCGCAGGGACTAAGATCAACAGTCAACCAATGGGACTTCATGAAACTGAAAACTCAATTTCTTTCATTGAAGATGGATAATAACATCTGAAGAAGCTATATTGGACTTTGGTGAAAGCAACGTCTTAAAGCTTTTATATTGCAGGAGCATTACTCAGTAGAGGATCAATAGATTCCCTTCTTTAGGAGTACTTTCCCCTTGTTTGTTTCTTATCTGTTGCTATTATTTGTGAGTGTGTGTTGGGGGTAGTGCTCATTTGTTGCTACAGATAAAAACTAGATGCAGTTGTATTCCTCAATCCTGGCACCTAACTGGTCCCAACGCTGTGTCAACTGAACCTCTTTCAGTCTTTTCTGTGTATAAATTCAAACTTCTTTACTCAGTGCATTAGAAAAAATTCTATTTAAAAACATGAACATATAGGACATACATACTCATGGGCCAGTGAGATTATTTGTGGCAGTATCCCATTAAAGTAAAAGTCAAAATTTTGGAGTTATTTAAATGAAGAATTATTCCAACCTGAAGTGTTCACTTCTCTCATCTTCTTACTTAGATAGAAGGCTGTGCTCCCTACTACTTGATAGCAAACTAAACATGGTATAGGACAGGAATGAGGAATCTTTGCCTAAAGACTTTTTTTTCTTTTTAGAGTTTCACAAGAGATGAAGTTACTTTATTGACCCACAATAGAACACAAAACCAAATATTTTCAGCATAGCCCATGTTGCTTTCAACTTTTACAGTGAATTTTGTTCTGTTCATAGTTTCTTTCAACATACTACTTTCAGAGAATTTTATTAGACTTAGATCTAACTATCAACAAATAATAAATAAATATAAAATATAATTTAAAAATCAAAATTCAGATAAGAAAATGCTTGGCTTGTAAGAAAACACCAGAATCCACATTATTTTTTAAAAAGCTAACAGCTAATAGTGCTAGTCTATATTTGTAATCCAGCACTGTGGTAGCCCAGCCAACTGGATCCCTGGGGCTCACCAGCCATCCAGTTTAGCCTACTTGATGAGTTCTTAGCCAGTGAAAGTCATTGTAACTTAAAAAATGTGATAGCACTTGTGGAATTTTGACACCTAATTTAGACCTCTGTCTTCCACACTAGGCCCTCTGCATGTTACAGTTGTATACCTTGGTCTTCCTGTGGGACTCCTAACAATGGGAGCAGAGGCTGTCTGACTCGTTTGCCTACTTTTGGGACTGTTTTCCCCCCATTGGATCACCTCATCCAGTCTTAATATGAGGTGAGATGTCTCATCTCATTGCAACCTAATATGCCGTGTTTGGTTGATATCCCTGGGATAGTAGTCAAGTTATGCTTTAGCCCCATTACAGTCTTTTTAATTTTAATTTTATTTTATTTTATTAATTTATTCTTAATACATCTCAATGGTTTTCCCATCCCTTGTATCCTCCCATTCCTCCTTCCCTTCCATTTTCCCCTTACTCCTCTCCCCTATGACTGTGACTGAGGGGGACTTCCTTTATATGCTCTTGGTAGCCTGCTATCCTTCCTCTGAGTGCCACCAGGTATCCCCCTCCAGGGGACGTGGTCAAATATGAGGCACCAGAGTACGTGTGAAAGTCATACCCCACTCTCCACTCAACTGTGGAAAATGTTATATCTGCTTACTAGCCCAAGGGGCATGTCCCATGAAAGTCTTCACTTACCAGGAAACTGGTACAGAGTGGAAGACATCCTACTGGGACTCTAGATGAAAGAAGCATGGGAGAATAGCAAAGTAGAAGGTTCCAGAGGGTCCTAGAAACCTACTAAAAGAACATTATGATAGGCAGATTTGGGCCCAGGGGTCCCGCTCAAACTATGGTACCAGCCAAGGACAATACAGGCCGTAAACTTCAAACCCCTACCCAGATCTAGCCGATGGACAGGACATTCTCCACAGTTGAGTGGAGAGTGGGCTCTGACTTTCACCCATTACAGTCTTATGTGACCAATGTAGTATATACACACTACACACTATCACTGACTAATGAAGGGTTATGTCACTCTGACAGTAATTTCTATCTGATGTCATTATTACACATTTCCCCCAAATGAGACCCAGTTTTTATCACTAGAAGTCAGATCACTTGTTTCTGAGATAGAGGGGACCATAAACAACAGCCTGTTGGAGGCGGTAGTTTCATGGGTATACACATGTGTCAAGACTTATACATATATACTTTTTAAGTATGCCCATTTCATTGTATGTATACTATAGTGTATTGCAGAGAAAGCTTCTGAGAGAAAGATCCCAAATGCTTGACAAACCTAAATATTAAATATAAAAATTTAAAAGTTTTCAAACTTGAAAGACTTGCATATGATGAGAGTGAGTTTTGGGTATGAGGCGACTGCACTGGGAGTGTCATGCTTGTGAGGTCATGGACGCTTATTTTAGCCAGGCTTAGAATGGGTATTCCACTCAGACAAAGGAACACCTGCTCATGTAATGAAGTCTATGTTTGAACAAACTGGGTATAGGTAGAGAAAGTGTAACAAAGAAATGGAGTGATCAAAAATAAAAGTATTGTCCTGCCCATCATGCGTCTCTGACACTGTGAACCTCCATTTCTAGGACACACAGCTGCCATTGAGACAAAAATATAATTGTGGACAATTTGATGAAACACTCTGCTCAGTAGAAAGAGACGGACATGCATGGGGTGTTCACACACATTCTCCTGGCAAAACCACTTCACCCCACTATCACCTCTGCTTTCACATTATTTATACACCAGACTTCTTTTGAAGGGAAAAAAAAAGTATGGGAGGTTGTGGGGAAATACGGAACCCAGATTGGCCTTTGTCGATGGATGATATCAAGGTGCTGAGAGACCAAAGTGTGCACAGGAGCTGGAAGCGTGGTACCGGATTTCAGGATGGGAGATCTGTTTTGGCACATTGGTCATCTCTGAAAGTAATGTGATAAGCAAAGACTGTCTGGGACAGGGATATCCAAATTTATAGATTGTACAAACTTTGCTTATCAGTGACAAGAAATCACATTCCAAATATTCATTTCTGTTAAATAAATTACACAAATGCAACCATGTCTTCAAGTATTGGGTTGTTCAAAATAGGTAGAACAATTTTTTTTAAAGCCATGATGAAGCAGAGCTATGCAGGAACATAAGTGCTAATCTTTGCCTCAGGACAAGCCACTGTTATCAACAGATCTCTCTCTAGAGGATAGTACTATAATTTAGTTTGTGATACAGTGAGAACATCTGAATTGGTCAGAGTCCTCTGAAATGCATATTTTACAAGTGCTGATTGAGGCCTGATGCCTGAACTCAAAAAAGAACATCTTTATCTCTAATTTCAAAACGGAATCCACTCTCAACTGACATGGTTTTTATCAATAAATAAATAGAGATTATGTACAAGGATAAAAGGCAAGTTTCAAGTTTCAGTTTTGTCTCTGTTTTTACAAGCTATTGTTACAAAGGATATCAAAGTGCTTTCTGGAGCATCCAAAATCTGCTAAAAATACTTCCTTTGAGAAAAATTTTTCCTGGCTCTCAAAGATGTCAGATTTGGATTTGTATGTGCAGAAGTGTAGACACAGTGGTTTTAACCAATGAGAAAACAGGTCTAAAATACATGACAACAATTAGACAAGTCAAAAGAAGTTTCAATGTTGCTGCCTACAAATCCTTGTACACAGGCAAACACACATTGATAAGGATTCAGAAGAGCAAATATTTGACAACGAAGGCTTATGCAAACTAGAAGCTAATTGCCAATGTTTGTTTCCAGCCAATTTTTACAAATTAAAATTCTGGTTCAGCCAAGAGAGTGTGTTTTAAAATAAGCTGAATTATCAATATTTATAAGTGAATAATGATTAGAATTAATGTAACACACTTAAACTTCTGCTCAGCTAATTTGTGTCCCATTTTCATTATACAAAGTATAAACTCTTCATGAACCACTAGAAGAAGTAGAAAACAATGGCCTGGGCTCAGAAAAGATGGCTTATAACTCATGAATCAGTGTATATTTTACATGTTCCAAATCTAAAATACTAAAATTCAAATTTAGGTTGTGGCAGCCTGTCAGTAGTAACCTCAATTGCCAATTATATCTGACTATCATGCAATTTCAAACTTCCTATTTTCTTTTTTTTTATTAATTTATTTATTAACATCTGGGTCATAGCTTCCCCTCTCCTCTCTCTTCCCACATCCTCCTAACCTTCCCCCCCCCCCCCATCTACCCCTTTTCCCTTTCTTCTCAGAAAAGAGGAGGCCATCCATGGATATCAACTGGCTTTGGCACATCAAGTTGCAGTAAGATTAGATGCCATCTTCTCCAAGTAAGGCTAGACAGGCAATCCTGTTAGGGGAAAGGGATCCAGGGTCAGGCAATGTAGTCAGTGAAAGCCCCTGCTCCTGCTATTAGGAGTTTCACATGAAGACCAAGCTGTATAAATGTTATATTTGTACAGAGGGTCTGGGTCAGTCCCATGGACACTCTCTGGTGGGTGTTTCAGTCCCTATTGGCCCAGGTTGGCTGATTCTATAGGTTTTCTCATTGTGTCCTGTACACCTGTTTCCTTCAGTCCTCTCTCCTGTCTTCCACAGTATTATACCCAAGCTCTACCTAATGTGTGGCTGTGAGTCTCTGCATCTGTTTCAGTCAGCTGCTGGGTGAAGCCTTAAGAGAGCCTCCCCCTGAGGCAAAGCTTATCAGAAGAGAGGACAATGACATCTGTAGATACTAACAATCATTTAATCCCTCGAAGTGTGGTGTCCTCATTTGTTTCTACAGGAAAAATATGAAGGCTTTTATTACTGTTTTTTGCCCAGTTTATGCTTAATTTACATTTCCCAAAGTCTTCAATATCCAACTATTCTGCTTTGCTTTTTGTTGCTATGATAAATAAAACAAAGCAACTTGGGAAGAAGCAGGCTTATGTCATTTTAAACGTCACAGTCTGTCATTAGGGGAAGTCAAGGTGGGAACTCAAGGCAGTAACAGGAGGCAGGACTGAACTGAGACCATGGAAGACTGGTGCGTATTAGACTGTCCTTGGCTTCCCTCAGTTGGCTTTCTTATATACGCCAGGACTACCGGCTCATGTTGGCACCACTGACAGTTGTCTGGCTACCCCACTATCAATCATTGATCAAGAAAATATCCTACATGCTCGCCTACAGGAAAATCTATGGAGCCATTTCTCAACTGAGTCTTCCATTTTACTGATTACCCTATCTTATATCAACTTGAGAAAAACCTAACCTATTATCAACTCTAAAAACAAAAAGCATAATCATGAACATAACACTAGAAAATAAATTTGCTCACAATTACAATTATTGCCCCCATCCCTGTGTTCAGATTTTCATCCTTTGATTATGAAACCAGTGATTTCCACCTTCTATTCTAATTTCAAATAAATTATAAGTCTTAATTATATGTCTAAACACATTTGTTTTACCCTTGTAGTCTGTTTCAACCCAAAGTTAAAAAACAATGTATTCTCTGGCCTGAGGGGATCAGGTAAAATCAGTTACAGATTGTAAATATCTGTGAATTAAAATTCTTGGAAAGAAACACACCTTCCACCTTCAAGAATGATTAACTGCTTAGAAATTCAGGAACTGTGCAGCAGTTGGAGTGTTGCAGGCCCTGAGTCTAACTATAATTTATCTGGGAGCTATGTTTAGCACTTAATAGCCATTCTTTGCCCACCTTTACTTCTGACCCAACATCCTTTTAATTAACATGTGAAATCTTTTGGAATGTGTTAATAGACCACTACTTTCCACCAGCCAACACAGTAAGAACAGTGTCCCCATCTGTGCTCCATATAACATAGTCCCCAGCTTTGTAGTTAATTGTTCATTTGGTGTTTCCACCAGGGTATTTGCAGTGTGTCTTGATTCATGATTTTCTCTGTTCTGTTAGTATTAAAACTTCACGAAGTGATTACCATGGTTGAATTTGGGGGTTGGACTAACCTACATTTGTGTTTGTTGGCCATAATGATAAATATTTGGCTTCAGAAAAAGCTAGTTCTTACCTTCTTTGAAGGCCTTAAGGGATTTTTTTTTTTTTTTTTGCAAAGATGAATAAACAACTGTATCACTTGCAAAATGAAATCTAAACCCTGTCTTTCCTTTTCTGTTTTTGAGCTATGTGTGTGTCAAGAATGTGTGTGTACATGCTTGCATATGTGTGGGTGCACATGCATGTGTGTGTGCCTGTGTTGAGGCACTGTCATTTGCTGAATCTGGAGCTTGGCAGTTCCAGCTAGTCTGTCTAGCCAGTTGGCCAGATCACCTGTCTCTGCCATTCTCCTACACCCCCCATCACCCCCACCCCTAACCCCCACTCCTGGCCCCCAACGCTGGGATTAAATGTGGCTGCCAGCCTGCCCAGTGTTTTACAGGAGTTCTGGGATCTGAATGTTGGTTCCCATTTCATAGGAAGTGCTTTACCCACTGAGCCATCTCAAGACAAGAATCCTAAAATATATTCTTCTGTAAAGTTTTCTCAATGTTAAGAAGCAAAAGCTATTTTGAATCTTAAATACAGACACCATGGTAGAAAAGACACCCTTTGCCAAGTCCTTCACTTCAAGGCACACAGCATAATGTGAATGTAAAGTGCTCCATTTTAAAATCAATCAAGGTGATGCAAAGCCTAAACTGCAATTGATTTTGGCTAATTTGCAAGTAGAAAGGTTTAGAACTTGAATAATTTCTTTCCCACTTTAGCTGGTTCACCAGCCTACCCAATGAGTTGCCTAATTATTAGTCTTGCTTGTTTGTTTATTAACTTTAGATAATTCCTGCGTGAGATAAGTTTTGATTTATTTCAACTGTCCTTGGGTAGATGAAAAAACTACAAAGTAAAAGGGGAAGGGGCAAAGGGTTTGTTTTGTTTCTTTTTCTTTTTTTTTTTTATACACTATCTGAGAAAACAAGTGAAAAGAAAAACCTCAAATATGAAAACATCTCATTTAGAGTTCTCCCTTACAAAATTGAAAACAAGAGTCCATTTTGGCTTCCTTTTAATGATTTGACAGGAAAAGAAGAATAAAAAGGAAGAACAACACTACAGTCCCATTGGGCTGAGATTAGAACTACTCTTTCTGTAGGCCTTTCCGATCAGAAAGAACTTGCTGCCTTCACAAGGAATGTCATGCAATGCTCTTTTAAATATCATTTGTTAACTTTTTCCTTTTAATGTAAAGATGACATGCTGCCGAACGGTAAGGAAGCTGCAGTTCAAAAATACTGAGGATTCCTTCCATTGATTTACCCATAACTCTTCTTACAAGAGCATAGTCAAGGACATTCTCAATGCTGATAAAAAATAATCAAGGTAACTATCCCCAGGTATCCCACCCATGTGCACTGCACCCTTCTTGTGAATCCACATATATGTCAATGAGTGAAATATAAAATACTTAGATAAAGCCATATACAAACACACACCGAAGCAAAAATAAACATTTGCAAATTTGAATTTTTGTATTGGGAAAAGGAGAACTCTGTAAAACTTTTTTTAACAGAATAAATAGTTGAAAATATCTTCTGTTTTCAGAAGTGCCTAATTAATCCAGTATCTTTTTTCCAAATTATATATTATGCAAAGTAATTGCCCTACTTTCCTTTGATAAAATTATTGGTTTATCTGAATACAGTTAATTTAAAATCTGCCTGTGGTAGGGGAGTTTGCACCTTACTTTTCAACTTAATGAGGTTTTACTGAATATTCACATAATTATTAAAATATTTTTGTAGAATTATACTTATTGTCATTATAACTAAAGTTCTAGCTGCATTTAAATGTGTCTTTTTCTTATAGACATTTAAAAACCTGGTGCATTGTTCGCAATTTCCATGCTGAAAGACAGTCTCTCAAACTGAAATAGCAACACAATGCCAGCCATTTTGTGACTCAGTTCTTGATTGCAGACAGCTGAGATTCAATAGCTACAGGGGGAACTGAGGACACCATCCAGACGTCTGTAATAACCCCCTAGCTTTTTTTCCCTGCTAACTTGAAAGCTGCATCAGTGTGTCTGCTTATTTCATGGCCCTATAATTAAACAGGACAGCAGCACAGATACACAGTTTGCTCATAAAAATTGTAGCCGCTCACAAAAACACCAAGGAGTGCCCTAACTGAGTTCTCTGACCTGGACGCTTTGCTTCACTATGATTTCCAGGACCCTGCAGCTGATGACCATAACCTCAAAGATATCCTGGAATCCTGGAACACCTTTAGTATCAGGGCACAATCGGAGACTACCAGAACCAACAAGACCTCCACACACACACACACACACACACACACACACACACACACACACACACACACACCAAGTATACATGCACCCACATACATTCATGAAGGATGCAAACAGAACTCTCTTATCTTAATATGGATAGTCCATTACTGCAGCACTAGACTTTTATTTTTTTTTCTGAAAGAAAAGCAACAAAACAAATAGTGCATTCCGCAACACAGCAGAATATAGGTTAGGCAAAGGAATAATAGAATTGTTCTCAGTCTTAAAAAAGAAAAATCAACCAAACACAAGAATGTAGCCCAGAACTCCATACCAATGCCAACACATGCAATCACATCTGAAACATACGTCATAGATTGATCTACCTCTACTACCACGCACTTTTATTTGTAGTCATCAGTTCTCATACAGGTCCTCACTGCCCAACATTGATTTGCAACTCCAACTCCAGGCATGGGAGCTGGCATTTCAGTCACTCTTCCTAACACATTCAGGCTAATGTTTTCATTTCTCTGTCCATGTGGGCATCAGTGCTCAAGGTATTATGAAACACAGTGTAATACTAACCTCCTGACCATGGAAAGGGACATGTTACTGAGGTCATTTCATGGTGACTTCATGCTCAAACACAAACTGGGACAAAAAAATCTCAATCCTCCTTAGTACTCCTCCCGTCTGTTTGTGTCATAAATCTTCTTTCACTGTTTCAAACGTTCTTTCCTGTCATGCCCAAACTTCCATTGCTTCTACTCAACTGGCAGGCTAACCCCTGTTATCTATGTAGACTGTTCGAGAGGCAGACCCTGCCGAGCTTGAAGGTCTTAAAGGATGGAGCCCATCCTTCATAATCAATTTAGGAGCCATCCTTGCTATTTCTCTGCAAACAGTTTAATCTCAAGAAAAGGAAAGTAGAACAGTTGGCCTTCCTAGAATTTGAAATGCCACATGAAAACAGGAGGAATGTGTCACCACCCCCTTCTATGGCCCTGCACTTTTGTGACAGGTTTTTTTTTTTTTTTTTTTTTTTTTTTTTTTTTTTTCTGTAGCTCTGGCTGCTGCGGAAGCAGGATGGCTTCAAGCTAACAGAGATCCACCTCCCTGTGCCTCCTGAGAGCTGGGATTAAAGGCATGTGCCACTATGTGAAGTGTTCTCTTCCCATTTAGAAAATATCATTGAAGGAGGCAAGGGATGGTGGTAGAACTTTATAAGGCAAAGCTGTTTTTGTTCTTTTTTTGGGGGGGGTGGTGAGAATGAGACCTGAGTAGTACCCATGGCCCTGCCCAAATCAGTGTAAGGTTATAAGTATTTGCTGTTGGTCCCTTAACTAAGAATTAACTCACATGGGTTTATTAGTGCCCCTCAAGGAAAAAAAATGTGTATTACAACCTCCAAGAAGTAGTATGTCCAAAGACATGTTAATAAGATAGTAGGAATAACAGCATTTTAGATAAGCTCCCTGCTTGTAACCCCACCTCCTTTACTCAGCTGCCTGGCTGCTAAGGTTCACAACTCTGCCTAGTTGCTATATGCTATACCTCCGTCCTTGGTGATGTATGTGTGTTTGTCTTCTTTCTCTTTTCTTTTTTGGACATCAACTTAAACCATAAGTCTGATTCTCCTGAGACACTGGTCTTCAGAACTCTTTCTGAAGAACTATACCAAACCTTGTGGCTGCATGCAGGCTTTCATTACTGAGTGTGTCTACTTCATTGATCTATAACTCAGAAAACATAACTTTATCTCTTTTCTCTTACCCATCTCCTTCAGCAGCAACTGATTCCTGTCCTGTTGGTATTCTCTATCAAACTCCAATAAATTTGTCTTTAAGTTTTTTTTAAATGTTTGCTTTTAAATTCTTTTATACAAGAGACTAAAGGCTCACAAAGGTAACCATATATGCCTTAGAAACAAGCCTATGCTTCTTATACCTTCAACCAGGACATTTGAAGAAAATAATAATGATATACAGAACTACTGTTGAATGCTTTGGCTTTTGATACACTCTATGTCACTTTGTCATTTGTCAAATGTGCTAATTGTGTGCAAGAATAGATGATGACTGCTCAGCAACACCAACAGCAGGTTCATTTCTGGAAAAAATAACAACTACATCTCCAATAGTAGGAAGCATGTGAACTCACTCTAGGACTCCATCAACTTGAAATAATACTATCTAAATTTATAAACACACTAAACATTCACTTGGAAAAGGACTTAGTGGACCCCTGGCACTTTTTTTTACCGTGTATTACATGAGGGTTTTCTATTGACCTAGAGAGAAATGCCCCGCTATAATTATCCTTACATCTCCAAATCTTCACAAACCCAAAGTATAGTGAATGAGAAACAAATCTCTTGGGAAGGGTACAATTCTACCTGCACTAAAAGGTCGGGATCTTTAAACTAGTTTGCTTCAGGCCTTACTTTACCATTGTAAGATCTATTGCTAATATACCAGCATTCTTTATGCCCAAGGTCATGAGGACTTCGTAGTCTTAAAGCAAGAGTCAGAGATAGAACAGGAGGCAAAGTCAGACACATCTTTGTCCTTATCAGCTATGTGTATATGGATAACTCAACTATTAGAAAAAATTAAATATAAATAAACATCTAAGTTAACATAGAGGCAAGTGCTATAAAGAAATATGAAAATGAATAAGGAAAGAGATTGTATGTCAAAAATTTTAATATTATCCCTGGTGATTTGACGAGCCTGGTCTTGCATGAAATGAGACCTACAGATATGAAGACAGGTATTTCAGGTAAAAAATAAACATTTTGCAAAAATAAAGGCACAAAGACATGTAGGTTATTTATAAAAAGCTCATCAGAGAGAGGTACTCTCATTTCTAAGGCCTTTGAGTCCTGGTGTCACTTAGGCTAGACTCTGGAAAATTCTCCTGAATATATATATATTACACAGAGAGATCCTGTCTCAAAAACCCAAATAGAAAAAGAAAAGTAAGGAAATAAATGCCAGGAGTGGTGTTGTAGATTGGTAATCCCAGCACTTTGGAAGTGAATGCCGGAGGATCCTGAGTTCAAGACCACCCTCAGACACATCGCAATGTATATATACTTTAGAAAATTCATCTTTTAAAATGTTTCACTTCCTTACTTCTGGCATTATTCTCTCAATTTCTCTTTCCAGGGCATCTTAGCTGCCTCACATCTCATTCTGGGAGTTCACAACTAGACTCTAAAGTATCCAATCTCTTTTGAATCCAGTCCAGTGCTGAAAATTTTTTCTTATGAAAACAGTGATGACAGCAAGGCACGGTCTCTCTGCAACATGGCAACTTCTCAGTGCCTTTCGAGCGCTCCCTGCTATGCTATTTCTTTCCTCCGCCTGGACCACTTGCTGAGGTTCTTTCTCTATTTCAGCTTGCCTAGACTGTGACCATAACCCTGCCAAAGGACCCCTTTGCCCATATGACCCCAAATTTCAGTTTGTCATAAAAGAAACCTACGCATGATTTGGAAGGCAGATGGGGGGACATGGCCTTTTCTTCAAAGGCCAGTACAGTAGGGTTGTGAGAATAAACAGACACAGAAGTGCCAGCCAGCTTCAGCTTTTCCTAGAGCTTCCTGTTCACTACAGAGCAGTTTCTCCCAAATACCGGTTTGGTGGTAAATACCTCTGGCTATGCTCAGCTAGGGGGACGGGAGTCCTGAGGACCAGATTTTCTCTTCTCAGACCATTGCTTCCCAATGACCTCAGTGGTTGTGGAGGACCTAATTCCTACAATAAATCTCTCATTCCACAACATTCTAGTGATTCTGTGACTGAGCTCACACCCACTTCCTCACCTCAAGGGCTTTTCCAACAACACATATTATTTCACTAGGACCACAACTGAGTAACACATTATCCTCTCTTGGCTTGTTTAATCCTTCCGTGGTTGAGTCTGGGCATCAGTGGACGTCCAAGTCCAATATCACGTTTATTCTGCTCCCACGTGAGTATCTCTAACACTGATCACCCACCATCTAATTGCCAATAGGGAATCGGGGAAGTTCCCAAGCAGGGTTTCCTAGCAAAAGCAAATTAAAAGAGACATATTGTAATTATGGCTTTGAACAAGAGAGAGAAGTGCCCTTAGTTCAGCCACTCTACGTTCTGAAAAGTCAAGTTAAGTCTGAAGGTGGGTTCCTTCCACAGAGGGCAGAGGTACTGGCTAAGTCTGCCTAGCTTTCATTTCATCTTAAGTTTTTTTTGGTTTTTCTTTTTTTGTTTGTTTTGTTTTGTTTTGTTTATGTCACTAAATATGTGAGTACTTAACGAGTTCTGGGCTCAACCTGAGCAGCAGCATCTCAGTTCCCACAAGTCAGCCTGTCCAGCTTGCTACTCTGGAATTTTTTTTTTAAACACATCACCTGGGATCCAAACAAGCACCCTGAACTGTACGCACTTCCTTTGTAGATTTTTTCATTAGAGTTTTTTAGTTAACACCCTAGCTAAAAAGTCACAAAGGTTAGAAGTATCTATTCACTTCTTTTCCAGTGAGGCTTGTTACTGTTAGTGTGAACTTCTGAAGAGCCAAACATTCCTGTGTGGCCTTACAGCAGAAACACCTGTGCAAGTCCTTACGTCTTTATGAGTCTCCGGTGTGTTCAATATTTATGTTATATTGGTTAGTGAATGTATTTCTATCCTACAAATGCTTACCGTATACGCATGTTTGTATAACGTCTTCAGGACATGTTAGAACCTTTTTCTTAATTTAAGGACAAGCACTATTTAGTGAAGTTAACAGCATATAAGTAGATTTTAGAGAGTCATGTTATTAAATACTAGGTGGATTTTGTGCTAGTGAAAATAGATGTTATGGGAAACAGTTTTTGAAAAACAACCTGAAATATCTTCTTGAAAAGAAGTCTGTTTGTAAGATAGGAAAAATGAGGTCATGCTCAGAAAAAAATGAGACAGTGGTAAGGATGAAATATGTGAGATTTTTTTAAAAGAAGGGAATACCCTTTTTAAAAATTCCAGAAATCTAAAACTTGGGGTTTAAGCCTTAGTTTGAAGGGGAATGTTCCAGACATGGTTGAGAAGATGCATGCAGCATGATGCCCACAACTGTCACTTTACCATAGTGACAGTATGAATTCTGAGAGGCCACAAGGATGAAACTGTCTGAATTTTGTTATTTATTTAGTTTTTAAAGATAAGGCTGGCTTTACAACAGATGAATTAAAGATGTAAAATGCACAACAACCGAAACATTCAGAAAGCTATTGCAGAAAGTTTAAGATAGGCACAGAAAGGGAGCCTGATGAAGAACAGTGGCGGGGAAAAAAAAAAAAAAACCAGGGGAGACAGAGAAACTAAATTTTGATACAGGAGAATAAAAAGGCCTTCACTATCCATTCAGTGTTACTAGGGACTGGAGGCTGAGCAAACAAGGATAAACCACCAATTACTTTTAGGTATTTCTGCCTGAGTAACTGACAAAATGAAGAACTTTAATAAATGCATGAGAGAAGTAAATAGAAAGTAAAAGGGGAAAAATAATTTCAAGGTGTAGGTGAACTCTCTAAGAAATCTAATGGAGGGAAATCTGGCATGCAGCGCATATTGTGTAGCACTCAAATGTTGATATGTTGATGGTACTTAAATGTATCTCATAGGCGCCACTGGACATGAAAAGTATTTTGAGTGAGAAAAGAAGACATTTTAAAACCTGAAAAAGTAATTGTTATGGAGTAACAAGATAGGAATGGTCCTGAAACCATGGAAATCCCTTTCCCCCTTTTCCCATCCAGGACAATCAGACAAAAACTAAACGAAGTATGTTGTTCAAGAGAGAAAATCATCTTTTCCAGTCACAGAAACATTTGAGTTTTCAGATTTCCTTTTGGAGTAACTTCTGTCTGCATGCTGACTCGGCAATTCCAGCGCTTCCTTTTCAGAAGAAGAGTGTTCCAGGCAGCAGAATACAGTGCCTGCTACTCAAGAAGGGAACCCAGACGATGAAAAGAGTAAGGACATGACTTGCGAGTCTCACTTTGAGAACAAGAAGGCGGATTGTGCGATTGTGCTGGGGGTCTGTGGGGATATAGGGAAAGTCTCCAGACATTAAAGTCTTTTTACTTTCACACTTCATCTGCTTGCTCCACTTCCTGATAGCACTTCTTCTTGGAATAGTAAACAGTATTTCATCTGCCTCTGCAAACATCCTTTGCGGCTCCTGACACCAACAACCTCAGCAGCAGTTTTCTCTATTCTGTTGCTAGTTGATTAGCATAAAGGCTGCTATGTTCACAGCTTCTTCTGAGGTTGTCCCATGTACCATCCAGCGGCACCTTTCCTACGATGGATTCCTTCTAAACATCTTGAGACTCTCAATGCTATCCTGCCTTCTTATTGCTGCCACCACTATCATAAAAAGTCTTTTGTCCCCTACTTCCACCCCCATAAGTATGGCTAGGGTGCTGAATACATCATAAGACCTTCTACTAGGAACTTGAAAGAATAGATTAGTATTGATAAGTGTGACATTTAAATCACTGATGCTTAGAAGCCAGGAACCTCAATTTTACCTTCTCAATATTCTTTGTCTGAGTATGATCTTTACTGCTCTTTGAAGAAGCCTCCCTCACCACACTGACCCTCTTAAGTGGAACTTAATGCTTCTGCTTCATCCATGTTCTCTCAATCATTTCATCTCTCTCCATAATGCTTAGTGGGTTTGAAGATAACTAGATATAACCAAGGGCCTCATGACATTAGCTGCCATTATCCCTACTAACCCCCACACATCCCTTCTCTTGCATAGGGAAGACATATGACTGCTATCCTCCCTGCAGCGCGGGCCCCCCTCCCCCGCCTGCCCCTTTATCTGTCCCCTAGAACAAACTTTGGAAATCTACTTTTAACAAAACCAAGAGCAAACATCACTTGAAAAAGAGCAACGCAAAACATGCACTGTATTTCTGAACATCTCATCATAGCAAAAAAAATACTCATCAAAGGGAAAGCAGTCAAGGTTAAAAGCAGCTCTGAACAGCGATTCATTTGGTAAACAAGAGTAGGTGTAATTATCACAAAAGCAAACTTTGCTAAGGGGATAACTGTCAAAGCTCTAGCAGTAAAAGGTCTCTTTACCATTTTAATCTGACAGGCTGAGAGGTCCCCAGTGAAAACAACTCTCAATAAAATCACAAATGTAACTATGGTACTCCGTTAAACTTTCATTTCAGTCATAGCTACCAAAACAAGCTTAATATTTACAATTCAAATGACCCTGGTATATTGGCTGATAAGGCTGATAATGCAGATTATATATTTAAAAAATCTTTCAACACTCCATTTTTTTGATGTACCAGGTGTACTTGGTACCAGTAACAACACTTTAAAGAGTTTTGTTTATTTTTTATTAGATCCTGACCCTTACAAGTAACTAAAGTCAAATTTCAGTTTGGGTTGCAATTCTGCATTCAGAAACTTTCAGAATAAAACATATCTGCTCAAGCTACCCCAGGTGAGTCAGAGCTGAATGTTGTAAGAAAAAAAAAAAACTTTCTTCCTATGTATGCACCACTCTCGAGGAGACTTCATCAATTTTCATAATATTTCTCATTTGAAAAAGAAGGGAATTGAATCCAAAAAAGCAAGTAACCCGTGTATTAGCACATAGACTAGGAGGAAGCCTTTCCCCAGCCTTTGTCACTAGACTTTCAAATGACTATACTTTTTTATTCTAGGGAAATTTGCAGGGCTGGACATTCAACTTTCTCTAGTGATGGTAATTGTCAGTTTCTAAACTCTGTAATAAAAGTCCCACTCATCGTAGACAGTCACAAAACCTTTGAAATATGATTAGAATGAGTGAATTAAAATAGAATCAGCCGCTGTTTTCAATCTTAACAATTCTATATTTAAGTAGCCATGCTTACTTAATCTTGGCGAGCAGTGGTGTTCGACATCTTAAGGCTGACCTTGTAGCTCTGTGTAGAGAGATTCCCTCACACTGATACACCACCTAGCAAAAATAGGAGTTAATCACCCTCAGGTGTTCCAGTCTCCTTCCCTCCCTCCTTCTCTCCCTCCATCCTTCCCTCCCTTCTGGTCTGGTCTCTCTCTTCTTTTCTCTCCCTCTCCCTCTTTCTCCCTCTCCCCTTGTCCCTGGTTAACCTGAAGCAGAAATGAAGGATAATGAGAGTTGAAAGTTGCCTCTTTAAAGCAGGGCCACTAGCTCGTGTTTTATTCCCATAGATTCATGCACCTGGATTTACACAGAGTAGGCATAAAGCAATCTGTTGGTGCTAAATTTACTCACCTTTAAAAAGGTGCCTGAGAGAGGAAAGAGCAGAGCTTAGAATTTTGTTTCCCCTAGTTCTCTTTCTTGTGCTTTTCTACAGTGAAGCAGGGAGACTTTCTTAAAACTGACTGGGTCTCCTTCCAACACAAGGAGTCTCTACAGTTGGCTAATCTGAATACAATTTACACATGTGCCAACTGTGAGCTGCTCTCTACCTGGAAAGCAAGAAAGCACGAATGAATTGCCACTGATCAGCTCAGCACCTCCACTGTCCGCATAATGAAAAGCAATCCTATCTTCAGGACAAGCCATTCACTTCAGCCCAGAAAAGGAGCCTGGGGAGGTCGATTCACTTTTTGAGATAGAAAAAAATAATGGAAAATATTATTGATCTTACTTTTCAGGTGGCTATTTAGATGGCAAGTGTAAGTTTTTCATGATTAAAAGCAAAATGGAACTTAGTAGGAAGGTTCAAAACAGGCTATTATGCTAGAATAACCTTCAATTACCACATTTTTTTAAATAATAGACAAGTATTTGTTTTCAAATTTCCCAGAGAACTTTCTCCCAAGGAGTTCTCAAATAGACTTGGCTTTCACTGTAGAATCATAAACTTTCTTACTTGTGTGCTATTTTTACTTAGTTTACTTGCTTGTGGAAAAGCAGGCCCATTGACAGTATTTGTGAGCAAATGAGACCTATTTCCCTGGACTGCTCCTTTCCCGTTCCCCTTTTTAATAAACGAAAATACTCTTACAGATTTACAGACCTGCATGTCTTAGGGTTAGTGAAAAGTGTCCTCTCCCCCCGCCCCCGACCCCGCCATCCAATGAGTCTCAAGGGAACTGCAATAGAAGTCGGTGCAATGCATTTCAAATTCCATCCACTTCTTAAGAGGCCAAAAGGTCTTTTGACAGGAGCTCAGAATTGTTTCATCTCCTTAAGCTGTCCTCTTTGAAAAGAAGAGTTTTGATGCTAAAGGAAGCAGCATTTATATCTATTGTTCCAGTCCCTAAGGAATGTAATTTCTTTGAACTGAAGAATCAGTGATCTTACATAGGTGGCTTACACAATGACAACAACGTGCCTTCTGTATAACCTCACTGTTGTTCCAGAAATTCATCTTTGATGTCAAATGACATTTTTCTCTGTACACTTTTAGCATTCTATAAATCAGATTCTTCTAAACTAGGGAGACTAGCTGATTATTAGCTGGAAAATTTCCTCAACAGCTCAGTTTTCAGTAACACCCATTTCTTTTAAAGAACGTTATTATTATAAAACAAACATGTCTCCATGCACCAGGAATAAAAAGAGAACTAATCTGGGTTTGCTGAGCAATCATTTAACTAATAAAGTATGGAGGAAATTCATAGCTCTGCTGAAATCCCACACTGTTGCTGGTTGCAATAGCAAATGGGGTTCACAGTGTTACATTTGAAGGTGATCTAAATCACCATAGCAATTATTGATATTTTGAGAGTCTGTAGTCTGCAGTGCCATAATTTTCACTTAATAGGCTTAAAAATGGCTGTTATCCACTCTTTTTAGAACTTTCAAATAAATGATATAACCCCAAGATAGTATCCTTTAGATCTCGGTTCTAGCCATGAAGAGAATATAGACACACCAAGATTTGGGGGATTCTAAGCTTGTACTTAACCCAGTTTCTAAAAAGAACTAACCCTGCTGAGCTTTTCAAATCCCCAAGGCCTAATTATATTTCTTTACCTCTGCATTGCCTTCCAGGTGTTTCCACCATTCCTGGTGAACACAGATAACACCAGGGTCACCAGTGAGGAGAATTTTCAAAACATGGGCCATAATACATTAAATTAATTAGGTTTTAGTGATCACAAGCATTGCTTACCTGACAAGGTTAATGCTGATAACAAAGTCATACAGTCTCCTAGTTGAAAAGTAAAAGGCTGATGCAATGTGGTCTCATCCATCTGCTGTAGTTCAATCTTGATTTTTGCAATTAAAAGTTTAACTTTTTTTTTTTAAGACAATTGTCATATCTGCCTCCAGAGTTCTCTTCTTAAAGCCTAATCTTTCTTGCTTTCTTCTACTGCTTTTAAAGTATGATCCTCCCATCCCCTACCTCCATCTGATCCCAGTCACCTTAGAGAGCTAATACAGCCTTCAAAGCATTAGCTTGATTCACAATGAGCTTATAATCATGCTCTTTCGGCATGTGCTTCCGTGCTGGGCTAGCATTTACCCATCTCTTTATTCAATTAAGGGCTGTTAACTGAACTGTACTTCAGTAGTCTTTCTCTCCTATATTGCTTCTCTGTTGCTCTGATAAAACACTGTCCAGAAACAACTCAAAGAAGGAGGGGCTTATTTGGCTCTCAGTCAATCACTTTGGAAAGCCAAGGCAGGAACCTGGAGGCAGGAACTGAAGCACAAACCACAGAGAAATACTTCCTTCTTCCTTTGTCAATTACCTTTTTGCACAGCCCAGGCCCATCTTCCTAGGGATAGCCCTCGGGACAGCCCGAGCTATTAATCGTTAAAGCAGAAAATGTCACACACAAGTATGAAGAAAACCAGGGAAAACTGAGAGAGAAATTACCAAAGGATACAAATACTTTCACTTACACCTTTCCCCTCAGCAGGCTAGTAAAGATTTAAAGGCACAATAAATAGAATTATATTCAGATATAAATGTAGGTAAAAAAAATATGTAAAGATATATTTAGGTCAGAGGTGTGCCAGCTGTAAAAAACAAAAACAAACAAACAAAAATCAAATGTCATTCATAGTAGGTTTAGTCTTTTGTAGCAAAAGAAACATTTTATAATTAGGAAAAAAGTGTACATAATTATTTTGATAAAGTAGTATTTACTTAAAAGAAAATTTTGAATTTAGGTCACAAGTAGGTCTGACAAGTAGTTTTGAGACATGACTTTGCCATTCTCAGAAATTACTGGTTATCTCTACTATGGTCATTAAGGAGAGAATATTTTTGCAAGATGTCAAACCTTTCATCTAACCAAATTATCACATATATCTCACACAATAGCACATTCATTAAAGGAATTTATATGAGAAATTAATTAATTAAAATATACTGATTTAATATTACAAAAACATAATCATTTTAATTGAAAAAAATGACATCAAAGAAAAATATCAGAATTCACATCATAAATATCTTTAAATCAGAAATTTGAACTTAACTTTACATATACTGTTTTCGCTGTAGTAACTAAGGCTTTCGAAAAACTTTCAATAGATTGTTCATTTATCCTAAGATGTATATTTCATTCCACTGTTTGTTATTACAACATCAACCATAACTTTTAATTTGTATAACCTTAACTCAGAATTGTACAAGATGCTAAGGTATCACTACAAATTCACTGTCTAAATATTCCAAACTCTCCAATAGAAAAATGGTCCATGAAGAACAGATACAAATTTTATAAATTAGCATATGTTTGGGGGAAGTACATGGTATTTTGTCAAACAGCAACACTTTCTTTGAAAAGCCAATGATAGTTGCTCTTCCTAGTCATTTAAAATCTGCTCTATTCAAGTTGATATAATTTATGCAATGCTATTTGCAATATCCAGCTGCTTTAAAGCTCCATATATTTAAGCAATATGTGGAAATTTCCAGCAGCATTTTCACTTTTAGAAGTGCTATAGTGCACATAAAGGACAAAATTTTGAAAACATCATAAATCCCTAAACAGTCCTCCTATTTGGGTTGCATTTGGAGGCAAGTAATATTCATAACGCATCAACTATCTGCAGATACAATCTTTTGTATTGCTTACATTTGGAAATGAACAGGCTTAAGCCAGAACAATCCCTTCAAATCCTTTTCAATGATTTAGGTGACCTAGAAGTTCCTTTGGAAGCAAAAGATAGCAAGTAAATCATGAAGGTGGTCTTCTGGACACACTGCAGAGAAAGACATTCATCCAGAACTGTTTGTACCAGGTAGCTATAATGCTATTCTGCTCTCTCCTTTGTAAAGCTAACTACTTTATTCTATATTGCTTCCAAATTATATGAACAAAGAATATTGCAAAACTCTTTCCTACTGAGTATCATAATACTTACTACAATAACAACCTTATTTCATTCATGTGGATTTTCATCCAATAACCTGCTCCTCTCTCAAAACTCTTCCTTGTCACCTCATTTTTGGACTATGTTTTAGAGAAAACATTCAGGCCATAATAATTCATTATTCATCAAAATAATGAGCTAATTTTTACATGAGCTAATTGTAAACTAAGATCTATTACAAATTTATCAATACTATATCCAAGACAAAAAGTAAGTTATACAAGCCTAAACACAGACAGACAGACAGACAGACACACGTTGATTTTAGTCTTAGATGTGAGTCCTCTATATCCACTTTTCTTGAGATAAAATCTATAATGTTGCTCATTTCTATAAAAACCAGACTATTGGCCCCACAAGCTACTGGTGATGAATTTGTCTTCTCTACATCCAACCCCCTAGTAGAAACACACTGATGTTCCAGATGCCCGTGGCTTTTATCTGGATTCTGAGGGTACGAACTCAGGTTTCCAGGTTCAGGCTAACTCTCAGCCTACAAACACGTTTGACCACAAATAATGTACAAAATTCACTTAAAGTCTTCAAACATTACTATATTCTCCAAATACAGCTAGCATATATTTTGAGAAACATCTTACAGGTTTAGGCTGAGTGGTGTCTTTATACAATACCTGAATCTAAGCACCTTACCTTCAATTATAAATAACCTGCAAGAACATTTTACTGTTAGAATTTATAATTACTCATATTTGCTTCTCTGGCAGAAGGTAGTCACATCCTTAGATTAAGTAAAAAAATTTTAATAGTTTTATCTCATGTTTCAAAGTAATTTATTAATCATATATGTGGTTATATGATTATATATTATTAATGATATATTTTTGTATCAGTATGAGTTTGTATGGGTGTGCATATATGTATAGATATTTAAGCAGTGATTATTTTATTTGTAATGAATTTGTTTTCTGTATTTTAATATCCCACACAAATCATGCATCATACTAAATAAGAATAAGCAAAATTGCTACCAAAGCAAATAATGTAATAGTAGTAATAATCCTGAAAAAATTCAACAGGGAAAACCCTAAACCTAATTTTTAAAAAAGGAGTCGGTCCCCTGCTTACAGCTCCATGGTATCTGATAAATATTTTTTAATTATTAAATTGCATCATAAAATATTTCTTTGTGTTTACAAGCAAGGAGGAAGACAGAAACCTCATGTAATGTGCTATGGAAACAAAATAACTTGACTGCCAAAAAATTACTTGTGATAAAATACAGCATTAAGATTTTACATAATTAAACATTTCTTTAAATAAATATCTAGATAATATTACTGATTCCTCAGGTCACTGAGAACCAAAAGCAATACATATAAATGTTAGTGTTCAACATTTAAAAAACTATCTGCCTCTGAAATGACATCTTCTTAAGTTGAATCCATCCTGGAAGCCTGTCTAAAGACTGCTGGCTCTTAGGAAGAGGTGGGGAGGTCTGACATGCATAGTAGAGTTTATGTAGTGGTTCTCTCGAGTGATCTACAAATGAACTTGTGCCAGATTTCTCCTGAGAGGGTGTGGATATGACAGCTGGGGATCAAGATCAGAGTCCTATATGTAAAAGGACAGTTTGATCACAAAGCATGAGTCAGACTAAACTGGTTCTTTCAGCAGTGCAGAGATTCAAACATGGAAACATGAAAGCCAGCTACAATCACCAAGGGACAGGTACACAGAGAGCTCTCCAAAAGACAGGTCAAAAAAAACTTTCATTATTTCTTAAATGTTTCATAAGCCTTGGCTTAGAAAATGCCCCTTATTTCAAATTGAATGCTTTAGATTCAAGAGTGGCTGGCTACTTATCCTTCAATTCAGTTGATTAGGGTCATAATGCTATGTTATTCTGGTAACATATTTTGCTTGTAAAATACTATTGCTTTGGAGTACAAATTTCTCTTTTTACAAATCTTGGAGTATAAAGAGTGAATTCTTTATTGATCTGGCTATATTTTTCACAAGGTTTTGTTTTATCAATATTAGCTCAAAATCTAATGACATACACACCAGACAATGGGCCTAATGTCATAAATAGATATCACATTTTTTTTATTGATGGGAAGCTTTATCCCTCAAGATTATTACATTAAAATTCTGTGCTCCAAACTGATAAATCAAGGTTATGGGACTTCGGGAAGCACAAAAGATTACATGAATGGGTCCTTCAAGGATGGATCAGTGACCACCTAAGAAAATGTCAGAGAACACTATTACTCTTTTTGTACAATGTGAAAATGTGAGATTATATCTATGTGAACCTAGAAGAGGATGAGGTCCAAAACCTGAGCACTCTAGTTCCTGGATGGTAGACATTTTGGTGGCAGATGTCTCATCTTCAGAACTTTGAGAATTGAAATTCTATTATATATTTGGTACATAGCTTATAGTGTTTACCATGGAAGCTCTACTGAATAAAAACAGATGCACACCCTGTTTGCATTTTTCTGATTTGTAGTTATTCAAGGGTAACTGGAAGTCCAGGTCACTTTCTCTCTTACCTATGTCTCACTTCAGATATGTGAGTTAAGCTTTTCAATACTTTCTTTTTTTTTACAAAAAAATGTGTTCAAAATCATTTTATTTATCTTCTAACATTTAATAACCTCCAAAAAGGACTAAATTTTACAAAGCTACAGTCTTTTTCATCTGAAATCAATCCTACAGAATTTTAACATATAGCTCATTTTTTAAAAAATGTATATTTTCCCAGTCCATTCAAGTACCCTTATTTTCCCATCTTTATAGGACTAGTAGCAAATTATTAACAACTTTTAAATTATCTTACTTACTTATTAAAATTCTCTCAGTAGATAGTATGTTTGTAACTTTATAATGGCAAGGTGCCTTCCAGAGTGTGAAATCAAATGAATCAGAGAAATGAAAGGAGGATGTGTGGTTGTAAAGGCTTTGGGTAGGTTCAGACTTAAGAATCTGTCAGAAAGAAAGTCATGATAGTTGACCTGACAAGATTAGACAGCTTCATACTAGCTCTATGCCGCAAACAGAAACAAGGTCAGAGGCAATGTTATATGTAGTATAAGAGTGGAAAAGGGACGATCATAAGGAAGCTGTAATAAACCTGTAAGATGGTGGATTGGCCAGAGGATTAACAGATAAATTACCTACAAACAGATTTTGAGTATATATTGAATTAGAAATGTAATGAATTGAATATAATGCTTAAAAATAATGAAAATTTAACCTGAATATATAGAATATTTAGTTATTATTTGCTAATTGACATGGAATAGAAAGTATGGAGGGAAATTTAGCATGAAAATCATATATCAGGTATTACATATTTCAAATACCATGTAGATTTTTGACTATTAGATTGATAAGAATTTACATTAACAATTGTGTTTCATATAGAAGTATACACAATATATAAATATTAAAATATATTTAATGTCACAAAACTGATATCATTGAAGAAGTAGGTTGCAGATGAGCAACTCTACGCCACTGATAGGATACTTCAAATTAAAAAACTATACAAAAGTTATTATCAAAAAGCATATGTGACATAGGTAGCAGACAACCTAAAGGTGTTTCATGAAAGAGTAGCTAGTCAACTGTGTTTGAATAAAATGAAGACAGGACATGCTTTAGACAGTGAACTTCAATCTTTCATATACTATTAAAGAATTAGGAACAAAATAAAAATTGGAATAGCTATAAAAGAACATAAGGAAAAGAATTTGTATAAATATCTTTTGAAAAAATTTAGGTGGCTTGTACTGAAAATCCTAATAAAGAAATGGGAGAGTAGTGGGAAATCTTGTAACAGGAGGAGAAAATTTTTTTATGTGATTTCTTCTCTATTTCCTCCCCCCAGCCCTCCCCAGGCCCTCTTCCTCTAGTCCCTCCCATATGTACGGACTTCCCTCTTATTCCATCTCAAATCCATGATTCTTACATATATTTTCATAAATATATAAATAAAATCAGCTGAGTCCATTTAATTTTTCTTATAAATATATTATTTCAGGGCTGACCACTTGGTGTTGGATAACCAATTAGAGGATTCATCATTACTGAAGACTAATTCCTTCCTCCATCAGCAGTTATTAGATGTCTCTAATTCTTTCTCTAGAGGTGAAGTCTCCTTCCTCATTAGCTTGTCCACTAATATTGCCACTGTTTTGGTCTTGTTTGCTCATACATATTGTTGCAGCATTATGGATGTGGTTCCCTGTCATTTCATGGAGACAAAAACTCACTGCAAAATTATTTTTGAGTATAAATTATAGTACATATATATGCTAATATTATAAACCTGATAGAGAAAAAATAACAACATAGAAAGATTAGAAAGATAGTAAAGTTACATAAGAGGGACTAAAGGTAATTTCAGAGGGAGAAATGAGATATAGTGCCATGAACGACTCATCCTTCATGAAAGTAGGCAAGGAAAGAAGATATGTACACATAAGAGCCTATTGTATAAGACAAGTTTGTGGTAGACTGGAGAGATGGGTCAGAGGTTAAGAGTCCTGTTTCATCTTCAGAGGACTGGTTGCTCTTCCAGACTATCTGGGTTCAATTGCTAGCACCCATATGGCGGCTCACAGAGGATTTGGCACCTTCACACAGACTTACATGCAGGCAAAACATCAATGAACAAATTAATCTTATATGAAAAAGGTAGGTTTGTGACAATGCTCTAACGGTCATGCCCAGTTCCTGGGGAACCGAGAAGGAAGGTTGTATGCCTAAAATGTGAGAGGAGACTTGATACTGAGCTTCAGGAATCAGTCTGGTTGTAAGCAGCCACATGGAAGATGAAAAATCTGTTCTAAACTACGTAGGAGACCTGCTTCAGCTTTGTTGTCTCAGAACTGAAATGAGGCTGTGTACATCGTAGAGGATTTCCATGCAAATCTGTTTAGTCTCAAGAACACCAGAACAAGGTTGGAGGAAAGGGTTCATCTTTTCAAGGCTCACATTAAAAATGTCAAGAGTGCAGGAATAGGTAACAAATGCAAATGGAGAATTTGTCTTATAAGTCAGAGAAAGTTAACACAGGTCAAAATTTGTGAAGGACTTGATTATGACAGGGATGGTGTCATTACAGTTCATTGGAGGATAAAGCAGGCCAAGATTACTGGAAGTGAATATTTTTTTAAAAGTCGAATAGGTGGCCACTAGGACAATGGAAAATTATTAAGAATGACATTGGCCAAGAAGCTTAAGTCAAAGAAAAGAAAGATAAAAGAAGGAAGGAGAGAGGTAAGGAGGGATGTAGGGTGTTAGAAGAGACACCCAAACATAAGCAGTAGAAATAACCACAGTTATATCACAGGTGGTGTCCACTCTAGAAAGGTGTCCATCATATCCTCAGAATGGACCAGAGAGGTCCGAGCTATCATTATCACCTTGTGTTTCAAGTAAGAGAAACTGACTTTCCCAAGACCACACAACTACTAACTAGAATCAAAGCAACTGCTTCTGATGCTGCCTTCAAAACCTGCCAAGACTCACCACCTGACTAACTGATAGATGGCCTCACCTCCACCACGGCAAACAGAACTGAGGAATTTGCCTCCAAAACTCAGATATAAGTGAAGCTGATGATACTTTAGGAAGATGTATTTCATTCATTAAAGTGACACAGCTGATATTCTTTCAGCAGAACCTACATCGGATAAAAATGCAGATTTCCCCCTTTTTTTTTTTTTTTTTTTTACTGTGAATTGTCACATTAAAAACCGAGATAGCTCATTTTGAAATTCAACCAACATTCTCTCTCTGGAGTAGTATGAAAAACAAGAGTACATTTCATAAAAAAATTAAGAGACAAAGGAGTTAGTCTTTCCTCTATTCCTAGGACACACTCGCAAAGAAACACAGTGGGAAGTCCCCATAGCTGTCTGCTTGCTATTTATTACTGGAAGCCAGTGCACTGCTTTCATTTAATTTATGTTCAGTTCTATGGGAACAGGTTTTCATTAGTTACTGCAGACAAAAATAACAGGAATAATGGAAGTCACCTTGATAACTCCACTTAAACTGTCACTTACTTTCAAACACTGAAATTTTATGAAATCTCATGGGATGTTATTTTGTTCAGAACTGTGGTATTGTTCGACAAATCTCTTGTAGGAAGAGCAAAATTCTGTAATATATGCAATTAAATTTAAAGCAGGATTTCAAGTAGGTAATGTCATAATGGATTTAATGGATTAGTTATTGTACTATCTGAAACAGTCATATGAACTTTTTATATTTAAAAATATCTGAAATACATATTTCATGTTAACATAATTTCTATATTATATGCTTATGGAAAAGAAGGTAAAGTGTACTCTATTATAAAGATTATATCTAGACAATAAATACATATGTCCTTAAGTAATAACCAAAGGTCTTGCCCAAGCACTTTCCTAGCATACACAAACACTTGAGAAGGATCCTCATGATCTCTCCTCCCACACACAGGTAGAGTCATAATCTTTATTCACATTTCCTTTATTGTTGGAGATGCTTTCTTGACTCCGAAGGCAGCCTCTACTTATTCCCCTCTCTGTGCAATAGTGAAGACATTCTTGCTTTTAACCTTTTTTTTTTTTTTTTCTTACTTCTTCATCAAGTGTTCTTTTGGTGTGGTGAACCATTCTGGCATCTATAATTACCTTTTTTAAACTTTTATTGTTTGAGAATTCCATGCATGGATTTAATGTGTTTTGATCAAGTACATTGCCCAAATATCCTCCTGTTTCCTGACATTTTTTCCTCCTGGCTTCTTGTGCTTATCCACTTACTGCCCCCTGTTTGTGTATGAGTGCTGGACCATTTACTAGATAGGACATATTCTTGAAGAAAATTGATAGTCCTTTTCACAGGAGCTATCATTCTTTCTATCTTTTCTTAGAAAACATAAGGCAGCCAAAGGATAATAATAAAATGTATAAGATAAGAAAAACAAACAAATCAGAGAAAGACAGAACAGAAGACAGAACAACAGAAGAGAAAGAGCCAAAGAAAAAGCTCAAGAAACACACATAGATGGACAAAGACACATGTTCACACATAGGAATCTCATAAAAATTTAAATCAAAATCCATGAGCTATGCTCAACATCATGTTAATATAAAAAAGATAAAAATTAAAAAAAAAAAAAACAATTCTCAACCCAAATGAAACTCCAAGGACGCTATTGAATTCATTTTGTGTTGAGGCATCTACTGCTGGGCTTGGACCCCACTAAATCTCCCACCCAGGGCTCAGAGAACTATGCAGTAAGAAAGGTAGAAAGAGCATAAAAGCCAGAGGAGATGGAGGACACCCAAATGAAACAACGCCTGGTGACGTAACATGACAGACGCACATGCTCATGCACACAGTGGTAGCATGCACAGCACTTGTACAGGCCAGCTTCTTCATTCTTATTCCCTGCAATTATTATGCACCACTCTCATGCAGGGGAATGAGTAAGAAGTTACTGCCAATTAGTGCTGTACAAGCCCATAGGATACTTTGCTCACTCCCACTGCGCTCCTTTGACCCCTCTCTGAATATGCGTCTGCATCCGTACCTGTTTCTTTAAATGGTGATTGTTTTGCCCTCCCACGTATAACACGTAACTTCTCATTTAGAAAAGGCTTCTGTTAACCTTCCGAAAGGGATCAATTCTCAACAGCGTGGAATACATTCTGAGATTTCCTTCCGTGGTTCTGCTTCCATGTGTGGCAGTAGGAAAGGTTTTAGGGTTAAATGATTCACAGCTGGTCACGCCATTTACCAAGGCCCTCAGCCATTCTCCTCTCCAAAGAAACGTCAGACCCCGCAAACTGAACAGGCTCAGAATCGCTCTGGAAATAGCAATTTTTAAGACGCTTTTTAATAACATTTCTTCAACATTTTCAATAACCATTTTTATTCATCCAAGACCACTGTTAATTCACAAAATTGAAAATGGCGATTGTATGAAATAAGTACCCAAATATAATTTTGATAATTTGTGTTAAGCCAAGGGAAATAATAAATGTTATTAGAGTCAGAATACAAGGTCCAGTCTCTGCACAGCTCCACAGAGGTCAAAACCAAGTCTGTAAGAATGATGACAAATGGTTCTTTCGATCTAAAAGTGTCTTTCACCCTCATACTGTTTATACTTGTCATATTTTGCCTGCGTTAGAAGGAAAATCTCTTTAAGTGTGCTATGATTTATCCGAGGAAATGTGGAACATATTCACAAATATCATGAGATCATGTTCTCAAAATCCACTTTTCATGAATCCATCACCCTAAATGAAAACTGAGATGCACGTGTACACATGCATACAATTACAAGATGTATCAGTACATAAATAAGTGTCTGTTTGGAGTCAGTAAAAGTAAGCATATGTATCTCCTTGTGTTCTGAACTCAGAAGCATGGGTTTACTCCACCTTTCTATGTGGTTCTAAGATGACCGTCCCGCTAGCAGCTTAGCATCCTGGGTTCCTGAGACAGCAGCAGCATAATTCTCAGGAAAGACTGAATGTGGCGCCCGCGCCACCCTGGTACTGAGTGACGAGTGACTGCAGATTTAACACACACACACAAACACACACAATAAAACAGCAGGTGCTTCATGCTAAGAGGGCAGCGGCAGAGGCAACAGAGGCCTTTATTCTGTGTTCAAAGAGCCTTATTTAAGCAACAAAACAGGAATGCCACATACAGGTGAAATCCCTCAAGAGGTGATTGCGCACAGGAGGAAAAGGCCCGAGGAGGGGCGGGGGTGCGTTTTAAGAGCAGTAAATATGACTAGATAAGCAACATAAACACAGACACAGAAGCTGCTAGAAACAAGACATGAAACAGCAAGACAGGCAGGCAGCCCAGTCGGGCCTGGTTCCTACATCAGAAGTCTCCCCTTCCTTTTTAATAAACATTTATACTTTATGTGTATGTGTCTGTGTCCACCCTATCCCCATGTGTGGGTACTTACTTGGGCCAGAAGATGGTGCCATATCCCCTGGAGCAGAGTTACATGTTGTCCTAGACACCCCAAAGTGGATACTGCAAACCCAACTCAGCTCCCCTGGAAAGACAAGTACCTGTAATCTCAGTGCCAAGTCTTCATTCTTGCCCCCGTTTCTCTTTTATCGCACAATTAATGCCACTTCTGAATATTTCTTAATAAAGAGAAAATCCTAACAATACTATTTATGTGATGGTTCTCAAATAAGTTAGCTAAACTGATTTTATCTATATCCCAAATCCTGTCCTGACAGCAACAATTTCAATAGAAGTTCCCATAAAACAGAAACACTTTAGCAGATTGCCCTTTACTTCTGAAAATATTTCACCAAAATATAAGTACAATAGCCAGCCTCCTCAGAGCTCATTGTAATAAGACCTGAATTATTATGAGTCTAGGCATACCCTTATTCATAAGACCTATTCATAAGTGATCAAATCTGTTTTCAATATTGATGTCTTTTCTTTTTTTTTTTTTTTTTTTTTTTTTCAATATTGATGTCTTTTCTATCAGAAATAGATGGCATTGGAATTACTATTCTCTTCGTGTGTTGCTAAAGCTCACAAAATTCATTGTTTTTAATCAAGCCATTTCACTTTCCAATTCACAGACTCTTATTTGCTGTTAGGCCTGTAAGTCATTAGTATAAATTAGGATAGGTCTACAATTGTAATGACCCATGCCTTATTAACCTCCTTCCTTTAGCAGCACAGTGATTTAAGAGATATCAGTTCAGCCTACAAAGCCTGCAAAATTAACATCAGTCACTCTGCAAATAATTGCAGGGATTTTACAAAGGCTTGTAACACAGAAAGAAAGTCTTAGCCATACAAGACGATTATTAATTCATAAATTTAAAACTTATGGCAAGATAGAGAATAAGAGACCTTTAGCAAATCCATACGCACCTATACAAAAAGATGCGGCTTTAACTAGTGAATAGATGCCTGGAAACACTGAGTTCCAGGCATGGTAAAGAGCTGGTAATAGTTTTTAAATGGAGGCAGCATGACTTAATGGACTAAGCTCCAGGACTTAATGGAATCTCGGGGTGAATTTTAAAATCCAGCCTGCCACTAACAGGTTGTATAAAGTTTAGGAGTTCCTTAAACTTTTAGTACTTTCAGACTCATTGCTTCCAGTCAGTCCTATCTGAAGCACTGTCACCCACAGCCTATTTGGTAGCCAATTAAGAATTTATGAGAACATCTGTCTGATACTAAACATAGCCATATTTATATTTTCACATCATCTTTTTTCTTTTTAACCTATTGGCTTATTGTAAATATAGCTGAATAAGATTTCCCTTTTCAGTCTTCTGACTTTTCACATGGCACCTTTGTAAACAAACCACATCTAATGAGAAGTGACTATTTTCTGAAGTGGAAGTTTCTGGTTTCTTTGAAGATTAAGTTATGTCATGTGATTTGTTTTTCTGGAAGAGATCTTGTGAGAAGGCACGTGCTGTTTTGCTGGGCACGTGATGTTTGGAAGGGTGTAAAAAGAACTCTACGGACGGGTGGGAGAAGGCTTTTGCCTTGCTACCCTGTTATGCAGCTGGTTTTCTTTGGTCTTTACTGGTCTTCACTGATCTCCTCTGATCTCTGCTTTCCAGAAAGAAACTTTCCAGAGACCTTCTCCTCATTCTCAGGCTGCTGCTGGCTGCTTCCATGGACTCATGCATATTCAAAGGCACCTTGAGGTTTCTTCTGGATTGTGCCATTGTTATGGGTTTAAGTGCCTGTTTGGTGTTGGCTATTGGGCTGGACTGGTATCTTGACAAATCAAAGTTATTGGCCCAAGGAAATATGTCTAAACAGGTCCCAAACCCCCTTTTCTTATTAACATCATTTCTCCCCTTCCTCTGGTCAGTTGCTTAAAGGTGAGTTTGAGTGTTTAAGAACCCTAAATAAAGTAGGTGTAGAAAATCTAAGCCTACAATGCTCAGTCCTCACATTTGCAAGCAAGCACTGAATTGCTCATGCAATTTTATTGAAAATGACACAAAAATGGGTGTGGGATTAAAATGTCAATAAAGATATGTGTTAGATCATCTTCTAGTCATAGTCCTTTGTTGTTCATAATTTCTATAGAAAGACTACTGGGAAATAAATATAATCAGTAAGCAAGGTATAAGCATCCTACCCATAGATGGATGCTATTTGTTTTAAATATAATAATAAATTAAATATTATTATTATTATTGTTTTTTTGTTGTTGTTGTTGTGTGACATAGCATGTGTATGGAGGTTATAAAACTTTGTGGAGTCTACTTTCTTCCCACCACCAGGTATTTGAGGAATTGCTCTTTTGTTTTTCAGGTTTGTGTTGCAAGGCCTTTTAAACCACTGAGCTATCACTCTGGCTTTTGATGGTGATTTAAGCATATATTAATAACAGGAAGAATCGCGTACTTGAACTCATGCTACCTTAAGACAGTGGACCTTTTCCTCCTATCAGTATTTCTCTTAAACCAAACTATCAGATGATGAGAATTTCAGAAACAAAGCATGCATGTGGGAACTAATAAATAAATATATAGCTCCTTCCTTATTTATAATTAATCCTTCAAATCAAGTGTCAACAAGGTGACTGTGCCTCTTCCTGCCTTGCACTTCACCTGCTGCTTTAAGAAATCTTCAGGGAAGGACCATGTGGTAGCTTGATGACATAATCTAGTCTTCATTCCAGTTAGGAAGATGATGACAGAGAAGTAAATAAAAAAGAGAGAGAGAGAGAGAGAGAGAGAGAGAGAGAGAGAGAGAGAGAGAGAACTCTATATATTGAAGATACACATGGCCAAGGAATATTACCATGACACAAAGTCATTTTTGGATTGCATATTTAAATTAGGTTGTTCTGGGGGAGGGGACAGATTAAATCAATTACATTGATTGACCAGGGCAGGTAGTACTATCTACAGTAAATGGCAGCATCCCATAATCAAAGTAGAGAAAGCAAGCTGAGTACTAACTCTCCTAGATCCATTGTTTATTTATTTTTTTCTTCTGATTGTTGTAATAAACCCTGATTAGCTCCCCAGCAAAAATGATGTGTACTTTGAACTATGAACTAAATAATAAGATAAACTCTGTCTTAAATTGCTTTGGTCAAAGTAGTTTATCACAGAAACAATAAAATAAACTAATATAGTATAAAATGACCACAATAGTTATTATATATTTGTGGTGATTTGATTAAGAGTGTCCTCCATAGGCTTATATATTTGAATGCTTAGTCATGAGGGAGTGGCATTATTTTTTTTTTTAAAGTAGATGTGAACTTATTGGAGAAAGCATGTTACGGGGGGAGGGTTTTGAGATTGTAAAGCCCAGTGTTTTCCTCTCTATGAATAAGGATGTAGCTCTCAACTACTCCTCCAGCACCATGCTTGCCATGCTTTGCACCATGACGACAATGGAGTATAAGCAAAGTGCAGTTAAATGCTTTCTTCTATAAGAGTTGCCTTGATCATGGTGTCTCTTCAGACCAATAGCATAATGACTAGGACAGTACTTTTGGAAAGTTCTGTACATGTTATCATAGCAAAGACCTTACCACACTGAACATGCAAACATACTGAGTGCCTTTTTCACCACATAAATAAAAATCTTGGGCATAATCTCTTTCCATATCTGACAATAAAAGTGGAAGCTATTTATTTTATTTAAACTCAAGGGCTTTTGTTCATTTTATCTGTTCAATGGAATCATTTTGAATGGATAAATTCACTACCTAAGATGCATGTCAAATTTCTAGTTATGAAACAAGCTAGGGTGAGGGTTAAGAATCAAAAGAGTTCATTTGACCATATAATCCCTGCCATCTATTAAAACAGATTACATAAATTTCACTCAATAAGACAAAGCCTTACCATTATTTGATTTGTAACAACACATGTTCACCCTTGAAAACACAAAAAGGTGGTCCAGGCGCTAGCAGTATTAAGTGCAGACACCATAGCTAATCCTGTGAAAGAAATCCAAACTGTTCAAAAAGACTCTTAGGGAAAGTACAAAGCTAGAGGAAATTGTTAAGAAAAAGGAAAAATATGCTGCTCAAATTGTCTAACAATCAAACATTTAATTGATTAAAGATAGTTGCTAATCAAGAAAGCTGCTTTTAAAAATTAGAAAAGAAAAATAGAGAGGCAAAGTCAGAATTAGCATAATAACAAAAAAGTCTGTTATCATATCTTTATGTCCATTAGATCCTGAGAAAGAATTTATATCAAACTAATTATTTTAATTAAATTTTTAACCTGTACCTAGTTGATGTTCTTCTTAAATTAGCAGGGTTCTTCTTTCATTTTCATGAATGAGCTCAAAGGAAGTTTATGATTTTCCCCATATGAATTTATGACTGAAATTAGGTAAAAGTTTCTACTCAAGGCATAAGGCTTGCAACTTTAATTCATTAATTAACCTTGTCACAGTCATTCACTTTTGTATGGGAAAAATGAAGAAGTAAAAGTTTTAATATATTTATGTAATACAGCATATGCCATTTGTAATAAATGAAAATGATAATTAGAAAGCATGAAAGAGTCACACTGACTATTGGATGAGGCACAAGGATGCCTTTCCAGGTGGATGGAGCTTCTCTTTCCCTTTAAACACAGCAGGGAAAGGAAGGGATGGAATATTTCACAGACTGAAATGTTGGAAATTTTATGGAACATCCATGTTAAGGTGAAGAAACCAAGAAAGTTAATAGTTAAACTTCATCTGTGCCACAGTGAGTCAGCAAGGCCATGCTTTAAAATGTACATTCTTCATTGAAGACCATGGAAAAAACCTTAAAGAACTTTAAGTAAAATCTAAGTTGAGGAAACGTCTTTTCTGTAGATAGTAGAGCATGACACAAGATGAGCCTGCGTAGGTGTGAGAGTTACATACTTTTGTTGTTGCCATATCAGTGGAGAGGTGATCACCTAAAACCGAAGGAATGCAGGAGCTGATCTACTGAATTTAGGTTCCAAAAACATTGTCTCCAATACACAAACTAAAGGAAATAGAAGCAAATATGAGACTGGGATACCCCTGGGGAGACAGAGAAATAAGAAAGAGACCCAGATGGGGGAAGGGTACAGATAGGAAGAAAAAAACTTAAGGGAGAATAAGCTTCGAGGAGAAAATGAAATATTAAATAAAGTTATAAAATGGCAAACACTTTAGAAAATAAGGGAGCTGTTACAATTCTGCTTCAAAGGAAAGATACAGTTTATAACTATTAAAGGGAGCCAGGGGTTTTGCTCAGAGATAGAATACTTTCCAACATGTATGAAGCCTTGTTTTCAAAACTATGAAAAGAATGAAAAAAGACATAAAAAAGGAACAGCAGAAGGGGAGCAGAGAAAAAGGCAGTACGAGGAAAAGCAGGACAATGAAGAAGTCATTTGCCAATTATTTCAGAGCTTATATGGCTATGGTCTTGTTTTTGATTATTTGACTGTTTCATACATGTCTATAATAAATTATAGCCATTTTAACCCTCTCTTTCTGTGTCTTGTTTCTCTACCTCTCCCACTAAAATCTTTCTTCCCAACAAATACCCTTCACACATCCAATGTCTTTATTTTGGGTGTGACCATTTGAGTTTGATTAGAGCTATATGCATGAGTGTGGGGGGGTGGTTACTGACTAAAGCATGCCCAACTTATCAGTGGTTATACTACAAAAAACTATACCCTCTTCCCAAGTAACCAAGAACTATCACCAGTTCCTTAGAAAGAACTGCTAAACTGTTAATTATAAAATGTTGACTGGTCTATGTTGTGTATGTCTTGAATAGCCATGCAGATAACATACAGCATAAGGTCAATAGTGAAACAGCCGTGTCCTTTATATGTATTGCACATCTCTCATCCTCTGGCTCTTCCATTCTTCCCATGACTCCACTGCTATATCCCCTAAGTCTTGGAAAGGTTTGTCTCTCTTTTAGAGCAGAGTGCTCTACAATCACTTACTCTCCCCATTTGGGGCAGTGATGGATCTCCTCATTAACATTAATCTACAACTACGGTGCCTGTTGGTGTGTTATCTGTGATGGGTGGTTGGTAGGTAAGTGTTGTTATTGTTCATAGACTATAATTATTATGGGCACTCAGATCATGGGAAAGTGACTTTAGAAGCCAACTGGATGTTTTCTTTGGGACATCAAAGAAAATATAAAGCATGATGACTAATAAGTAAAAGATGTCTCCTCTCTGGAGTTTTTACTGAATAGTTAGTCTCTCTACTCAGTCTGTCCACTGTGCATACATAAATCCCATTCATTCCATCTCTGTTAACATTTCAGAACATTTATTAGCTCTGCAGCTCCAGTAGGTGTTCACTTCAAAGAATCTTGAAGTATGAGACAGGTTTGTGTCCCTTAAAGCCTTCGAGGGTAGTTCATTGTTTGGAAGTTTCTTGATTATTCTCTCTCATAGTGTGCCCTAAAAATTATAGCTGGCTTAACACCCACTCTTTCTTTTCCATTCATAGAGGGTGAGTCTTCTATTAGGTGCCATCTCTGCAACAAAGATTGAATGAGACTCTACATAAAAGACTGAGGTGAATGGTACCTCATTTTCCGAGGTCCTTTCTTTGAAGAATCCAAAACATGTAATGAAAGGATTTCAAGGTCTAAAACAGTTGTTTATCTAGTTTTCCATTTTTCTTGTCCTTTACGACAGAGCATCCTGAATCATCTAATTTTAAGATACTGATCAATTTTCTTCTATAGAATTTTAGTAGAAATTTATATAATCTGTGTAAGCACAGTTTTTGAATACAAGAAAGAGGTTATATACCAAGAAAACTGTGACCTTATTGATGACAGTATTCTTTAAAAGACATAGGATTTTAATGATAGATCAAAAATCTATATAACTTATGCTGGCTACTTTTAAGTCAAATAGACAAATTCTAGAGTCATTGAGAAGAAGAAATGCCAATTGAGAAAATATATCTACTAGGTTGATCTCTGAGCAAACCAGTGGGGAATTTAACTGTTTGATGGTTGATATAGGAGGGCCGAGATCACTACAGGTGTTCCCACCTTTGGGCTGGTGTCTTGGGTGCTATGCTGAGAAAACCACAGAGAGTAAACTAGTAAGCAGCATTCCTGCATGGTTTCTCTTTCAGTTCCTTTCTTCAGGTTCATGCCTTGAGTTCCAGGCCTTACTTCCTTCCATAGCAGACTGTGATGTGTAGCTGTAAATTGAAATAAGCCCTTTATATTCCATTTTAATCGTGGTGTTTTCTCACAGCCACAGAAACAGAAGACACCACCAATTTACCTTGGTGAACCAATGTGTTTTAATGGAGTTATTTACAAGAATGTGGATTAGAAGTTACTTATAGGAGTCGGAATCACTCAAGATTTCTAAATGACCAAAACCCACCCCAGGTAACAGCTTGTACACGTGGGATACACTCTTAAGGCTACAGGTAGCTGTAAAGGTTGCAGTGTCCTTTCCAGGCAGATAAGCTAATCTCAGCCCTTCTAGATAGTTCATCTGGTCTCTTGACTTTTCAACTTTTTCTAGAGAGCTCTCTGCTGGATACAAAGTCTTTTTTTGCAGTCGTTAGTTGGAGCAGGAGGGGCCTAGTAAATCTGGTCAGTTTTTGTGACATCCTGAATCTATTGTGCTGTATAATTCTTGAATTTAAAGAGCTTCTTTGCAAAATGCAATATTCCAACTCCCCTTAGAACATCCTATTGTTTTACCTTCTTTCTATAATCCTATTTGGTAACAAGTTTTTCTTTAAAGATTTTAATCTCAGAGGAAACTACTGCACAACAGGCCTGGTCATTAAAAAAAAAAGAAAACCCTCAGTACTATTTTTAATAGTACTAATATTTAACATTATTGAGTTTTTTACATCAACATTTATTTTGCACTTGACAAGGTAAAGACAGAGAAAGCAGAGTGTTGCATAGGCAGAGACTGCTCAAAAGCATATTTGCTCTATTTGTACAGAAGAGCTGACAAGTATTATGAGGAAATGATTCCATAGGGCCAGACATAAGAGCATGCACGGTAACTGATGAAGACGGCATGAGATTCAAGTCCCCGCCCAGAATGTAATGTTGATATTTTATGGGATTACTTTTCCATCTTGTCTTATTACTAGAACATTACCTTTAATCCAGGGGTAGAAGAACAAGAAGACTAGAAAAAGCTTCACTTAAGTTCTCTGTGTTATGTTGGAATGGAGCAGATGGTGAAAAAAATGACAGTTTTCCAAGTTTCTTTTGTAAAGTGTATGATGTTATTGACACAAGTTCCAGGTTTTTCACAAAACTTGATTATAAAAACCATGAGATATTTTGCCATGCAAAGGTACAGTTAATGTAGTCTTGTGTTGATCAGAATTACTAAAATACAACAAATATTCAAAAAATACATGTTAATATGATCTACATTGTTAGATGACAATTATGTCAATACAGTATGAATAATCTTTTACAGTATCGTAGATAAATCCTGAGTCACATTATTTTAAATGACTTTTGTAATCCATCATTTGAGTATTTAAAGCACGTGAATATATCATGTATTTCTGTTATGCTTGCAATTAATCTACATATACACCTCTCATGCTTTTTATAGTATAATGTTGCAAAAATACTTCCTCACATAATCATAAAATCTTTAGCATAATGCATATTACAGTAAATGTTTATTATTCTAATGTTGAATTAACACATGGCTAGTAATTTCCAAATTGATATATATTGCAATGCTTTTGATTATATATTCGTCAATTATATTATCAACAGGGTAGGGAAGTTTCTATTTAGAATTTGTATTTTTATTGAAAATATATTATTCTTTTATACATACCCAGACTACAGTTTATCCTTTCTCTACTCCTCCCAGCTCCCGCAATGTCCCTTCTTCCCCACGTCCACTCACCCTTTGTTTCTCTTCAGTAAAGAACAGACCTTCAAAAGATAACAACCAAACATGACAAAACAAGGTACAATATGGCAAGGCAAAAGCCCTCGTATTGAGGCTGGACAAGGCAACCCAAAAGGAGAAAAGGAGTCCCAAGAGCAGGAAAAAGTCAGAGACAAACCCACTCCTACTGTTAGGAGTCCCACAATAGCACCAAGCTAACATCCAGATTGTGCAGACCCATGCAGGCACCCTGTTTGTAAGTTCAGACTCTGTGAGGCCATATTAGTTGATTCAATGGGCAATCTTCTGGTGTTCTCCATTCCCTCTGACTCTTACAATATTTCCTGCCCTCTGTTCCCCCTTGCTCTCCCTCTTGGCTGAGTCTCTGCACCTCTGCACCTGCTCCCATTTGCTGCTGGAGGAAGCCTCTCTGATGATAACTAAACAAAGTATCAATGTATGAATATAGCAAGAATACGATTAGGAATCATTTTGTAGATTTTTGTGTGTCAGTCCTATTTGGTTCTACCCTAGATCTCTCGGTTGTGTAGTCTCCAGTTTCTGGGCACCCAGGCAGTATAAGGCATGGGCTCCATCTCATGGCATGGGCTTCAAGGTCAATCAGACATTGGTTGGTGGAATTGTCGTGGTTAATTTATCAGGATGGCCTAATAATGTTTATTATCAGGCCTATAATTATTATTATGGTGCATGTCATATTTTAAAATGGCCTTAGTTAACCTGGGGCAGGACAGATATTAATCCCCTAAACTACTTCCATAGCGGGGCAGGTATCCCATACTTGCCCCAATCCCATGCCATCTGCTTCTAATAACTTCTGTCACACTGCCTCCCATCCATAATCCAAAATACTTGGTAATTATGATCATCTGGGCCAAATCTCCATCCACACTAGCCATGTGTTTCTCCTCCACCTAACCCATGGCACAGCCTTCTTCTTCCTCTCTTCTCCTCTCCTCTCCTCTGGGGTCTCTCCTCCGCCCCCCCCCCACGCCCAAAGACCAGGGAACCTTAGTCACACCTATCCCATTTGCCCTACCCAGGTGTGAATGCTTTCTACTGGTCAAACAGGTTAGGCTCTTAGGCATGGTACAAGGTCAGACACAGAGACAACAAACAGTACTTTGCATCAAAGTACATCCAACCCACAATTTCTGTTACCATTGCCCTGGCACATCTTACAGTTATAAGTGGAGGGTTTTTGTGGCTGGGTTGTTGTCCAGGTTTGACTTTCCCTAGCCTGCAGAGTACCTTCCCATGCCAAAGAGATTATACCATAAGCGTGAGGGCTCCATGCAGGTATCTGCTTGACTGCTTTTCATTCAATGAGCTGTGTGGATGTTGTGCTGTGCAGTGGAGCTCTGCTGTCAGTTTATGGAGGGCAATCCACTGTCCTAACATCAACTTGGCCAACAACTCAACTGACTGTTAGCTTAGTCCCACCACTGGAAGCCTTGCCTGGCAACAAAAAGATGGATTTCTCAGACTCCATATTCATGAATACTAAGAGTCCTCACTAAGGCCACCCTCATAGATTCTGGGAAGTATCCACTGCACTAGGTTTCCAGACAGCTCCCCCAAATGCTTTCAAATATCAATCGTCTTTTCCTCTATCCCCACCACCTGATCCTTCCCACTCCCATCCTTACCTCCCCCCCAGTTCATCAACAAAATCTACTCTATTTCCCATTTCCAGGCAGATCCATGTGTACCCACTAGAGCCCTCTTCTTTACCTAACCTCTCTGGATCTGTGGGTTGTAGCCTGATTATCATTTACTTAACAGTTAACATCCACTTATAAGATAATACAAACCACATTTGTCTTTCTGTATCTGGGCTACCTCAATTGGGATTTTTTTTTTCTAGTTGCATTTATTTTCCTCCATAGTGCCATATTTTTTTATCAGCTGAGTAAATGCACCACACTTGTCAGAATAGCTAAGACCAATAACATCAGTAAGGATATGGAATAAGGGAAACACTCCTCCATTGCTAGTAGAAATATAAACATATACAGTGACTATAGAAATTAATGCAGCAGCTTGTCAGAAAATTTGGACTCAATACCTCAAGAACCATGTATACCACTCTTGGACATATACCCAAAGGCTGCTCCATCCTGTCACATGGATAGTTGCTCAACTATGCTCATTGCAGCTTTATTCACAGTAGGCAGAAAGTAGAAGCAACCTAGATGTCTGCCAACCAAAGTGTGGATTTAAAAAGAATGTGGTACATCCATGTGGTACAATAGAATGTTTAGAACTTCATTTTAAAAAATGATTTATCTTGATTTTTAATTTGTTCATTTTATATTCTGATTGTACCCCTCCTTCATCACTTCCTGTTCCCAAACTCCCTTACTCATCACCACCCCTAGTACTCAGAAAGGGGGATCCCACCTCCCCTAACATCTGATCTCAGCCTATCAATTCTTTTCTGGGCTGCCTGCACCCTCTTCCTCTGTGGCCTGGCAAGGCTGTCCCACCAGGAAGAAGTGATCCACAAGTGAGCACCAGAGTCCATAACAGAAGTAGTCCCTACTCCCTGTATTATGGAACCACAAGGAGACTGTTCTGCCTATGTACTGCATCTGAGGAGAGGGTTTAGGTCCTCAGCATGCGTAGTCCTTGGTTGTTGTATCAGTCTCTGCAGGACATTGTAAGTCACAAATGAAAACTCTGCAGCCAACATATGACATCTTTTCTGAATTCAAACTTATCAGAGAAAGACTGATAGACTCTGTATAAGGTGACCTTTAAGACTAGAAATACAATATATCCATAGATACTAGGTCTAAAGATGAGAAGCAAGCTTCAGCAGATGAAATACTGGTATTAGAGTAACATAGAAGTTAATGTTGATCAGAAAGTCAAAGATAGGACATATTATCCAGTGTTCAAATACAAATGGCAGCAGACAAAACCACAAATTGGTATAGTCTGGCTGAAGCGAAGCAGAATGTATATTGCTCAGTGATGTTGGGGAAGACGTACGTTGATAATGGAAACCCCAGAGCAAACAAAGAGAGGTATCAATGTTGCCGTGGAAATAACAGCCTAGGGAGGTCTTCAGTTAAACTTAGATAGAGACATTGGGGAATAATTATGAAGGAACGCTACACAGTTCTCAAAGAACTCTCTTAGCACACAGGACAACCAACCAGACACATATCTGTCAGGAGAATACGGTTAACCTTAAAAATAAAAAGCAATTAAAAATGTATGCCGTTAAAACAAAACTATTTTTTCTTAAGAATCTGTATGACAAATAGTTGATCATGCAAAGATGAGTAAATAAGATATCAAAACAGTTTTGACTTTTTCTGTGGAAACCCTTTGCTAACATATTGCTTAGCAAATTGACTCATAGAATATTTTGATTCTCGTGTCACTTTTATTATTTATTGACCAGTAACATATAATTTTGATGTAATTCTTATCTGGTAGGAAATACAGATGAATATATTTGAAGCTGGGTGAAATTAAGGTCATGATCCTATTGCTTAATTTTGTGTTTAAATAATAAGTTATCAAAAAGCCACTCTATACATGCTTTCTAACTTGCCTATTGTTTATGTTTTGTGCTGTGCCTTTGGACAGTTGGTTCTGCTGATCCGTTTTCAGTTAGCATAGCTTTTTAAAATTATTTTCTAGACAGCTTCCTTGTGATGAGTTTTGCATTCATGGGTGTAAAATGAAGAAGCAATAATCTACCTATTACATTAAATGCTAGACCCACATTCCAATTATTATTATTATTGTGAAGCTCCGAACAAACAGAAACCAGTCTCACAGTTGTCTTTCCATAGGCAAAGCAATACTTTTCAGGAAATGTGTGTTCAACTTATGTCTTTTTTTCCCTTTGATATTTTTCTAGTTACACCTGTTATATACTATAGAAGGAAGTGCTATGTTTGCATTTTTAAAAATTTCAATCTGGCTCCATGTATCTAGAATATTCATAAAATTAAGCTTTTTCAAGCTAAAACGCTTGGTTTCCTAAATTGTTCCTATGAGTGACTCTAAGCTGCTGGAGATATTTTGAGCACAAGGTGCAGCAGAATTTTAAGTACCCATCCTTTCACTCCTCATCAGGATCTATATGATTTCTAATCATTGCTGTACACATCAGCTGTGCCGAGAATGAAGCCAGGTGTGATGAACACGAGGCTCTTGTTTTTCTGAAGGGCATTCCCTTTTATTTAGGCCGGTGTGTTTAGGCCCTTTGAGTGTGATTCAGAACAAATAGACATATAGCGCTTCCCACTTAAACCTTCTGCTCTCTGCATATGGGGAAGGGCTTGAAGGCGTCCTCCCCGCCGGAATGAAGATTTCCATTTGGAATAGCACATGAAGAGGGGATGCTAATTCTGACATTGCCCTCAGTCTGCTGTAGTGCAGGGAAAGATTTTTGTGAGTGGTGGCTTCATTTGAAATTCAAAACCCTTTTGGGAAAAAAAAAAAAGCAAAAGTATATATTCCCCAATGTCAAAGTCTATGAAAAGAAAAGCATGTTAAGTCAGATATCTGTTCATAGATGGAGTTGTCATGGAAAGGAGAAACTGGCCATAATTACAGGTAAACATGTGTACCCACCTTGGAGAACAGATTTTTTTTTTTCATCTCTTTCTTCCTCAAATTATAGAGCTATTAGAAAAGGTTTTTGTTTGGTTTGGTTTCGTTTCGTCTTTGATGAAGCTTAGCACTGCATAAGTTTTTTTTCATTAAGAATTTGTTTGCTAAAAATGAAGTAACTTCTCTTTACTTCCTCACAATAAAGATTTTAAAGCTCAGCTTATTTCCAAGTCTGCTAATAGTTCATATTTGCTGCTCTGCAAATGGAAAAAATGATCAAGAGCTAACTAGAGGAACATTGCTTAATGTTAGGAGCCCATCTGATCACAGCAAGGAAATAGTTATATTTGTCTGATATTTATGAATGCTGCATATTTAAATCTATTAAGATGCATCTCATTACCTCTGCCAAATGCAAATAGGCTTTCAACCTTTTCAGAACAGCAAGATTTATTGTACAGTTCAAAGAATGATTGTACCTGCCTTCTGGGCTTGGTGTAGTCTAATGCTATAATACATACACAAATAGGATTTGTTCTCAGAGTCACATTGCAGTTTCAGAGCTGCAAGTCAAGGGCTTGATGAGCTCCTGAAAATATTTGTTTAGCATTCTAAGTAATACATATAAATTATAGTGTTATCTTGAGATAACCAGGACATGTTATTTCAAATAACAGCTTTCATAGTAAACACAGTTTCTATTGTAGATACTACCCAGCTCTCATCAAACGCCATACATTCATTTTAGGTAAGCCCATATCTATAGCTTACATTTCAAGAAAATTATGAATAATATAGTAAATTGGATGACATTCTGCCAAATAAGATTTCTCTAGCAACAATGAAAACACAAATGGACTAATGCAAGTTAATTGATTTGAAAATGCATTATTGCACATATATAATTATATTTTACTTGAACTAGCAGGAGGAAGTTGTAAATCTAAAAGCCACTGGCAAAGTAAAATCAAAATATATTGGAAATAATTACATTGAAAATTTTTACAAAGATGTCAAAAATCATCAAATTTAAGGTTGTACATATTGGTTATTTGGATATGTCAATCAAATTTTAAATATTTTATCTTTTCATATTTACATTATTCTCTCCTACAAAATAATGACATGTATCTAACAATCCTGACATACTTGATTTCAACAGCTATCATGGAAATGTAAATATATATGAATGACTGCTTCTTCTAATATTAAAATGTACATTAATTATCAGTCTGCATTCATTATTTTTCTCCACATCTATGAATTTTATGAAGATATAAATGTTCCAAATCTAATTATAAATATTTATTGATTTACCTGCTTTAGAGTTACCTGTGTAGAATGTATTAGTCCATAAAATACATATGTGCTTACTTATACATCTAACACTCTCACATAAATACTGATGGTCCATGTGAGTCCCAAGAGCAGCCATTATGCATGGAGAAGGCTTCCACACAAGAATCGACTGCACGCAGCACTTACGGAGTCTCACTAATATGAGCAATGGGGGCATAATCCCTCTCATTATTACGCTTGCAGTTACTCGTCGTTATTATAACATACCATTTTTTCTTGTTCGGTATTGTGATGTGAAAAGTACAGAGAGGTTTTAATATAATAAAATCAATCTAGATAGTCATAAAATGACTCCATTAAAGGACACAATCTTAAAGTCAACTTGTCATTGTAATGCTAATTATATTAAAAATATACTACCTTTAATTTCTATAAAAAGTTAAACACCTATTTTAAACAGGGATGTTGAAGACGTTTAGTTTGCATAAAAGTAGACTGACTGCAGTTTTTCATTTTTTACTTATACTTACATATGTGCCATCATTTACAAACACATATTTTTCAAGGAAATGGGGAAATGAATCATAATATGTTAAGCTTATGTAAAATATAATGCAGCAATAGGAAACATGGCATAGTTCTTAGTCTTTATATACAACACATACACACTAAATATAATATTAATGCCATTTATTTCATTTTTACCTAAATATGTCACCATTACTGAAAAACAAACTCCAATTCATTTCACGATGTTTGCTAAGGATTAGAAACATGAATTGAGGGACTGGAGAGATGGCTCAGCGGTTAAGAGCACTGTCTGCTCTTCCAGAGGTCCTGAGTTCAATTCCCAGCAACCACAAGGTGGCTCACAGCCATCTATGATGTGATCTGATGCCTTCTTCTGGCCTGCAGGTGCACATGCAGGCAGAGCACTGTATACATAATAATAAATAAATAAATCTTTAAGAAAAGAATATATTTTTAAAAAAAAAGAAACATGAATTGAATGACCTATATCCACTGAGTGGATAAATCTCAGGTCCTTAAGTCACTCCCTTCCCACTATCTGAATACCCCGGGTCTCACCTACTTGCCAATTCTTACATTGGCCATGTGAAAAAAAAAATCTGTAATCATAATCACCCACAACATTCAGTATAAATATTAATATTTTATGTAGAAAAATGGTCTTAAGATATTGCTAATTTACTCCTATCCATGCATTATTTCTTTCTAGGAAATTAGGCAGACATGACTTCAGAAATTTCAAGTATTTTTAGTTCAAGTTCTAATGTTTATTCACAGCTACTATCTGTAGCCTATTACACACTCTCAGATATTCAGTGACTTAGAAAATTGAATAATTTTTCACTTCAAATCTAGAATAACAAAGTAAAATTATGTAGGTTTTGTTGTTGTTGTTGTTGTTTTGTAAGTTTTGTGTCCTCTGCCTCCACATAGCCACATAAAAGGAGTCTTCTCACGTGCCATCTGCTATATGCTCAGTACATACTCAGAATGTGGAGGGGACCTGATGAGAATGGCTACAGAAAGGCTCCATTTCACAGTGTCATTGATGAGACTCAAGGATTATTATACAATTTTCAAGTATCTGAAAGGAATTCTGCGTGATTAATGTAAATGTTAGTGGACAATGTTTATGTGACATGTATCTAGTAATAAATTAGAGCACATTGGATAGATAATCCTGTCTCAATCCTCCTAGACTTAAGTCCACAGGTTCTTTAAGGCCAAGGAACTCATTATGCAGATTTGACCCAATATGATAGGTCGTAATAGAGTAGAAATCATGAAATCTAATTCAGATGTGATGCTGCCTAGCTGAGTGAGAGGTGGACATGAATCATTACTATAATTATAGAAAGAAAATTAACAATTGAGGTGAAGGCATAATCTATAAGATTTGTTGTTTATCTAATCTGCCCTGTGAGAAACAGAAATATTCACAAGGCCTTAAAGAGTAATTACCTGAGCTATAAGAATAAGGTTGTCTAGTCCTTAACTAAGGCTGAAAGAACAAAGGAAAAAACTATCTTGAGGTGAACAATCAAGAGTGTATTAGGCATCAAGGATATTTCAGTGTTGGGATGAATGTAAAAAAATCTGGGACCTAGAAAATAGTAACTTTGGAGATTTTCATTTGGACATGACAATATTTTAAATCATGAGAATGGGTGAGATCAGGAGGGCAGACTCCTGGAACTACACCTCAGGGAATTGCTAATGAGAACATTCTGAGACATTTACCGTGGACATAACACAGTTCCACCTCTAACAAATGTTAGCTGCCACCATTACTTTGCATCTTGCTCTATGTGTAACTGCTTTTTATTAATAATTACCATATAGTTACTGACTACCAGAAACAATGATGCCACTTCTGATCAAACTATGTTAGTATACACGTGTTCAGGGTTTATATGTTACAGATTACAAATGATACGGAAAACAAATGGAAATGAAAGAAATCGTTTGCAGGATAGGATGCAGGCAAACACTATCAGGACCGTAGACTCATACAGACTTAGTCGCGGGCATCTTCTGAGAGAAAAGTAAATAAATGTGGATCTCAAGTGCCACAGATACACATATGTTAACTGATTATCATGTGACTCAAAAATGATTCTATTCATAGTCAAGCTCCGGACAAACTTTGAATGTGAGGTGGAAATTAAGTTTGAAGGACTGAGGGGGAAAAACAGAAAATGTATTGGGGTGCTCTATCTCTGTCTCTGTATACTTTTCTTCATTTTATCTTATGTCCCTGGTAGAGGCCGAAAGAGGGCATCAGATCCCCTGGATTTGGAATTATACATGATTGTGAGCTACCACGTGAATGTTGTGAAACAATCCCAGGACGTATGCAAGAACAACAAATGCTCTTAACCATGGAGCCTTCTCTGCAGGCTTGTATGTGTTTCTTAGTTAAGCAATGTTCCTGATTAGAAAGATAAGAACACTTAACCATTTCTAGTGATTTAAAAATTCAGCTTTTGTTAGATTGTTTCAAATCATATGGCCATTGGACTATAATTAAAATTAAGGGGAGATATTAAAAAGTAACAAGTGTTTCACCAATCATGTTCCATTGATCTTAAATAATGTAATTGTAGAACAGCAAGAGATTAAAAGTGATGTAAACCCTACCCATAAGGAAACCTTGGTAAAATCTCCAGTAATATTCACTGTTCTTTTTATAATTTGACTTCATTTATTCATCAAGTTTGGCAAAATGGACTATTCATATTCGAGAACACATTTCAAGTTGATATCAGATGTTTTTCTTGTTTCACATTTGAGTCACTGTTGACTTGTAAAGCAAAATGAAAATTAGTATTTTCTTCATCAATCATTATGTTTCCATACAACTTCCAAGACACAAGATATAAATACTGAACAGAACAGCTTGAAATACACCCTCCCGGGGCATCACTCTCAGCATGCTTGCACTTAAGTTCCTTTAAGTTGAGAGCATCCAGTGTCACAACTGTTTCTTAAGAAGAAACCTAAACCTTCAGAGATCCTGAAAATGTGCATCTATTATGTCACCTAGTGGAAAAAGGGAAAATGGCAAGATTATACCTTATGGACCCGGGACAGTGAGGTCAAATCCCTTTTCTTGCATATGGTACTGGACTAGAGATGGTATAGAAGCTTTTGAATTATAGATGTCATGGTTTCTTGGTCTCATAAGAAATGCATCAAAATTCAAAATTTTGTCTCTCCAGAAGTGAGACAGTGAGAATCAAATCATTAGGATTAAAAGAAAATAAAGCTTAATCCGATTTACATAAAAGGTAATATAAGACATATCCAATGAGAAATGTAAAGTTATACAGAAGTAACCATAAAAGTACTTCTGGTTTTTAATCTCAATATGAATTGATATTATTGATGAGGACATCATTTTTTATTTTTGACAGGTAAGAATTATTATTTCCTGAGGAAATGTGAAGGCAAGACCAAAGCATAATATAATGAAGTCATGTACAGACACGTGTTTTGGGAGTTCTGACCAAAAAAAAAAAAAAAAAAAAAAAAAAATAGCTTCTAAGGCAATTTGTATAGTATTTTAAAATCCAATTACTCACTTAAACAATAGTGATTAAAATTATTGGCCGTAAGATAAAAAGCATAGCTAATCAATTCAAACATAATTTCACAGTCACAGTTATAAACCCCAAGACTTAACTACTGGTTAAACAGTTGTCTTCCTATTGAGCTCTGTTTTAACAGCCTGTGCCTCTAAACTTTGACCTAACCTAACACTCGTTTTCACAAAGCTCTCTGACCTGGATATGTAGCTTAAACATTGCATAAGACAATCCTCAAAACTGACAGATACATCTTGGAGTTTGATTGTTTTTTTCTTCTAAAGAGAAAGATATTAACCGTTGTTAGAAAGTTTTGCTTGCTGGAGAAACAACTCATACGTTGAACAAAAGCAAAGTAGAGTTCATATTTTCTTCAATTGCTAAAGAAGGAAGATGCATGCTTGAATTCTAATCAATTTGCATGAACTTCTTCCTTCACCCTGCTGATGAGTAACTATGCTACTGAAAGACAGGAACAAAACCTGTCAACAATTTTAACCTGATTAGTTAAGGAGAATGGCTGCTAGTTCCGCTTACCATGATCTGAGACATTAATATAGTTAGCTTGGGCAAGCTTGTCAACCAGGTCATCTGCCTTAGGCATGAACCTAGCATACAGCATTTTTGATGATTCTTCACTGAATTCCAACTGTCAGGGAACTCCAGCGCTATTTTTCTGAGGTGTCAGGATAATTGCCCCTGACTGAGAATTGACTTGGTTTCTTGGTGTTCCACATATCTGTAGCTTCTTGCCCAAGGGATTTGTCCCAGGCTCCACTCATGTCATGTTCTGTTAGCTCTGGTGAACCAGGGGTAGACTTAAACAGCCTGAATACTTTTCTAGAAATGGAAAAGTTTAAAAATTGAATTGACAATTATTCACAAATATTGTTCTGGTGTAGTGATAGGTTCATGTGCTCACACGCATGTATGCATTGTTGAATGTCTGTTGCTTACCCCCCTCAATCTTTTAAAATATTAACAGTCATTTCAGTATTATTATGAGTCCTTAATCCTCAAAAGGCCAGAAATAAGACTTTCCTTTATTTTCTTAATTGTCTTAAGCATAACAAATTTTGATAAACATGAATCAAAAATAACTTTAAAAATAACCTGAGAATATTAAAATATTATGTTTACAAAGATCCTGACTCTGATTTTGAGTAATTATTATCAATAAAACAACTATTCAGAACCTGTTAAATATTTAAATGTGTGACAGACTTTAGTTCATTTAAGTAAAACAATATGGATAACACTGAATGAAAAGACATCTTCCTAAAACCATATGTAAAGTCATATTTATTAAAATGTAGGGATTAATTTGACCACAAATGACTACTTAAAGATGGGAGATTATCTCAAAGGTCACACTCCAAGTTGTCAGTCACTATAAAAGAGTTTTCTTTAACATTTGTCTCTTTAGTTTTGAGGATTAGGCTACATGGATGAAACAGGGACATATCCACACAATGCAGTTCTACTTTCTCAGCAACATAACTAGAATTAATAATTTAGGAAGATGAGTGGCTCTCAGTTGCAGTCATAAATATTCCAGGCAGCCTGATTTACAACTCTATCAGCAATCAAACGTGATAACAGAACAAATAGCTTAGGAGTATTGGTATATTTGGAAAATGTCCATTATTTCCCATCCCTAGAAATAAGCTATCAAAAAAATGTTTTCTTCTGATAACTGATTGGCATGTGTTCTTTAGCCAAACCTGGAGAACATGACACAAATTTGAGATTTTCTTCAAAAACAACAGAAATGCTACCATTTCCTGAGGGCTGCTTAAGACTCATTGAAATAATACATATAACACAAGACTAAGCAACATGTTGAATGGAGCAAGTAACTCATTGATAAATCATGCTCTGTTTCTCCACTGCCAAAACAATTTATTAATTTTTATATACAATTATTTGAGAATCATATCTTTAAATACATTTGTGTTTGGTATTGTTTTGGCTCTCCTACTAAGTCAAAATATTATTATTTTGGGGGTGTTGTACTTTTTCTTTGGTGTGAAATTATTACTATTAGAGGAGGTAATGTGAGTTCAACATTATTTTGCACAAAAGGCTAAAAATTTGTCTATATAAACAGTTTTAAATGTAATGGCTGCCACTGGAGAGATGGCTAGGAGTTGCGGTCAATTACTCCTCTTGCAGGGAACAGGGTTCGATTCCCAGCACGTGCCTCATAGTCCTAACTAGCTCTAATCTCAGTTCCAGGGGATCCAGTGTTCTCTTCTTACTGCTATAGGCACAATACATGAAGACAAAACACACATGCACATGATGTTTAAAATCATAATTCTTCTAAATGGTAGAAGCCTGACAAAGTGGAATTCCAACTGGGGTTGGAATGGGTGTGTAAGTCAGTGGTAGGATGCTTGTCTCACTCATGAAGGGTTTTGGGTTTAATCTTATTAAAATACACAGTTACATGCATGCATATAAACACACACACACATACTCTATAAAATTCAATTGTGTAAAATTTCTAAAACTGTAGACATCTATATCAACAGCAAATTATATGTTTTATGAGGCTGGATGAAACCAGATATTACCTGGAAAATGCCAAAGGAGAACTTCTTAGGATTGGTAATGGAAAGACTCAAGAATCAGAACACAATACTCATTAGACAGCCACATACATGAATTTTTATACATGCACACACACACACACACACACACACACATACACAGAGAGAGAGAGAGAGAGAGACAGACAGACAGACAGACAGACACAGAGAGAGAGACACACAGAGAGAGACAGAGAGATAATATATATATAGATATGTATAATATATATATAATACAAAACTATATGAAAAGCACACCCTCATGGAGGTGAACTATCTGCTTTTGATTTTCTTCTGTCCTTTGCTCTGTTATCTGAAGGCTACATGAATACATGTCTTTTGTGAATATTATTTTTGCTGTACTTTTTAGCACTTTGCCCTAAACCCTAACAGGAGTGGTCTATTTTGTTTTAAAGAAATTAAAAGTTCAGGAAAAAGAAAACAATTTGAAATTAAGGCCAATAAAGAATAGATTCCATTACTTAACCACACAATGTATCAGCCCTTAAGTAATTATTACTTCTATTTAAAATGGTGTGTAGTCACTCGCCAGTGGTTTCTCATAACTCTAGTAATGTAACATTTCTTTCTTAACATACTTGTATACAATTATTGTTGCATTTAATGTCCAAAGGAAAAGACTGGTTCTTTGCATGTTTCAGTGATTTTTTAAAAAAATTATTATTTTTCATTTTTTCTCCACAGGCCTCTCACTGGACTATATTTCATTTTGACAGCTATGATATTGTCAGTTGTTTACTTCTCATCAGACAATGGACTTTGGGATCTGATTAACTTTATTCTTGAAAGAAAAATGTCATTCCCCAGGATAACATATCGTACTGATAGCTGTCTCAAAATAACCTTTAAGACCTTCTCAAAACTATTCTAAAAACTTCCACAAAACATACTGAAAACAAAACCAGCCTCATTCAAGAAGTGACAAGAATAATTTGAAAATGGTTTCCAATAATCATGTGTCACAAATATATGGATTCTATAACCTGTAGAAAAGTTCCATCATTTATCAATCGTTTTCATGACTTGGCACTTATGGCTGGTAGTATTGACTAAAACATAATCTTCTGTGACCTCTCTATTCAATTCTCCTGAAAAAGAAATAATTTTTGTTTTAAAACTTATTCTCTGCAATGTTTTGGAAAGTTTCACAATTAGCATAATTAAATGCTGGATATTTGATCACACTGAATCCTGAGATTATGTTATTTACAAGAAAAACTTGTTTTTTGTTGTGGTGTGGCTCAGCCTTAGCATATATGTTTAATCCAAGAGCTTTCAGCTTTAATATTGTAAAAATGATTAAATAATGTTAACCATAGGTCAAGGGGCAGAGCAAGCAGCCAGTTAACAGGAAGTGAACAGGGGATTATTAAGAAAAAAAAAATATAAGGAGGAAGAGGAGGTCAGAAGGACTAATAGACACACAGGAAGGAAAGGGAGGGACATTCAGTTTGAGGAGTCTTGTAAGAGAAAAAGGCATTCCTTCTGGGATGTCAGCTGAGAAGGAAGGTAAGCTGGAGGGTTTCTCTGCTTCTCTGAGCTAGCAGGCTTCCACCCCAGCTTCTTGGCTCCTGAGTCTTTCATTGGTAAAAATCCAATGATTGAGATTTTGTTAAAAAAGAACACAGATGTTTTGATGGCTTTATTTTTTATAAATCCAGTAGCCTTTATGCAAATACATTGCTAATAATGATGATGCTGAAGAAACATTACCCTAACACACGGCTCCTCAATATTTGAGGGAAGGACAGAATTGGGAGTACTCGCTGCTTGCTTTTCTTTCTTGAAGGTGATCGTAGGAAAGTCCTCTGATAACAATATGAAAAAGTCTTCATCTCAGAACACCCATAGGGAATAACATTCTAAGACTGAAAACACAGAGAGGCCAAGAACAGTCCCCATATATAGGCCTGACTAAACCTCACCTCATTTCTATTAGATGCCTCACTTCTAACCTCACTTCTGGCAGGCTCACTGTCATCTCAAACTTATGAATAAATAAACTTAATGTTTTTCTATTGTTATACTGTATTTTTCCTTCGTCCAGGAATCTTCAGTGAGGTGGTTTAAATAGGAATGGTCCCTGTCTTCACTTCCTCTGGACAGCACAGCAGAGCTGGCCCTGGTGACAAATCTGTGGGTGAGCTGCCAAGGATATGAGAGGAGGAGAGCTAACCCTGCCCCTTGTCAGCTGCAGTAGCAGATGAGCTAGCTGGAGCAGTATTTGGAGCTTGCCCTGGTGGTGTAGTGCCAGGCTTTCTGGCAGGCTAACTAACTCAGTGACCTCCCAGGCCCAGATCTAGAGCTTTGACTTGGTCCATCCTAACATCTGCACTATCTGTGATCTGCTGGAGTAGATTAAAGGGTTGGACCTGCAGATCCAAACCAGCAGGATCTCCATGGCACAGGGCAACAACAGCATATCTCAGAGTAGTCCCCATAAGGATCGAGTATAGATGGTGGAACAGAAGCTAGAGGCCTTGAGACAGACCAACGACTGATTGCAATGAACATTTCAAAGTGAAGATATGTGGACAAAAGTCTATATTTTGCAACACACTACGTCTTCTAGGACAAGTTCTAATTTTTTTTTTAATTCTATCTTATTTTATTCTCTTTGGAAGGGAGGTTGTAATGATGAAGGGTAGATACGAAAGGACATCGAGATGAATGAGATCGGGTTGCATGATGTGAAATTCAGAAAGAATCAATAATAAGTTAAAAAAAATGGCCCCCATAGACTTATATTTGAATGTTTAGCAAGCGGCATTAGATGAGGCTTGTTGGAGGAGGTGTGGGAGGTGTGGCCTTGTTGGAAGAAGTGTGTCACTTTGGGTAGGCTTTAGGGTTTCAAATGCTAAAGCTAGAGCCAGTGGCTGACAATCCAGATGTAGAGCTCTCAGCTACCTCTTCAGTATCTTGTCTGCCTGTGTGCTGCCATGTTTCCCACCATGACGATAATGGTCTAAACTTCTGAACCTGTAAGCCAGCCCCAATTAAAGGTATTCCTTTGTAAGAGTTCCAGTGGTCATGTTGTGTCTTCACAGCAATAAAAACTGTAAGCAAAAAATTGACTAAGAGTGCTTTCCACTTATAACATTATGATCAACCGTATGTCAATTATGTTCTCATTTATAAATGTCTGAAAGTATTTCTGAATATCTGAAAGTATTTTTCTGAGAATATTTACAGGAGTCATGTCTATATTTTCTCAACAATTGTACCGTAAGTATAGTAAATATTAAAAAGAGTTACATGTATGAAAAGACTCTAATATGAATATCATCCATGCCAGACATAGTAACACTGTATTCTTAGATTATAATGTAACAGGATCACTCATTCAAATCCAACCCAAGCTATACAAGACACTGTCTAAAAAACAGAAAATAAAGAAAAGTACAAAAAAAAAAAAAAAAAAAAAACCTTCATCCAAATGGGCTAAAATACAGAGTTGAGTCTTTTTATGATGAAATAAATCCTATGTCCATAGTATCCCATTTATTGTTGTAGATTTTTTGGGTGTTAAGCTTATTACAGAGCTCATTAAAAAATGCCAAAGGTGAGTCTTGAGGTCGCTCTATTCCCAGTTTTCTGAGAAAGTGCCAGATTAATTTCCAATGTTGTTGTACAAGTTTGCACTCCCACCAGCAACAAAGGAGTGTTCCCCTTTCTCCACATCCTCTCCAGCATGTGCTATCACCCATTCTGATGGGTGTAAGATGGAACATCAGTGTCTTTAAAAAATTGTGTAGTTATTTTGATAGGGATTGCATTGAATCTGTAGATTGCTTTTGGTAGGATGGCCATTTTTACTATGTTAATTCTCCCGATCCATGAGCAAGGAAGATTATGCCATCTTCTCAGGTCATCTTCAATCTCTTTCTTCAGAGTTTTGAAATTTTTTTCATACAAGTCCTTCACTTGCTTAGTTAGGGTAACTCCTAGATATTTTATATTGCTTGTGGCTAATGTGAAGGGTGTGGTTTTCCTAATTTCTTCCTCTGCAACCTTGTCATTTGTGTATAGGAAGGCTACAGACTTTTTTGAGTTAATTTTGTATCCAGCCAATTTGCTGAAGGTGTTTATCAGCTTTAGAAGTTCTCTGGTGGAGTTTTGAGGGTCACTTATGTACACTATCATATACAGGGGGACGTAATCCCCCTCAGGAACAGTCATAGGGGAGGGGAATAATGGGAAAATTGGGGGGGGGGAAGAATGGGAGGATACAAGGGATGGGATAAACATTGAGATGTAACAAGAATAAATTAATAATAAAAAAAATAAATTCAAAAAAAAAGATGGAACATCAGTCATTTTGATTTTCATTTCTATGATGACTAAGGACGTTGAACATTTCTTTAAGTGTTTCTCAGCTATTTGATATTCTTCTGTTGAGAATTCTGCTCCACCACACAACAAGGACATGTGCTCAACCATGTTCATAGTAGCCTTATTCGTAATAGCTAGAACCTGGAAACAACCTAGATGTCCCTCAGTCAAATAATGGATAAAGAAACTGTGGTACATTTACACTATGGAATACTACTAAGCTATTAAAAACAAGGAAATCCTGAAATTTGCAGGCAAATAGATGGAACTAGAAATGAGCATCCTGAGTGAATTAACCCAGACCCAGAAAGCTATACATGGTATATACTCACTTCTAATTGGACATTAGCCCTACAGGGATGTCCCATGAAAGTCTTCACTTACCAGGAGATTGGGATAGATGCTGAGACTTCCTATTGGGACTCCAGGTGAGGGAAGTATGGGAGAATGGGGAAATAGAAGGATCCAGAGGGTCCTAGAAACCTACAAGAAGACGATCAAAGCTGGCAGATCTGGATGTAGGGCATTCTGCTCAAACTACTGTACCAACCAAGGACAATGCAAGCAGTAAACCTAGAACCCCTATTCAGATCTAGCCAATGGACAGCACATTCTCCACAGTTGTTTAGAGAGTGGGGACTGACTCTGACGTGAACTCTAGTGCCCCCTATATAACCACTTCCTCTTGGTGGTGAGGTCTGGTGGCACTCAGAGGAAGGGTAAGCAGGCTACCAGGACGATCATATGTGTGAGGGAGGAGGTCCCCTACTGTCACAGACCTAGGTGAGGGGAATACAATGAAAAAGGGAGGGAGGGGAGAACGGGAATATACAAGTGAGGGGATAACAACTGAGATGTAATCTGAATAAATTACTTAAATAAAAAATAAAAAAATGCCAAAACATTTATTGGCATATTGTCATCTTCCAAATAAAGGCAAATCCTAGCATACGTGTGTTGGAAAAAATGAGAGGCAGAAAAATGTTTTTGAACAATCTTATGTTTGAGATTATTCTCAAACTTCAGTTTGTTCCATGAGGATAAATTAATGGCTATGTGTAAGCATTTGAAAGATACAGAGAAATAGAATCTGTCCAAATAGACAATTTATAAATCATAAAACTATGAGGAGACCAAATGCAGAAGGCTATGAAGCCTTTAGTTTAGCAAGATTAGATGGCAAAGAAATACAAAATAATCAAACAAGGACTGAAAATAAAAGCCACATCTTCCTAAATGGGTCTGCACAAGGCAGGCATTACGTTAATTTGGGAATATTTCAGTCGTCATATGTATTCAAGTGAGAGTTCTGTGAAAGGCAGGGCAGGGTGCCCTTATCAAAGGCTCTCACAGTCTTTCTTGAAGCATGCTTTTCTGTGTTGGAATTGGGAGTAGTGGACAGAAAGAAAGAATTTTTTTAATTTTAAAACACCTTAAAAACTCACTTGAAAGAAAGGGCATTGAAAATTGAAATTTAACAAATATTTACACTTGCAATTGGATCTGGAATTTCCCTCAAGATGGAATATCATTATCTGTGAACTCTAAAACAACAGAAATTAAGTCAATTACTGAGACATATTAACAAAAGTTATTTGTAGTATGAAGTAAATTTCACTTCGTTCTTATTTAAGTTTTTTTTTTTTTGAGAAAAATACTTGCAGCAAGTAAAACTCATTATAAAATGTATGCTATACTGCTAACCAACCCTTATACTACGGCTTTGAGTCCCTTGAAATGTTGTTCACTTCCTCATGATTATGTAATTTCAATGATTCAAATAGTTAAGAAGCTTTTAGAGCAAGTTGAAAATGTGTTTAGATTGCAGTAATAATAAATTGGGACTTACGTTTTAGAAGCTTTTCATGTTTGATATTTGCAACCTTCTTCACTTAATATTAATGTTGAACTCTGACTGGACGGGAAATAAAGACTAAAACTTGTCCTTTGACACACAGGAGTTTTAAAAGCACTGTGGGAAAGGATGAGCATAAACACCCAGAGCATTCAGAGGCTTCTCAATGAAAGGCGATATGTTCTCGGCAGTAGTCTACTCATTGCAGTACACTGCTTGTGAAAGGTGAAAGATACAGGAGGGCTGTAAATTCACCCTAGGTTAGGAAATCTTGAATGCATTAGTTTAATTGCAAAGAGCCTCAGAGAGAGAACTTGCCTAATATTTTAGCAAGGAAAGTTTAAAATTGATTGTGACACTGTGGGTGAACAACAGGTTGTTTCTGTTTTTAAATTTATTTACAGATCAAATTTAACTAGTGTCTCCTTTACTCACTTCTCATATCCTAATGGAGAATCAATGTTAAGACAGAAAAAAGCCAATATCAAGCGATATGTTATAATCTGTTATATATCTTACATAGTCAATGAGTTGAAGGGGAAAAATGCCACCACCACCAACAGTATTACCTTTAAATCTAGGTTTAATGAACATGTTAGAAAATTTGGTTTTGAAAAGTCCCCACGGAGAATTTTAATGTAAGGTCAAATTATTTCACAACTTTCCTGATGTTCTTGTTCATCTTTTTGTAATTATATCCTTGGAGGGTTTGACTGATATAAATAAACAAACAAACAACCACAATGAAAGGAAAAAAGTCTCTCTGGGAAGTTGGATGAGCCCTTCATACTTACAAACTGAAACTGAAGTCATCGTCATGCCCTTATGCACATGAGGACATAGAAGGGATGTGACTTTCAGATATAAGATCTAGAACGTACTAGCTAAGACTGGGCCTTGTTTGGCTCTAATTGAATAAGAAATATCTACTAAGGATATGTAAAATGTCAAATGCAGAGATAGGCAAGAAAACTGATTCAGTGGGCTCCTAAATTTATTTCCTTTTTATTCATACTGTAATAGCATTCACTATAATGAAGGTGTGTACCAAATAGAAGACTTGGTTAGAAGCCACCATGTAATTTTCCACAAGCTAATCTTTAAATCCCATGGGACAAGTAGAACAAGTCATACCCAGCTTCTTCGCTAATCCGTCACTTTAACATTCATGTGAAGAACCAGGTCCTCAACCCAGAATTAATTGAAAAGAAAGCCAAAACAATGCTTTGAACAAACAAAAAAAAATTCATACCTGACATGGTAATTTAAAAAGATATACTTTTCAAAAGATAATATCCTCATTGGGCCTAGGGAGTTAACTTGATAAAGCGATTCCCATGTAAGCATGCGGACCTGAGTTCTGTTTCCAAAGGGCCATATAAAGGCTGTACTAGTGGTGCAAGCCCATAGGTCTAACAATGGGGAAATGAAGAGAGGCAGATTCTGGAAGATCACCAGCCAGCCAGGGTGATCTCACTGGTGAGTTCTAAGACAGTGACAAAGACAAACCTTGTCTCAAAAGAAACAAAATACATGATGGCACCCCTGAATAAAAAGGCCAGGGCTGGCTTCCAGCCTCCACCTGCATATCTCCACATATGCAAACACACACACACACACACACACACACACACACACACCACAGAAATGTCATAATTTATGTAAACATATAAAATGAACATAGACCAAATATTTTAACTCATTAATTCGTGAGAAAACGAACAGGACTGTACAATTGGTTCAAAAGAAAATTCAAACTATTCAAACATGCATAAGGCAATCAAAGACACTGAAATCAATTTGCAAATAGATGTAAATCTGATGAATATTCACACGGCAATAATAAGTTGCATTCTACCAGACAAAGTTAATTTTCATTTATATGGATAAGAATCATTTGCATTATTAAACAGCACGAAGACGATGAAAGGTGCCAAACCAGACACGATCTGCTCAGCAGGAAAGGCATGCCATATAGGACACCCCGTAACCTTTGATGTTTGCACACCCTAATTCTCTTCACAATTTTTCTACATGATGCTATCAACTAGAGCCATCTAACTTTATTGCATGGTCTGACTCACTTCATGTTGTTACTTCTTTCCAATTAATCTTAAAGTAAGAAGAAGAAGAAAAAAAAAAAAATAGGCAAGCGTCCTTAAAAGAGGCCCTTCCCAAAGCTCTGCTACAAGACATTTGGGAAGAGAACGTGTTCTCCTAATTTCCTGTGCCCTTCTCCGCTGGGTGACACGTAAAAGTAACTCTGTTAAAGGTTGCCTGTGAAGAAAGCCCATGTGTTTTTAATCCAGTACCATTTACTGGCGCTTCGAAAAGTGTGTTTGTCTCAGGAAGGCTGTTTGACAGCCTGTGGTGTAGAAGAAAAATTCCACAGACACTGTTCCACTGTAGCGTCGGAGCGCAGAGAGAGCACGTAGCCTCTCAAGTTAGTAAATGGGAGTGTCGGCTAGCAGTGGGATGTTTAACCAGCAAATGGCTTCGTCGGAGGAAGCCCATACCTTACTGTGGCTACTCTGCCTTACGCTGTCAATTTAAAGCTCAGAGTTTCGGGCTGATTGGTAACCTCTGAATAGGAGCCAGTCCTTTCTAGACAGGGCTTATTAGGCAGGCATCAATGCTTCCTGGAAGCTTGAAACGGGTATCACAAGCCCGAGGGGCTCTCTAGCTTACTCCGCTGAGCCTTGTTGGTTGATTAAGTTTGAGGTTCTTGTATGAAGTGCTCTGGGGGAGTCCACACTGTGAGGTTGGCAACACAATGCTTCTTTCTGTGATTAACTTTCCCAGGGCTCTCAACTCAAAACCTCACACTTGCACTCACTTCACTTAAATTTTTACAAAAGCCAGAACCCCTGAGGTCTCATTGGCTTTGGCTGAAATTTGTCTTTTCTGCCAAAAATTTATCGTTTCTAACAGAAGCCTGTGTCTGCCCACCCGTGTTCCCTTTGGGAAACTCTCCAGCTGTGGATCAGACCTCATATGCTCTCTTTCTGATATCCAAGATGAATCTGACTTTGGACGTACAATCATTCTGATTCACATAATTACATGCTTGGTTTAGTAGTGGGTGCCAGTCACAAATGTGATAATTTCTTCTTCCTGCAGCCTCACACAAAGAGGTAATTTGTTCCATGGCCCCAGCAACAGGTGAATGGCACAAAACATGAGCAATGTGTGCATGGAGAAAAAGCCACATTTTATGTATAAAATGGGTGACAGAGAGATGATCCGTGTGCACAATTACTAAATTTGCATTAATCGTTTTGGGATGGGTGCTCTCATTGTATGAGTCTTGGGAAATTTGGCAGAGGGAAACTGTTGCCTAGAGAATAAAAATAGCTTTATTCTTGTCATCATAAGCCCGAGCATTGGGGGATTCAATTCCCTTGCCAACTTTTTGAAACTCCAGCCCAAGGCACTGGAGTGACACTTCAACCCTCCACTTCTTAATCAAATTTCAAGTTTTCTTCTTTCCAATATTTATATAATATTCGCTCTCAAACAATACTATTACATGATCTCCGCTTTCGCTTTACAGTTATGCGCTATTCTTATACCAGCATGAGAAAAAGGTAAAATTAAACTGTTTTTAAACGGTTTTAATCTTAACCTTCTTGCAAGGCAATCCCTTTAGTTTATAAGTTGGCAGAAATTGTGTCTCACTTGAATACTCACAGACCAAGGGTTAAGTGATAGTTGAAAATTAGATAATATGCATGCAATATCAATGCAGTATGAAGAAAGCTATTGATTCCCACAAGTAAGATAACTACAGATTATTATCGTAAGTCTTGTGTGAATACAAATGAAAACATTATGGACCAAATATGATAGTCCATGCCTGATATACATGCTCTTGTGGGGTAGAGACAAGAGGATCAGTAATTCAAGGCCAGCCTTTGCTACATAGCAAATTCGATGCTAGCTTTGGGTATATGATACCAGCTCTAAAGGAAGAGTCATAGATTGTAAATTAGGGCAGCAGTCATTATTCATGTACACATGCATAGCTAGGTTTCAATGGGTAAGCTTTGAGTGCAATAATTATACCTGCATTTGAGATCTTCAGCCTACCATGTTCACTATGTCAGACTTGAATTCTGGAAGGGTTGTTTCTCCATCACACTCATGAATACCAACAGTGCTGTATGCATTAGCATGACTCAGTTTCTCTTCTCATACCCATACTTCTTTTAAGACTTATCTACCCTTTACCTTATATAAATGCAGACACCATTTTTATGAACACTGCTATAAATCCTGCCCAATGGTATCAGTTATTTTTCTACATGGACATTCTCCTGGAAAACATGGTTTTTTTAACTGACTTTTTTATTTCTGAGGCTACCATCAACTGAAAAATTGGTCTTTGTATCTCTTTTGTTCTGTTCACAGATAAATTTGTAGTCAATCAAACAGAATGGATCACACTTCCAGACCCAGAGTGCTGTGTTCTTTCATTCATACTATTTGCATCTTTCAACACCTTTTCTGCCATGAAACTAACCAAGGCAAACAATATATGCTGTAGAAAGACTTGGGGAATTGAAAATTAATGCTAACACATTGAAGGAGATATTGGACTTCTGAGTCACTTTTGTGATAGACAGAACAACGGCTTCAAGTCAACTTAATTGTTAGGATGAAACTCACATACAAAAGCACTTAGATAACTGCAGTTAATCTGGTTGCCAAAGAGAAGAGACAAAGATGAGTGACAGGTCCCTGTACAATTCCGATCTATTCAGCCAAGCTTAATCTAAACTACCAAATTGCAAAACCAAGATCAAACTAAGTACCTGTTGTGAGTCACTGCATGCTCGGTAGCTAGCTAGCCAGCAATCATTCATCAATATAATATGTGCATCACCGCTACCAACAAAAGAAAAAAGAGTGTGCACAGTGTATACTTGTACACTTAGATTCTGTCATAAACTAAATGAAATTTGTTAAGTTATTTAATCCTCAAAAATACTTATCTAAAAAGTAAAAGGTGCATGGTGTCATATACAACTACATAATTAACCCTATGTCCCTATCTAAAGATAAAAAAGAGAGAGAGAATAGAATTACAGAAAATTCCTTCTATAATAACAAATGCACATAGTGTTCACTAAACATTAACATGTGTTTAACTGCGGGAACTAATTTAACAACTCTTCAATTTAAGCCCAAAGTTAAGTATATGCATTTATCTCTTACCCTCACTTCTTTTTCATACACTGCCACAACTGGAAAAACAAAAACACAAAAGAAAAACTTTAGTATTGATCAACAGTGAGGTTCAGAAAACAGTGTCTGGCTGATTGATTCATCACACACTAATCCTTAATTAGAAAGCCGCAGTATTATCTGCTTCTATATAACATAGATTGCAGTCATACTTTTGAATTTAAAAAATATTAAGAAATGGTCCTTTATTTTCTAAAACAGAATTCACTGTAATAAAATGGAGTTGCTAATATCTTTTAAATATAAGACAAACAGAAATTGTGTGTGTGTGTATGTGTGTGTGTTCATCAATTCACCCTTCTCAGTTCCAAATATATGCTTTGACTCTTTTATTTATTTATTTATTTATTTATTTATTTATTTATTTTGTCACATTGAAGCTAGATTCTGTGACATTTCCCCATGTCAGCTGGTACATGTTAAGTTTGGTCAATAGAGGGTGCAGGAGGAATACTGAAAGACTGAAACAAAAAGGAACCTCTTTTCCTGCTTTTGAAGATTCTGATATGCTGCTAACTAACATGTAGCCATCCTCTGGCTAGTTTTTGAGCTATACTGGGCCAATAACCACAAGTGCTCACACATGGGTTAGGTTTTGCTAGGCCAGTTGGACCACTCCTGTGCACCAGCTCAGTCTATAGTCTTTAGACAGAGAGCTTTCTGGTCACAGCAGGTGTTCTCTGGATAGACAACAGCCCCAAGTACCTGGAGTAATGAAAAAACCCTTACACACATGGACTTTATCTGACCTGAAACCAATTGCATTCCTTAAGTCATTTTAAAAATGTGCAAGAGTTACAAATTCAAGCACTGTTTTTGACAATTAAAAAAATAATAATGTTTTCACTTCTTTAAAGAGGACAATAGAACCACTGTCCAGTACTAAATAAATTAAGACAGTTACTAGGCTACCATCTTATTCAGGAGAATATAACTTCATTTGGTGATAGTGAGAAGTCAATAAAATTAGTATTAGTATATAAATATCATCAGTTAGGGTTACAGGAAAATATTAAGCTGAAGTAATACTGCAGTGTAATTGCTGTAGAGTTTTACTAAATTATATTCTTTTTGGAAATGTATTCTAACCATAACTAGAACTTAACCAGGTGGCTTACAGGATGCATACAAGGGCTCTTTGGTAGCGAGTAAGGAAGTATTTCTAGGAGAAATCGCTAAAGGGAGAAAAGGGAGTACATGGCAGAGAAGAAAAGGCTAGCAAGCGGTGTAATTGCAAACAATATTACAGACGTGGGTCTTCTGCCTGCTACCGCAGACCTCAGTCATATTGGTTATGAAGAGATGACTCATAAAACCGTGATATGGGAAAGCTCCCTTCCAAGAAATTTAGACTTTCTGCCCATATGAACATAGCAACTGCAATAAACTTAGGTTGGGTTTATACATAAAAAGCACAGTCAAGAAGAGAAGGTATGCAGGAGTGGATGGGACAGAGTGCATCGAAAAGCACTTGAGCTGGAAAACTTAACAGTGTTTTCTGCTCAGAAAAAATAAACAACTCACCTATTCATCTTGATGCCTTTAATTCCATAATTGACAAAACTACCCTGGACCACAAGCAAGGGAGCTATGTGTTCAATAAACAAAACAACAACAAAGTAACAAACAAACTTAGGTGTGGGCATAAAGGAGAGGTTATCTGAGATAATGTAGTAAATCATGATCCTCAACAATGCAAGTCCTGTGTTGAATAATAAACAGACCTGTTTGTGGAAACAGACTGAACAATAGGAACTTAAAGTTACCAGGAAACTTTATTTCACTCTAATAATTGCACACTATGTGCCTAGGCACATTCTTGAGGGGATGCTCAAGCCTACTGCTTTGTAACAATGCCACCTTACATATTCATCTGAGACACAGGTATGCTTTCCAGTTGGGTTCAGAGCATTTCTCTTTGACTCAACACAACTCAAATGTCAATCATACACATCTTCTGACAGATATGTAAACAATAAAACTAATGGACTGGGCATCAGTTGAGCCACTAATATAAGTCACATAGAAAGCAGGGGGATTGAAAGTCTGCGACTACAAGGAAATTTGGTGGCTGAAAAAAATTATTAGATGAAAAATCTGCAGTGCACTTTTTCATAAAAGAAATGTAAGGATAATCAGGGTGGTTTTGGTATTACTTATTAGGAAGACTGTTATATTAAGGAGGGCTAAAGATTAAGGAGCAACAATGTCTATGTTTATTCCAGGTAATGAAATTCACTGATTTCCAGAAAAAAATATATTTATCGGAAACAAATCTCAGCTTTAAATGACATTCCAGGAATGTACAATATACACTGAATGCCAAGAAGCATATGCTGTGGTATCAGATGTTTTGTTTCCGGCAGATTTAACTCTACCTAGAGCAAAGAACAAAAAATATAAATTAGATTTCACTCTTTCAAAAGAGTTGAAGACAGAGCAAGATTGATAAATTGAGACAGATTAATCAGAAAAACTCTCAAACTCACAAACATAAAATTAAAACACATCAAGAAGCAAAGAGTTTGAAATGAGAAGCAAGCGATAAAAGCAACAAATGAAACTTTAGCTATATAAATGGTGAAACACATTTTGATCCTCCTCTGTCTGTCTTCACTCACCTAAATGTCTTTTCCTCTAATTTTTCTGATAATGGACGAACTAAGTATAGTAAAGTAAACTCATACGTTGCATAGTTCTCAATCCCTGACCCTATCAACACACACACACACACAGACACACAGACACACACACACACACACACACACACACACACACACACACTCACATGCACACATGCATGCACACACATTTTCAGCATTCAACCCCAATAAGGTAATTTTCCCAGACTTAACAGTCATTCTAATTCCTAAAACTATATAGTTTTCCAGCTTCACTACTGGTAAATAAACCTCTTCACTACATGTTTTTCAGATCTGGATTGTCACAGCTCAGTATTATGTGTTTGAATCATTCATGTTATAACATATACTGAAGTCTCATGCATTTGATATAGCACATTCTCACATCACCTAATGACTGCTTCTTAGATATTCAGTCTATAGACTCTTCTTTCTTGCAAGCATTTGGAATAGTAATGCAATAAATATTCTCAGATATATTACGGTGTGTGATTCATTTTGGTATATCATATGCCCAATAGTGGGATTGCTGGGACAGGTTTTCATAGTGGCTCTTTCTGTCTATAGTTTCTGCAGTGCTTTGAATGAAAATGTCTTTATGAATGTCTTTATTATATTTGAATAGTAGGCCCCTCACTGGTAGAATTTTTTTTTGAAAGGATTAGGAGTTGTGTTCTTGTTGGAGGGAATGTTTCACTGGGGACTGGCTTTGAAGGTTCAACAGACTCCAGCTTTCCCCAGTATGCTCTTTGTCTTCTGCTTGGGGTTTGACGTGTGAGATCTTGGCTGCTCTTGCCACCATGGCAATGCCTTCAACATGACATTGTAAACTACGACCCTCTGGAAACTCAAGCCAAATTAAATCTCTTTTAAAGTGGCTTTGGTCATAATGTTTTTTCACAGCAAATAGAAAAGTAACTAATACAATTTTTTTCTAAGTCTGTTTCCCACCAGTGGACAAATCAATGTTCCAACAGCATGGTTAGCTGAAGACAACTACATTATGTTCAATATATCTTAAATTTCATGTAAAAGCTGGACCTCTGGAGCAAAAGGCATGCTCAAAGAGCATATAGCATATTATGAACCTTTAGAGTATAAAATACTATCCTTTAATGTTTATTAAAATATTTTAGTAATTTGTAGAGCACAGGATTTTAATGATGAATGGAAAACCATGGACTCTTATCAGGATGAATAATATGCACATTAATTACTGTTAATTTCAGTCATATATAAAACAAACTATTTAATATCTAAAGACAATATATAAATACATAAAGTTCATACTACTTAATAAGAAAAAATCAACTTATCAAAATAAAATTTCACAGAATGTAATGCATAAAATTTCAGGATATAATAACAGATCATACTGATAATTATATTAGATGATGATTATCAAAAATAACAATAATAAAAACATCTAATTTTTTTAAATAAGTACTTACAGCATTTTGCATGTTCTCTTATTTATTTCTTCTAGAAATCTTTAGGTCACTGTGTTGCTCAGTTTTATGTTACTGTGACATGTCTGAGATAATATATTTTTAATGAATAAAGTTTTATTGCCTCCCATTAATTCAGAGGTTTTCACCCATGGTCACTTGACCCTATTACTTTGGACTTGTGACTATACAGTATATTACATATCATGGCAGTAACGTGTGACAAAAGAGGTCTGCTCTCCTGATGGTAATGTAAGGGCAAAGAGAAGACGAAGGGGGCTAAGGACTCAATTGCCCCTTTAAGCCACATCCCATATGAAACAACTTTGCTCATTTGTACTCTGCCCCATGGCCCAATGGTTCCACTGCCTCCCTGTGAACAAAATAGATCCTCAGAATATATTTAAGATCCAAAACCATCCATCCAAGTAAAGTGCAGTTATCATAGGTGTGTGTGTGTATGTGTGTGTGTGTGTGTGTGTGTGTGTGTGTGTGTGTGTGTGTTTCTAGGACAGAAAATAATAAGAGGCTTTGTATTATGTACAAAGACATATAGTAAAGTTTTAGCAGTACATGGGCTTAGAAAGAATGCTTTCATAGCTGTAGTTTTAACTGCCATTCTATTTTGCTAATATTGTTGACAACTTGATCTACTACTTATCCATTCTGTTTGATGAATTCTTACAAGGAAAAAAACAGGTTTTAAGTGTGTGTGTGTGTGTGTGTGTGTGTGTGTGTGTGTGTGTGTGTGTGTGTGTTCTGATGTGGTGTGATATTATAAAAATGACCTAACCCTTAGCTAGTGGATTTATAAAATCAAACATTGAACTATACTTAGGGATTCAAAAGCGTATTTTTTTTCTAAGCTTAGGAAAAATTATTTTTTTTCTCTTTCCTTTACAGGGGTGAGAGGTGCCCTTTTTACTAATCTCCAATGGTGCTTATGAATTAATTCAAACCTGGTAAAACCTTTTCACTTGAAAGAACAGAGGGTGTTATGTGATGGGACCTCTTTTAAAGAAGGGGAGCTTTGAAGGCACGGCCCTCTCTTCACAACCAAGTTATTTATTCTCAGGAAGAGAACATCAAAACTGCTCCAGTTCTTTTTAGGAGGGGTAGGGGGAAGAAGTGTTTCTTTTATGTGTTTTATTTGGAGAACCAATCTGCCAAAATTACTTTAATCTTCTGTATTATTCCTAAAAATTGTAGAGGTTAAAATTCTAAAACACTGTCTTGGAGAGGAAAATAAAGATACAGTGAAAATATGGTGAACCAACCAAGAAACTTCTAAATGAAAAAACTGGAGCATAAATTGAAACTTGTTGTTCCAATGAAGCTTACAGACTTAGTTGATGTGTCTCTTGTTAATTTATTTCTGAATTTATATATTTTTTTTTTACTGAAAGTAAATATGTCTGTAGAATTAAGAAGGTTGGCTTCTTTGCCTCATTTGCCAAGGACAACTTCCACACCACTCATTGAACACAGAGAGGTCAAGCTAGTTCTAGTCGCTTTGGTGCAAGAAGGTACTCTTGCAGGCTACAAAAAGGGAAGCCTGTTCACCAACCCAGCCACAAAACCCTCCACCTACAACCTGTCTGGGGCAATGATTACTCAGAACTTGTGGGAGTAGCTAATGACTATTTGGTTTACCTTGAGGCCCGCGCCACAAGAGGGAGCTTGGGCTCTACACTGCCTGCAAGGTCCACCAGAGACCTGAAGTACAACCAGGCAGGACTGCCACCACCCGCTACCCCAGGGGAAAACAAGCAATGAAGTGATTCCTAATGAATAGATTAGTGTCTTGGCCGGTCATCATCAGTGATGATCCCTCTGGTAGCAGATGGAAGCAGGTGAAGAAACCTATAGCCTCACATTCAGAGACAGTCTCCCTGAGGTCCCTCTCCTGGAAGCACAGGGACCACTGCAGAAAAGAAAGAGGGAAGATCTAGGAGTGAGAGGGGATCAAGGACTCCCGGAGAACATGGACCACTGAATAAACTAAGCAGGGTTCACATGGGCTCACAGAGACTGAACTGGCACCATGTAGCCTACATGGGTTGGCTCCAGGTCCACGTATGGCTGCTGGCTTGGTGATTTTGTAGATTCCTAACAGTGGGACCAGGTGTGTCTCTGCCTCTTTTGCCTGCTCTTGAGACTCTTTTTCTCCTGTTGGGTGGATTACCTTGTCCAGCCTCGGTATGAGGGATTTCTTCTCGTCACATTGTCTCTTGTTTTGTCCTGTTCGGCTGTTGTCTCTTGGAGATCTGCTCTTGTCTGAAGAAGAAATGGAAGGAAAGTGGGCCTGAGGGAAAGAAGAGGTGGGGGGAAACAGCTAGGAGAAGTGGATGATGGGGAAACTGTGGTTAGGATACATTATATGAGAGAAGACTATTTTCAATTAAAAAAAAATTTAAATATGGAGACAAGCTCATTTAAAGAAATTTCTGAAGTTTGTGGGTAACTTTTCAGTGTGAATTTTTCACCTGGCCTCTGAGTGGCATTAAGATTTCCAAATGCTTACTGTGCAACTGTGAGAACAGTACAGATCTTGTTAGGAAAGGCAGTTTATATATCTAAACTCAACAGAAGATAAGTACCTCCTATTTTCAACCCTAGATGTTTCTTTAAAGTTCTGCCAAGTGTTCTCAACACTAAATCTGTACTCGATCTAAAGCTGAAGGCACTACCATCTCCTGGGTATTCACTGTAATTGCATAAATGATTGCAGTGTTAGTTGTAACCACACTAATATGTACAATAGAAACTTGGGGATTCTTCTGGGAAATCTTACACCAGTGAACAAAGAGAGGTAAAATTCAAAACCTGTATTGAGACTTTCCTAACTTGTTCCATCAGTCTGTAAAGTGAAACGCTTCCAAAAGTTTTGAATTCACCAATGTGTCTAAGAAAATCAGAGTAGAAAAGGATCATTTTTAATCCTAAGACATTTTCAGGTCATGTAAAAATTGTTTGTCAAATATCATTGTTCTCTGTCCGCTTTTAAACATCATGATGTTTGGCTTTGAAATATATTTCACTATACAATAATCGACAGTACACAGCAATTTATATGTAGATTCCAAAAGAGTGACTAGAGACCCAAAACCTCAAAGAAAACCTGAATAAACATAATTATAAACTGAAATACCAAGAATTTTGAATTTTTGTAATCTACCAGGAGATGTTATTAGGAGAAATAAAGTATAGGATATATTCAATATTCTAACTTCTGCTCCTTCCCCTTTCCATTATGGAATAATTAATTGATTTATAAATATATATTATTCCTATGAAGATAATGCACCTTTATTGTTGATGTTGTTTAAAGATTTCCAATGCACTTATGCAAACATTTACATGTTAAAACATACATAAACACTATTTATGTAAAATTTGGGACTCAGCACAAATTTTTTTGTAATTAATATTTTTCTGAGTAACCATTCTATTACTTAAATTAAGCACCATAACCAAGGACTTGTAAAAGAAATGTTTTATTTATGGCTTAAAATTTCAAAGAGTCAGAGCCCACAATGGGACAGGAAAGGCATGGTGACAGACACAGCTAAGAGCTTACATCTTGACTCACAAGTTGTAGGCAGAGAGAGAACACTAACTGGAGATGGTCTGATTGTTTTGAAATCTCAAAGCCTGCCCCTAAAGATACACTTTCTCCAACAAGTCCAAATCTCTTAAACCTTTTCAAACAATTCTACCAACTGGGAAACAAGCACTCAAATATATGAGGCTATGGGGATCATTCTAATTCAAACCATAATATTAAAGACATCTTCAGATTCTGTTATAATATGATCCCTAGTAACATAGTCAGCAAATGATAGACCTATATACAAACAAAATCCATCACAGAATAACTTGTGAGTATTGTGCAGGCTAATAGAGAAAGAGAAAATCTCAAAATTATCATTCAAAAAGACATTAGACACAAGGAGGAAATAGACTATTCCCACTTGGCACCTACGTAATGAACACTGCAATGCAGTTTAGGAACTCCCACTGCTCAAGCATCCCTGAAAGGGTCAGCTTTTTTTCTACCTCCTTGGTGATATTAGCTGCAGTCTAAAATGATTAAACAGAAGGCAAGTAAGGTAAGTCAGAACTTAAAACAAACCACTAGGTGGAACTTCATAAGGGGAAACTTTCAAAGGTTAATTACCTCCCCTGGGGATAGACACTAATCTCGGAAGGAATTTCGACACCCAGATATATCATGAAGTAGACTCATAACTTCTGGAACTGCAGTGATTTTGCTACCTGATGATCAGGTAAATGGAAGGACACCAAAGGAAAGAAAAACATAAACTAGATTTGCTTTCTTTTCTTTTCTTTTTCTTTTTTTTTCTTTTTTCTTTTCTTTTTACTCAATCATCTTCAAAGGTAAAGCTCCTAAGTGTTGTACTGAGAGTTGTAGGCAAAGCATTCGAAATGTGCCCTGGATTCAAAGCATTGCATGAAGTTTGCAACACTCATCTTTGTTATCAGAAGATGTTCTCTTATTACTGGATCATGAGCTGAGTGATATTAGTCACTTAAAAGTCAGTCACCCCTCAGCTATAGCTCCCCTTAGAACCCTTACACATTATCTCTGCCAGCTAGCCAAAACAAAAGACATCTGCACACTTGGAAGCAAAAGCTGAGAATAATGCATCTGAAAATGTACCAACAATTTCACAGTTCATAAGATTGTGTAAAATGACTCTGGTAATGGTTAAATGAAGTCTTTAGCTTGCAGTGGTAATGCCTCAAAACTCTGGGCTTGCGAGTTTAAAGGAGAAATAATAACACAGAGATCAGGAAGGGAATTCTGTCAACAATGAACAAGGTCCGGTATATTCATGATTAATTAGGTTTCTCCCCTTTACACGCATAATATAATGTGAGGCCCTGCTGGAAAGGTCAACGTCTGGCACTTCTGTATAGCCTCTGAGGTTGGTACACAGCCAGAGACTGATTCCCTTTCTCAACTGGGTTCCCTCACTACCTAAACCCTAGAAACTCTAAGGAGTATCACATAGAGACTATAAACTTAGCCTTTTCTTGATAAGAAACCTGTTTAGCAAGCACCAGGGACTCCTGGAGATACTCACTCTATGCAAATAAGATATCTTGGTGTCTTGGCTTTCAACTAATGGCCTTTGACTTTTCCTGGAGATCTTTCCCCACCCAATGGGTAATTAAGGCTTTGCTTCTCCTCTCTTATGATAGAACCATTATGTCACATGTAGATTAAGTATCCTGTCATCCCTAGCCCATCTAATCTGACACATTTACGCTAGAAATCCCTTCTACTGCCCAAGGTCTACAAATGTTTCTGATTCACAAAATAAACTCTCTCTCTCTTGCTCGAATCATTCCTCCACCATGATCACCTTACCAAATTTATATGGGAAATCAAAACTGTATACCCATCTTTAACCCCCTATAGCTTCTGGTAGGGCCCTAAACTGTCGTCCCCACCTACCTCTCTTGCCTTAATTCAACAACTCAGCTGCCTGCAGGATTCCATAATAAAAATAGATAATCATTCCCCTCCCCCTACTATACCCTCCCCCAAATGGGGAGGGAGTGGTCCCTGCTTCTCCTTCCCAATGGCAACAAAACCACACCCTGCCCCCCCATAAAAAAAGTTGCTAAAAGAATAGAGAAGCTGAGTAACTCCATGCCCTCTCACATCTCAGCCTCTGATGCTGTTACTTAGAAGACATCCTAAAATGGGGATATTCTTTCATCTCCCCCTCCCTATTTAAAGACCAACCGATACCTTCCCTATCTTCCCTAGAATTTAAAATAATCCCTCACAAAATACAGCTTATTTTGCCCATTCTGTTTTTAGGAACAGATATCTCTTTGACCATTGATGCCCTCTTAAACCCACCCATTCCTTCCCTCAGAAGAACTGGATAGCTCATTGATAAGACTCCTGACCTTGACTCTGAATGTCTAGTGTTCAATTCTCCACTAACTCTCTTTTCCGTTAGAGTTTCCTGCCGTGACCAGTGGGTCAAAATAGCCAGGCTACCAGCCTGAAAGTTTAGCTAGAGTTTTTCTCCATGATCAGCAGCTTCAAGTAACCAGGCTACCAGGTGGACATGGAACCCAGGTCACTGCTGGAAAATGAACTACAATTTAGTGCATATAAAATGAGTGAAAAGTTAATACCATGAAACAGGTTATATGCCTTTCCTAACTGACCTAGGAAAAGAGCCCTCAAACTATCCAGAGGGTACTGATAGCAAAATCTCCCAAAGGACCTATATTTTTAAAGTAAAGGAACTGGGAGATGGAATCATTTTAGCTACAGGAGGAAGCATACAAGTTGTAGATAGATAGATAGATAGATGGCTTGTTTTGTATCAGTGTTTCTTTTATTTTTTTCTTTCTGAAATAGCTGTAGTTTGGTCTTAGTTGAATAGCAGAAATGCAAAATAGTGCAACATCTCTGGAACATTGTACATCAGGTTCTTCTGAAACTAAAACACTACTTCCCACACACAGCAACACTGTTGCTCTTGGGTAATTATCCCAGAATAATGAAAACATGTTCATACAACAGTGTGCACACAAATATTCATTGCAGCTTTATTCTTAGTAATCCCACACTGTAAGTATCCAAAACATTCTTCTAATGATAATTAATCCTTGATACATACTAAGAGCACCATTCCATAATAAAATAGAAAGAAAGCAATGACAAATACAACAACCTATATAGAATAATGGACACTATGCTGAATGGAAAGCACAGGCCAAAAGATCACACATTGTATAATTACAATAAGTTGGCAAATTTCAGAAGTGGAGAATAGATGAAGGATTATTACAGGTTAGGAAGACTGCAGTGGGGTTAGGACAAAGTGACTGTACTTAAGTAGTAAATTATAGGTGCTTGCAATAGAACTGATCCATATTTCAGTGCTAAGGATACCAAATCCAAGTGTGTCTCAAGAGATATAAGAAAAGTGAAATAACCCCTGTACCTTCTCAGATCACCAGGGATTAAAGTTGGACTCCAAAAACAACAACAACAGAAAGCCTACAAACTCATGGAAACTGAATTATTCTCTACTCAATGACCACTGTGTCAAGGAAGAAATAAGGAAAAAAATTAAAGACTTTCTAGAATTCAATAAAATGAAGGCACAACATACTCAAATTTGTGAGATACAATGAAAGCAATGCTAAGAGGAAAGCTCATAGCACTAAACACCTTCATAAAGAAATTGCAGTGATCTCATACTGGCAATTGAAAAGCACACCTGAAAAGTCTAGAACAAAAAATAGCAAGCATACCCAAGAGGAGTAGATGGCAGGAAATAGTAAAGCTCATCGATGAAATCAATAAATTAGAAACAAAGAGAACAATGTAAACAATCAAGAAGACCAGGAGCTTATTTGTCAATAAAATTAACAAGATAGACCAAACCTTAGCTAAACTAACTAAAAAGCAAAGAGACAGTATCCAAAATAACAAAATCAGAAATGAAATGGGGACATAACAACAGACACTGAGAAAATCCAAAGCATCATTAGGTCTTACTACAAAAGCAACAAAGTTGGAAAATCTCCACAAAATGGATGACTGTCTAGATAGATGCCACTTACCAAAGTTAAGTAACGATCAGGTACATTATTTAAATAGTCTTATAACCCTTAAGGAAATTGACGCAGTCATTAAGAGTTTTCCAAACAAAAAATTCCAGGACCAGATAGTGTTAACACAGAATTCTACCAGATGTTCATAGAAGAGCTAACACCAATATTCCTTAAAATATACCCCAAAATAGAAATAGAAGAATCATTGAGAAGCTCAATCTTTGAGAACACAGCCACCTTGATACCTAAATCACACAAAGACTCAACAAAGAAAGAGAATTTCAGACCAGTCTCCCTCATGAACATTGATGTAAAAGTACTCAAAAAATACTCACAAACAGAATTCAAGAACACATAAAAAACACCATGATCAAGGCTTCATCCAAGGTATGCAGGGATTGTTCAATATAAGAAAATCTATCAATGCAATCCACCATATAAACAAACTTGAAGAAAAAAAATCCACATGATCATCTCATTAGATGCTAAAAAAAAAAAACCTTTGACAAAATCCAACACCCCTTAATGTTAAACATCTTGAATAAAGCAGCATTAAAAAGAAGATACTCAAATACAATAAAGGCAGTATGCAGCAAGCCTATAGCCAACATCAAATTAAATGGAGAGAAACTTAATGCAATTCCACTAAAGTCAGGGGCAAGACAAGGCTACCCACTCTCTGGATCTATTCAATATAGTATGTAACTAGAGCAATAAGACAACTAAAGGAGATGAAGAGGGTACAATTTGGAAAGAAAGAAGTCAAGATACCACTATTCACAGGTGATATGATAGTATACATAAATGACACCAAAAATTCTACCAGAGAACTCCTACAGCTGATAAATGCCTTCAGCAACATGGCTGGATGCAAAATTAACTTTAAAAAATCAGTAGTCCTTCTGTAGACAAACAATAAATGGGATGAGAAAGGATTTAGAGAAACAATACTCTTTACAATAGCCACAAATAATATTTTGGTGTAACTCTAACCAAGTAAGTAAAAGACCTTCATCATAAAAAACTTCGTCTTTGAAGAAAGAAATTGAAGAAGATATTAGAAGATGGAAAGATCTCCCATGCTCATGAATTGGTAGGATCAACGTAGTAAAAATGGCCATCTCACCAAAAGCAATCTACAGATTCAATGCAATTCCCATTAAAATCTCAAAACAATTCTTTATAGACCTTGACAGAGCAATTCTCAACTTCAGATGGAAAAATAAACAACCCATGTTGGCTAAGACAATTCTACACAATAAGATAACTTCAGGAGGCATCTCCATCCCTGGTTTCAAGCTGTACTACAGAGCAACAGTAATAAAAACAGCATGGTGTTACACAAAAAGTAAAAAGGTTGATCAATGGAATTGAGTTAAAGACACAGAAATGAACTCACAACCTACAGACACCTGCTTTTTTCAAAGAAATTAAAATCATACAATGTAAAAAAGAAAACACCTTCAACAAATGACACTATTCTAACTGCATGTCTGCATGTAGAAGAATGCAAATAGATGCATTTACACAATGGAATACTACTCAGCTATTAAAAACAAGGTCATCATCCAATTTGGAGGCAAATGGATGGAACTAAAGAATATCATCCTGTGTGGGTAACCCAGACACAGAAAGACACTCGTGGTATGTTATTCCCTTATAAGTGGACATTAACCATAATGTAGAGAATAACTGTACTACAATGCACAGACCCAAAGAAGCCAAGGAAGACCTAAGGGATGATGTTTAAATCTCATGCAGAAGAGGAAATAAATAGTGGTCTGAAGCCTGAACTCACCACCTTCTGCATCCAGGTGGGACTTTCAGTGAAGAAAGGGCAGCACCAACCCACCCAAAAAACCTTCAACCCAAAATTTGTCTTACCTGGAAGAAGTGTTGTAGGGATAAAGATGGAGTAGAGATTGAGGAAATGGCCAGCCAATGAGTGACCCAACTTGAGATCTACCCCATGGAATAGATCGAATCCTTGACACTATTAATGATAACTCTGCTATGCTTGCAGACAGGAGCCTAGTATAATTGCCATCTGAGAGGCTTCATTCAATATCTGATAGAAACAGATGCAAAGATCCACAGCCAAAGAATAGGCCAAGCTCAAGGAGCTTTGCAGAAGAATGTGAAGAAGGATTGAGCCAGAGAGGTCAAGGACACCACAAAAAGACACACGGAGTCAACTAACCTGGAGCCATGGGGGTTCACAGAAACTTAACTATCAACCAAAGGGCTTTCATGGACTGGACCTGGACCCTCCTCACATATGTAGCCAATGTATAGCATGGTCATTTGTTGGCTCCCTAACAATGGAAGTTAGGCTGTCTCTTACTCTGTTGCCTGCCTTTGGATGCCTTTCCTTTAGCTGTGCTGTCTTGACTGGCCTCAGTGGGAGAAGAGACAATTAGTCCTGCTGTGACTTGAGGTGCCAGGGTGGGTTGGTACCCTTTAGGCGGTCTCCTTTTCTCTGAAAGGACGGAGGTGGGGAGATGAGTAGGAGGGGACATGAGGGTGGGACAGGGAGGAGAGCAGGCATGGGTCTGAGATCAGGTTGTAAAGTACTTAAACAAATAATTTAAAAAAAAAGTAATCAGTTGAAGTTAAACGCATTAATGTATTAAGGAATAAAAACATGATAGTTTTGGAAAGATATATCAGTTCCCTAATATTGTACTATCATGAGATAAGATGCAATTAGGAGCACAGAGTAGGAAGGATAACATATCTCTGCATATGATTTCTTGTGTGTGTGTGTGTGTGTGTGTGTGTGTGTGTGTGTGTGTGTGTGTGTCTGTGAACATATCTCAAAATACAAAGTAGAATACCAACACAAAACAAAAATAAAAACCAGAAGTCTCAGAGAAATCCTGTCTTGACATGAATACTTAAGATTTCCCTAAGGGCACTGCCTTGGCTCATTTTGCAGACTTAACTGCTTATGTTTTCTTCATTTATTTATTTTCCTTAATTTGAAAGGTTTTTTTAATAATATATTCTAGTTACTGATTGCCACGACCCATACTTCTCTCAGTTCCTGCCCACCCCCACTGTCCTTCGAAAACAAACGGTAACATAAAAATTATAATAAAATAAAATACAATATGATAGTTCATAAGTAAACAAATTAAATATGATAAAAAACAACTAAATAATTTTCTTCTATATTCATTCTGTGTGTTTTCCTTTTATTTTTTTTCTTTAGTCCTTAGATCCACTGGTAACATAAAACTGTTTCCAATTTCTTCATATTTATATTTTCCCAATGTTCATTATGTTATTGATTTTTCTGCTTGGTCTATTGTAATTAAGAGATACATTTATTGCTTTGTTATTGTTGGGCTGGTCTTTTATACACCACGTAAAGGTTTTCTTTGTATTATTCAAGTTCTGATTTCTGTACAGGCAGAAACGTAATTATAGACCAGACTTTGGTATTGTTATTCTTATGGATACATATTTAGTAAACACTCCTTCCAATAACTTATGACTGTTTTAATAAAGAGCTGAGTGGCCTATAGCAAAGGCAGGAAAGCATAGGCAAGACTTGCAACAGAAACAGGAACTGTAGGATAGAATAGGAGATGGAGATTTACCAGCCAGATGCAGAAGAAGAAGCATAGTGCTGAGACTCAGAAGAGGTACCTAGTCACATGCTCGTACAGAGATTAGTATAAAGGGATTAATTTAAGTTATAAGAGCTAGTTGGGAATAAGCCTAAGCTAAGGCCTAGCTTTCATAATTAGTAAAAGGTCTCCATATCATTATTTGGGCAGCTGGCAAATTGAGACAGGCTGGCTATAACTGGCACCAAATGTTTATACATTATACTGAATTTATTATGTAAACTCTAAAAAAGAACAAAGCTAGACAACCCAAGTACCCCAAATTCAAAGCCTACCACAAAGCAAAAGGTAATTATATTACATGATGACATCAGCATAAGAACAGGCAATTGGAGTCATGGATGGAGCAGAGGGGAGGGCATCCTATTGGGACTCTAAATGAGAGACGCATGGGAGAACAGCAAAATAAAAGGATCCAGAGGGTCCTAGAAATCTACAAGTAGAACAATATGATAGGCAGATTTGGGCCCAGGGGTCCCGCTCAAACTAAGGCACCAGCCAAGGACAATACAGGAGGTAAACTTTAAACCCCTTCCCAGATCTAGCCAATGGTCAGAATATTCTCCACAGTTGAGTGGAGAGTGTGATACGACTTTCTCACGTACTCTGGTGCCTCACATTTGACCATGTCCCCAGGAGGGGGAGACCTTGTGGCACTCAGAGGAAGGACAGCAAGTAGCCAAGAAGAGACTTGATACCCTATGAGAATATATAGGGGGACGTAATCCCCCTCAGGAACAGTCATAGGGGAGGGGAATAATGGGAAAATGGGGGGCGGGGAGGAATGGGAGGATACAAGGGATGGGATAAACATTGAGATGTAACAAGAATAAATTAATAAAAAAAATAATAATAATAAAAAAACAAGAAATCAAACACTACACCAGGAGGAGGAAAAAAATAATGGAAATCAAGATGAAATAAAGTACAACAGATAATCATAAAAAAAAAAAAAAGAAATGAACCCATTCATTTATAGCTAATAAATTGTTAACAAGACACCTGGCTTTATTTAATAAAGAAAGGGTGATGTCTTCAATAGATGCTGATTTCCATGTGTAAACTAATAAATGTCAATTGCAACTTCAAAAGATAGACAAAACTGAACTGAAAATTAGTGCATGACAAATATTAAAAGACAAAAACATAAAAATTAATCATCACAACATGGGGTTTGTCATGGATTTTTATACCATATTTTCCATCATATAAAATGATATTTTAACGCCAAAAAATAATCCATGCCAAAGTTGGGGGTCATCTTATAAGGCAGGTACATACCTGCAGCTTGCTGCCCGTTGCTTCATGTGTATGGTGCGTGCTTATAGTGGGGGTATCTCAGCAGATTCCCCACTCTGTGTAGGGATGTATGGAGCAGGGAGGCACAAGCTGCACACATCTTCCTGTTCGTCAAGGAGGAGAATGTGAGCATGGGTTGGCTCTCCACCAGAACCTGCCCGTTGAGGGATGATAGTCTTCCATGTATCTTCCAGTTGAGTGTGGACTGCACCCTAAAGAGGCAGTGTAGGATGGAATCTCAGTCGTTTTTATTCCAGTTTTCTGATGACTAAGGATGAAAAGCATTTCTTTAACTCTGAAGTTCCATCTTACAACCCTCAGGGTGGCTAAGATAACTAAAACTCAAGTGATACCACATGCTGGCAAGCATGTGGAGAAAGGGGAACACTCCTTCATTGCTTGTGGAGTGCAAACTCGTACAACCACTTTGGAAATCAATCTGGTGCTTTCTCAGAAAACTGGAAATAGGGCTTCCTCAAGACCCCTCTATTCCACTCCTTGCCGGACACCCAAAAGATGCTCCACTGCACAACAAGGACATATGCTCAACTATGTTCATAGCAGCCTTATTTGTAATAGCCAGAATCTGGAAACAACCTTGATGTCCCTCAAAGAATGGATAAAGAAACTGTGGTACATTTACACTATGGAATACTATTCAGCTATTAAAAACAAGGACATCTTGAAATTTGCAGACAAATGGAGGGAACTATAAATGGTCATCCTGAGTGAGTTAACCCACACCCAGAAAGACACACCTGGTATATACTCACTTATAATTGAATATTAGCTCAACATGGATGTTGTCTGAGAGTTTTCACTCAGTGAGGAAATCAGGACAGATGCTAGGACTCACTATTGGACTCCAGGTCAGAGTAGTATGGAAGAATGGGGAGATAAAAGGATCCAGTGAGTCCAGGAATCCTACAAGAAGACCATCAAGCTGGTGGATATGGGCCCAGGGGGGCCTGCACAAACTGCTATACCAACCAAGGGCAATGCATGCAGTAAACCTAGAATCCCTATTTAGATCTAGCCAATGGACAGCACGTTCTCCATGATTGTAAGGAGAGTGAGGACTGACTGTGACATGAACTCTGGTGTCCCCTATTTGACAACTTCCCCTCAGTGGGGAGTCCTGCTGACATTCAGAGGAAGGGGAAACAAGCAATCAGGATGAGACCTAACAGAGGTCCCCTTCTGTCACAGGTCTAGGTGAGGGGAATAGGGTGAAAGAGGGAGAGATGGGAGGATGGGAAGATACAAGTGAGGGGATAACTATCAGGATGTAATCTGAATAAGTTATTTTTAAAAATAAAAATAAAGTAATAAAAAATGAAAAAGAGGGGGCAGTATAGGCTGGCACTGGCTGTCTAAAGGCACTTAATAAAGCACTTGGCTGTCTGTGCCCTGCCTGCAAGTAGACACATGCCCGAGTCTGCAGCATACTGTGTGCATTGGAAAATGGGTAGTCTTATCAGGTGAGTATATTCTAACTCGAAAAGTTGGGGGTCATCTCATATGTCCAGTCATATTTTTATTGTTATGTATACATGTTCTGCCTGCATTTACAGCTGCAGGTCAGAAGAGGGCATAACATCACATTATAGATGGTTGCAAGCCACCATGTGGTTACTGGGAATTAAACTCAGGACCATGGGAAGAGTAGTCAGTGCTTTTAACAGCTGAACCATCTCTCCAGCCCCGCCTAGTCATCTCATATGACCAAAAATACTGTATATGCTATCAAAAGTACAAACAAGAACCAAAAATATAAATTAGACTGCATCAAGATTTTAGGAGAAATAAGCAAGAGAAACAAGGACCAAGATATGAAAGAATCTGATATGAATTTTATATTCCTCATATATAAAGAACATAAAAACAATAAAAATACAAAAAACCTAAAATATAGGTAATGTGAAAAATTCTCCTTTGAAAACATGAAATTAGACTAAAGAAACACGAGGACATGATCAACTAAAGAAAGTGTAATTCAATGCTACAGTGAGACACTACTTTCACTAGTTGAATAACTATAATTAATCCCCCTCAAGAACAGTCATAGGGGAGGGGAATAATGGGAAAATGGGGGGGGGGGAGGAATGGGAGGATACAAGGGATGGGATAAACATTGAGATGTAACAAGAATAAATTAATAAAAAAAAAAGTTAAAACAAAAAAAAAAAAAACAAGCAAAGGAAATAAATGTGAGTGAAAAGGTGGGGAAATTGGAAACATGTATATTGCTAGTGCACTGAGTCTTCAGAAAGATCAGCTTTATCTTCAGTGTTTTTTACCAGAGGAGTAGTTTTTTTTTTAAATATTGTGATAACAGTTTGCTAATGACTCAAAAATTATTCATAATAGTAAAACATAGAAATTGCCAATTGGTAAGGAAGTTCCCAAAGATAGAATGTGAAGGTTGCCAAAGACTGAAGAGAGTAGACTAAAGACTCTTTATAGATCTTCTTGTATAGACAATGAAGAAAATTTGGAAATAGTTATGCTAATTGTACAATAACATAAGTATAACTAATGCCATTTAATTGCAAATATAAAATGAATAAAATAGCAAACAGTACCTTATATGTATTATCTTATTTTCATTATGTATACATTTGTACGTGCAGAGTGTGTACACATGCACGTGGGTTTCTGTGAAGGGAGCTGGCAAATCTTCTGAAAATGGAGCCAAGTTTCTTGTAAGCTGGTACCCAATAATAAAAGGATCCAGAGGGTCTTGGAAACTTACAAGAAGAACATTATGATGGGTGGATCTGGGTCCTGGGGTCCTGCTCAAACTATGCCACCAGCCAAGGAAAATATAGGCAGTAAACTTCGAGCCCTTACTCAGAACTAGCCAATGGACAGGACATTCTCCACAGTTGAGTGGAGAGTGAGATCTGACTTTTATATGAACTCTGATGCCCCGTTTTTGACCATGTCCCCTTCATGGGGAGGCCTGGTGGCACTCAGAGGAAGGATAACAGGTCACCAAGAAGAGATTCCATATTATATGAGCATATACAGGGGGAAGAGGTCTCCTTCAGTCACAGACTGAGGAGGGGAGTAGGGGGGAAGTGGGAGGGAGGGAGGAATGGGAGGATACAAGGGATGGGCTAACAATTTAAATGTAATATGAATAAATTAATAAAATATATAAAAAATATAAAAAGAGGTGGGAAAACAACTCCGGCTGAGAGTTGTATGTGTGCTTCATCGCGGAGTCATCCCTTCATCCCATTATTTTGCCTGGTTCTCATTGTGGTACATGACTGCTATTCACTATAATCTTAGCTATACAACAAAATATGTCAATTGTGTTGAATGAAATTTTAAAGTAATATATACTGTAAAATATAGAGATGTTTTAAAATTATGGTATAAACCAACCAGACCAAAAAAAATGACAATCTTCAGGGGGTCTGAAATGGGTTTTCTTGGTATACTTGTGTTGATTTTGTTTTGTTTTTAAACTTTAAGAGTGGGGCAGATTAGTTCCCTACCATTTAAAGATAGTTCCATATGATTTGAGAGAAAATGTTTCATTTCTCGGTACTTTGAATACATACTTAGTGTATGACCATAATTGAAGAAAGTACGCCCACTTGGCATATGAAAATAAAACAAGAATATTATTAAGTACTGAAGTAATATTGTGATTTCTTGGTAGAATGGACTGATTCAAGCTGTAACAATTGACTGGCTAAGCCCATCATCATATTTAAACCCTCACTTTGTCATTAGTTCAATTCTGTTCGTCTTATAGGACAATAGCCATTGGTCCTCAGAATTTTGTCATTAATCATTTCTGAAGTTATGCCACTAAAATTTTTAGTAATTTTCCTAAAATTGAAGAAGTGCTCTATTTTTTTTACTGAGATAAAACTGCAGCTATCATCTTTATTCTGTTTCTTCCTAAAGATTCATGAGCCACATTATCTGTGACTATTTCTGATTTTCCATATTAAGAGTATTCATTTTTCTCCCAATGTATTTTTAATAAGTCCAGTAGTGAGGAACATAGCAATTTCAGTTCCATCAAAGTGCCTAACGTGAGTAGCAGCTATGCCTGTCATAATTGCCTCTACAACAGCAAGATTTTTAACTGACTAGGAGTCTGCGCCTAGCAACTTTCAAGACAGCTCCTTTTTCAGAGACTTTTTCCTAGCTGTCTTTCAAGTCTCCTAACTTACCTTGACTATTCTCACTATTGATTCAGAATTACTTTGTAACTCCCAACTTGTGCTTTATTTCTCTAAACATGTCAGAAAATGCAGAAGTTCAAACTACCACGATCCATTCTTTTTACCAAGATGTCTGAGCTCTGAACACCATAGGCAAACATTTCTAACTTAGAATTTCTCTGGAGTCATAAATGTTCCACTCAGTGGCATATGGAAATATCAATTTCATCTTTGGCCTCACAATAACCATGCAAAATGAGATTGGTAGTTGTAGGTATAAGCTTGGATAATTGCTAGTAAGTATCGTTATCTTTATGGAAATCCCACTAGGAAAAAAAACTCATGTGTACTCTTTTCTAGTGCCTAAAATTGCTTTCATGGGAAATATTGTTGCCAAGCTGAAGTTCTTGTGCACTATGATTTATTGTATTTCATATATGTGTTTTGCCATTACAATCTAATGGTAATAGAACCAGAGTTATCTGCATGCACTAAAGGCCTCATAATATTTTTCTCTGTCTCCTATGGCATTGGCCTATTACAATATATTTACATCTTACATTTGAAACCTTTTAAGTCAAGCATTATATATTCATTGGTTGTAAATTATCTGTATCCACTTCAAATAATATGGACAAATCTAATGGTTCCTCTTAGCACCTTAATATGTCTTCTTCCTCTGTAGAATCAGGCTAAACAATGGTGTGAGTAGAAACAAAGTCTAACTTTATTTGGAAATTTGCACTTGTCATATGTGATTACACATCACAATGACACTATCACTGTAGAGGTAACATAAAGTGGTGTCTATTAGAAACTTAAAAGCAGAGATGCATCCAAGTGTACGACTCGTCCTTAATCTTGGTGTTGACTAGAACGGATCTATGGATAGAACACAGCTGTAGCTCCTTTGGGCTTCGCTTCTGCTGTGAGGTTTCTTTCTACTGATGTGCTTCAGACCCTTGCAATGTTTTTTTCTTTCTTCAGCACACCTCTTAACCTCTTTCCAGGAGAAATTATAGATTTGGGGTCAGGGTGAATCTTGGATGAATGCCTGGGAGGTCTCCTGGAAGTAGGACAATCAACAAGGAACTCTTAAGAAGTCTAAGTTATCAAGTCTCTTCTTGACTTGATACCCTATGAACATATACAGGGGGAGGAAGTCCCCTCGGTCACAGTCATAGGGGAGGGGAGTAAGGGGAAAATGGGAGGGAGGGAGGAATGGGCGGATACAAGGGATGGGCTAACGATTGAGATGTAATATGAATAAATTAATGAAATAAAATTTTAAAAAAGAAGTCTAAGTTATTGTCCTTATACCCACAGACAAGATTAGTTTAGAAACCAAATCTGAGTACAATAAGCAGAAGTAAAACCTAACAGGTTGTTTCAGTATAACTACTTTTATAAATGTGGGCAGACTCATGTGTAAAAGTACAATTAGGTTCACAATTAATTGATCTATATTAAAGAAGCTCATCCCTAAGGACATTTCCTTAGCCTTAAACAGTGCAGTCATGAATTATCCAAAGCCAGGCCATATATTTAAGCCATAATGCTTCATGTGGCTTCTATAGGGATTTATGATGGCTAGTTTTGTCAACTTGACACAATGTAAAATCACCTAGAAAGACTCTGAGGAATTGTGTACATCAGGATAGTTATCCCATGAATATGTCTATGAGGCATAGTCTTGTTTGCCTTAACTGATGTAGGAAGACTTACCATGGGTTAATCTCTGGTACCAGTCCACATAAATAGACATACATGATGGGGAGCTTTCAGTTTTTTTATTCCCACTCACTCGATCTTGACATTTGATGGTGAATTCATCTGCTGTTTTTGTGGCTAAAGATTCGCAGTTTCTTCAGGCTTCTACCATGGGCTTAAGACCATCAGTTCTTCAGAAATCATCTAGGCTTTTGGAGCCAGACTGAGATCTGAGACTACTGAGGTCTCCAGTCTTGTGGACTAAAAAAACACTGGGTTCTCAGCCTCTCCAGTATAACAGACCCGTTGTTTACTACTCTGACTTTGTGGTCCAAGCCAATCTAATAATTCCTTTTAATAGATATTGATCTGTTGGCATAATGTTCTTGTGGACTGTGTACAGGTTATCCTTGTTCATTCAAATGCTGATTTCTCTACTCTACTATCTGGTTTCAGTCCAGCCATTGCATTGTGATGTTTATTCTAAGTATCTCCTGTCTCCAGTTTGTGTAATCATGCCACCATGTGTTCTCTGTATTGCCAATAAAAGTCAACTAGCCAGTGCATAGCAACACAGACAACAGGGTGGGATATCCTGGTCCAGTGAGGGGAAGAGAAAAAGCAGGAAGGATAGGCGGGATCAGGGCGAGAGGACTGGGGAAACAACTAGAGAAATGAACTGGACCTAGGAGATGAGTAGAAAGCAAGTGTAATGTGGGAATTCTGAATGGGAGGAAGCTATACTAGATTGGAAGTTTAGGATAGGGTAATTATTGCTCAGTATTGTGCTATAGGATAATTAAATATATCCTAGTCTTTCTGTTGGATATTTGGGTATAAAGCTGGTTTGCAGTAACTGATGATTTATTAAAATAATAAATCAATATTAAATATTAATAATCATTCAGCATTCATCCTGTCAGTTTTATTCTCATATAGAACTATGGCCAATACAAGGTATTTATATCCATTACAAATGGTCTGCTCCTGTGTGACTATAATTTAGGCCATTGCATAGAGCTGCAGAATTTGTAGATTATCACCAATTTACTGTCAGATATGATCATTAACAATATGGTTTGGTACAGCATCTGCCCTCTTTGTAGAACTGTTACTTATTATCACACTGGCAAGAATATAAAAATCCCATAGTCTACTGAAATAGGAACCTAGATCAAGCTACAGTGGGCAAGCTTGAGAGAAATGAATAGGAAATAAGAAGTTTATTAAGTTCAGTTGTTGATTTATTGTATCATGAACATTTTTCATCTGATTATTTTTTAAGCTTACCTTTTCTATGGAGTTTATGGTCCAAGAAGCTTAGCAGGAAAAAGTCATACAACTTTCTTCTAATGAAAATCACTTGCTCTTATAGGGCCAAACCAAAGAGTACTGGCAGTTGTTTAACACCTAAATACAGTTTTAAAGTCCAAAAGGCTACAGTTAATTGAATACTAGTGGAGATTTTTGTTTGTGGATTTTGCTTCTGGTTTTGTTTTGACTTTTGTTTGTTTTTCTAAGGATCTCAACAGCTAGGGAATTGGTTCCAAAAATATAAAACTTGTTATCTGAAGCAATTAGTACTCTAAGATAGGACTTCTCTTATCTCTTTGGGAGGTTTGTCAAGATGGCACCCAGCCAGTTGTATTCAATAATTAATTTGAAAGAGAAAGAAAATTATTTTAGTTAAGTTTAAAGCATACAATTCATTTTCTCAATATTTCAAAAAAGATCAAACAATAGATAGGACTCCCTTCTTTCAGTAAGAAACAGGAAGATCAGAAACTTGTCTTTAATGGACTGTGAATGTCTCTAAAGCAATAGTCCATTGACTATCATGACTGGTTATGTGGAATTGCCTTAGAGTCTATCTTCATTTGGATACTTGTGCTGAAATGTCATATGTTGTAGCGAGAAGAGGTTTGCCAATGCCAACCATTCTCAAAACAGCACTAATATCCTGAAATGTTCACACTCCATCTATCTTACTCTATGCCATTCTCAAGTTAGTCAAACGTTTGGTGACTATCCCACAAAGCTCTGTAGAGTAAATATATATAATATAGCTTATTTTTAAAAGCTACCTTGATTTTTAAAATTATTATTGTTAAAGAGATATGGACTGGGAATCCTAAAAATTACATAAGAAATATCTTTGTGGCAACTATTTATTTAATCATTTTATTAAATGAAACATTATATGAACAAGAGTCCCCTCTCTTTAACCCTTAGTATCTGCCCTGTAATTTCCAATTCCATTGATTAATCATTGACTCATTGATCTCAATGAGAGATAACTTATATAGTGTCCTGCATCCCCAGAAGCTTAGATGGAAAGAAAACATTATTCCCATTATGATGGGAGGCAACATTATTTTACTATTATTGCCACTAATAAGTTTTAAGATATTTTCTGAGTCATGCTCTAAGCTACTGTAAATGGAGCAAAAAGACTCCTAATTAATTCATCTGAGAGTGTCTCATGTGCATGCACATCAGTATATTTTAATTACTTAGATAGTATGGATAGCTTAGAACAAACCTAGTACATGGCTGCATTTCTTCCTCTATAATGATTAACCAAGTAAAGTATGAGTTAGTAAAATTTCCTTTAAATGTTACCATCTCGATTTTTACATAGACACATTGTTTTGTTGTTGTTTGTTTGTTTTGGGTTTTGTTTTTTTCTCTAAAGTGGAAGCCAAATATATTTCAATTATTTATGCCAAGAAATTAGATAAGTGGTATGCATTTCTGAGAAACTCCTGTCATTGTTAACCCTTCTTATTTTTCATATTCAGAATTCTGTCTGTGCCCCACCCCATTAACATGTTTCCAGTATAGACGTATTTTTAAATATCTTTTAGGTTCCTTGATTCCCCCAACTCAGTCACTACACTCAGCAAAGTTTCTCTGTGTGATCATATCATCCCTCTTTCTGTTCCTCAGGACTTTTAAATTGAATGTCATAGTTCCCAGCCTTTCATACACAACTGTTCCTCAACATTACTATTATTTTTTATCCTACTTCCTTCCTATTCATGACTGACAACTGTGTTCCCTTGTTTATTTTCTGAGAAATCTATAATTCTGATGTTTTTTTATCATGGATTTATTTTTCTGCTACCTCCCTAGTATCTGAATATATCTGAACAGTACCCCCAAAGTACCATCTGTCCCTTAAGGGAACATTGGTTAAGTGACATATTCTAAGTCAACAAAATACCGTCACTTTTTTTCCCTTCCTTATTCTAGGGGAGATTATAGCTGAAGTAAACTATTTTCAATGAGCCAAAGCTTAGAATAAGGTCTTGGATAACCATTCTTGGTTGAGTATTGTTATATAGAAAAATCATTGGTCCAATGCTATAACTGTAAGAAAAATAAAACTTGAGGGCAGAAAGATTAGCCAAATGAGAGACTTAGAAGCAATCTGTATTTAATTATCTTTACCCAAAAAATGAATCAATGCTTCATTACAAAAGATGGGTTTTCCATTCAGGACAAAGTATCCTGACTAAATTAGAGTCCTACTCTATCAGAGAAACTGTGGTGGTGAATTCCTCTTTTCTGTAGGACTATGTTTAAAATGTTGGCTCACAGATTCTGAACAAAATATTGCTAGGCTATAAAACTGGTGAGATAGTTTAAAGAGATTTACACCGCAAATCTTCAAGAATGAATTTACACGTTAGTAATGTCAATGATTAAATTCTCTAACATATGGGAGGCCATTGTCTTAACCTGGGATTAGGAAGAAGAGTACCTAAAGCTGAGTTAAGCACAAGGGAACATCTAAGAATTATTCATCTCTAGCTGCCTTCCTGGACCTAAGAGTTATTATCCCAGGAGCCATGAATAAAAGGAAATAAGCTCTGTTCCAAATCAAGTAGCCATCTACTCTTTAGAGAGACACTAAATTTGGAACCATTCTAAGAAATAATGTGGATGTAGAGAAAGGAAACCAAGAAGTAGAGGGGTTTCAAAAATGCTTTCTTTGTATAGTAACTGAAATACAAGCCAGGCAAGGCAGACAAATTGCAATATGTCTGCTCCTCACTGAGACAAGTACCTTCTTCTCCTCCTAGTCATTGGATACCATTTCTTGTCATAGTCCTCCAAAGATGCTCTTATCAATATGTTGTTGAAAAAGACTGGTAGATGATCAGTATAATAGTTTCTCTATTGTAAACAGAGGGCGCCTGTAGGAAATTCCCTTTGTGATGAGACCCCTAAATTAAATTATTCTTATTACTCTTTTTAAAAATGAAATGCTTTGAGCTAGAAAAATTACTTAAAATGAACAGGACCAAACATCTGAGCTTTATTGACTCTCACAAAAAGTTTTACAAGACCTGCTGCTGTAGAGGTGAACTTGCTCCCAGCATGCTCCAGGATGCCAGGTCTAAGTCAGAGACATTTGGATGGAGCAGTCAGGCTGAGTAGGAAAACAGAAGGAGTCATAGCAAGAAAACAAAGAAAGAGAGACCTTTGCTCTCATTCATTGTTATTCCTCTTCATCATATTCACTATTTCCAGTTAAGTCAGAGGACAAATTAAATATTTTTCTACCTTAAATGTATTATATGTTACATAGATAACCTTGTCACAATATCCAAAATATCTGCTAGGGACAACTTAATGGAAGGAAGGTTTTTCATAGATTACAGTGGCTTTCTTGGTTGTGTTGTGGTGAGAGGGATATACGTATGCGTACACATAATCAGGGCTGGATGTCAATGTCCCTGAGGTCCACATCAATCACTCCCTTCCTCCTTTACAAGGCAAATTCTCTCACTGAACCTAGAGCTCAACAAATGAGCTAGACTGGCTGGTCAGCAAGTCCCATTTATCCTCCTGCCTCTGTCTCTGTAGGGCTGGGTTTAATGCCACTGTGCCCACACGAGCTGAGGATGGAATTCCCGTCCTCATGTTTGCATGCCAACCACAGTATCAATTGAACTCTCTCACTACACTTAGCCTACTATTTAAGAGAGATTTCAGCCATCCCTGATGGAGAAAGCATTGTGACATTCCAGGGTTGCTTCCACTATGGCTGAGGCATGAGACAATAACATGTTTTTCATATCTTAATAGACCAGGGATAGAGGGAGCAGGTCCAACACAGAGTGGCCATAACCTTTAAAGGCTTACCACTAGTAACATCCTTCTATAAACCAGGATCTACCACTTAAAGGCTCAAAAGTCATTGACTACTATTTGAGTAGTCTATCCTATTTGAGTAGTTTTATCTTAGAGTTGGGAAAGGGTTCAGTCATTAACATTAATATTTTCTTTGTCCTATTCAAATGAAATAATGAGATAGTTACTTTGATTTACCCTTCAGAAAAGTTCATTAACCTAACCAAAGAATAATGGCTTACCATTATGGTGTTATTATTTTAATTGCGTATTTCCAACAAAAGCTGCCTCACACCACATGAAAGATGAGATTATGAAATCTTGTAGTTACTACTGTAAGGCAAAGAAAATTTTCACCACTGAAGAAAAATTTCCTCATCTAATCTAGCTTTTGAATGAAATATATCCTTTCTAAGAAATAGATATACTGACTTTATGTTTGTATCAGCACTTCTACAGTGCAGACACTGGCTCAGAACTGAGCTTGAAATACATGTGCAAAATGGATGAAAGTATACAATTTAAACGTATGATTGGATGAATGACTGTGTAAAACTCATAATTTACTTGTAATTCTTCAAACAGCAAAACATACATTTCCTCTAAGGGATCAAAGTACCAAATCTAAACAGCATTAACTCATCTGGATCACTGAGTAAATGAACCGGAGCAACCCTACCTGGCTGCCGAAAGCATGCAAATGACACAGCATCAAGAATCCCTTCATCTGACTCATTTACGTCATTAGGAAGAAAAGAAAAAAGAAATTTTGTTTCCTGACCACTTTTTTCAGTCTAAAATATTGATAGATTTCCATCAGTTTTTGCCTTGAAATGATAAATAGGGTGATGCATAGATCAAGAGCTGGTTGTAGAACATTTATTTAGGTGGAAAACATTCATCAGTGTGAGCATCTGTGGCTGAAAAAGCATCAAGAAAGAGTAGTTCACCAATATCCAAGTATAGTTCTCAGTGCTAATGAAAACGAGACAATTAGAACTAAGGCTCTTGCTCACTTTAAGTCACAATTCATCACACTGTCAAAGACAATAAAATGCTACATACCTAATCTTTCCTGTTAACCATAATGTAGGCAGTGCAATTACATTGTTGCAGAAAATTGGCAAGAATTAAAGTAGGAATTAACATGAAATTTTCTGTTCCTGTAAATGGTATTATTCATTTTTTAAAACCTCATAAATATTAAGAGAATTAATGATAAATACTTCTTATTAGGCACATTTTTGTTCTTACTGTTTTGGTAATTTTTAAGTATATATACAAGATAAATATCAATTAGCACCACTAAAGCTCACAGTGAAAATTAACACTCAGTGCAAATTTAAGGCCACCCTGGTCTACACAGTGAATTCCATACTATCTTGGATTACATAGTGAGATCACCCCAAACAAACAAAACTCTGAAAGTGAAACCTAAAACTGAGACACAATGAAACTCCAGGAAGAATGCTTCCAGTCACACCAGCAAAGAATTTTGGCACTGACATGAAAAGCATGGGTATTAAAAGCAAACACAAACAATTAGAGCCATATCAAATTAAAAAATTTCAAAATCACAAATCTGAAATGACATGTATATAGGCAGAAAAAAGTACCTGTAAACCATATATATTACAATGGGTCTATGTACAAAACATAGTAAATCAGGTAACTTCACAGCAAAATATGCGTATCTTAATGTTAAAATTGATAAATATATGAAATCAATGATTTTTCTCTTTTATACATACACAACAGGAACATTGGCTTCCTATGCATATTTTTAATGATATTAAGAATCTAATAAGACAACATGTAGGAGAATTTTCTGTATGCCACTTACTTGCCAAGAAAAATGCTTTCTTTCCACAGCCTGTCCAGATTTATGGCTAAAGTAGGTGGCTTTATGCCTCTTTAATGATTATAAGAAGATTATAAGCCGGGCGTGGTGGTGCACACCTTTAATCCCAGCACTCGGGAGGCAGAGGCAGGAGGATCACTGTGAGTTCGAGGCCAGCCTGGTCTACAAAGTAAATCCAGGATGGCCAAGGCTACACAGAGAAACCCTGTCTCGAAAAACCAAAAAAAGAAAAGAAAAAAAAAGGATTATAACATATGGTGCATATTTACCAACGCAAACTACTATCAGAATACTTTTTACTTTTTCTATAAAATTATAGGTGGATAGGATAGATGAAAAGGGTTCAGGAGAGCTTTTTTTTGTTAAGAAATAGCATGTCTACATCAGAGTAGAAACAGATGTTCTATTTGTATAAGAGAGTGGGGGTGAGGAGGAAAGGAAGGGAGGAGGAGGGGGAATAGATGGATGATAAGTAGATAGATATAGAGAGATTGATAGATGATACATTGGTAGATGACAGATTAGAAAGGTAAACACATATGTATGAAAACTATCTATCTAGAAGGTAAATAGATGAAATGAAAGAAGATAGATAAATAGATGATAGATAGATGGATGATAGATAGATAGATAGACAGACAGACAGGCAGACAAAGGACCTACTTTAGTTAGTGGTACTTTTGTGTAGGTAGACAGGGTAGACGGATGCTTCTCTGTGATTTTGTAAAGGACATAGGGCCTGATACTGCTGGCTGCTGAGTTGCCACTTCAGAGAATGAAGGGGAACACTTGGCTGTAAAGAGCAATATACTCATATAGCCGTGGCTAAAAGGGGAACAAGACCTAAATCAAGAATAGCAGCAAGAATTAAAGAAGAATGAGACAGAAAGATCTGAGTTCACTGCCTTTACAGCAAAGCAGACAACATCCAGAGGAGAAGATGCGGGGCAGAAAGCCTGAATTCTCCAACCTTTCCACATACAAATTGGTTTCCTATAGAAAAAAATGAGTAGAAAGAGAAATGATATCGATGATGGTAAAATTGAATAGTGAAAATTTAATAAATTCATATAAGGCTCTCAGAGTAAGAAATCAAGCCTTCCCATTGGCATGCACCAAGACAAAAACTTTAATGTTCTCCATGTATTTTCTTTTCCTCCCATAGTCTAATTTATTTTCTGAATATCAGTTTTCTTTCTGAGATAGTGGTAATTTTGGAAATAATAATCATTCATACCAGAGAGAATGGCTTGGAGGAATTGTACTTAATAATCATGTATTTGGTCTTTTTTCTGTGTTTCTGACACAGATCTAGCAGTGTTTCTTCTCCAGGCCTTCTGATGCCTGAGAGTTTGGTTTCGAGCCACCCTACCCAACTTAACTATATTTCTTTTACTATTAATTAATTCTATCTACACACACACACACACACACACACACACACACACACACACACAGAGTAGTGAACCTATTTTGCTTGCACATGCATTTTTGACAGTTTCATCTGGTCAACTATTCTTTTCGTGTTATGATAGTTTTGTTGAAAATTTGCTTATAAGCTCTTTTTTAATTGTTTCTGTTTTGGTGCTAGGAATTGAACTTGTGCCCTCATGAGTGTTAGGCATGTGCACTACAATCAAACTATAGTTGAAATTATATTGACTTTAAAGTTGGTTGGTTTCTTTACTTATGTTTTTGAGATAATTTCTCTGTGTGTATCTGGCTGTCTTGTAACTTGCTATGTAGATCAGGCTAGCCTCAAACTCACAGAGATTCACCTGTCTCTATGCTTCCTAGAATGCTAGGATTAATGGTATGTGTCCCTACACACAGCCATTGCAGTAAGTTTATTTCTAAACAGTTTTGTTATACAGTCTGTACCAGTATTGTACTGTTTGATTTCTACCTATGTAATAGGTTTGTTTGTTTTGCATTATTCCTTGAGACAAGGTCTCTTGGAGTTAAGATTGGCTTTGAAATTAACTAATGGTCAATAATGATCTTGCACTTTTCATCTTCTTGCTTCTATCTCACCAGAGGTAGATTATAGGCATGCACAACAACACTCTTACTTTTCTGCAGTGCTTGGGTATCATATTTCATGCTAAGTGAACACAACCAACCAAGCTTTATCTCCAGGCCTGTAATACATCATTAAGCCTAAAAATTGTTTTTATTTATGTCTTTGGGCTTATCTGAAAGATTTTCATTTCTTATAACTTTGGATTTTTCTAATAATCCTGTAAAAAATCTCATTAGAATTGTTAATACCATGGCATTAAATCTACAAAGCTCTTTGCATAGGATGGACATTTTAACAATGGTAATTCTCTTAATGTGTATGAGATGCCTTGCCATTTGTTTTTAGTCTTGTTCATAGTTGTTTAGATTTTTCCAGTTTAATTTTGTTCTCTATCATTTTATGTAGTGTAATTTTCTATATTGACACCCTGTCACCTGAAACAATTTTACTTTACTTACTTGGATGATTTGCTTTTCCTATCCTAATTGCCCCAGTGAGGCTTTTCCCAGTATTTTCTAAACAAAAATAGGAAAGATAGGTATGCCTAGCCTTGAAAAGTTTGAGCTTTGTATCACTGAAGGATAACTGGTTTTTTTTTTATGTACTCATTGTGACTAAGTACATTTCTACCTAATTTATTGACTGTTGTCACCATCACTTTATATCCTACATTGTTACATGATTCTATACATTCTCTGTAATACAGGTTTTTCTTTCATTTTGTTGATTCAGTGTATCACACTCATTTCCATAAACTGTGTTTTCATCCCACTGGGGGGAAAAAAAGAAAAGAAAAGAAAGATCATATTGATTTCAGGAGACTAAAGAAAGTATGGGAAAGAGGGTGTTTGATTAGATTGTTAGGAATGAGCAGAATTTCCAAAAGTTCAGGAGGCAAATATTAAAACTCAGAGAGTTTACTGATATCTATAACAGTATGGAGTTATTGATGAAACAAAAATGGTTCTATGGTATCTCTGGATCCCTGCTGCTCAAAGATACCACTTGAATGACCGGTGTGGCACTCAACTGTCCTGCTCACCTCCTTCCCAATTCACTCCAGTGTTGGAAGTCGCACTGTTTGTATGCTACATGCAGTAACTGAGCATGATGAAAAGATAAGGGCCCAAGAATTCTGGCCTGATGCGGTGAAGGTTTGTGGCATCTTCATGGCTATTTATTTACATGATCATATTTTGCCTTGGAAGATTATTTACTCATAAACAAATCATCATACCTGCCAGGCACCTCCAGCTCAGTCTCAACACAAGGATAACATAAATTGGACCTGCAAAATCCAGTCATGAGCTGGAGTGCAGTGCTTTACTCTGTGATCATCAAGCTATGATGGCATCACTGGTGCATGTTGGTTGCAGATTTTTATCCAACAAAGCAGTAATCACTAATTTGAGTTGGAAAGATTTATCATGGAATCATAGGATAAGCCAGTGCAGTTATAGATCAGGCTTTGTGATCCAAGGAAAATATAGTACATATGATAAAAAGATGGGATGACTGTGACTAGGAGACACTGTTTCCCTATTTAGGAAGCTGACAACTTTGCTAATTAACAAGGAATTGAATGACACACCAGTGTCATTCCTTGGCTGTTCTAATACAAGTCTTTATCATATTGCTTGTAGTATAAGGGTAGAAAAGAATATAAGAATGCACAATACAGAATATGGCATTTTAAAATGTTTTTACTACTTTAAAGATTCATTGACAATGAGACAAGTTAATTCCTGGCAATACCCTGCCTACCTCAAAAAGGATGATGAGCATCAAAGAACCTCCTTATGGAGATGGCTTCTAATGTGGCAAACAAGCCACTGGGAAAAATATCCTCATTTTTACCACAGACAGAATTCTACATAATAAAAGGGCAAGCTTGGATGCAGGTAGAGTCGACAGCGAAGCTCTGCCAAGACAGGGTAAGCAAGTCCTCAATAGTTCCTGCCTCACAAATATGTCTCTAAGATATATTGGGCCAGACGGCTGAAGAAGATGCTCCAATGTTATAGAGTTTTGGGTGACTATACAGGTAGCTAACTGTCTCTGTCATATTCTCATTTGGAAAGCTACTAACCTGCACTCCAGCATACTCAGGTAATCCAGTTTATTCCTTCTCAAGTCTCTGATGGAGTTGAAGATCAGGTAACTTAGTTTTACAATGAAGTTTAGTTGTTTAGGGGTTAAGAAGTTATTAGGTCTAGATATATGTTTTAAGCTAATAATGACAAGATGTGATGGAGATTGAGTTACATTCAGAATTTTAGATGCACCAAGATGTTTTCTTCAAGGCTGTCAAATTCAAATAGCCAAAACACTAAGAATTTAAAATTTATGTAATTCCTGATTGTGTCATGGTTCTTCTCGCTTAGGTGGTTTATTGTATATATGTGTAATAATATAAATGTATATGTAAAATATAAAAAATATTTAACTAAAAAATAAATAAAGTATCAACAGAAAAAAGGGGGGAAAGAATGCACAATATAGATCTTATAGAAAAAGTAGTTCAATGTCCAAGGACAAACAAAGTCAATGAAATGTACAACAAAGGCAAGTAACCATCAAAGTTAGGGATCTATCAGTGACTACCAGTGATGTTGAAACAACCTAAACAAAGATAAGTCTCTCTCAGGGGTGATGGGACTTTACTGCAGTAACATTGAAGACGTACTTCCCTAGTCCTCCTTTGAGGAGGGATCTTCTGTAGTGAACACACATACTCCAGTATTTGCTTCACTTGTAGAGAACAGCCTAGCTTGAAGTTATATCTTCCCAAGGACATCCTGTGTTTGGTAGCTGAGTGGGAAACAGGTAGAAAATTTGCACAGCTCAGCTTGTTATAGATCAATTATCCAGAGAAACAGACACCAAAGGATATCAAAGGCTTACTCCATTACTGCAAGCCTCACCAAGTCTGATACACTCTTTTGCTCTGCCCAATCATGTTCTTTTCTTTTTCTTTAGCAGGCACTGAACCTTAATAAGCATCTTGAACTCCACACTCTAGCTATTGATATTGCTATTGGTGACACCAAAGATGAGTCAAGTCAAATAGTTCAAAGAAAAATTATGATACAAAAACATAGTAAGGAGGGATTTGTGATGTTTTCTTGTTGTCAAGGAGTTACAGTTAGTGAAATGCTGTTTGGAAGGTGCTTTCTTTTGCATTTCTGAGAAGAGAATTTCTGTCATCTTTTAAAGTCTGTCCAATTACTTAAGTGCCAAGACAAAATTGGGAAGGTCACATGCATGTCTATGTATGAACTTCTGTGTGTAGAGGTCATATAAGTATCTTTGTGGATTCACATGTGTAGAGGCCAGAGCTCACCAGCAGTCATCTTCCTTATTTCCTCTCCATCTTATTTTTTGAGACAAAGCCTTTCAATGAACTTTGAGATTATTTATTGGTCAGAGTTCATAAAAATCAGCCCCTTAGAAACACCTTCTTCACTTCTCCATTGCTGGTGTTGTAAGCGAACACCTTCTCCATCTTTGTTATGTGAATTCTAGACATCCAAACTCATGCCTTCATGCTTGTGCCCAAGCACTGCACCAATTCAGTCATGTCCTCAACCAGCTAACACTGTGTTTTCTGGTTATCATTAAATTTTTTGTATCTTTTGCTCATTCTGAAGACACTACACTCATTCCTAGGTGAATAGACTCTGTTCTACCTGATCTAAGTGGGATAACATCCATGCCTCCATAATAGATACTGCATATGAACTGACTAGGCTACAGCGTTTGCATGACAAAATATAGCTAGAATATTTATTATTTAGTTCTTACTAAATACAAATATATTATTGGACACTAAATGAAGAAAGCTATAAAGTGAAAAAATATCTCCTGAAGCAGTGACTATAGAAAGAAGAGGTTTATAGGCACCTATACTGGTTGTATTTGCAGTTATAAAATACCCAAGAATAGTAGCTTCCAAATGAATAATTCCAAAGTAGTGTGTGTTGGAGAGTAAGACTCAGTGAAAATGTGGCTCACAGACATAAATGTAGGATCTTGAGGGAACAGATTGCATCTCTTCTTTCTTTTTTATTTTTTGGTTTTTCAAGACAGGGTTTCCCTCTGTAGCCTTAGCTGTCCTGGACTCATGTTGTAGACCAGACTGGCCTCAAACTCATAGACATGTGCCCGTCTCTGCCTCCCAAGTGCCAGGATTAAAGATGTGAGCCACCACTCCTGCCTGCATCTCTTCTATAGTGTGAAAACACAGAGTTTCCATCAGAGGGAGAACTGCTATAAAACTGCAAGCTCTACTTCTACAATCCTAAGTGTCAAATGAACCCCATGTCTAAAAGGTTTTAAAACCACCCTAACGTCTCATTTGCTGAGTGACTAGTGTTCAGACATGACTGTATGGGAATGTTTCACATTCCTATGATAATAACCTCTGACATTAAAACTTCCTGGGCTGGGGTGATGGCTCTGAGGATGGAAGCATTTGCATGAAGGCCTGACAACCTGATTGAGTCTTAGATTCCACAAACTGATAAAGTATCTCCTCCCTATTATTGTCCTCTGTCCTGCCCAGGGGGTCCATCTAACGCATATGCCTACAAAGGTGCACACAGGGAGATACACACAACTCTACCAGTAAAACTGGTCAACCTTGGAAGTATACACACAAAACAGACTCAGAATGTTGTAGGTATATATTTTTGGATCTGTATGTGTGCAACAAAGAAAAAGAGGCCATCAGTTAGAGAAAGAGTCAGGGAGGAGCTGGAGGGAAGAAAGGGAAGAAAGGGCTGTAGTTATAATTTAATTAAAAACACCTTTAAATGTAATGTTAAAAGCAAGAATGATAATCAAATTAATGAAAAACATTAAAAAAAATTTTTTTTCATGAAAACGAGGAATTGTTGAAACCTGGCAACCAGCAAAGAAAGAGAACAAGCAGAACATATGGATCTTAAGCCCTGTGAACCAAATGCTTTACAAAAGAAAGCTTCTTAATGTTGACCAATGCTGATATAGATAAGAATTAGGATTAGCAGTTGGATTTGCCAAGGTGGAGGTCATTTTTATAATGAAGAGGGGAGCAAGGAAATTCACGCAGCTTATACATACATACATACATACATACATACATACATACATACATATAAAACTTTGTGTATATATATACATATACATATGGGAAAGTTTATCAACATAACAAATACAAAACATCTTTAGAAGATGTATGAAAAGGTGAATTCTATCTCTCTTCCACCCTTCTAACCAGGGTCATGGAGAATGAGCAGTACTGGGACTGGACTATTCTGCTATGCAATCCTTTTCCATGCAGAATTTCCACCAAGATTTTAATACATAAATGTCATTTTTCAAGATTCCTGTTTTTCTCTCAAGTGTTTTAAATCATGATCTGCTCTCTTAAACACCTGCTCACTTGTAATCCTCTTCAAAATAGCTCATTGTTAAACACCCAAGTTACCTTAGACTCTCAACAGGTTAAACACTGGCACTTAACTCCTACAGTGTATTAGCTACAAATTGAACATTAAGTAAAAAGCACTCAAGGCTATTTAAGGCTTTAGTGCCTTCTTATAAAGATATGGTATTTGCAATCGGATATGGTTGTATTAGCTATTATGGAAATAACTGCAGAACAATATTTCTAATTGGTATAAGAAAATATTTCTCTTTGGTCAGGAGCTGAATCTAAGCAAGGGTTTCCATTAAAGTAAAAGGATCCTTAACCTCTGGAACTATTTTTCCCCTTTATTATTAATCAAGTGATAAGCAAGTCTCTGGAATGCATGTTGTATTTACCCGGACCTTCCCATCAGTACCCAGTTTTTTTTGACGGGTGCCTGGCTGTACACCTAAATAACAACTGCTCCCATTGCTGGGGTAAGTGGACATCTAATTCCTCCTTGGGCTCCTGACAGCAACTGCATTACCACTTACCTTTCTAATTCCCCACCCTGCAGCCCAGAGATGTGCTCTAAAGGCCTAGGGCTCAAGGTGAAGAGATTGAAGCTAAGGCGAAGAGTTATCCCAATTTCCAATGAATTTGTATTGTTAACAATTTAACTTTTCAAAGGATTTTGTAGTAAAGCAATCAACTCTCGGCTGGAGCTGGGCAGGACATGAGCCTGAGATTGCTGAATCAATATGTGGAAACCTGACTGACAACTTGGGTAATTTGATGCAGGATTTGGGACAACAACTGGAGATAAATTACTTAACACAGTTGGGAACCAAAATTGTGTTCAGAAGGAAAGACATGTTTTCCCGAGAGCAGTGAGGAGAATTGTACTGACAGGGAAGTGATAGACACAAACAAAACACTTATAAACATTATCCCATATGCAATTGTGTGAGTTCTGATAGGTGTTTTTCAATTGTCTTTGTAGGGGATGGATAAATGTGCTAAAATATGTAAATCAACAATGGTTTCAGTGTTTCCTGCTACAAGAACATAACTATAGAGAGTTGGGACTGAAGTATTAGGAAAACTTCTCATGGAGAGAAAAATGAAGTACATAAAATTCATATTTTGACTGAAACATAACTTGCCTTTTTGATAACTTGAGCTAAAATGTTTTATTGAAGATTGCAATTTTAACAAATGTGTATGTATATTCTAACAACTTCTGCATGGACTGTTAAACAAATATCTCACTTTTCAAATTACATTTGCTTATTTTGTATGTGTCTGTCTGTCTGTCTGTCTGTCTGTCTGTCTGTCTCTGTCTCTCTATCTCTGTCTCGCTGTCTCTCTCCCTCTCTCCCCCCCCCCTCTCTCTCTCTCTCTGTGTGTGTGTGTGTGTGTGTGTGTGTGTGTGTGTGTGTGTGTGTGTGTCTGTGTGTCTGTGCATGCAAGCGCATGTGTTATACCACTCCTGTGGAGTTCAAAGGATAACTGGGTCTCTCTCTTCTACTATGTAAAGTCTAGAAATGTTCACTTTGTCAAGTTTGGTAGCAAACACCTCTACCTGCAACATCCTCATCTGGCCACTAATGTCTCTTATTCTATATATTCTGCAGTTGTAGAGCCCATGATTTATAGATTGAGCCTACTGATCAGTCCTACAGTTTGGGAGTGAAGAGGGTAATGAGGACATAAAGAAGCCCAAGCTTAATTTCTTTGGCATTATCACCATCACTATCAATTAGGAGAGGATGCTCCTATTCTGACATGTATTGTGAGGAAAGGATCGTCGCTTTTCTTCATTGCTTTCCTAAGGACTTAGCAGAGAAAGGCAAATTCCTTTCAAGATGAACAAACCTGCTTTATATCTGTAGAGTGAAGTTTCCTTTTCTAACAGAATGTCTGCATGCTTTTGAGAACAAACTCATCTCAGGATGGTTGGAAGTTGCCATGGTCATGGATAAGAAGCAATCTAAGCTATGCAAGTCAAATACTGCTTCTCAAGCAGAAAGGGAAAGCAATGAAAAATGATGGGACTCATTTATAACCAATTCAGGTGGCTACATATCCAAAACTCTGTGTTGTTTCTGCTTTTTAGTTAAGAGTTATCACAATTGCATTGGTTTTGCCAGCCTGTATTATATTTGGAAAATTGAGGTACACAAAGTGTTGCAATAAAGAATTTATGAAGCTCTAGCTCAGTGGTAGAGCACTTGCCTTATGCATGATAGCTTATGTTCAAACTCCAGTACTACAAAAACAAACAAACAAAACCCAAGAGTTATGAAAACTGAAAGGAGATGACCACTCCAAAAACACATATTCTAGTTATCATTTATATGTATTACATCATTTCATGTATATATATACACACACATATGCATTTCCTAACAGTGGCAGTGGGTGTGTCTTTGACTCTTTTGCCTGCTTTGAGAACTCTTTTCTTCCAGCAGAGTTGCCTTGCTTAGCCTTGATATGAGGGCTTTTGCCTTGTCTTGTCATACTTGGTTGCTGTTTCATGGAAGCCTGCTCTTTTCTGAAGGGAAAAGCAGAGGAGTGGATTTGGGAGAGAGAGGAGGTCTGAAGGATCTGGGAGGAGGGTGTTGTAGCTTGCTTAAACACTGTAACCTCTCCACTGAGACCTGTGTTCTAGTGAAACAAAACCACAGCATCATGCTTTGTTTCTTTCTCCCTGAATGGCTGGGAACTCAATAGTTCCCAAGCCTATATCTTAGCCAATCAGCTCAAAATGCTTTATCTAGCTATCTGGATATTGTGCTCAGAACAAATTTTTTTTTTATGTTTAGCTAATCAAAATGATGTAATACTCCCCCCCACCCCCCCTCCACCCCCTCCCCTACTTCCCACCTGGTTACCTCGTTGTTACCTGGTTATGGTTTTCCTCATAAAATGCCTGCCTTCGAAGCAGATCAATGTCACAATTTGGCTCCCAAGTCCACTGTGTCCCTGGCCATGGTCAGTCTTGGGTGTGGCATTCTAATAAACCATCAATATCTCACTGAGTTTGGTGCTCAAGTGGTTTGTGTGACTAATTGCATTAGTTGACTAGAATGTTATGTGGGTATTGATCTCTCATGTTTTATATTCCAGTTAGTATCTAGTAATGATGGTTGGCAAGATGGCTCAGTGGGTAAAGGTGTCTGCCATCAACTGTGCTAACCTGAGTTCAATCCTGACATGATAGAGTTGTCCTCTGACCACATATGTACCCACACATACATATAGACCAATAAATAAATCTAATAAAGAAGTTACAAAGATACAGTAAAAAGGAAGAACGAGACACATTCATCAAGGAATTTACTATGATGTGACAGGAGTACATCACTGAGGAACTAAATGGAAGTATTCAGAGAGTAAAATTAATGGATTTCCTAGACCTGGGGGATATAGGCAAGTGTAAATGATATCCAGAAACTGAAGTCCCTGGTGGGATTTTCAGACCTGCCTACTTTTATTTATGCCTCCACAATATAGAATTATTCAATTAATTATGATTACTTCCTATCTCCCTACAAAATTGTCTATGGTATATACTTCAAAGGCATGGATAATGGATATGGAAATGAGTCTTATTCATCTCCCATAGCTAGGAGATGATCTCTCCTACAACAAATGTCTATGTTTGGCAACCTGGGGCTAACCACAGGTATGAACTATGGAAGCAGTAATTTTACAGACCTACATTTGTCTTTACTTCTTGTTACCAGAAATAAGCAAAGAGGATGTATAAGAAGCTTCAGACAGAAGGTTTGCAGTTGCAGAAAACAATATAGAGGCAAAAGCTTTTCTCACATATCATCAGGAATTTTTGTTTGTTTGGTTGGTTTATCAAGACATAAGATATTTATTCCAAGAAATGAAAGTGTTATAAATTATTGTTTCTGGAAGTGATGACAGCAGGATCCAAAACTAATGCATGTACAAATTAGGAAGACCACATAATCCATCATAAAAAATATTTCATCCATAGGTCAAATTGTGCTTACATCTATGCAATAATATGAGTCAATAGTACACTCTTTCTCGCTTTCTTCAACTTGGACTGGTATTTTAAATCTGTAGGTGACTGATCTATGATTTACCTACTCTGATAGGACAGACAACTTTCAGTTGAGTAACAAGGTGGTATTGAAATGTGGTATTACAAAACTCATACTCCTGGTTTCAGGAATACAGACCCAGTAGCTAAGGGAGGACAGTAAATGCTGTCTGTCCCAAGAACTGAAAGAACACAAGGTGCCAGATAATATCAGGAAGGAATGATCCTCCTTCCCTACAGTTGTCCCTCTCTTAACTCTGGATATAAAGAGGTATTTTTGGTGATGCATTCTGCTTAAAAATACTTAGGTCTGTTCCTACTAAGACACTACTCTCAGCTCTGAGATGACTAAATCAACATGTTTCTTTTACAACATTTATTTTGAAGATCCCTGCTAGGGTACAGCCTAGACTTTAAAATTGTAAAGAGGTTGCACCACCATTGGAAAAGACAGGGGAGAGGCTAAGCCTGTAAGGTTAGCACGGGAGACATTGGAGAGGAGAGTTGGGAGACAGAGTCTACAATCCCCTGAAAAGTGACAACATAAAATGAAAGAACGTTTTGTAGCATCTGCCCGTCTCCACATGCATTCCTTCTGTGAAAAGTGATTGTTTTTCTTCTGTTCACAGATTGATACTGTGAAGTCTTTTAAATTGTGTGAGACACAGAGCAAAGCAGCTAGAAAACATATAGTTCTGAGTTATGTTACATGTTTCTCTGCGTTCTTTTTTGTCTGGACTCTTATTTCTAAGTCCTTTTGAAGGTTATTTTGCCTTCAGAAAATAAGAAAGAAAGCTTTATGTCTAAAGGATATGTTTTTTTCCAGAAAATTCTTAAAAGGGAAAGAAAAAACATTTTAAAATTTGCTTTTTTTTTTTTTTTTTTTTCATTCTCTGATTGGTCAGGATCATGTCTTATTAGAACCTTCCTCAATCAGCATAAAAAAGAACTGCTTTTCTGATTTTGATAAATTGTGTTCAATTCAGAAGCTTTCAAAATACATTCTCCACCCCCTCCATGGCCCTCTGCATGGCATTTCTGTACAAGAGACTGTTTAAATGTGTACTAAGGTGCTCGTTCTATATTAGTCGATTGACTCTCAGTAGTTACTAAGGATTCAATGACCAGACATAAATACAACATCCATTAATAGGTCAGCATTTAATAAACATGTTCTACAGGACCTTTTTTCCCAAGGAACAATAAAAAATTAAGTTGCATCCTAATAAAGTCTACTAAGCCATAAAAATCTGCAAGTGGCAGAACCCAAGTGGGAACGTATCACCTGCCCTACTGGAGGGTCGCCATTGTTTCCTCTCATGCCAAGAGAAGTGAGCTGAAAACCTGTATACCCAAAGCAGCCATGTGTATGTAAATGTTTCTGGAGATTTTCCAAATATTTTAACCAAATATGCAAACCATCACAAATAGTCCCTGTGGTACCATCGAAGCATGCCGCAGTTACACATTATAAATGGGAGCCAAATCACACACTTATGTAAAGTGCCCGGCATAGCAGAAGAACAAGTTATGTATTTAATAAACAGTCTCAAGCTTCTAATGTACTGAAGCCAACTTGTAATTTCTCTCCCAGGCTCCTTTCCTCTACACACACTGTTCATTTTTAAAGCTCTCTACAAGGCTTTTATAAAAATCAACTTAACCGATATACCATCACTTCAATTTTCTTTGCTCACTCCTTTGAAAAACCGTGCTCCTATTCACGAATATTTGTCATATCGAAAAGCATGAAATGTGTTTGCACGGCATTCCTGAAAGCATGGTTGTTACTTATGAAATATGTATGTTAAGGAAAGAAGCCCTCAGTGCATGTTTATATTCCACACAAGCACGCTTTCTATCTTTTCCAACCTGTAGATACATTTACAAATGAAAGTCATTCATCTGTATTGTGCCTATGAAAAGAAGGCTATTGTAGTCCCTCTCACTGACATTTGCCATCCATGATTATGGTTGCCTTAATGAAGCGACCAAATGGACGTTTCTGTCCTTTAAACATAAAGTTATCAATAAAAATTCTAACAGTTGATATGAGACTTAATTGCAAAGCAGTCTTCCTCTAAAACCCTATAGCAAATAGAAGCAGTTTGTTTAAAGATGAAACTCTCATTTGTTGCCTTCAGCAAGCTCTCCAGTGGGTTTCCTCTGTAGTAAATGCTTGACGGATTACAATGGCACTTTGCTTTTCTTTAAATTGGTAAGTATCTAATACTCTTGCCTATTTCTAAATGTGTTCACATAACTCTAACTCTTTAGCAGGCATCCAAACTCACTGTTCTCTATCAGACATGAAAAATATTATACCGATAATTAATTTCCATATAGGATAATGTCATAAGAGTATTTTCGCCTCTAATCAACCTTGACTGCAAGGAAAAAAGGCACTCTTTTGCCAGCGTGTGAATATTGGCTTGGGTTTTCAGTGCATTTTAGATGTATTTTTAACTTGGGTTTCTGTTTGAGCCAAAAAAGATCATCTTCTTCCTGAGGATTTTTCTCCTCTTTGCTGATTAGGTATAGAATGAGGCGAGGCACCTGATGGGCCACATTAAAAAGGATGCTAAGCGGTTTACAAGTCTCAGTAATTAATGACTATTTTTATCACAAAGAATATAGACTGGCTTCTTCCATCTATCTGAAACTCAATGTAAGCCCCTATAAGCCTCAATGCGGCATAATTGGTGCAATAGAGCTGAAAATGAGATGGAGGATATAATGCAGCTTCAGTAATCCTGCCTTCAGCTAATGTGGAACAGCAGAAGCGCTGGCAGCCTCCAACGTGGTTACCAAAGGTTTCAAGGCAGCCAGCTGTCCGCTGCTCCTTGCAAGGCCCTCATCACTGTTTATATCCTTAAACAGGGTTCAAATGTTTTAAATAATTATATTTATGAGGATGATGTACTGTGGCCAACCATTTGTTTCTCAGCCTTTTGGTTCTAACGGGATGTTTTCTTCAATTAAGACCAATCATGGGCTATGTACTCATATCAGTTTTTATTCTGACCACCCTGTGCTTATAATGTACTCTCAATCCTCTTGGGATGAGCAAATGAGTTTTGCTTTCTTGGTGTTGTTATTAAAAATCCCACTGTTTGGTAAATCACAATATGCTAATAATAGGTCTGGGGACTCAACTGGAGAAATGGAAAAAGCTTCACATTTTTGAAGGCATGTTAAGTGCAACCACAGTAAGTGCTGCAGTAATGTGTTTGTTTCAGATATATGTCCATCCCTTTCAGCAACCTTGATAGTGCTGTGATGTCTAAAGCAGCCATAATCACAAATAAGCCCCTGGTAGGTTTGTACAATATGGCTGAAAGCAACACTCAGAACAAAAGCAAACAAAGAAAAGGGCTGCGAGTACCTTCCAGGGGTTTCTGAGACAAGTCAAGGTTATTTTCAGCAACTGTTTAAATAGCATGTAAGCATTTCACCTGTGCTCTTTCTTCCTCCTGGTGCTGACACCCTCTCCATAAAACTGAAAATCTGGCTTTTCAAAAAGAAGGCTATGTTCAAAGTCTACCAGAAGCTTGGTGTCCCTTAGGTATTGTCTAACAGCTGCATGCTCCTCTGTGTGGCTATCAAAGTTACTAAGTCAGTCTAAAAACACCTCTTGAGCATATGCCAGATATTCAGAAACCAAACGATTCATTGACAAAACCAAATGGGATGAGATTTACCAGGGATGTGGTAAGTCAGCGTAGAATGTCACTCACTCTAGGGAAATAGGAACATCAATTGTAGTTCTAATTGTGTAAGACAAAAGAATGGTAGAATCCTATGCTTGAATGCGAGTCTAAAATAATATACATTCCATCACCCGGTACACAGAAAAGGGGGGCTACAGCATCTTCAAAATTGACTATGCAGTTCTCAGCTACAAGAGTCTCCACTAGGGTGAATGCTTTCACAAAGAGACACCATAAAGGTCAGTGAATAACTCCAACTCTTTAGTAGAAAAGAAATGAAACAAAAGCAAAGATTTTTCTTTTAATTGATTTTCACTTATTTTTCAATTCACTTTAGATCCTGGTCATAGCCCATCCCTCCTCTCCTCCTGATCCCACCCTATCTCCCTCTCCTCCCTCTCCACTCCTCTATTCCTCAGAAAAGGGGAGCGCCCCTTCCCATCAACCCCACTCATCAACTCACATTAGGACTGTGTGTGTCCTCTTACCCTGTGGTCTGGCAAAGCAGACCCACCAGGGGGGACTAATCAAAAAGCTGGCATCAGAGTCCATGCCAGAGACACACACCCGTACCTTTACTAGAGGACCCACATGAAGCCTGAGCTGCACATTGACTACATCTGTGTGGGAGGCCCGAGCCCAGTCCATGCATGGTCCTTGGTTGGTGCTTCAGGCTCAGCAAGCCCCTCTGCGTCCTGCTTTGTTGATTCTGTTGGTCTTCTTGGGGAGCTCCTGTCACCTCCAGGTCCAAAGGTTTTAAACACTTATTGTAAGTATGACGTGCATCATAACAGACTTGGTATTCAGTGTTATTTTCCTTTAATTGTTCTCAAAAGGTTAAATACTTTGCAAATTAGATTATGCAGTTCCTGTAACTTGTATTTCTGCAAGTAAAAGTCCATTGGCACTAAACACAAAGTGTTAAGATTCAAAGGACACATTCCCTAAGAACCCTTCAGCCACGCCAGAAAGAGAAGCAGGTAGACCATATTCACTCTCACTTATCTCTTCCAACACCAACAGCCTACAGCCTAGTCTCCCCGCACCCCCATATCCACATTCATTCAAATCTCTGTTGCAAACTATTTGATCCCATTGTGAACCCCAAGATTGTAAACTATAAAAACCTGTTTCTTGTTTGTTGTGGTTCAGTCCTAACACACACCTTTAATCCAAGAACTTTCTGTTTATTGCAAACAGGTGATTATGGTATGGTTAAGCCAGCCTTAGTGCCCACCTTTAACACAAGAGCTTTCTGTACACAGGACTTAATAAAGTTAACCCTAAGTCATGAGGCAGAGGAAGAAACCAGCTGACAGGGATTAAAGAGTAGGAGGGACTTTGAGTTGAAGACCATTTTTTTCTTTTGGCCTTTTCCTCCTGGGTTGTCAGCTGAGCTAGTGAGGTTTTGGGGGCTTTTTCTTCTGAGACCTAAGCTGAATAGGAAGTTCAGCTGGGTTCTTCCTCTGCCTCTCTGTGCTAGCAAGTTTTCAACCCAGCATCTGGCTCCCAAGTCTTTGTTGGTGATTTTCAATGATTGGAACTTGCTTTTCTTTGAAAACAGCACTTCTCCTAACCTCCCTCACCACCCCATCCCTTTTGACAAAGAGTCTCAGCCACCAACTCCCACAGGAATTCTCTATGAGCACTGGCCAGAGAAGCATGGAGCTATCTTCTTCAGCTATTCATCCTTCCTCTCCTCCTCCACACCCAATTCCCCAGTCTTATTCCCAGCTATGTAGCAGGCTAACAAATATTATAGTCTCAACTCCCTCTCTGTGCCCATTCTCAGGGGACTAAGAAGTTCTTAAAGGCACACCCTGCTCTCCCCCGCTCTTATGGACCCCTGGAGCCCCACCACTTAGCCCATCTCTATCTCTAAGTGTCAGCTTCCAGTACCAAGAAATACATTCTATCCTGAATCCCCAGTTGCCAAAACTGAAAGGATCTCAGAAATATTTCTTACCAAGCAACACACAGCCAACACATTCTGCTAAGAAACAGAGAGGCCAACAGAAACCAAGGAACAGCCCAACAAAGGCATGACCAAATACTAGCACCTATAACTAAAATTATCTCAAATCCAGTTGCCTACACAATAGCAAAGAACAGAATGAATTACAGCCAGGCCAATTTGTCTCCAGAAAGCCCAATAACCCTACTACTATAGGCCATAAGTAATGCAATAAAGCTGAAGAGACAACAATTTCAAAATAGCCTTTATGAATATTTTGGAGGTCCTTAAAGAGGGGAAGAATAAATCTTTGTTTTTTAAATCTATGAAAACAAAAACAGTGGGATGAAATGAAAAAACAATTCAAAATTTGTGAGTGGAAATGAAATCAATGAATAAAATCCAAACTGATGGCAAAATAAAAATAAAAACTTAAGAATTCAAACAGGAAACTCAGCGGCAAGTCTCACAAAAGATAGAAGAAAGGACAAGAGACTCTCAGGCATTGACGGCAAGATAGAAAAAAGGGATGTCTATGTCAGAGAAAACACTAAATCAAAGGAAAAAAAAACATGTACAAAATATCCAGCAAATCTGGAACACTATGATGCTGAAAGTAATTAAGTAGAGGAAGGAGAAGAAACCTAGATCAAAGGCACAGAAGCTATGTTCAACCAAAGCATAGAGAAAAATTTTACCCAACATAAAGAAGGGTGTGACGACACCTCCACCTTGTCTCAACTGAAGCCATCATTGGTTTAGCCTGAGCCTAACTGACCATTTTCTATTGTCACCAAGAAGAGAAGTAAAGTACCCAATCCCGTTCTCAAAACATGGAGGTTGAAATAACCTCCCTCCCTCATAGTTTTAGCTTCTGTTAGACTCCTTGTATTACTTCCCTCTGCAACTGCCAAATAGAGTGTCGTTTTTCTGTTTTCTTTGCCTTTCAATGGTCCCTTTAAAAGAAGTCAAGGCTGCTCTGGGAGAATTGTTTCTCTCTAGGTACTTGCTGCCCACCTTAATACAGACTCTTAACCAGATTTTGGTCATGCTGAGTTGTCTTTGGGCCTCTACCCCACCAAAGGGGGTGCCTGTCAAGGTACAAGAAGCATACAGAGCACCAAATAGACTGCATCAAAAAGAAAAAAAAAAAACCCTACCCATGGCACATAATAATGAAAAGAATAAACAGAACATGGTAGTTGAAGTTTCAGGATTCTGCGAATAGATTTTCTAGGCACAACTCTAAATTTTTCTATGTACCATGCTGGCTAATTTTCTGCCTCCATAAGATACAACCATAAGAAAGTTTTAATAAAATTATTGATAATCAAAGACCTAGCCCATTTTTGGTTGTTCCATCCCTGGGCTGGTGGCCCTGGGTTCTGTAAGAAAGCAGGTTGAGCAAGCCAGTAGGCATCACCCCTCCATGCTTCTTCCTCCAGGTTCTTGCCTTGTTTGAGTTCTTGCCTGACTTCCTTCAGTGATGGACTATGATGTGGAAGTGGACACAAAATTAGCCTTTTCTTTTCCAGCTTGTTTTTGGTCATAGTTTTTTTTTTAAGCACAACAATAGTAGTCCTAACTAAGACAGGTTGGTACCACAAGTTGGGTATTGTTCTGACAGATCTGACCATATTGTTCTGTGAAAGATTACGGAAGGACTTCGGATTCTAACCTAGAAAATTCACTGGGTGATGAAAGCTCAGTCGTCTATTCTGTAGGAGCTTGCAAGAGAATATTGAGAGCAATGCAGATAATAGGGCCTGGCTCATGAAGGTTCAAAGAAAAGCAAATACTCAATCAGGTCATGTGTGTGAAGAATCTATGGCTTCTGGTAGCTGGAGCGGAAAAATCAGCTGTTATTAACAAGAAACCAAAACCACTAAAGTAAAACCTTTGCTTTACTGGAAAAAAAATGGCTGCTGATCAGCTGGGGCTGGAGAATCAGCTGTGAATACAAATAGACCAGTATCATTGAGATGAAAAGAATCAGCTGTAATTAAAAAAAAAAAAAAAAAAAAAAAAAAAAGACCAGGAACGTTGTGGAGAAGTCTTCTGTGTTCTAGAGTCAGCTAAGGTTGCTCCTCATGCTGGCAGCTGAACTCAGTAGTGTAAGAGTCACCCATGTTTTTGAAGGAGTCATGGAGACCACCTGAGGCTTGTAATTTTATGGCAGCGGTGGGGCAACTGAAAAGAACTCCAGGAAAGTAGAGTCCAGACATAGCAAGGGACTCCAGTACCATGGGACAAGCACCAAGATCTGCAGTAGCACTAGATGGAGTCTGCTGGACCCTGGAAGATAAGCTGTGTGTACTGCCGAGAGTGGAGCCGGACAAGGAGCCCTAGCTTTCGTCATGAGTGAATCCCACTTACGTATTATTTGGACTGTAAGACGCACTCCCTCACCAAACTGCGGGGAAATTAGGAATTAGGGTGTACCTTATGGTCCGATTGCTGTCCTTTGGGCATCAACAAAAGAGGTCACTTACTGATGCCTTCAGTGTGCCAGCTGAGGAACACTTCAGTGTGTCCGCAGGAACAGGACAAAGCGTGGGCGGTGCATTTTATGGTGTGAAAAACACGGTAAGTGAACATTGAGTTATTTATACTTTTGGAGTTTCGTTTTGCTTTATTGAGATTGTCAATGTGCCCTGGTTCTTTCCTTTTGAAATAAGAAAGTATTTATATTTTATTTTACAAGAGTACACAGTTGGGAGACTTTAAATTTTAATGACTATGTATTTTAATGGGATTGATTTTTTTTATATGTTTGAATTTTTGACTAACTTTTAATTTTGCTGTTTCATGTAATGTCCTGTATTAATAAGTTGTTTTAGGGGAACACAGAGGTTGGCTGCAGTGATGTGCTTGTGTGTCAATTGGGAAGGAGTCAACTGTGCTGGCTAATTTTATGTAAATTTGATGCAAGCTAGAGTTATCTGAAAGGGAAATGCTATTATCAGAAAATGTTCATAAGATCTGGCTGTTGGGTATTTTATTCATTACTAATTAATAGCGGAGGGCCCACCCCATTGTGGGTGGTGATATTCCTGGCCTGGTGGTCCTTGATTCTATAAGAAAGCAGGCTGAGCAAGCTATAATGAGCAAGGCATGGAGGAGCACATGAATCAGCTCCTGCCTCCGGGTTCCTGCCCTGTTTGAGTTCCTGTCCTGACTTCCTTCATTGAAGGACTACAGTATGGAAGTGTAAACCAGATAAACCCTTCCCCCCCCAACATATTTTGGTTATAGTATTTTACCACATTTATTGAAACCCTAACTAGACATATCTCTATGCAAACTTGAGTAAATTCTTTGATCATCTGCACTGGCTGTGTTAGTATTAAGCTGAATAAAAAGGAGAAAGCTAGTCACTTGGGATTAGGATTGAACACTTTATCAATGGGTTGTAACTGGAGAAGAGTGAATTACATACAGATAAACAGAGAGAGAGGGAGGAGAGAGAGAGACAGAGAGAGAGACAGAGAGAGAGAGAGAATGGTGACAGCATATAAGAGGACAGAGGAAAGGTGGCCATTCAACACAGAATACCAAGAAGTAAACTAGAATAGCAGTATTTTTTAAAAAGGAGAAACTGTGGCTGAATGTTTCCCCCAAAGGCAGAGAGGTCTATCTGCCTTTGTGTCCCAGAAGCTCCTCAGCACCCAATGAGATATTTCCATAAACAGGTGTGAATAAGGACTAGCTGTTCTGCAGGGGTAGTGCAGGACTCTTTTCCTTATTTGCCTGTTTCTGCATTATAAGTTCTTCAACTTCTTCCTAATGAAGAGTGTAAATCATTCATTCTCTAGGAGAGACACCTATCTCTCTCCTTAAAAGATTTTAATATAAATAATATAATGTAAACAATAATACAAAAGGTGCATTTTGTAGTTGCCTTCTTCATAGTAAATCGTTCAATTCAGTCTCACAAGCAACACACACTACAGGAAACGTACTGACTTTTCTGCCTAAGAATGTAGATAGTGTGGAACTTTGTACCATACCTTTGGTTTATTGGTCATTCAAATGAATATTTTTATCAAACATTGTCAGTGACAGAAATATCTCCTTTAGTCTTTCATTTTTTCCAAGTAACATGGGATGCTTTAAAAAATATCCTTTTTTTTTTTTTTTTTTTTTTTGTGCTTGGCCCCCAGCATCTGATGCAAAATGATTTCCTCACTGGATAACCTTAGCTGCACATGACTCAGAGCAATTCTCCACGTTCTCTATGGGATTTCCATAGTATTACATGGTTTTCTTGCTACAGTGCTATTGCATCAAAATAATAATACACACATACAGGATTCAAGATAGGAAACTTTTTAAGGTAATAAAACAAATATTTTTCTCAGCCACTTTGAAATTGAATATATTCATAAATTTACTGCTATTCCTATTTAAAATACTTACAAATCTAACTGTTGTTTTGCCCACTTTCACTTTTTTCATGAAGACACTTTAGATTGTTAAAAATTTATTGTCCATGTCAGAGAATTATAATCAATAGACATAAGTTAATGAAAACAATATATGACCAAAAACAGGCAATAAACATAAAAAAAATTATAGTGATTCTTGATTGGTACATATTATATATATTATATAATATTTAGAGAAGAAATATATGTATTTTTTTCAAGAGTTCTTGATCTGGGAATATTTGCTCAGCTGGTAGAGGATTACCCTCAGTTGGATCCCCAGCACCAAATATACTGGACTTGATAGCACATGGCTAGAATGGCAGCTCTTTTAAGTATAGTTAGAAAGATATCAGAAGTTCAAGGTCATTCTTGGCTTACTAGAGGGGGTTGAGGCCAGCCTGTACTACACGAGAACAGCCTCAATATGATTAATGAATAAAGAGTAAATAGTTATCCATTATTATTAAAAGTGTTTAGAAAAAGCACTGTAACGTTGTATCATTTATACTATAGTGATCATCCCCAACTCAAGTAGAAGGCTGGAGGAAGGGCACACTGAGAATTCATGACTCTAAATCACACTAGATGTATCTCAAGAGATATACTGAGAAAGGAAATCATTATTTTCAGTAGGTTTCCCATGCAGGAGATAAAATTGAAATTAGTGAACCATCATCATATATAGGCAATATACATGTTACTCTAGAATCCTATGGAAGTGGCTTGAATGCGAACTGTGACATTTATTACTTGTGTTCTTATTGTTTTATTTTATGTGTGTGTGTGTGTGATTCTTCATGCTTGTATGTCCGTGTACCAAGTGACTGCCTACTGCCTGAAGAGGCCAGAAGAATCTGATCTTTTGGAACTAGACTTATAAAGTTTGAGAGCCATTATGTTGGTCCTGGGAAATGAACCAGGTCCTCAGTAAGAGCAACAGGTGTCTCTTATCACTGTGCCATCTCATCAGCCATTATATGTTATTTTTATTGGTAACATTAAATCAGTAGTATATGGATCAATAGTACATTTTTCATGGGGCCAAGGTAAGTATTGAGATAATATTTTAATAAAATTACAATTATTAACATAAAAGGAATATACAACTATAAATTGATGTGTATATTGGTAGAAATAAAGCATTATTTTATTATATTTATTTATGTGGGGTGGGGTAGGTGCCTATATTGCACTATAACTTGCATGTAGAGATCAAAGTGAAACCTGCTGAATGTATTTTAAATTTTTCTTCATTAGTTAGTCTTGGCTTTTATTTGAGCAAAGAAGGGCTTAAAATGATTTGCTTTTATAATGACTGTATCACATATTTATCCCAGTTCTGCTACCAGTCTATCACGTATCTATCATGTAAGACTCAAAGGGGTTAAAGCACTTTGTTTTAGAGCCAAATGTTATTGACCATGGCCTAGGAACATAGGTTTAAGTTATCCAAACCCTATTATCCATGAAGAATTTCTACAAAAAAAAAATCAAAAATCACACACACACACACACACTACTTTATAAGGCATTGATGGGACCATGAGGTTAGAGAAAATTGAGATTATCTCTGCTATAGGTCTCAGATGTTATCTCATGGAATTCTTAGCATTTCGGTCAGTGGAAGGTAAGTGTATGTTCAGACATGACAAACAATTTATTAATAGCCACAGGATGCTAGATCACATATAAGAATGGACAGTAAGTGGCTTTTCCATGTCCAAGGAGCCAGAGCATAAAAGTCAGCTCCGGACCAGATTGTAATTCTCACAATCACTGAAGTTCTACTCAGTCAATAAGCCTTGGTAGAATATTCAGTGTAGATACAGGAAACGCATTTCAAAAAACTTTAGCTCATAATGTCATGAAGGTTTAATAGATAGTGAGGAACATTCACAGAGGAAACTGTAGAGGATTTTTAATTTTTTTTAAATTTAATCACTCCACAGCCTAATCCCAGTGCCCCACCCTCTTCTCTTCCCAGTCCTACCCTCACCTGCCCTATTCCCTCCTCTCCTTGCTTTTAGAAAAAAGGAGGACCGCAAGGTGTTCAGCTCTCCCTGGAATGTCAAGTCATAGTTGACTAAGCATATTTTCTCCCACTGGGGCCTGACAAGGCTGCCCAGGTTGGGGAAAGGGATCCAGTGGCAGGCAACAGAGTTGAAGACATCCCAACTCCCATTGATAAGGGACCCACATGATTACCATACTGCACATCTGCTACATATGTGAACAGTAGGAGGAAGGATAGAGGGAACCCAAGGGATCAAGGTCACTACAAAAAAGACCTACAGAGTCAACTTACCTGGGCCCATAGAGGCTCACAGAGACTGAACCACCAACCTAAGGGCTGGCCTGGGCTGGGCCTGTAGAGGAATTTTAATGCAGCAACATGGCTTCTCTGGCAAGGGATCAGATCCAAACACCTTCTAGGCCTGTGTGATCCAGCTGTAATGACACACCTTCAATCCCACTGGCTGGAATACAGACAGTAGGCACCTTTAATCCCAAACAATGAGGTAAAATTAGTTTGTAGAAGAAAGCAGCCATGTTAGAAAGTTGCATCTAACTGAGAGTAGAAAAAGTGAAGAATCAGAAAAAGATCTGACAGAATGAGTCACAGGTAGAATATGCCCAACTCTCATGAGAACAGAGAGGAAAGAGACACTACTTAAGCAAGTGCAATAGAGTTAAAATAATAGAGTACAGTAGAGAGAAAGTAAAGAAGGCAATACAGTAGAGTACAGTTAAGAGTTCAGTAGAACAGACAGTATATATACATATATATGTGTGTATGTATATGTGTGTGTGTATATATATATGTATATATATGTATACTACTATTGTAGTTTGAAGAGTACAGTTGAGTACAGTTGAGAGTTCAGTAGAGTAGACAGTATACACACACGCACACACACACACACAGTGATATACATATATACCACTATGATAGTTTGAGTAGGTATGTCCCTATAGAGACTCTTGTGTTTGGATGCTTGGCCCATAGAGAGTGCCACTATGAGAAGGTGTGGCCTTGTTGGAGGAAGTATGTCACTGTAGGGATAGGCTTTGAGGTCTCCTATGCTGAAACTAAGTCCATTGTGGCACAGTTTCCCTCTGCTTCCTGGAGATCAAGATGTAGAACTCTCAAAAAAAAAAAAAATGTAGAACTCTCAGTTGCTTCTCCAGAACCATGTCTGCCTGCACTCTGCCATGTTTCCCTGCTGTGATGATAATGGACTAAACCTCTGAAACTCTAGCCAGCTCCGTCATTTTCTTTTATAACAATTGCCACGGCCATGGTCTTGCTAAAGCAATAAAACCCTACCTAAGACAAAAATTTGTACCAGGATCTGGAATATCGCTGTGATAGTCCTGACCATGACTTTTGTTTAGAGGAATGTGGACTTTGAGACTTTGGATTAGGAAAGCAGTAGAATGCTTTTTAAGAGCTGCTTAATGGGCCATACTGGTAAGAATATGGAAGATGTTGTTGCTGGGGGTGATTTGAACTTTAGATGCCTGGCACAAGAGGTTTCAGAGGAGGAGTTTAGTACATTGCCTACAGACTGTTTTTGTGATATTTTGGCTAAGAATGTGGCTGCTTTACCATTGTTCAAAAAGTCTATCTGGGGCTAAACTGAAGAATTTTGGATAACTGGTATTGACAGAGGAAAGTTTCAAACAGCCCTGTGTGGACTGTATGGTTATTAACGGCCATGCTTATAAGATCCATAATGAAAAGGAGCAAGCAGAGCAAGGAAATTTTACAAAATTACAAAATGTAAAATTTGAGGAACAAAAGGGTACCAGGAAGAATGGGGGTAAAAGCCTGTATTCAAGGAAGTAAACAGATTAAAGGAATGCCTGTTATTAAATTGAATAAAGGGAATGGTGACCTCAGGGCAAGATCCCACCCACTTAAGCATCCAATTTGTGAAAAGGAATTAAAAGTTTATTTAGGTCCAGATTATGGTGGTAAACACCTTTAATCCCCACACTCAGGAGACAATGGCACACAGATCTCTGCATCCTTGTCTACCAATCAAGTTCTACAACAGCCTGGTTTGCCAACTAAGTTCCAGGACAGCCAGGCTTAGGCAGTGATGGAAGCCATTGAAAACAAAAAGCTGCACTTATTGTCCTTGGCTGGTGCCATAGTTTGAGCAGGAACCCTGGGCCTAGATCCACCCATCATAATGTTCTTCTTGTAGGTTTCTAGGACTCTCTGGATCCTTCCTATTTCCCCATTCTCCCATGCTTCTCTCACCTAGAGTCCCAATAGGATGTCCTCTTCTCTGTCCCACTTTCCTGGTGAGTGAAGACTTTTGTGGGACATGCCCCTTGGGCTAGTCTCCAGAAATAAGTAAGTGTATACCATTTGACTCTCTGCTTCTGGGTTAACTCAAGGACAATATGTGCAGTAAACTTTGAACCCTTACCCAGATCTAGCCAATGGACAGGACATTCTCCACAGTTGAGTGGAGAGTGAGGTCTGACTTTCACACGAACTCTGGTGCCCCATATTTGACCACATCCTCTGGATGGGGTGCTCTGGTGGCACTCAGAGGAAGGATAGCAGGCTACCAAGAAGAGACTTGATACCCTATGAGCATATACAGGGGGAGGAGGTCCCCCTCAATCACAGTCATAAGGGAGAGGAGTAAGGGGAAAATGGGAGGGAGGGAGGAATGGGAGGATACAAGGGAATGGGATAACAATTGAGATGTAATATGAATAAATTAATAAAATATATTATAAAAAAGAAAGGAAACAAAAAGCTGGTGGAGATGTGATTGAACAAGAGGCATGTTCCATTCCCAGAAAGCAGCCAAATTTGGCAGCATTAGCCACAGTGGTTTTGGCTTTAGAGTCAAAGATAGAAGAAAAGGGTTAGGGAATCGCCCTCCACAATGATGGAGAAGAGCTGAAGCCTAGCATGTGTCAAAAGTATCCCTGCATGGAGGCCCAAAGAAGCCATTATGTGAAGTTGAGAAGCTGAAGCCTGGATTGCCTTGGAGCCACCAGGATATTAGAGATGCCATAGTCTTGGTGTAGCTACCAAGAAAAGCTACTAACATGGGGTAGAACCAGCCCAAGAGAAAAAAAAGGTGTGCTGCAGTCAACAAAGCTGAAAGGGGTTGGAGAGCTAAGGAACATTTGACTTGGAGATGCAGAGTTTGGAGTTTGACCAGCTAATTTCTGGTCTTGTTTTGGTCCAATATTTCTCACTATCCTCCCTTTCCTCCACTTTGGAGGAGTTGTGTATATTCTGTGCCACTGTATGTTGGATGTATATAGTTTTTTTCAGTTTTTTTTTTATTTTATTTTATGGTTAAAAGATTGCATGAATCACAGAAGAGACTTTGAACTTTGGAGTTTTAAATATTACTGAAACTGTAATAGGCTACGGGGACATTTGATGTTGGAGTAAATGCATGTTGCATTTGTGGTGGCTACAAGTCTGTGGGGGCCAGGAAATGGTGGTTTGAATAGGTATGGCATAGATTCATGTGTTTGAATGCTTGGCCCATAGGGAGTGGCACTACTAGGAGGTGTGGTCTTGTTGGAGGAATTTTGTCGCTGTAGGGGTGGGCTCTGAGGTCTCTTATGCTCAAACAATGTCCAATGTGATAGACAGTCTTCCTCAAGATGTAGACCTCTCCATTTGGAAGGCAGAGGCAGGTAGATCTTTGTGAGTTCAAGGCTAGTCTACAGAGTGAGTTCAAAGACAGTCAAGGCTACACAGAGAAACCCTGTCTCAAAAAAACAAAAACATCTAAAAACAAGACAAACAAACAAAAGACGTAGAACTCTCAACAACTTTTTTTAGCCCCGTGCCTGTCTGCATGCCACGATGTTTCCCACCATGATGATACTGAACTAAACCTTTGAAACTGTCAGTCAGCTCCAATTGAATGTTTTTCTTTATGAGAGTTAAAGTAGTCCTGTTGTCTCTTCACAGCAATGAAACCCTAACTAAAATAATATATGAATACATATACACACATACACACACATACAATAATACAGTGTATGTGTGTTTATATGTTACAGAATGTGGTCCAGCTACTCCAACAATGGCTGTCTACCAATAGAAAATCTAAGAATTCAGTAGTTGTTCAGTCTGTAACTGGATGTCTTGGCTACTTTTCACTTTATGCTGTAATCCCCAAGAAGTAGGTTCTAATGCCAGTAAAGAAATGTTATTCTAGCAAGAATGACAGCAGGTAAAGAGCAAACATTTCATTCTTCCATGTACTATATAAAGGCTCCCACCAGAAGGTACAGTCCAGGTTAAAGGTGGATCTTCCCACCTCCAAGGATAGATTAAAAGTGAGTCTTCCTACTTCAAATGAGTTAATTTCTAACAATCCCTTACAGATGTACCCATTTACTGATGCTTTAGGTAATTCCAGATATAGTCAAGTTGACAACCAAGAAGAGCCATCACAGTAACCAAATTGTATAGGAAAAACACATTGAACTTACATGTATAAATTCATGAGAAATTATGAAGATCTGAGGCAACAATTTAAAAAACCGTAGAAGGAGCAAAAGATATCAGAGAAACCATAACATTCCAGTGGGGTTTGTATCTTTGCACTCACAAAAATAAAGAGAGCTATAGTTACTCTACAGCAATGATTCTCAACCTGTGGGTTGCAAACCTACTGAGGTTTGAACAACCCTTTGACAGGTGTTGCCTAAGACCATCTGAAAACAGAAATATTTACATTACAATTCATAACAGCAGCTAAGTTAATTTTAAGGTTGGATGTCACCACAACATGAGGAAATCTGTTAAAGAGCCACAGCAATAGGGAGGCTGAGAACCACTACTCTAAAGAATAGTGTGTTCAGAAACCTTTTTTTTTTTCCCCAGAAAAGACATTTGGCTCCCATTTTCCATTGCAGCAGGACCATCTGTAAAGTAAGGGCTTTGGAATCTTCAAAATTCATAGTATAGTACAGGGTGGATTGTACGAGATCCATCCATCACATCCACTCCAAGGAATGAAGTTTACAAACAGGTTTAGTAGGGATTTGCGTTATAGACAAAACTAAAACATCACAGTAGAGATAATTTAAGCACCAAAACATGGCGTTTCGCCTGTAAATGCAGCAGAGCTCTAGCGTGCTCTGTAGCACTTTGCCCACTACTTTAGTCATCTCAGTGCTGTGCCATAATAAATCATGAGGTGAAATATCTGTGCAATTCTCCCAGTTCTACTCAACAGCATCTCTGCTGAAGGGCTCTGAGACCTCTGAAGTGCCCTAGGATGGAGCGACTATTGAATTTGGACACTTTTCCCACCTAACAGAGCAGTAAACAAGGTGATGGACCACAGGCATCCTATATCAACATCACTTCACCTCTAGCATCTCCCTCCATACGCAGAAAAACCAAATGCTAGATGCACCGAGTTTTACAAGTTATGGGTAAAAATATTGAAGCACTAGTGTTCTCTGCTTCAAGCTACTCAACAAGTGTGCTTTAAAGGCAGAACTGAACTTAGTCTAATGTGGTATTTTCTTTTTCTTTTTGAAATTTAACAGCACACTACCTGTTTTCAATCCATCCTCTTGTTTTTCATGGCTTTTCAATTCATAGAAATACATTTACCCAGACTTTCTTTTTTCCTATTAAAACTACCATGTAAATGAGGCAGATGTTGTTGAAATAACACACCTCACCCTTGATAAAAGAAAGTTTACAGCTGGAGTTTACTTAAAACAAATTAATGAAACAAGTTGGTATTGCAAGGTCCCCAAATCAAGAAATTTTAGATGTATGTTTTTCTTTCAATATCTTAATTTTATTAAGGAAGATCTTAAGGTGAGGATAGTTTCCTATAATGCTTCAAGTTCATTACAAAAATTATAAAGTAAATTTAGCATTCAGTATTATACATATTCTTGTATTACAATATTAAATAATTTGATATATTCATAACTTATTCTGGCATGAATATATTCTTATAGTCGTAATTCCCTCATTGTGACTTATGAATTGCTGTTATTGAAACCTATAGTGTCATTAAGATTTTCCATGGCTTTTCTTTCCTAACATTTAAATCAAAGTCCTAGAAATTATTTTCAAAGAGAAGGGAACCTTTTTTTTCAACCACCATTGCAGAGTTTCATAATACAGAACTATGGGAATCTACATAAATATTTAAATGCTCTTTGGCCTATGATTATCGTAGTATGAGGTTCATCTATGAAAGAAATTAGAGGATGAGTTTAAGTTGTAATTACCTATTACACCTAATTTTGAGTGTAAAAATTTAAAGATGATGAGGTCTTTTTTTTTGTGCAGTTTAGATGTTAACTAAAATCCATGAATGATCTGTCCTGTCATATTTTAAGTTAGTTTCTATGCCTTGTGGTCTTTGTGCTTGTTTTCTTCTGACATTAGACGATGAGTTTCCTCAATGTCTACTCAGAACAGATGTCTATTTGTTAGCAGACTACTGCTATTAAAGGTTATGTGATCATCATTCTGAAATAATCCTGATAGGTAAGTGTGGATGTACTAGTACTTTCTGGTGATGTTTTTGAGATATTCTAAATGAGTCTGAACTCATGGGCTTTTTAAGAATTTCGAATCTGTATCCATTCCTGGATGCTGCCTGCCAGCTCCAATTTCTTTACTTCACAGGACTAATCTTCTTTTAAGGAAGCGCATTAACTTACCAAAAAGGAAATGGTGTGCTTGTAATGACAAATGAACATGCCTCGTCTCTTCTATTTGATAGAAGGACACTTGTCCTATATAAATTGTGCATTCTTCTGTAAACAGACATTCTAACCATCTAGCTAAAAGAACCAATGCCCTGTGCAGATGGTACCAGACACTTATTCAGAAATATATGCACTTGGTTTATATGAAAGTTTTGATATTTAACCTTCTGTCTAAACCTTAAATCAAGGCCCCAGGGCAGGGACAAATGTCTTCATCTTTTTAAATTTAAAAATCTGTTTCGAACTACAGAAGAGAAATTAAACTCCCAGAATGATTTGAGTCTGTGAGCATAAAAATAGCCCTCTAGCATAGTATGCATTTATAACGAGAGTCATAATCTGAGGATCAGTCTCTCAAAATGAGAATGAGGATCAAAAAGAATTACAGGAGGAAAGTCTGTCTGTAAAAAGACATCTATAAATCCCTATGCATGTAAAAAAAAAAAAAAAGCCAAACCAACACAATTAAAAATACAAGCTTATTTAAATACATCTCTATAGCCAGTCCTCCAAATGCATACAAATATACACATAAAAATACAATACAACCAAAATTATGCTATTTAGATTTTTTAAGTAATTATAGGACTTAACTCATACAGCAGCTAGGGAAATTATCATAGGTTGTAGCCACTGCCACCACAAGAATTGGTTTCAATTCAGCCTTTAATGAGATCAGCAATTTCTATTCATTTTCATGGGTACCTACTCTTGTAATGAAAAGGATTAATTTGAAGTTCCTAGAAATGCATCACCTAGCTCATGTCGAAAGGTAGCTAGTCTATGGGCCATAAATATAATTTCTTCAAGTACTAGGTTGACTGTTTCATTAAAACAAATGGTGTTTTAGTATTTCATATGCAAAGCCATTCAAGGGTTGTGTAAAGCATGATTTTAATATAGAGTGTGTTTGAAGAGGAAAAGATGTCATGGGAGGCAATCATTACTTACTCAGAGATGCATTGGTCAGGGTGGGTAAATCCTTTGTAGTGGGCAAGAACAAAATATCCTGAGTCCTACATTGAATTAGAAAATGCAAATGCAGAAAATACATTTTGTGTCATGATTATTCTTTAAAGCAAAGGCTATTTATTTATTTGGTGTTTTTCCTCTGTAAAATACCTATAATGTACAATGGGCAGGATTAGAGGCCGGGGGAGGGGCACTGTACACATTGTAGATGAGCCTCTTTTGTGATCTCATGAGCTCACCCTGATGTTTAGTGAACATTTTTAATTCCATAGCCACTGCAGTTCAGATGGGCAGTGTTGACAAGCCTAGTACTATATGAAAACATGAGGGATACTGTAAAACTGAGAGCAGGCCTCCAGAGCACATGTCCACCCAACTCCCTACAAGTGACACTCCCATTAGAATGTAAATGGTAAACATATAATAATGAAGGAAGTACTTTTTCCCAGCTTGATCAAATCATGGAGAGAAAGGACAAAATATTAGTCAATTTTGTTTCTCATGAAAACAGGGACAATTGATCTCTCAATGTCTTTCATTAATTAGGAATGTTATAGGCTTGGGTTTTCCTCAATTTCTATTTTATAGCTAAAAAAGAGTTGATTAGGATTTTAAGAGCTGATCATTAAAAGTTCTTAAGATATCAAGAAGAATTTATAAAACAGTGACAATCCATATAATTTCTGAAAGCAGAAATCATGCAGAGAATGATTAAATGTTTGTCTTCAAAAATTATGCCCAGAATCTGTTTTGAATCTTAACACAGTCCTCATCATCTTGGGAGTGAATAATAACATATAATGATTCTTGGCCTTGCCCCAGAAAGTCCATCCTTCGACCAGTATCTTCTCTGGCATCTGTAAACCAATGACAAGATATCAGCAATAATCATATACAAGACAATGATGTACCACAATGTCCTGAGCCTGTTGAGGGTTATATTCCTCCCCTGCAGCAGACAGGTAGATAAGGGGATTCATAAAGGATGTATGAATTCTTTTGGTGTACCAAACAAAGGCAGAGTGATTATCTTCTTAAATATTTGTAAATCTCCTGCCACATAGATATATAATACCCTTAAAAAACAAAAGCAAGAGTAAAAATAGAAATTTAAAAGGAGGAAGTACTATCACCCCTTGTGGGACTCTGGGGTGGGGGGTGGGGTTGAAAATTTGAACATCTATAGCTGCTTTAGTGAATGTTTTTACACAAATATCATTTAGTAAAGAAAGAATAATATTTATTTCCATAATATTTATGTACAAACTCTTACTGCTTATTTTATTCTCCAAATTTCATCTGGTTGTTGAGTTAATCAAAGCCAAATGAAAAAATGTCAGATTACCAACCTTTTCTTAAATAGCTAAACTGTTTTGGGTATTGATTTATAACAGAATATGTTTGCTCTATGTGTTACAAAGTCCAGTTGTTTTAATTTATTAACAATGAAGATTTAGAATTATTAACAATTAAAAGATACAAGAAATCCATCTAAACCAATTTCAACATCTGAAAATGCAATGTTAAAAAGCACAGGTCAATACAATAGTTCAAGATATGTTCTAAATTTTTTAAAAATGACTTTACCCATGACATACTATGCATCAAGTAAATAAATCCTTCTGAATATACCTTCTTGTACGAAACAAAACAAAACAAAAACAAAAACAAAAACAAAACACAGCAACACACTCTTTCCTCAAGTTCCTACTGAAAGGGAAGTAGATCCCCTCTACTTCTTTACTCTTTATCCAAACTGAGAACCAATTAATAAGAGAGCTGTTTTGGAAGAGAAAGGCATAAAAGATTTACTTAATTTGCATATGCATGGGAATTTCCATAAAAGAATGCAGCTCAAAGTAATTACCCAAAGATGGTGTGGTATAAGAAAAGAAAATTCCAGGGATTCTGCTAAAAGATACAGGGTATGGCAGTAGGAAAAAGCTAGTGGAGATAAAGATTACTTCAAGGTTCATTTATCAAGACCTAGTGCAACCAAATTATCAGTTACCTGTAGCAAAGTTCGTTTTCCAGCCTTGGTATATAAAAGAACTGCCTCCACAAAAAGATAGAATGCAGAATACAGAGAACAGTGAGTGGCTCTTTCTAAACTAACATAAGTGACATTAGTTTGAAGTAATCATTATGCTAATTTTGCAAAATAAAAATTTTTGAGACAGTGTCTTACTATGTAGCCCTTCTGGCCTGAAATTTGCTGTGTAGACCAAGCTGCCCTTGAACTCACAGATATCTGCCTGTCTCTGTCTTTTGAGTTTTGTAGACAGAACTCAGTTCATGCACAACCACTCCATTCCCAAGTTTGTAGATTTTGAAATGATATATGTCCGTAATTCCTTTGCCTTATATATCCATTGGTTTTTAGTTGTTGAGGGTGACATGTATAGTGATGATAAGAGCTGGTTAGATGTTAGATAGAGTTTCCAAATACAGTATTCCTACTTCCCGGGACTATAAACTCAGGCTATTGCTTTATCACTCTGATACTTAGTTTCCATCCATAAAATGGGATGAATAATTCATAAGGTGGCTATAAAGATTAAGTGAAGCAATATATGGGAAGTGGCTAGTACATTACAAGCGCACTCAATAAATATTAAATGTCAGTATATTTTATTTCTTCAGGTACAAAATAATTCAGTGAATGAATCAGTAAAGTTAAAGTTTTCCATAGTTTTAACTATGAAGCAAGTGTTAGTCACAGTTTGAAAAATGTAGAAGAAAAAGCTTAAGAGAAATTGAAGATACAGACAATTGTTATTCACTATCATAGAATATGTAATAAACATCAACTTCTTAATGGCTGATAGCATAGAAGACTAATAGCCCTTCTGTTGCAGAACTCAGTAACGAGGCTGCTTATTTCTGGCAGCAATGCACCAAGTTACATATGTCTCACTTCACAGTTAGATATTATGTACAGCGAAGTAAGTCACTGAATGGCACTGCTGCATCTTCTCCCACAATTATGCATACTCTTTTTAAAATTTTTTTATTAATTTATTCTTGTTAGATCTCAATGGTTATCCCATCCCTTGTATCCTCCCATTCTTCCCTCCCTCCCATTTTCCCATTATTCCCCTTCCCTATGACTGTGACTGAGGGGGATTACCTCCCCCTGTATATGCTCATAGGGTATCAAGTCTCTTCTTGGTAACCTGCTATCCTTCCTCTGAGTGCCACCAGGTCTCCCCCTCCAGGGGACATGGTCAAATGTGAGGCACCAGATTACGTGAGAAAGTCATATCCCACTCTCCACTCAACTGTGGAGAATGTTCTGTCCATTGGCTAGATCTGGGTAGGGGTTTAAAGTTTACTGCCTGTATTGTCCTTGGCTGGTGCCATAGTTTGAGCGGTACCCCTGGGCCGAAATCTACCATTCATAATGTTCTGCTTGTAGGTTTCTAGGACCCTCTGGATCCTTCTACTTTGCTATTCTCCCATGCTTCTCTCATCTAGAGTCCCATGCTCTTTTACAAACAGTGGTCAAAATGTTAGTAGAGAGTACTAGGGGTTTGGATGGGATAGAGTAAGGTATATAGAGATTACCTAACTGACACCCAACACAGTTAAATAGAAGTGAAAAGTACCTGTGTTCTGCAGAACAGTGGGGAGACTTTTTATTGATAATAATCTTCTACATATTTTATGAATTAGTGGGAAAACTCAGTCAAAGTCTTCAAACAAAAGTAAGAATAAAGAGATGAACACATTACTCATTCTGATTTAGTCATCACATAATATGTACATGTCTTGAAGTAGTGCAATGTACCCCATTAATATCTATAATTATTATATATTAATCAAAGGCTTTAAAGCATTTAAGAAGATAAAAAGACTCACTACTTTGATATGATCATTACACACTAAATAAATCTATCAAATTATTGCATTATACTCTGTAAATTTGAACAATTAAAGCAATTAATAAATGAGAGAAAAGGATCCCAGTGCCATCTACTTCCTATGTGCATGGAAGGAAAACCTGAATCAAACTGAAAGCCAGTGTATAAACTGAAGTTTTGCTGTCCTGAATAGCATATTGTACTCACATTTATTGACAGCAAATGTATCTTGAGCACTTATAATATGCAAATTCAATGCTAATTAGTAAGTACAAAGCTAATGAGAGAGCTTATAGTAATGCATACATTCACAAACAAGTACATATACTTACAATCAATTGGAAAACAAATATTGAACAAAATGATAAAGTCAAGTGGATGTTGATGGCTAGATATGATGAACGAGGATATTGAGTGTAAGAAAAAAAAGATAGTATGGTGAATGTCAAGAGAATAAGGTCTGGTATATTTTCTTTCTTTGTCATACCAAATTCAACCATTTTATTCATCCCTAATATTAATTACATGCTGCATATCCACCTCTTTAATTATTCCTCCCTTGTTACACCTTTCATTTTGCTTTAAGAAGTTAGGGACTTCTTTAGACAAGGAGAAAAATCTCAGCAAAATTTATATTCTAAGACTTGAACTGCAGAAACAAGTCAGAGAGAAATGTGATGGAAGAGAACTGAGGGAGTAGGGACATAGCATACTTCAGGCAGTGCTTGCTGCACGTGCATGTCTTCAGCACCTACACAAAAGCCCAGAAGAGGCTAACACCTCCCGCTATCCCAGTGGAACCAGCAGAGACAGAAAGATCCTTGACACTAATAGAACAGCCTGGCTACCCAATCAGAAAGCTACTGTCTCAAAAAATAAGACTCTTAACAGTGCCCTCTGACCTCCACAAAACATATGAGCAGAAGAGTACACACACAACCTGCATATGCAGGCACATGTGCACACATCACTATCTCTCTCTCTCTCACACACACACACACACACACACACACTCACAGAGAGAGAGAGAGAGAGAGAGACAGAGAGAGAGAGAGACAGAGAGAGAGATATGGAGCGGGCAGGGAAGATTTTTGTTACCTAATTTGTTTCAGGAAAGAAATGATATCAATATACCTAAAGAAAAATTTTCTTCCATCACATCATGGAACGGAAATTATTTAAACTGATGAATCAGCAGCTTTATGTAGAAAAGAGTTTACTTGCAGCTATTTCAACTATAATTTCCAAACTGAAATCATTTTTAGCAAGAGCTAGCTATTATTTTGTCTTCGTTATTACTTTATAACGTGGAATTTTTAAAGCCTATAATAATTAAGATTTCAAAATGTTTAAAATTTATACCAACTATCACAAACAAAAGAAAAAAGTCACTTGAATTAATTAATTAGTAAGACATTCCTTAATGACAAGAAATCCTAATTATTCTCCAGATATTTCCAATTTCATCAAATAAAATTAGTAGGGTAATTTTTAAAATCCGTGTGGTCACCATGCCAACACAGCTTACATGTTTCACCAGATTAATATCTCTGTTCATTCTAGGATATATAATACCTGATGATCATATATGCATCCTATCAATTTTTTCAGAGCACTTCTGACTTTACATCTCAGAGACAACAGTTGAATAGCTCATAGCCATGTGTTTTACTTTAAGAGCAAGTCATTAAGGTATATATGTAAACAGATTTTTTAAAAATACATTTTATTGATTTATTCATATTACATCTCAGTTGTTATCCCATCCCTTGTGTAAATAGATTTTTAAGTAGATTTCACTGTGACTAACAGTGTATATTAACTACCTTCCAAGCTATCCCATTGCCAAGGTCTCAAAGTCCTTTTATTATGCTGTCACAGGTTGATTTCAGAGGTATATGGAGAAGATCTAAAGCTGTTGCATACCAAGTGATATAGATGGCTATCATTCTGTTACTTTGAACAGAGAATAGTGTTTTGCCTCTTGGTTTAAAGAAGAGCAGTGGGAGGTAATCATTCACATTAACACACACACACACACACACACACACACACACACACACACACACACACTGATCCAAGCTCCTTCACATGGATTCACATGTTAATGACTCTACGAAAACTAATACATTTAACATGCTACATAATATCTTCCAACCTCTAGGAAAACAATAAATGGATGGTTTAAACTCACCCTATGCTTAAGAGAATACTTCCTTGAGAAGAACAACTTTTACTGATAGAAAGAAAATAAAAAGGAGCTAGAACTTCATAGCTCTGAGGTACTATATACAGTCTGCTTGCTAGAGGCACACCACTTCTCCTAATTGATGGACTAAAAAGTCAACAAAGAATATAGCCATGAGTGGAGTAGCATGGCCCTGGAATAAAATGAGATATGATAGGTATAAAATTGAGTTTGCTGTAGAAAACACTGAGTTATGTAACTCTCTGTAATTCAGAGTGCTAGTAAATTTTTTTTACTTAGTATAAACATCCTTGAATGTTCTGATGTAAAAGTGTCCAGAAAATGAGATCTGAACAGAGCCATTTTCTCCCATTACATACTAACACAACTAGCAAATATGAAGGTGGTTATATGTATTCCATGGCTTAGTAAACTACCAGGCCTTGAGTTGCCTGTGGTTTTTTGAGAGCCTTTCCTTATTTCCCTCACTTACACTAAAGTTGTATAATGGTCCTAGTTAACCTCATCTTTACAAGCTTCCTGCATCCCATTATTCCACCTGATTACTTGACTGAAAAATAATAACAGTGAACCAAAACCTCAAAACCCTTGCAAGACTTTTCTTCTGTAGATATGCTTGCAAGTTCTACAGCATTGAGTCTAGTTCAGCCACTTATCCTTGAAAAGTTACAGCATTCAGTTCTTGACTCCTTTTTCTATTTTATCTTAGATAAAATCATTGTTGTCTTAATTAACTATATCCTCCACTTTAGTTCTTAAATTCCATTATTTACTATGTTTTGGCACATCTTTCATAGTCTTTGCTTTTTACACAGTTGTTGCCTAATCAAAAGCCTCCTTCTCTGTTGCTTGATGAGAACAGAAGTGTGCTGAGCGTTCAGGTCTTGTTTCCTTCTGAATTCCCACTCTGCAGCACTCTAGACACATCCATCTCACTGTTTGTATCACTCAGTTCTCCTCTGAAAAGGAAAAAAAAATCAACCTGTTGATAACATCATTTATTAAAATGCCTTCACTTGTTAGCCCAAGACTTCCATAATGTGTCCCCACCTAACCTGATGTTATCATCCCTTCTAATTTGTTTCTAAGTAACTGGAGGTTTGAATATGTGCATCTGTGAGTTCAGCACAAATCACGGAGCTTACCCAGATTCTTATAAATTCTGGCCTGTGAACCAAATCTCTCCCAATGTCTGATTCAGTACATGCTGTGTACTGTAGATAGAGAGAAAAGCATAACAATATGTTTAATGTGTAAAATTATATAAAATGCAGTTTTGCACATCCATACATAAAATTTATTTGAGTTCAACCAGGCTGTTTGATTATTGACTGTCTATGGCTGACTTTATACCACAATACAAAAAAAAAAAAAAAAAAAAGCCAAGCAGAATATTGTTATGTTTCTCTGCTCTGAGTTTGAACATGAGAACTGCCATCTTTATCAAAGCAACTGGGATATTCCTCAGGAGACCATGCAGAAAAATGTTAGGCTTCTCTTGGGAAGAATAGGTAATGGCTTACCAGCCCTCTCCCTCCATGAAATTATCAAAAAGAGAACTTACTGAGTTAGATCTCTGTTAGTGTAGCTTCCCAAATTGACTCACAAAACTTTTCAGTGGTACTTTTTGTGAGGTGTCCATACTGTAGGTGGATCTCTTCACTGATGGGTAACTGCCTCAGGGACTTGTAGGTGGCAAAACTGCCTTGCAGTCACCCATCCGTGCCCCTGTGACTAACTTCAACTCACAAAGTTGTTGAGCAGAAACCTCCCACATGTCTGTTGGTGTCCTGTATAAAAGTTAAATGGATATGTATGCATGTATCCTCAGAAAAAATAACATCATCTCCACAAAGCCATCAGTGTCTAGCTTTTTACTAAAAATTTGTCAGTCTCTGTAATAAGAATATTAAAGTAATTAATGGTTGACATTCACATAAACAGAAGATAGCTAGACACATGATAGATAGATAGATAGATAGATAGATAGATAGATAGATAGATAGATAGATAGATAAACGTTTTCTTCTAGTCATTCAGAATAACAGATACTAGTCATAAAGGATCCTGTACAACAGAGGCAGAGCACACAAGGGCAACACGGAGAACATCCTTTAGATGTTCAGCCTCATCAATAGGACCAATATCAGTCATCTATAAAGATGGCAGGGTATGTGGCTGGGAGACAGTTGCCTTCTACCTTTGCTTCAAAGCAATAATATTCACTGGAGAGAGAAGTTGGCTGTATGACAAAAGTAAAATAAAACAAAAATCAGGTGGCCTGTAATCTTAGTAAACATACTATAAATAGACACATGGATGTTTTAAGAATGTAAGTAACTTTCTAATGAACATTTTCCAAAGTAATTTCTATATGCCCTTGTGTGCTCTGCCTCTGTTGTACAGGATCCTTTATGTAGGGAGATATTCTCACTCTCCTTCCACTCCACCATTATATTACATTTTAACCTACTTGAAAATAACATTCTGAGAGCATTAAAATCTAGACTGAACTAGACTGCAGTACTTGCTTCTTTTATATGAGTCGGAGGAGCATTCTGGGATGGTGAGGGTGTTAGTATTGGTTTTTTACCCTTTAAAGTTCAATACAATTTTATAATAAAAAAACAGATGCTAGTCATGTTATCCTACTACATTAATCACTAAAAATTAACATTTTTTCATTAAACTTAGAAAAAATACTTTCAAAACCTGTTAGTGCTTTGGACTTAGTAGGACATAGTAAGGAAATGAAGAGATGAAATGAAGATATATTAGTCAGAAACAAAAGAGAATTTAGCAGAAAAGAAGATGATAAGGACAGTGAAGAATTGTTTTTACACACATAGGTGGAGGAAAACAGAACACACATCGTGTAGAAGTATGGGAGTGACCATTCCCACACTTAACCATTTTCTGCCTGCTGTCTTCTATCTCCTTAAAAAGAAACAAAAAATACTAATTATTGGTTCTAACCTGTATGCTTTAATTATATTATCAGCTAATATTGCACCACCAATAATTAAAACAATATGATTCTCCTAAGTTACAGTTGAAAAATTCCAAAAGTGTTGTCTAAGGGACAGACCTGCCATTATAACAAGCATGATGCTGAAGCCCATAGTGCTAAGACAATGTTGCCTTTCGTTGCTTTTCAGTTGTGTGCACTGCATTCAAGAAAATCTTTGTCAACTTAAAACATCTATCTGGACCTAAAAACATCTTAATCCCTAAACAACTAGGCTTAATTGTGAAACTCAACTATTTGGTTTTCAATCCCATCAGAGACTTGAGAAGAGGTAAAAGTAGAGATGAGATATGATAGATACTGAGTTACATTCAGAATTTTAGACTCGCCAAGATAGGAAAATGCTTTCTCCAAGGCTGCTAAATACAAGCAGCCAAAACACTATGAATGTAACATGAATGTAATTCCTGAAAGTTCTGTTGCTCCTCTTGTTGTATGTAGTTTATTTTATGTAGGTGCAATAATATAAATGTGTGTGTGTGTGTGTGTGTGTGTGTGTGTGTGTGTGTAAAAAATTTAAAAATTAAAAAAAGAGAGTCTCACTGGGGCTTTGGGGAAATCACATGCTTTTAAAATTACTGTGTAATACTCTCAAATCAGAATGCAGCTCATTTCTTAAAGGCCCCAAAAGCTTCTTATAAAAATGCAGGCATTGATTTATACAGAATGTTCTCTTGATGGTAACAGTAATGAACGGAAACTCTGTTGGCATGGAAAACTATACCATGCTGACATGTTTCAAGGCTGCGTACAGTGATTGAACATCATGCTACTATTGAAAGTGCACTGACCCCTTATTAGGTCATATCAGTCCTTCTTTCTTCACCATAACACTACCATGAGGGTACAAATAGCATCCTTGTTTTCATCATAAACCACTGGAATATAGACATGTTTTAGGAAATGCCTGTAAGTTACAGCATGAGGCAAGCAGAGGATCCAGAACATCTTTGCTAGACTGACATCATCCTCTGAGGATGTCAATGTGAGATGTGTTAGCATATGAATGCATGAGGAACCCACTCTCAAAAGAAAATGAATTTCTTTTTCTTGTTCTGACAACAGCCTGAATATATGATAAGCGATTAAAGTACAAATTCTGTTCTCAAAGACAAAGCAGTGCACCGTCCCATCTAAGAAGCACACGAGTGCATTCAGGTGTGTGAGTACACACTCAGAGTCAAGGTGGTGTAATGGAATTCTGTAGTCACAAAGATTCCACAGAGGTGTATGAACTTCCCAGTAAGTGGGAACTGTCCTGTGGTCAGCTACCCACTTTAAGTATAGAAGAGTAGCTTCAGGTTTGGGGAGGACCCTTCCCTGGGCAACACTCCCTTCCAGCTTTGTTCACCCACAGATCTTGGTACTGTGAGCATAAAAGGTTTGCTGTAGTTAGTGGGCTGTGAATGGTGCTTCCTGAGCAAATAGCCTTGAGTAGCCTTGGTTCTTGTAGTCCCTTCACTGATGAACGTGGAGGTTGAGCCACCTTTTCAACTTTACTACTTACTGTCTTTAAGTCCATTTCAAGATACGAGGTCTGTGGGATGAAGAGAAGGAAATTCCCTGCTGCTGGCACCACATTTGTCAGGGACCTGCTGTGGATGTAGTATTCATAGAAGCACTGCCTTTCACAGGAGGGACACACTTCAAAAGACAAATGCTAAAATTACATTGTAATATTTAGACACTCTTTTCTTGGAGGTCACTGTAAGGACAGCAAGTAATTACACCATAACACAGAGCTCTTAATTACAGAGGTGCATATTATCTCTACTCAATGGGGTCATTTTTATATTACAGCAATTTCTCATCTCTAAGAAACACTTTCCCTGGCATCAGAATTCTGAAACCCGAAATCATATGTAAATGCATCCATTTAACAAGGTGATGTCCCTCCTTAAATATTGCTATTAACTTTAAGATTCAATGTAAGCACGAGTTTTCTTTTAAAGGAAAAGGGTAGTTATTACTATGGTATGGCTGAGAAATAGGAAAAATAATAACAACAGCAACAAGATAATAGTGAACCTTTTCAGTATTCAGTAGTTTTCAGTATTCAGAATGCCCACTACACCCTTCTGAAAAAATGAATATACTCACAATGGCAGCAATCTAGCACTGTGTCTCTCTTGCTGTCACACCCATCACCTGGTGACTTAGTGAGCACTTAAGATCCTTAACCTTCAACTCTTCTGAATGGGAAGTTTTCATTAAATGTAGCTTCTATTTTGATCCCATAATATATATTGCAAAGCTCCTTCTCTTCTGTTTTAGCATTGGTGAGCAGACAAATGTGAAATGCTCCTGAAAACGGAGCTGTATTCTGGAGAAATACAGCTACCATGTTGTCAGATATAGCAAGGATCATGAGAAAGATGTATAGTACAGTTCCTTACTTAGGTATTAAAATGACAGGTCTGTGTGGTTCCTGTGAGCTGACAAGTGTGTGTGTGTGTGTGTGTGTGTGTGTACGTGTATGTACGTGTGCATATGTGAGTGCATGTGTGTTCCTGTATGCACGTTCATGCACATTATGAAATGGGACCTCAGCACTGTTTTATATTGATGACTTTTTCTTTACTCACCAGGATAGTTTTCTTTCCACAGCCCCACAATTGTTTAACATGAACATCTGCAGTACTCACCAGGAATACAAATAACCCCGACTGTCAGTCTTGATAGTCAAAAAATTATTAATCATTAAAAGCACAATGGTACATTTACCACTCTCTAATGTATTGCTTTTTTTTTTTTTTTTTTTTTTTTTTGTCTCTCATACAGTGTGGAAAAATTTGTAAACCAGGTCGCCTAAAAGACTTCTAATGACGTAGCAACCAAAATGGCTGTCCACATAAAACTAGAAGCAACCTTGTCTGCACTTAGACTAAAATGCTAAAATCTTCAAAGTGCCATATGTACATTAAGGAATAAATGGAATGTCCTTTTCACCTTAGCCTCCATCTTATTTAATAAACAAAAATGATCCATACTTTATAGAAAATCAATCTACAAATACTTTCCAAAATACACTCCCAACAACCTCTAGATGGCGCACTTTCGCAAATTTTAAAGCTAGGCTGAATTCTCAGTTTCTTATTGATGCCTTGTAATCCACCTAGTGAAATGATTTCCGGTTTAATAAGCTACTCAATTGTATCTGTGTGCTTATGGAACAATGCGTGAAAAAAGTGAATTGTGATTTTTTTTCTAAAATTTAATCTTTTTCTTTGTGTTTGTCTAATTGTGACAAGAAGGTGCCTCAGTGTTCTCCATCAGCACCTCTTCAGTGTGCTAGATGGCCTGGAAAAGTTTTACACGAAAGGTGATTGCAACTGACTTCTTAAAATCAGCTATTCCCTTTAATTATAAAGATTAGTTGCAGCTTTTGTTAAAGGATTTTAGCAATCTCCGAGGATAATCACACACAAAAAATGTCTGGCATTTTTAAAGTAGGAGGAGTGTGTGTGTGTGGGTGTGTGTGCGCGCGCACGGGCGTGTGTGCGTGCACGTGTGTGTGTGTGTGTGTGTGTGTGTGTGTGTGTGTGTGTGTGTGATCAGAATCTTCTTTAGACAACTTTCACAAATCAGTATCCAACATTAAAAAAACCCAAAGAATATGTAGATATGAAAACATGTTTTCTTCAGCTGAGATTCAGCTTAGATAATCTGAGTCCTGTGTCCTAAATGAACGGTATCTTCAGCAATAGGAGGCCCTCAGCCCCTGAGAGGCAGACCAATACTTGAGCCATGGTCTATTCTGCTTTTGAGAGTCACTTGGATTACCCTGAACAACCATTAGAAAGGAGGTTCCTTGTGCCTGGTGTGGGTATTTTATTAGTCTAGGATCCTATAGGGAACATTGACAGCCCTATGGATTAATATCCTCTAAGATATGCACATGTATGTATGTCTGGGTGTGTGTGTGTGTGTGTTACGTGTGTTGTATAAAATTTCAGGTAAACATAAAATAACCTGGTTCCTTAAAGCTTTATCAAACAACCTTTGTGATTTTTGCTCTTCTCCTTCATGCCCATCTATACTGGCCTTTCTCTCTTCTCTGCAGTTGGAGCCCATTCCATATTTTTCCATTTCCCACTTTATATCGCTTGAATTCTGCTATTCCCCTCTGAAGTCAAACCCATGCCCCACCTCTGTTCTCTGTGGTCATTTTATACTTTCCTCGTTTCTGTGGTTAGTTCAAGGCAGTACACTCACATCTGAGTATTTGGAGTTAGGCACCGCAGGGGAGGGAGAGTATGTGGCATTTGTCTTTGGGGGTTTATCCTCCATGGTTACAGAAAATACTAGACAGATTGTCAAGGGAGAGAAGTAATAAAACAGTCCCACCCAGCTGCACCCACTGAAACAGCTTTCAGGAGTTAGCACTTTCCTTCTCCCTTTATGTGGGATTCAGGGATTGAATTCAGAAATTCAGACATGTGTGGAAAGTGCATCCTGTCTGCCTGTATGTGTGTTTATAAGATTCTTATATGTCTTAGGGCAGTGGTAGCATGTGTCTTCAATCACAGCAGTCAAGAGGCGGAGGCAAGTGGACCTGTATGTGTTTGAGGCTAGCCTGCTCTACACAGTGAGTTGCAGGCAGACGGGCTACACAAAGAAAACTTGTCTCAACAAAACAAAACAAAGATCAAGATTCCTACATGTCTATCTCCATAGCCACAACTATTCCTTAAGTTGACAAAAATTGTAATTTGTTTTTAGTGCTATATAAAGAAGTATTGAATTTCACAAGTTCATTTTGTACATCTTAACAATAATATCAAAATAAGAAATGCAGATATAAATGCAGATACTAAATTTTCAATGAATACTTCAACAATAGCCTAGAGCTAGCACTGGATTTGTAATCTCTTACTAGTGTATCAAATAGAAGACAATCCTATTTTCCTCCTCGATATGTTACAGCTTTGAGAATGATATTTATGGGATGGATACTGATCACAGTTGAGCATCTGACACAATTCGAACAAGCTCTCAAAAAAATTTTTTTTCAAATTCCAACTTCTGATCACTAGCCTGGGTCCCCATGGTGTGTAGTCTTGGTTGTCAACTTCACTGGGCCTGTTACTAAGTTGGAGATGTACCTCTTGGAGGGTCTGTAAAGGTATTTACAGGAAAGATTGGCAGAGAAAGGAAGACTGTCCCAAGGACTAGTGGCAGCTTCAGCTGGCGACTAGATACACAAGTCTTGGGAAATGTCTCTGCTTTTGCCTGCTTACCTTTGCTATTTGCCTCCTCCTGGGGAGTCACTATCCATGTCACTACACACCAGTTTTTATACTATAAGGGCTGGGAAAGTGTAGGGAGAGAAAGGGGAGGAAGGTTTGATGTGAGAAGGTAGCATATAGGATCTCAGTGGGGAGTAAAGTTTCCACAGAACCACATCTCTTTCTCCCAACTTTGTCTGGTGTGATTTCAGTGTTGGATATTGAGCCCTTCCTCTACCACTGAGCTTCATGGTTTTTGTTTGTTTGTTTTGTTAAGCTGAAGTTTCTTTCTTTTCCATTTGTAAGACATTCTCATATCAATTCATTAAGTGGCCAGCAAACTTAAGCTTACTTAAAGTGTTTTGAAAATCAAATCAAGAGAATCGTACCTAATAATCCTTGTTTTGGGATTATATATTGGAGTTAAAATAAATATGAAATAAAATATAAAGTAATATATTTTAGAGTTTACATAAGTCATTAGTTTTAATTATTATTCAAATATTAGCTATGAATATGCATTATCTTTAAAAATGACAAAATATTTAGATATGTAAGTATAATATATGTTTATATGTATATATAATCTTCTTTAAAATCCAAGCACATTAATTTCTACTTAAAATTACAAAATGGCAAGTTTAACTCAAGTGACTTCAACACAAAGAATTGTGACCATAAAGTAAAGGAGCTCAACATAAGTTTTCCTTCATTTACAATTATAAGTAAAAGCTCTGACCGTTGGCTAGATCTGGGTAGGGGTTTAAAGTTTACCACCTGTATTGTCCTTGGCTGGTGCCTTAGTTTGAGCGGGACCCCTGGGCTCAAATCTGCCTATCATAATGTTCTACTTGTAGGTTTCTAGGACCCTCTGTATCCTTCTACTTTGTTATTTTCCCATGCTTCTCTCATCTAGAGTCCCAATAGGATGTCCTCCCTTCTATCCCAGTTTCCTGGTAAGTGAAGGCTTTCGTGGGACATGCCCCTTGGGCTAGTATGCAGATATAAGTGAGTATATACCATTTGAGTCTTTCTGCTTCTGGGTTAACTCACTCATTATGATCATTTCTAGCTCAATCCATTTATCCACAAATTTCGGGAATTCCTTGTTTTTAATAGCTGAGTAGTATTCCATAGTGTATATGTACCACAGTTTCTTTATCCTATCTTCTACTGATGGATACTTAGGCTGTTTCCATGTTCTGGCTATTATGAATAAGGCTGCTATGAACATGGTTGAGCAAATTTTCTTGTTGTGTGCTGGAGCATCTTCTGGGTATATTCCAAGGAATGGAATAGCTGGGTCTTGAGGAAGCCCTAGTCCCATTTTTCTGAGATAGCACCAGATAGATTTCTAGCCAATGGTCAGAACATTCTCCACAGTTGAGTGGAGAGTGGGATATGACTTTCTCATGTACTCTGGTGCCTCACATTTGACCATGTCCCCTGGAGGGGGAGACCTGGTGGCACTCAGAGGAAGGACAGCAGTTTACCAAGAAGAGACTTGATACCCTATGAGCATATACAGGGGGAGGTAATCCCCCTCAGGAACAGTCATAGGGGAGGGGAATAAGAGGAAAATGGGAAGGGGGGAAGAATGGGAGGATACAAGGGATGGGATAACCGTTGAGATGTAACAAGAATAAATTAATTAAATTAAAAAAATAAGTAAAAGCAATTCATTTTGGGAAGTATGTGTGTATATATCTTCCAAAAAACACACTCAAATTGAAATTATTTTTGTAGCTCTTAAAAGGTATTTTGATTAAATTGTGTGTATTAAAGTGAAATGAGGTAGAAAGGTGAAGCGCTGCCTGGGGCTCAGCTCCTTTCACTTAGCTGGTTGACCTTTCCGAGAATGCACAACTCACTATCACATTCTTTCCAAGCAACAAGCTCCCCTTTGACAACATGAAACCTTGAGAAGTTTCTTTATAAATACCTTTAAGATCGCTACAGAGTTTCTCTTAAATTTTGTATGATTGGAAATGCAGGGTCTCCTTAAAGTCTGTAGCATTAGGAAACAGCATGAAAATCCAGACAGTTCATTAGAGTCCCTAGCTAGTAAAGATTGAGGTGTCTTGGGGCATAGGTCAGTCCACTAAACAGGTCGCCCAGTCATACCTGAAGGCTGTCCTGCCCTTATACTTTGCAGGTACATGAGCTACTGGTCCTCATTCTTTTCCTAACCAGATTGAATATGGTTTTATTAAAATCCAAAGAAGTCTTGAAAAACACCAGGTCAATCCTTCGGACTTATATTTTTCAGTTTGTCTCTCATACTTTATGGTACCAAACAACAGAATCACAATTAGAGGGAAGCTATTTGTACTTTTTAGTCACTCTAACTATACAAAGAAACCTTACCACAGTGCTGTATCAGGAGACTTATATAGGTGCAGTCTACCTTTCCACCAGGTCATGTACCCACATGTTTTTCTTCAGATATATGCTGTTGCTACAGAGTGATTGACAGAGCTTTAGGAATTTTTAGAAACTTAAGAAAGTGGATCAAAATTTAAGAAGTAAAATATCAAAGAGATTAATCTTTAAAACATAAGATTACTGCCTAATGCTCTTTCAATGGAAAATGCAGACAGTTTTTCCCATTACAGCAGAGATGTCCAGAATAATTAATGTGACTTAACTGAAGTATACATTAATAGCACTAAGGGTATTAACTTTTCTATTTTTCTCTAGTTCCCATTGCTCTTTCATAGACTTTTTTCTGGGTGACAAAATATTCATAAAATAAACATTTACAGAAAAGTGTCGCTAAATTGTTGTATGGAGGCACTTAGCTAAAAGCTAGAATAACCGGGTAAAAGAGTAAAGACTGTGGGAAGAAAATGAAAAAGAGACTTTACAAATCTTATCTGAAGTTCTTGGGCTGTCATTTGCAAGAAATCAGCTAGGAAAACTTACGTGCTTACACAAATTCCAGATTCCTCATCCATGGGCTATACTGACATTTCCCTCCCTCTACTAGGAGTCTTGCCTGGTTAGAGGGTGGCCTTTTCAGTCTCCATGGTCCCCAATACTAGGGATCTCAGATAGAGTCACACCCATATCCTCCCAGAAGCCTACACTATCTTAGGTCTCTAGCTTGTCTCAGAGATGTCCCTATCCATGGTTTCTCTTCTCTCTTTTCTCTTCTGTCCTCCTACCCCGACTCTCCCCACATCTGATTCCCACTCTTATTTCCCTCAGCACTCCCTCTCCTATTTTATTCCCTCTCTTCAACATCTTCTGCTGTCTATTCTATTTCCCCTTCTGTGTGAAATTCCAACATCCTCCCTTGGGCCTTTCTTGTTACTTAGCTTTTTTGGGTCTGTGGATTGTATGGTTCTCCAAACTTTATGGCTAAGATGCACTTATAAGTGAGTCCATATATGTGTGTCTTTCTGGGTCTGGGATACCTCATTGAGAATGATCTTTTCTGGTTCAATACATTTGCATGTAAGTTTCATGATTTCCTTGTTTTTAATAGCTAAGTAGTATTCCATTGTGTAAATGTACCGTGGTTTTTTAAAAAATACATTCTTTGGATGAGGGACAACTGGGTTGTTTCTAGTTTCTGGCTATGAACACACTAGGCAAATGTCCTTGTTGAATGGTAGAGCAGGGGAACACCAAACCACCCACAAAAGCTTCTACCCGAAATATACCCTGCATACAAGATGTGCAAGGATAAAGATAGACCAGAGATTGAGGGAATACCCAGCCTAATGACACTCTACTATGCTCATAGATGGGAGCCTAACTTGGCTGTCCTCTAAGAGACTGCCCCTAGCAGCAGATCGAAACAGATGCTGAGACTCAGCCAAACATTCAGCAGAGCACAGAGATCCTTGTGGAAGAGCTAAGGGGAAGAATAGAAGGACCTAGAGGGGAAGGGAACTCCACAAGATCAACAGAGCCAACTAACCTGGGCCCATGGTGGGGGAGAATGTGGCCTGCTGAGACTGAAGCAACCAACAAACATGCTTGTATTGGACCTACGCCCCTTAGACATATGTAATGGATGGCCAGCTTGGTCTTCGTATGACTCTCCTAGTAAGGATAGCAGGGGCTATCCTTGACAGGTACTCTGTTGCATGTTTTTGGATCTCTTACCCCTGGTGGGGCTGCCTTGCCATGCCACCAAAGAAGAGGATGCATTCTGTCCTGATGTGGCTTCTGGGGTGGGTTGGAGGGATGGCTCCCTTATTCAGATGGGAGGTTGGGACCAGAAGTGGGGGGCTATGATTGGGATGTAACGTGAATACATAAATGAAGTATTTTTTAAAAAGACTATACTGACATAATAAACAGTGGGTGGCTGTTGTCTGACTGTCTTTTCTGAAAGCCATCTGCCATGAACAGAGAGCAGCATCTAGCCACACCTGTGGCAGCTGCAGGGGCAGGATGCTGATCTGTGTACCAAGTCCTTTTCTAGGATTTGTAAGTCAGAAAGAACTCAGATGCTTTGGAATTGCCAAAGCTGATACGTGACAGGAGAGAAGTTTCTGTTGATGTTGATCCATGCCACAATGGCAGCCTGCGGCAAGGAAGAAGCTAATAAATACAATCAAAATGGGCATGCTATGCTGGCTCTGAGTCTTTATATGTTCATCTGCGCCCCATAGTACATGAAGTTTGGAGACTCGTCCCCCCCCCACTAGAGCTACCCATGACATTTCTCTTTTTACCTCACTTTTGAATCAATTACTCACTAAAAAGATCATTCCCAGACTCTCTAGTCTTACATAGTTGTTAGCAATAAAGTGAATTAGCAGTTAAATTTTGAAAACTTTAAGTCAATATACCATGATTCCAGATAGAAGACAGTTTACAGTTGAATCATGATCAGTATCTGCAACTAAGATCAGCTGGTTGTGGAGCACAATGTAAGAGAAAGAGCTTGTAAATTCTAAGTAGATCCAAATGTCAGTGTCACGTCAAAGATTTCATGATACTCAAAGGAGGGAGATTTCAGTTCAGTTTAAAAAGGAAGTTTAACATTGAACATGACCTAGTTTGTGACTATATTGCTTTCAACTCTATTTTTCTCTTGTTTTCAGTCCCTCTCCATTTTTAAAGATAAAACCACCTTATGGTAATTAATTCATAAATAAAAATATCATACAGAAAGATTAAAGTACCATTCAAAGATACACTTGTCCAGTCCCCAACTCTATACATGTCAATGAACTACTAATGGATTCTGGATGTCTCCCTTAAGGCAATTCTTTTGGTGGAAAATTCACACATACTGTGAAAGGTATACCTCAAGTGTCCTTCACCAGTATATCTATTAAAGAAATATAATAGAGAATTTTATAAGATAGCTTTTTCCAAAGGTGAAAGAATAGAAAAACTACTAGCCTTATGTCCTCTTTCATGATTTACCCATCCTTTTTTCTGCATTCTGCCCTTCCTCCTCACCTACCATTACCTTTCGTGGTCTCCTTTCTAACTCTTATACTATCCTCACATTTATATCTATTTACATAAGCAAGTAGAGATACATGCATGTTGTACTCCACCCACCTAGATATAAAGAGAAAACTATCTTCTTCCATGACATAATTTATTTTCTTTCCTCAGTATTGTTCTAATAATAAATATTTACTATACTTTTGATTCACCTCAGTCTTATACTATTGTCACATTTGCAGTATAAGATAAAACTAATTTTTAATATCAGGTCTAGAAAGTTGGCTCTAGGGCAAAAGTGCTTGCTGAGCAAACCTGCCAACCTGAGTTCTGCAACCCACATAAAGGGAAAAGGAAAGAACTAATTCCATGGTGATGTCCTTGGATTCTCACACCAACAGAATGGCATGTGTACCTTGCCTAGCACATGATAATTGATAGATATAGAGAAGACATATAAATAGATAGATAGATAGATAGATAGATAGATAGAAATTTAAAATAGTATCAAGAATAAATGCTAGGAAAATGTTTCTACTATATTTTATTAATAAATGGATAGACTTAACTGAGAAATCAGAACGACTAAGATTTCTCTATTAATTGTAGCTTTATCTTAACCCAATCTTCTATTAATATATTCCTTTTACCCAGATACTACTATTTTGGATAGACTTGGGAAGTCAGTAGGGTACATCAGGTAGGACATTCAGTATCAGTGATCACATGACAGACCAATCAATTAACCTTATGTGTATATGTGTATATGTGACAACTGGAGAGAAAGAAAGGAATAGTTTCCAAAGAATGTCTGAGCACCACAATTTTCATAGTTTCCAGAGAGCAAGTCTGATAAAGCAGCAATAGACGATTTTGAGCTGAGTAATTTCTTAGTCTATAAACCCACGCAAACTCATCAAGTCAAAAATGTAACCTCTCCTGGTTAGAGTCAGTTGGTAAAATAAAATATCAAAATTATTTTCATATTTTGATTAATGTTTTGATAAAAAAGAGGCTTTGGCAAGTAGGATTCTTGGATTACTCATATCAAAGTTATACAAAGGAAGCATTGGGAGTGGGAGCATTCTAACTAAATGCTTAACAAACCCTAAATCAGGCATGAGTCTAAGTCAAGATCATGCCTCACAATCAACTGGGGCACTTACAAAAGTAGTGCACAGAGGAATGACAGGGGTTAATTGAAGAAAACATAACCAAGCAGCCTCCAGAACAATAAGTATATAGAAAACCAAAATCCCTGTTGCCCTCCAGTGCTTCATCCTGTCTTGCTGCTTGCATCGTGCAGCAAATCTGAAAAGGAAATGGTTCAGAAGGGAATGGGAAAGGGGTCACCTTCTTATCAGCATCTCAGAAGACTGCCCAGTGAGAGCAAGACATGTACAAACAAAAAATAACAGATCAAAGGCACCAGCTTGAAGGTTGTATGAGTACACAAGCTAACTGTGAACCTGGGTCCCCAAGTCAAGTTCCTAGGAAGTTTTACAAAGTTTTCAATGATCACTGTGATATATTCTGAAAATGCAGCCATTAATCTTAACCATTAGTATTTAGTGTAGCATTCTCTTCTGGGCTATCTTAAGGGCCAAAGGGTATAGATTGTCTGGTCTAGAAAAAGACAATGTGACTATAAAAGTCTTTCTCTAGTCATAACATTTCAATTATTCACCGGTGTGTATGGTTTCCCGATAGACAGCTTTATTTCAGAAAGAATAGACAACATCCATCTCCCCTGGCCTTTCAGGGAGTCTAGTAGTTAATAAGAGAGGGCTGAAGTGAGTGTTCAAAGCACATACATTTTTTTTTAAGGAGTTGCACCTAAAATAAATGGCTTGCGAAGTGGGCTTTTGTGTTTATGAAGAGGCCACTCTCTAATTGTAATACAACGCACTAGGCAAATAAGCAAGATGCGTTTTAAAGAATCCAAACAGCTCATAGTCTCCTCCTGCTGGGTACACTTCTAACAACTTGGCATTAGCACACACCTTCCTCTGAATGGAAGAGAACAAAGGGAAAGAACAAACGAGATATAAAACAGAAAACAAAAAATGCCCTAGGGTGGTTCTGCACTCCAGCAGCTCAGCCTAGGTAAAGGATGCTTCATCAGCACAGTGGGAAGTTTGCAGGCACACTGGTTTATGCCCTAGAAAATGCCTCTGAAGTCTATCAGTAATCAGACTGAACAAAGAATTTTAAAGAGCAGATGAATTTTTTTTCTAAAGTGGCATGTTCTGTGGAAAGAATATTACGTCACCTCACCTGCTCTGGAATCGGTATGCTGGCACCATGTAACTGTCTGGAGATTTCTCTCCCGGCAAAACAAGACTGGAATTATTTATGTTTTCATTGTGTCACATTACATGAAGCTACAACGCATAATAATTGGAAAAAAGAAGCCTCAGGTGACACAGATGGTAGCACCAATTGTTTAAGGGGGGAAAAATCCTGATCATAAGCTTTGCATTAAAACTACTCTGACAAATGAAATCATCGTAGGGAGAAAATAGAACTGTGATTGAATAACAATCCTGGGTTCGTGTCACCTTCCTCCATATCCACATTCATCTCTGCCATTAAAGCAGCTTCAGAGTAAAATAAGGACACTGCTTCTTGTATTACAGGCTAGAGATTATACACTGTAAGAGAAGCAAGGAGAATTCCCTGAACGTTGATGAGGGATCTGATTTAGAAAATGAAGGTACGCACATTTGCTGCCTATTGGCACCCTTGTATACCCATCATACGGGACCTGTCTCTGTGTTCCATCTCTCTGCTGTGTGGGAAACAGCAGCAGCAAGACATTAGAGGGTCAGAGAAAAGAGGGTGGCTGGTTTAAATATGGCTTTCCATTTTCCCAAGGCCTCCATGGAGGTGTCAGCTTATATAAAAATAGCAGATACATAGAGCATTTAAACAACCTTTTCTGAAATGTTTATGGCTGTGATCTCATGTTGAGGGTGTCATTTGTATAACCTTAATATTTAAGATGTCGCTGCTGCTCTTTACTTCCTTGCCCTTTATATTGAACAATGACACAGTTGACAAGGAGAGCATCAAATACAGCTGCCAAGTGTGATGCATAACCCAGAGGCTTTACAAACTCAGGGTTCCTGTGATGCTCACCCAGCTGGCTGCTCATTGCTGCAGATATCCTGGGCAGTACCAGTCTCAGGGTTTGGCAATGTCCTTGCACACCTAAAACAGCCTCTATTATTCTTTTCCTCTGTCCCTTAGCTTCTAGAGAGCTAAGCCAAAGATTTCTCTTTGTGAGTCTTTGAGGTTTTGTTACCTGCAGTTCTGAGTCTGCCCCCTTTCTCATTCTATCATAAGCTGCTTGGGCATCTTCCTGTCTTCTCTCCTCTGTGTGTGACTTGCCTTAAGAGGCTCACTTACAGTTGCGAGCTTCCCATGCTTGTTGGCAGGCTGAGCCGTAGGATTTCATTTTTAGTGAGTGGTATCGTTCTTGATGTACCCTTTTGATATAAATAGAGCTCTGAAATTTCCAGGCCCCAAAAAAGGAGCATTCCATAAAGGGAGAAGGCTCAAAGGAGATTAATGAACTAATCCTGCTGAGGAACTCTTCCCCAAGTGGACACAGAATGAAAAGCTGGCATCTGTGACCTAGCCTATTGCCTCATTTTTCACCATTTTGAAGGGTGGTCTTGAGAAAGAGGACTACACTTAATCACCTTTCAAGTATTTAAAAAGCTATTTTAGGGCAAGAAGAAGGATTCAGTGAATAAGCACATTTGCTCCATAGGCCTTCTGACCTGAGTCTGATCCCTGAATCTCACAATGGAAGGAGAAAATAAACTTGCAAGGATTGTTCTCTGTCTTTCATAGGCTTGCCATAGCACACACATTTGCATATACCATACGTGCATACACACACACACACACACACACACACACACACACACTAAAAATTTTAAACTATGTAATCACAAGCAGGTATTGCTATTATACAATCACTTTTCAGAAAACTTGCAAGCCCTTCAAATATATTTTATATAGACAATTTGTACTTCTGTACCTCCAAGGATCACCCTTAGCACTTTGAATGGCTATTGCAGTGGGCAGTGGGCAGTAGGCAGTGGCCAATATTTCAGTTCTGCTCCCGAATGAATGATCAGTTATGCTCACAGAATTCCAGTGTATGCAGAATGTCTTTTGGAAGTTGTAAAGCTCTCCATAATCTTTTGAGCTAGAACAGCTTCCCCACAGGCCAAATTTCTGTTCTGTTCTAATAGCATATTCTTCTTTTCTCAGCTCCCCAAGGCACCCTCAGGAAAAGATTATCCTTAAGAATAATCTATAATCTATTCATACCTTAACATTATTCATAATGAGAAATCTCCTCAGTTGTCACACATATGGCCATATCCTCAAGTACCTTACTCCACTTATACTCATTAACGCTGATCCCTAATTATTGAAACCATAGCAATACAAGGTTCCAAGAGGTGCATCTGGAAAGTCTCATGTTTGAAGTTCAAGAAGAACATTCAGACATATAGTCTATAGGGAAAAGACACATATTAAAAGTTACTGATCCCTAGACAGGTAGACAGACATCAGACTGCTGAAGCTCTGAACAGAGTTCAAGTCCCAAAATTATAGACACAAAGACAGCATTGTAAAGTCCCTGATGAGAGTACAGGCCCAGAAGGCATAGTGGAAATAGCTTCTTATAAATCTGTAAGGAAGAAGTATCCAGAATCCTCAGGCAGAGTTGACAGTTTACAGAGTGTTCTACAATAAGAATGCATAGCTTTGAGACTATGGAGAGGAGATGCCACATCCAGTTAGTGTGTCAACCACTGGGAGTTAGAAATGTGCACTTACCAGCAATAATGGCTAGTCACCATTTGATGCTCACTCCTTGGAGCAGTGAGGAGGGCACACTACATTCTCTGGAATTTGAGCACCTTGGGTTGGGAATTTATGGGCAGACTTGCAATCGAGGGCTTGTCATTTTCTCATAGCGGCTGTACCACTAAGAGAGAGGCCTGAGCTGCTGTCTGATCTGAATTGTAACAGTGTTCTGACTATTCATATTGTTTCTACAGTCCTCTACTATCAACAGATTGTTGTGCACAAGAGGTACTACCATTCTAAACATGTATTCATTAGTGCTCTGTAATAAACTTAAAGAGATGAATGAACATAGGTAAGAGAAAGAATGTACAGCAGTACAGCAGGATTTAGGTGAGGCCACAGTCCTGCAGCACTCGATCTGCCTTGGAGATATGTTTAGTGGATAACTTTGAAAGGAGGTAAACCTTACAACTTTAGAGTTAAAATATTGCCTTTATAATGAGTGAACTTTACCTTCTCATATCATAATTTTTTAATATTTCATTGGAATATGTAATTTGACTATCTCAGAATATTGCTGCCACTACCATTTCTTTAGTTGTCTAAGTGTGCATTACAATTTAGGATTCTGCCAAGTTCTGATTTCAAAGGAACCATGTTAGATAAAAATAGTGACAAGCCATTAATCTAAGATAAGCATAATGCTAAGCAAAGTGTAACAAAAAGGTTCATTAAGCAACATTATGCTGTATGTAAGATCAATACCTAACATTTCTTTAGCACAGCTCTACGTGTTTTACAAGTATCCACACATTTAATTCTCATAATTCAAAGCAAGGTACAGTCTATTACTCAAGATCAAAAATGCTAATACATGGCAAGCATTAGGGTAAAATAAAGTAGTTTTTCTTTAGATCATGCTCCCTACACATTGTTCTATACCATAGATTGTCAACATTAACATGTGATTTGTTTATCCAAGACCATGGTTAGAATAACGTCATATATGAGTACTGGCATATCACATATGTATCTTTTTGTAACCAACATAACATTAGCCAATGAAAACACATGGTTAGACAGAGAATCAGAGTTCAAAGGCCCCCTTGAAGGTATATGGCACTGCATATAAATTAAGAGAGAAATAAATAATTGGTTCTACTATAAGGGAAGTGGGTATTGTAGTCATTCATCCATTCATCCACTATGTAAGGACCTTTATGTTTTATATCACAGACCTTATGTTTAAAACAGATCAAGATAAAATTCAATTCTGGCTTCAAAATGTCAGTAATTACTAACATACTATTTGTACTAGTTGGTGTTAACTGTTAACTTGACATTGTTAGAATCCCCTGGGTACAGAGTCTTAATAAAGAATTACCTAAATCAGACTGGCCAATGGCTGCCTGGGTGATATTGCCATGAATATTAATTTGTTTAGGAAGACACAGCCCACTAAAGGCAGCACCATCTCCTCCATAATATGGTCCAGGATAGCAAAAGAGAAAACATCTGACAGTGTCAAACAAAGGGTGTAAGTATTTTCCTCTCTCTGCTCTTAACTGCATTATGTGATGTGACAATCTGCTTCAGTTCTCATATTGACTTGTAAATACATTATAGTAAACTATAATCCAAATAAGTAAACCCTTTCCACCTTGATTTTCCTTTTTTTTTTTTTTTTTTTTTTTTTTTTTTTTTTTTGGTCAGTATATTTTATCACATCAACTGAAATGAAATTAGAATGCCATGTTATTTTGAAAAATATTATAAAAGCAAACAGTGGATCTCCAAAGTGGTGTGTGTGTGTGTGTGTGTGTGTGTGTGTGCGCGCGCACGCGCGCGCGTTCATTTGTTTTAATTTTTGGCTTTTTTGTTTCTTTGTTTGATTGTTTGCCTGGTTGGTTGGTTGATTGGTTGGTTGGCCAGTTTGATGATTGGTTGCTTAATTGGTTGGTTGGTGGACTTTTGTTGTTCATTTCATTTATGTGCATGTATGAATACCTGTTTGAGTGGATGCTAAACTGTGTAAGAGTACCCACAGAGACCAGACTATGAGATCATATCCCTGGAGCTAGAGTTGTATATGGCTGCATGCCACCTTCTGTGAGTGTTGGGAAATGAGTGCAGGTGCTCAGAAAGATCATGCACAGCTCTTAACCATTCTCTAGCATGGATTTAATTTCATGCTAGTGAAAAGAGAAAGAGTAGATATAGACGACACCCCTGAGAAAATGAGAGAGATGTGAAGGATGAAGAGAGGGAGAAAGAAAGAGAGGATAGAGATGAGGGAGGGAGAGATAGATTGCTTCAATTTGGAAATACATGTTGCCTGAAAGGTTTTGATTAGTATTTTCTAATATGATATAGACTTCCTTATTATTACATAAAGGAGGGATTTTAAAAACTGTATCTTTATTTTGAAAATTCCTTTTGTATATATGTATAATAATATAAATGTATGTGTAAAAAATAAAAAAAATTAAAAACATTTTAAAAAGAGAAAATTCCTAAGACTCTTTTCCCCCATGGCATGAGACCAGTACTTTTCTGTGGTGGTATCAAGAAGTGAATGATTTACCCGTATTTACTGAATACGCTCGGTGTTGTTACATACTTACCATAGGCTGTATCTCTTTTTGTGAACTCAGAACTACAATTTCACACAAACTACAAATATTTGTGTCAGCAATATTGGCATCTTGGGTCCAGCAGTCAAACTATTGGCTCTGCAGTAATCACAACTGAGGTCTGTTTTATTGATTTTTCTGTGAAATATTATAGTGATAGGGATCATAAAACAGAAGCAGACAGAGGAGGGAATCAGAGTTCTTGAACAATGGCAGGTAGATTAGTTGAACGCTTCATGGCAACGGGCAAGAGTACATTGTGTTCCCATCTAAAAGTGGAATCAAGAGCACTGAGATCCAAATCCAATATGTACCCTTGTGAGTAGGACATAAGTAACTTGATATCCAATGCTGAGGTTATTTTCGTTGACTTCCTGATCATTATCATTGAAGAAATGCATTGCCCCTTTTTGTACTTTTCATGGATGAATGATGCTCAACAGGACACCTTTTTTATATAAGACATTAACACTTTAACCAAAAGCCATTTGATCTTCATAAGCTGAAGATCAGTGATCAGTATTCTAATTTTGACTTCATCATTTATTTCTCAGAGCCAAGGATTTCAACTTTTGCCAGTATTCACAGTGAGTATCTCATATAGCACTTTTCTACATCAGTACCAGATCTCCAGAATGTGAAGTCAACAGACATGGATACATATAGTCAAGTAAAAAAAGAAAGAAAGAAAGAGAAAGAAAATACTGTTTAAAGTTTTCAATGACAGGGCTTCTCTTGTGAGTTTTGACCTCTAATGCAAGTTTTCTTTTATGCTATTAAATCAATATGTTTATGAAAACATACTTTTTGTTCACTGGTAATTTTAACTTCAAGTAATTTATCTTTCTAATTATGTAGCAAAGAGCAACAGATACCTCCAGGTAATCTTTGAAGTAGTAGAAGAAACAATTTGTTTGTTCTCTGATTTCTCATTCATCTTTCATGTATACTTTATTACTATGAGGAAAATAGTTAAATGAGACAGATTTTTGCTAAGATATTCTCTTCTCTTAATGTTGAGAACACTCTTGATTTCTCAATAATACCTTGATTATATTACGTATCTTTCCCTAACAACGAATGATGGAAAGGGAAATAAAGAAAACACTATTCAAATTACATCCGTGTTAAATATATGTGGCTCCAAATATCCTAAAATAAAATCATCAATTAAAATAAAATATCACAGACACGTATGATATACAAGTTGTTCACCAAACTAGAAACGGGATTTTATAATTGTAAAAATGTCATTTATAGTTGTTTTTGTTTAGACTTTTATTATTGAAAAATAAAATCGTTCATATTACATCTCAATTGCTATCCCATCCCGTCCATGTTCCCATTCCTCTGTCCCTCCTGCTTTCACTCCATTCCCCTTCCCTATGACTGTGACTGAGGGGGACCTCTTCCCCCTGAATATAATGTTAGGTACCAAGTTTCTTCTTGGTACTCTGCTATCCTTCCTCTGAGTGCTATTGGACCTCCCCATAAAGGGGACATGGCCAAATATGGGGCACCAGAGTTCGTGTGAAAGTCAGCCCCCACTCTCCACTTAATTGTGGAGAATGTCCTGTCCCTTGGCTGGATCTGGGTAGGAGTTTGATGCTGACTGCATGTATTGTCCTTGGTTGGTGCCATAGTTAGAGCAGAACCCCTGGGCCCAGATCCGCCCATCATAGTGTTCTTCTTGTAGTTTTCTAGGACCCTCTGGTCCTTCTATTTCCCCATTCTCCCATGCTTTTTCTCACCTAGAGTCCCAATAGGATGTCCTCCCCTCTCTCCCACTTTCCTGGTAAGTGAAGACTTTCATGGGACATATCCCTTGGGTTAGTGTCCAGATATAAGTGAATGAGTATATACCATTTGAGTCTTTCTGCTTCTGGGTTAACTCACTCATTATGATCATTTCTAGTTCAATCCATTTGTCCACAAATTTCTGGAATTCCTTGTTTTTAGTAGCTGAGTAAGATTCCATAGTGTAAATGTACCACAGTTTCTTTATCCATTCTTCTACTGAGGGACACTTAGGCTGTTTCCATGTTCTGGCTATTATGAATAAGGCTGCTATGAACATGGTTGAGCATATTTCCCTGTTGTATGCTGGAGCATCTTCTGGGTATATTCCAAGGAGTGGAATAGCTGGGTCTTGAGGAAGCCCTATTCCCAGTTTTCTGAGATTGCACCAGACAGATTTCCAAAGTGGCTGCACTAGTTTGCATTTCCACCAGCAATGAAGGAGTGTTCTTCTTTCTCCACATCCTTGCTAGCATGTGGTGTTACTTGAATTTTTGATTTTAGCCATTATGATGGGTGTAAGATGGAATCTCAGAGTTGTTTTGATTTGCATTTCCCTGATGACTAAAGATGTTGAACATTTCTTTAAGTGTTTTTCAGCCATTCGATATTCCTCTGTTGAGAATTCTCTGTTTAATTCTGAGCTCCTTTTCTCAATTGGATTATTTGGTTTGGTGGTGTTTAATTTCTTGAGTTCTTTATATATTTTGGATATTAGACCTTTGTCAGATGTAGGGTTGGTGAAGATCTGGTTTGGACCTTTTATGTTTCACATCTGAGAGTTTGGAAATAGATGATATTGTGTTTATTAATATGCTTTTGTTTGTACTTAATAGAAAATACAACCCAACAAGCTTGGCTAATCAAAATAATTAGTTTTTGTGATTGAGAAGTCTTTCAGGTTGTTGACTGCAGTTCAAAAGTTACTTCTGAACACTTCTTCCTTGGTGTTTATCTCATTCAATGGTAGCAGCTCACCTGATGGTTCACACTATATCCCAGTGGCACCCAAGAAAGTTTACATTCACAATCCTGTCCAACATAAAAAAAAAAAACCACTTCTACTACCACCTCCAAATAGATGACCTGAGGCACATTCTTGTTGGACTATTTTAATTATCTGTGACTGCACTGCAGTGGCAAATAGATTACATGCTATCTTTGTATCTTGCAATTGTGTCAGATTTCTCCAACACATGATAGACACAGATACATGAAGTAATGTTCATTAAAACAGGATAATGTACAAATAGGAATGAAATAATTTTAGAAATTAAGGAAATTCAGATTCTGAGCATAATATCAGATGTATACTACAAACATATGCCAGAAATAAACACACATTCATGGTTAACTGACAAAGGTACCAATAACATTCAAAAAAAGAAATGATGATATCTAAAAAATTGTTTTTGGGAAACTGGATATCCATATTGGAAGACTGATATTAGTCATTTACTTCACTTCATATGCCAAAATCATTCCAAAATGAGTTAAACCCTAAACCCTAAATATTGTTTTATTTTCTCAGATGAAGGGATAGGATGAGAGCCATGCCCAAGCTGTGTGGATACACAGGTTAAGCTGACACCAGAGCATTTCTATATAATTATCCCTAGTCCTAAGCCTGGAAACTTCTAGCCTTTGCACAATTTAATTTTCTGCAAGCCGAGACCCTGAAAGCTTCAGCTTCCATCCTCTGTCTGCTAAGCTAGACTAGAATATTTTCAGCCTCCAAGAATTACTTCTAAATAAACTTGCCCTTCCTACTTCTTTCTGAACTCTGTATAACTGGTTCAACTCAGCTATTCTGACTTAAACTCCTCTCCAAGCTGGCTGATTCAAACTGGCTTATCTCGGCTTCTTACTGATTGCTCTGCTTGGAAAAGCTGCCTCTGATCGTCACAAAGTGAGCTTCACCAACCCAGCTGATCTCAACTGAACTGTAGCAAACATTATTCTCTGATCTGCACTGCTCTTAAGTAGCCTTTCTTTCCTGTTTGTTCTTGTGCAAGTTGGATGTATCCTATCTCGGACACCTTCTGTCACTCTGATTCATCATTTTGTCTGTCCCTCAATTAGTCGTTGTTTTGGATTAAAGGTGTGTTCTAAAAGCATGTCTGTGTCCTGGCCAGAAAAATTAGAGGTGTGTACTAAGGGCCTGTCTAGATGCTAGCCTGATCATACAGACATAGGTCTTTGAATATGATACCTTGCCAAGGTAGCCCTGTTGCTGGATTAAAATTTCTTTACACCAGACTGTCAAACTAGTGGAGGAAGATATAAAGGAAATCTATATGACATTATCCTTGGCAGTGATTTTTATATGATATCAAAAACATATAATCAAAACCAGAAAATAGATGAGTAGGATTATTACATCTAATAGAAAAGCTATACAACATAGAAAACAATAAGAAGAAAAAATATTTGAAAAGGACAACTCTAATAAAGGGTTACTATCCAATATTTTGAAGGTGTGCCAGCAACTCAATACCAAAAAAGATATATAAAAAAGAAACAAATCTAATATTAATATTGAGGACCTGTATAGACATTTCTCAAAAGAAGACATACAAATAGTCAATGCTTATATAAAAATAAGCTTATTATGACTAATTATTAGGGAAATGCAAATTAAATCCACAATGAGATATCACTTTATTCACATTAGAATAGCTATTATCCAAAAGAGGAAAGATAAAAAGCACTGGTAAGGATGTACAGAAGGGGAAGCTTTGAACACTGTTGGTGGGAATGCAAATTACTGTGGTCATTATGGAAAACAATATAGAAGTTTCTCAAAGACTAAAAATAGAACTATAGTATGATCCAGTAATGCTGTTCCTGGGCATACATCCAAAAATGAAATAAATTATTTGGCCAAGTGATCTGATGCACTCCTGTGTTCTTTGTAATAACCATGATATTTAATCAGTATAAACGTTCATCAGTGTATAAATGTACAAGAACATCTCTCTCTCTCTCTCTCTCTCTCTCTCTCTCTCTCTCTCTCTCTCTCTCTCTCTCTCTCTCTCACACACACACACACACACACACACACACACACACACACACACACACACACACACAAGCATGCATGCATATGCCATGTGCATGCCCTGAAAAACTATTCAGACTAAAAGGAAGTCAGTGTGTCATGTATAATCAAAGGGAACATTACATAAAGAGAAATACTGGAAGATATATACAAAAGTTAAGTTTAGAGAATATAAAATAGAATGAGTAACATGGGATGAGAGTGAGTGAGTAGATGTTTGGTAGATAATCATTAAGATACAGTTTCTATTAACTATAAGGAATAAGTTCAAACATCTACTTCATGACAGGGTTACTATAGTTAATTACTGCATTAAAAATGTTTAAGAGTAAATTTTAAGCATTCTCACCATCAAAAATTAGAAGCACATGAGGCAATGTTTATGTTAATTACTGTATTGAGCTATAAAATGCTGCATACATATTTCAAAATATTGAACATAACAACTGTATAGAATTCTTATTTATCACTATTGTTTAATTCCTATTTTCAGTAATATATTTGGGGAATATGTGTAAGATACAAACCTTATTTCTTTGGAATTCTTCAGTTTAAAAATACTACCTAGATATTCTCAGCTAATATCTATGGTATATATCACCAAATAAGATTCCATAAGCACTTTCTGTTACCTTTAAGAAGGATGGGATGGGATAAACATTGAGATGTAACAAGAATAAATTAATAAAAAAAATAAATTAAAAAAAATAATAATTAAAAAAAAAAAAAAGAAGAAGCCCTGTGCTACTCTTACTATTCCAAAAATCACTGCTAGTAGCTGAATTTATCTACTACTTTCATCTGCTGAGGAGTCTGAAACCACTGCCTAATTTTACTTAACATATCCAGTGAACACTCTGCAACAGTATAAATAGTAAATAATCTTACCCCAGAGGAACTCTGACTCCTGACTAATAAGAAACAAATGGCACGCCTGACTGCAAGAACTGAAGTCATTATCCAGTTTGAAGAGCAGATGAAAACTAGAAAGCAAATATCCCAGGTAAATTTCTATATGCTTCTACATTGTAGTCTTCTGTTATTTGTTGTCTGATCTGCACCTTCATTTTGAACTGGCTTGATTGAGAGATTTACACCTTGGCTATGTTCTTAAAGAGCTACTTCTTGTCCTCTGATAGTAACCAAAGTGAAAGACTAAATTTCCCTCTTCACGGGTTTTCAAATGACATTGACATGTTTTCATTTGTTTACATTTGTTTACATTTTCCAGAAGGAATTTATTCCATTCCAGAAGGTACATAAAATTTACAGGCTTTTGAAATATTTTCTTTGTTTCTTTTCAGTGTCACCTATAAATAAGATAAAGTGATATAAGTCTCTCCTTTATCCCCTTTTCGAGATAGACTGCCATTTACCAAATATTAGCAGATCTGAGCTGCTAATTTTTAAATGTCTACTTCATAGCATATACACTCTGACAAGTAGAACTAGCAAATGGTTCTGCACATTAAATATGTTCTACGTTGACAGTAACTTTTTCTCTAGCCAAGGCTGACACTGTAATGACTTAAAATGCAGAAGCTCGGCAAAGTGTATGTATGTAACTGACAGCCTTGGGAAAATATTGATGGAATGAGAATTTAAAGTAATGTTTCACAAAATCTGTTGGATGTTTTAATGAATTATTAGGCATTTTAATCTAACAAAAACCTAGAAAACTTGCTAAACAGCTAAAAAAAAGTTGTACTGGATTTAGAATAATATTTTATATTATGGAACTTAATTTACCTTCAAGAACCACTCTTTTAATTATTACCAGCTTGCACATAATGAAAATGAAAATTATAATGTGAGTAATAGTTACCTGTTTGAACTAGTGAGGTACTCCATTGCTTAATCACAACATAAAGCTGCTCTCTGAGAATATTCATTGTAAGTATAGTTAACTTCAGAAGAGTTGCTGATACTAAAGGACACTCAGAGGGGTTGAATACTTAAGTTAAAGGACAAGGCAGTGAATGGAAAAGAGTGGTACATAGTGCACTTTTATAAGGACACCTTATTAGTGTCCTTCCTATTAAAACTGCCCTTAATCTTATTAACTCAAAATGTAAGTCCATGTATTCTGTCTAGTCATTTTGGGTTTGTTTACAGATGCAGTGGTGCAGTCCATTGTTCCTTCATGGGACTGAGCCAGTCTTGGCAGCAGTACAGTCAATGACTTTCACCATTCAAAATTTACTGATGCCACTGGGCCTCCAGTTTTAATGCATACTACAAGCCACTGGAAAAACAGTAAGCCTACATGACAGTGCTACTAGTTTGTAACTCAGTAGGTGTGCAAAGTGTCCAGTGGGTCTATAGTGTGTTTAGTGAGCCTACAATGTTCCCAGTGTTCTGCCTTTGTGCTCACGAGATGCCACTTCCCTTGTTTGGACAACCAATTGTCATAAACTCATCCAATCAGACACCTTTCATGCTGGAAACAGCGCAGATCTCCACAGTATATGACGTCAACATTCTTTTCTCCTAAACAGACAAATCTATTGGGCCAGCTCAGCTTCAGCTTTCCTATTGGGGTTCACTGAAACATTTGTTTTCACCATATAGAACTTTAACAATTCTCTCTGTCCAATGCTATATTCATTCTTCTATATAGTTATTGATTCTGTGAGTGCTACAAGAAACTATTGATCCCCTACACATATCTACCTAACATAGCAATACTTCCCAGAACCTCTTAAATGCCATTCAAGATTGTGTCTACTCATTTGCATTATTCCCAGACTAGACTAATAAAATTTCTGTCTTTTTCTTGCTGAATGCTTCAAGAAGAAAAGATACAAAGAATCATAATATCCTGCTCCCAACAGGCCCTTATATTTATCAACAGGACAAGCTGCTTATCCAACTGGTTTCCTCTTGTAGTCTCTGCACTGAAATAGTTTGTATTTTTTCCTGGCCCCTGCTTCATATCCTGACATATTCAGGGAAGATGGCCAGTTTATTAGCTGGTCGTACACACCAGATGACAAGGCCATCCTCCATATCTTACTTTTCCTTATTATTTAAATCTCACCGATACCAAGTCCTATTGATTATATATAGAAACTGTCTCTTCATCTTTCCAAATCTTTCCTTCCCACAAAGCCATTCGTAAGGACATTTATGAGAACTAGAGTGTGCAAAACACTTATTTCTCATTCAATGTCATGACTAGACCTAGTTTATAAAATGTAAAAATTCCTTTGGTAAAGCAGACTGATGGCATAGGTGGCTACCACGAAGAATTAGTGATGCTATTACAGGATTAGGCTGGAGCAGATCCACAGGCAATTATCTCTCCACTGTACAAAGCCAAAGTGACATAAGTAAATTCAAATCCTTAACTATTAAAGCTAGTAGGTGTGTATCTCATAGTTCTGAGTTAGAAATGTTGGGATCATGGTAAGATTGTGTGCTTTGTTAAAAAAAAAAATACAGCTCAATCCCCAATAATATCTTTTTTTTTTTTTTTTTAATCACTTTTTTTTGTTGTTTGATTGGTTGGTCTTAATTTCATTAAGTTGTTTACTTTACATCCTGATAACAGCTTCCCCTCCCTCTTCTCCTCACACTCCCTCCCTCCCTCTCATCTCCCTTGCCCCTGTTAGTCCCTCCCTTTCTGCTCAGAGAAGAGAGGCCTCCCATGTTTATCACCCCACCTGAACTATCTTAATGCAAAGAGAGGTCATTAATATACTCTACAGAAGACGAGACATGTACAAAAACACAAGACCTAAATATAGACAAAAAGATCTATACTTCCATTGATGTGACCAAGAAAAAAGCAAACAAAAAGTGTGTGCATTTTAATGCGCTCCCAAGTCAAGCAGAGACCTGGGTAGAAGGATAATGGAGACTAATTCTAAATCTTTTGATGTGTGCCATAAATATGTAACAATAGGAAAAAAGAAAATTTTTTCTTGAGCTGAAAATGGCCTTTATATATTTAATTACAAAGTTATTTTACTTAATATATGACACTATTCTACTTTTCATTTTATGTTCACTCTCCATTAAATTATCATGAACTACCATTATAACTTAAGAGGATTATAAGGTGATTTCTAAAAATATAGCTTAGGTTATCAAAAGAAGCCTGGGTCAAAAACAATGTGATTATGTATTAATATTTTTGGAACTAAGTATTTAACTGCTCATTTCTCTTTAGTCTGAAGATGATAGAAGATTGATCTGTGCCACTTGTCAGTGTCACAAAGTCACAGAAATTGTCTTCTAGTTCTAGTTTATTAAACTAGTGTTCTTTGTATTTCTGTATTTATAAAGTGAGCTTACAGATTTTCAAAATTTGTAAAGAGAATATATAAGCAAAAGATAAACATATATCAAACTATGGTCCTTTGGGGGTAAATGTGTATGTAACTAAGAATGCAATAAACTTCGCTGGACCCTGAGGTTCATAATTCCCCAGAAATTTGTTCTATTGTTTTTTTACTATCAAGTAATTGGAAGTATGTATTGTATGCCTACCATGTTACTCCTATGCTAAACAGATGCTGAGGACTCAAACTTGAATTAGATAGAATTCTTGCCATCTTATGAAAACTGGCTGCCTAGTCTAAGAGGAAACATTAAGTTATAAAACATTCATTATGCAGTCTGTGGTGTGTTATTCACTCTGTAAGAGTAAGCCATGTTTATTGTAATTTTGAAGGAGCTTGCACAGGAGAAATTGTGAAGGGTGTCTTCCCAGAGAGGTAACTACAAGACAATACTCTTCCTTAGATTTATTCAGTTCTCCCCTCTATTATATTTTTAGTTTTCAAAATGACTACAGAACATGTTTGAGAAATAGAGGGAGACCGAGCAGTATAGCTCAAGCTATCTCTCAGGTCCTGTGTCTTAAGAAATTATATGTCCTTTCATAGTTTACCATAAACTCCCTGCATGTTAAACTCAGCTCTATTTCAGGCCACACCAATGAAGAGAAGACAACAAATTATTGGCCATAGGCTATCCCATATCATTACACTCAATGTAGTTATTGACTTTACTCAATGGAAATAATCAATAGAATAATGTGGTCCAAGTGCTTCTTTTATATCCCCTATGTACACAATGGTCCTAGAATTCCAAGTAATTTAAGGAGAATGATATGGTCTCATTGTTTATACATAATATTCAATATACAAAAAAAAGTTGCTCATAAAATTCTGTTTTATCATTTTGTTAATAGGTAAAGTTTAAAATGATGAGGGCAATCTTGGAATATCTTTGAGATTATGGTTCTTTCCATCTGGAAGGGAGATTAAAAAAACAATAGCTGATTAGCTGTTTATTTCCAAATATTCTGATTAGATTTTTTTTATAATTATCCAGATGTTGAACATACGTAGAATAAAATTTAAAAATAGAATTAGAGACTGAAACTGGATGAGTCAGAGGTTAGGTCAGCAGTGGCAAAAGAAACACTTTTGTAGAGGCATTTATGTGTTTAATGGGACTGACTCATTATCAGCAGCAAACCTTGTCATTCTGTACCAGTGCATAGTAACTGTATATTGGCTCTCTGCCACTGGCCCTTCTAAGTTCCTTTTCTTATTAACTTTTCAGAAATTCTCTCACACAAAAGAGTTTGATCATGCTCAGTGTGAGCCCTCCCAAGAGAACTGTCATTTTAAGCCGTTAATTAAACAGAACATTCTTTTACTTTAGGACTTTGCAAAATGTATTCAATAGGGGACGGAATGGAGCTTTCTGGGGAAGTCATTGCCTCAGTGTACTCCCACCAATCTAGACCCATGACTATCTGCTCCATAGATTCTCCTAAGCATAACTGGACCCTTACTTTGCAAAACTACCTTAAATAAAGGTAATTCTAAATCTTAATTTTTAACATTGTAAGCACTATAACTGCCATTTTATCTCTTGGAGATTTGTGTATTATCATCATAAAAGAAAAGAAAGAAAAAGAGAGAGACAGAGAGATGGAGTGAGACAGAGAAAAATGTGTGTGTGTTATGTGTTTTACCTATGAACAAACCAAGGTCATTTTATTGGCACATACGAAATGAAGTCAACAACAGAGCATGTGCTATGGTTTGAATACAAAGTATATTCTACAGGCTAATATATAGAGTACTTGTTTCCAGCTGTTGGGCTAGAATTGGTTGGATCCTAAAAGCTCTTACTTACTCAGTGGATTAATCCCTTGCCAGATTCATTAGAGATGACATTATTGGGAGGTGACAAAAAGGAGAAGGTGGACTATGACCCAGGGAAGTAGACCACTGCAGGCAGGCTCTGGAAATGTGTCCTGTTTTGTCCCATTTGTCGTTTCCTTTGCTCCTCCTGTTGCCATGAAGGAGCTGCTTTTCTCAGCAAATGGTCCCTCGTGGTGATACCTCCAGCACATCATGGGCTCAGAGCTCACTGGGGTGGACTGGAACTGGGAGTCAAAATAAATGATTCCTTTTGTTTTGGTTTGGTTTGGTTTTTGTTTTATTTTGTTTTGTTTTCGAGACAGGGCTTCTCTGTGTAGCCCTGGCTGTCCTAGACTTGCTTTCTATACTAGGCTGGCCTCAAACTCACAGTGATCTGCCTGCTCTGCCTCCCAAGTGCTGGGATTAAAGGCGTGTGCCACCACACCACACCCTACAATTCTTTTTTTTTTTTTTTTAAGGAATTTTATGTTAGATGTTGTGTCATGCTGTGCCATGAAAATGAGCATCTGACTAACAAAGTGGGCCTTTGAAACAGGGTCTTCGCAAAATTCCCATCGATACTCCCAAGGCTTAGAGCAAGTCATTCTGATAGAATGTCTGAGGCGATACGTGCTCCACCTGTCAGAGAAAATGGAAAATCCCGCTCTTCTTAGGACTATTTGCCCAGCTGTTCAGTACTACTATCTGTTGCTGAGAGTGTTAATTTCACATGAGGCATTCAGTAAGAACCATTTGGTGTTTTAAATGAACAGTGCTGATCTGCTGGGCCAGCAAGCTCTTTGACTGACAGCTAACAAATCTATCTTTTTCACATGTTGCCTTGAGCATGAAGCTGTCAATTAGGCAGTCCATCCTTTGACAAAATGTTGGACTATTTATCATCATGGCAGCCTGGCTCCTCTGAACATTCCAAGAGTCTTCCCAGGAAACTCTACATCAATTGCATGAAACGCTATGACCATGACTGTCACTAAAGCCACAACCTCTGCTTTAGTAAGGTACATCTGAGGCATAGCTCTTATGACAACTTGCACCTCCGCCTTGAGACTTTACCGTGTATATGATGAGTCTAGGTTGACCCACCTTGCAGCAATTCTCAATCAGTACCAATTCCTTCAATGCTCAATAAAAGGTTTATACTTAATGTTTGTCACTGTATAACAAGGAGAACCCTACAAATGAATGTGTGTCTAATTTTTCTTTTGGTAGTTAGTCCAGGAGGCTTCATTTTCTCTGTTGCTAAACATAAGCCTCCATCTCCAAATGTTTTCTCTGAATGATCTTCTAATGCCACTGAGTGGCCTTTGGCATGGGCTGAGGCGATTAAGCTGCTAATAATAAGAGCAGACAAAACCCTTGCTTTGCCCCCTGTAGGCATTGGGTACTGGTAACCAGAGGGTAGCTGAAGAATGACTCTGGAAGTAAGCCTCTGGCCCACAGGGATGCTTGTCTGCTTGGTTCAAAAAGCTAAAGAGTTCTGAAGAGCAGCTGAGAGAAAGCCTACAGAGGCAAAGAAGGAATGAAGAATTGCTGAGGAATGTGCTGGAGGCAGTGGAAAGCTAAGTCTACAGGAGGCAAGAGGCTGTGAGGAGATGGGCAGAAAGGCAGGTCCTGCTCACTGAAGGAGTTCTGCAGAGCAACCAAAGGTCCCAGCCTGGAACTACAATATTAGTTGGCAAGACCCATCTTTGGTATTCAGGCCAGAGCAATAGTTAGTTTTCAGTGCCTAGATGCCAAGTGTCCGAGTCTGTGCACTCGGAATCACGAGTCTCTAATTTAGGTCCCACAGCTATTAACCTCTAGGGCAGTATTAACACCAAGTGCTGCACAGCTTGTTCCTGGAAACTTAACTGGGACAACAATAGAATGAAGAAAGCACAGGTACACAGACACAAGAATAGGAAAGCTGGAAAGGTCTGGTGGGCTCTGCTCTCTCTTGTAGAATACCACCCATTACCGTGCAACAACCCAGGAGCTCAGCCTGTTGATCACACAGCAGAGCTTGAGGCCTTGGTTAGTTAGTGTAGGGTCTCTGTAGGGGCACAGACTTACCTTCTGCTGATCCAGCAGGAGGAAGCTGCTATTGATCATTTTTGCATACCCTGTCAACACCTGTGCGTGGATCAGATTTGTCAGTTCCCATAGGTCTGAGACCTTCCCATCCTTGTGAAGGATGGTTGTCAATCAGAGGTTCCTCTGCTCCTCACAGATCAAATGTCCATCCATAAATATCAGAGCCCAAGGAAAACACCCTAGAAGGCTCTCCTTGTCTAAGGAGAAAAAGGACCCACAGTCAGCCCTTTGTCTCAGTGGATGGCTGAAACAACTAACATTTCATGTTTATTATTCCTTAAAATAGGAAAGGTTGCCATGGAGATTGATAAAAAAAACTTTAATATTGTTGATTTCACAACTGTAGTAATTACATTGGTCAATATATTATCACATTTTTCTTTGAAAGGAGAATCTGATAATCAAAACACATAAATGGGTCATTAATTCAAAAGAAGGATTAAGAAACAAGTTATAAGAATGTTAGGGCCTGATTTTTAAACATTGTTTAGAAAAAACTGGAGACTGTCTTTTGTTGAAACCATCTCATAAAACCTGAACACAAAAAACTGAAACAGTATTTTTAAATACTTCCTTCCAAAATCTACATGGAAATCATTATTAGGACATTTGTCAATGGGAAAAATATCACTTCACAGTGACTAAAAGAAAAAAACAAGTCCTTCTCAAGAATTCTCACCTACAGTTTCATAGAACACATCTAAATAAGTCAGGAGTGTGGGTGGGTTGCTAGGAAATACTGCATTTTAAAGTGCATACGTGATACCTCAGAAAACTTGGATCCATCTAGAAAGTAAATTATAAAATTTAAGTGGAAAAATCAAGCCATAAGTGTACATTTTAAGACATCACAAAATGCTATAACTATACTGAATAACATACCGATCAACTTACAGTTACCAGATGACCTGCATTTAAGTTGCTCATAATAGAGCCAGGAAGATGTCATCACTCAACATCTTCCTTGCTATCTCTTGATCTCGTTGCAGCTTTAAAATCCTTTAGTTTAAGCAAACAAGTAGAATGCTTCTAATACAGAGCTCTGAGCACCACGACTGTTCCAGGATTGCTAAGTTATAAATTAACTTAACTCAATTATTCTTGATCATTTTGTTAAATATTTCCATTCCCATTTTTCCTTGGGAATTTACATTCTACAAAACATTAAAGTGAAATGCAGTTTGGTTCTCTTTAAGTGTATGCATGGAAAAATATGAGTAGTTTTCTAGTTGCGCATTTTAGGATTATCAACATATGATAAATGCAATGCCTGATAAGGACATTTGAAGATCCAGTTTGGGTAAAAATAATTAGAATTTGGGATACTGGGAGTGATAGCTCAGTCAATAAAGCACTTGACTTGCAAGCCCAGAGAACTGAGTTCCATCCCCAGAGACCTCACTAAGATAAATGCCAGAAGTGGTGGCACTTATTTGTAATGCCAGCTCCAGGGAAGTCAAGTTAGCTAGATACCAGGGACTCGCTGTCCAGCCAGCCAAGCCTACTTGATGATATCCAGGTGAATCAGAGCATTTGTCTATAAAAAGGTGACTGCTACAGAGGGCGACTAAAGTCTGCCATTTGGCCTCCACATGCACATTCACTCACATACATGTATGCACATTCCACACATACTCATGTGCTTGCCCAAAGATAAACACACAAGCACACACAATTACACTTTGAATAAGTAAAAGTCATTGTCCTCAACTGTGAATGAATATATGAACAAGTGCTTCTCCATCATCAGATGATTTAAATGTTATCTTTTTCCTTTCTCTCTATATTCCATTTTATGGCAAGGAAAATGCATGCAGTGTCTCTAACACAGGACGCAGAGCTGAGATGTCAAGATTCCAGACTCAATCACACCTTCAAGTCGGTTGTCCTTTCAAGCTATAACAGGTTGAAATTAAGTAATGACTCGGGACATTCATAATGAGGTATATAAATACATACAGAAAATTGAGCCAATTGGTCTATTCTAACTTAAACAGTAGAGAGTAGCAAGATGGACAGTTACACTTTCATACAAATGCCCAGGAGCGTGAATGTCAAGGCAGGAATTATTTTCACAAATACTGAGTTTTACCTTAAGGCAATGACAGTTATTCTGTTTTCCTCTTTAATGTAAAGCAGTTACCTAAGTTGTTTACTTTTTCCTAAATTAAAAATAAAGTATGTAACAGAAATAAGCTTTGAAATCTAAATCAATAATAATGAATGAATTTTATAGTGCTTCTATGGCTTCCCCATTACCTCAAGAGTACACAGTTATATTTGTTGAAGACTTGAAAATAAAACACTCCAGGGAACCATTCAGGATAGGCTAAGAAAAAAAAAACTCTACTGTGCAGTAATGCTTTGTTGCTGTTATTTCATTGCTTATTTTTAAAATGCTGTGCTGAAGCCCTTTGGAAATCCAGACTTCTGGGTTTCTTGCCCAGACTATAGAACTGGAGAATAATTGCATCTGAGTTTAAATCTTTACTTTTGTAGTTCATCAACCTCATCTGTCACGTATGTGTCACTGAAATGAGAAAAGCCTTAGAAGGCAGGAAAAAAAATTAAAAACAAATTAATGTAGAAAGATGATATAAATCAAGTGGCAAAGCTGAGAGTGGATTATCAAAGGATCTTTCATCAGGAGGGAACACATTTCCTTCTCTCAAGAGGAACCCACTATGTGTTTTTGTTTGCACTATTATCCTTCAAGAGGCATATTAAAGAAATGGATTTGTTAGGATTTAGAATGTGTTTTACTCTGATAGGAAAAAAATAGTGGCCCCTCAAATTTAATTTGAAAAGACATAAACCTTGAAAGTCTACACAGACCCTGGCTAGTAATGAGTGCTAAGAAAAAGAAATATTAGTTTTAACTTAAGATGTGGATGACTCATCCCCCATAGAAAAAGTACAACTATGCTATATTTGTTCTATCTTCAATACTCAGAAGTTATTCAGCTAAATAGCGAAGTCTGATGTTTTTGTAACAAAATGCACATTTTCTTTATGGAGACTGGAGTTGCTTGTGTTTCCTATGTGTGCTTTCCATGGGGGCAAACCACATGGACATACCAATGGGTTTTAACAGACTCATCAGCCAAACAATTTCAGGAAAGATCAAAAGTAGATTGAAATTTAAACGTAACAGAATACTTGCATTATAATGTCCTACTATCATACCTTTTCTTCAGTAAGTAAATATAAACAGCCATACTGTAATCTTCCAGGAAAGAGTGATTGAGTGGAAGTATGATGTGTGTGTCAGATCGGGATGAGAAGACTAATTTGTTGTGGAATAAATGTCTAGATATCTAATTTATTGTGAGCAACCTACAAGTAGTGGTATAGACAGAAAGTATTATAGCAATTGAATGAATGTCCCAGTCTTGAGCTCTGTCAGCATCTCAAAACTTAGGCAGGAGAGGGATGGACCCTGTGTAGTTTGGGAAAGTGGGGTAATGCATTAGCTGCTGGAAGATCTTACAGGAACTTTTACACAGAGGCCAAGATGTTTGAGGCAAGTACCTTAAAGACAGGTTTTCTACGGACTCAGGTTGAGGATGAGTCAAAGCTAGAGAGCTGGAGAAAATGGAAATTGGTTAATGGGCCAGTTTTTTTCTCCTAATCAATGGGGGCAAAGAGTATAGATTATTACCTTTGATGTCAAGGATGGAAGTTTGGAGGGGCTGTAATTCATGGGTAAACAGAAAGGAGTCAAGCAGGAAAAGATGGTCTTTGTAAGACCCTATTTCCTGAACATGAAGGGTAAGAGAATTTGTTTCATTTTTTTTTCCCCAAGATTCCAGGAAAAAGGTAACATTCGGCATCATCAGTCATGTAGCTATCTATACCCCTTTCTTCTGCTCTTCGCCATTTCCCTCTCTGCTGCAAAGATGCTAGAGGAGCCACATCTCCTGTGAAAGGTGGAAGAAACCCAGGGGTTGCAAGGAAGACTAGCACTGGAAAGTCTTCATAGAAGCTCCACTTGGGACAACAGAATATGAGCTGAGACTGAACGTTTTAAATTCTCTCCCTTTGGGGCTGATGATGCATGCATGTTGGTGGGTAAATGCATTCTGCTCAGGCATGAGGAACTGAGTCTGAGTCCCTGACAGCTCCTTAAAAAGCTGGGTGCAGTTGCTTATGATTGTTACTCCAGAGCAGGGTCAGGAGACAGGCCAACCTCAAGAACTTGCTGACCAGATTAACAATGAGTTCAGTGGGACACTTGGTCCCACAAAAATAAGATGTCCAGTGATAGAGGAAGTCAGACTGTTTACATTGATCTCTAGCCTCTCATTCTGCCTGGAGGAAGACACCAGCACACACACACACACACACACACACACACACACACACACACACACACACACACACACACACACATTCTTTCTATCTGTCTCTCTCTCTGTCTGTCTCTGTCTCTCTGTCTCTCTCTCTCTTTCTGTCTCTGTCTCTCTGTCTCTCTCTTCTCTGTCTCTTCCCCGCCCCCCCACCACCTCTCTCTCCATGACATTCCTTCAGCTGAGCGGAGTATATCTTTAGAGTCTGACTGATTTTAAAACTCTGAACATGGGAGACACTTGAGGTACCCTGGCAGCAAGTGATCTCGTAGGAAAAAAGAAGAAAGAAAAACAATCCCATAAGTGTATGTTTAAAGCCTTTTTACAGCTGGTGTTCACTGGGTCTGGCCTGAATAAGAACAAAAAAGGCACATCTGACATCACAGTGAGCAAGCACACACCAATGATTTTATTATGTCTCAGCTGCATAGGGTGAGGAGGCATGTTAAATTAAGTGGGTGGTGGTTTTTCCCTCCTGGGAAATGCTCCATAAATTTAAACTGTATAAACCTTTGAATTCCCTGTGGCTCATTGTCTTAATCAAGAGCACCACTTACCCATGTTATGGCTGGGGAGATGGCTCAGTGGGAAAAGAGCTTGCTGCCAAACCATAAGGACATGAGTTCTGATCTCTTGCACCATCATAATGATGAGCATGGTGGTGAGATTCTGTAGCCCCATGTTGAACTCGTCAGTTCCAGGTCCACTAAGAAACCTCTGCCTTGAAAATCAGATGAAAAACAATAGAAGACAGTGGTCCTTAGACCTCTGGTGTCCACACATGCACACCTTGGGCAAACACCCACACCTACATCCACACAAACATACATATACACATAGGCATGCAACATATACACACATTCATACATACACACACACACACACACACACACACAGAGAGAGAGAGAGAGAGAGAGAGAGAGAGAGAGAGAGAGAGAGAGAGAGAGAGAGAGCGAGGAGAGAGGAGAGAGAGGAGAGAGAGAGAGAGAGAGAGAGAGAGGAGAGAGAGAGAGAGAGATGCATATGGAAAAAGGGACTATTTTGATTACTTGAAGGTTTATCCTGTGAATTAATAAGCCAATAAGAGCTCAAGAAAATAGCTATTCAAAACAGAACAGCAAGTATTATTCCTGTAATAGAATACTAATATCAAATATGGAAAAAATACACCATAAATTACATAATTAATTTTGTATGGCTGAGAAGAAAATGGTCCTGGACCTAAGTAATACAACGCTGATAACTCTCATTCAATTTCACTGTTTAGGAAGAGTTAGACCTTTTATCACCACTGTGATAAATTAGGAGTGGAATGGAGTCTGTGTCTTCTGTAATTTTGCAGTAATAGTGTCATTTCTGACACACTTTGTCTCTGTCATCAAGGTAATATGATTTGTTTCTTAATTACATTTCTGTGCAAAGGTAAAAAAATAACAAAGAACTGCAGCAATGAATTCATCATCTTCCAGTGTAACAGTGAGCCTTGGTTAATGGTAAAAGGATAGAGAGAAAAGAGGCTCTGCAAGCCAGATTACTTTTGCCTTTCTTCTTCCTTGTCCTCATTTTCTGGGTGTTATTATTCTGCATCCCATAAATTAAATGTAATTACATTTTTTAGTTTCATATCTATTTCTCAGAATGTTGAAGTAAGTATTCTAGTTTACCAAGAAGCCTGCGTAGGTACATGAGAAGTGGGAATGAACAAAATATACCCCTACTTCTTGTATATGCCACTATCAAGGCTCCATTTCAACACAGTCCTAGGGAAGGGACAGTTATGCCTAAATCGCACCACCAGCTAATGGAGACCACCACAGGGACAACAAAAGGCTCCTACACAGTGATTTTTCTTAGAACTTTCCCATTACCCTTTATTCAACAATCCTCACAGTGTCCATTCTAACATTTGGTGAATAGCTCTGAGTCAGAAACATCATTTTCTCCTTTCTTATACAGCATCACTGCTGAAGAGCCAATACGTTCTGTCCTCCTTCGGGTCTCCTTTAAAAGCTGCCAGCTCTCTGGACCACCTGCAGCATAGACAAGCAAGTAACAACTGAGAAAACCTTCTTCCTCCTCTTCACCTCCCACCTGGAACATCAGCTGAGCACAGTCTGGTAGAGCAGGCTGACCTCAGCTGACACCCCTCAAACATTTATATAGCACCGTGCTAGATGTGAATAAAAATAAAAATAAATAAAAATAGAGCCCAAGGCCTCCCAGCACTGACAATGTACTAATCCACTCGGGGGAGACTCTCATAAGTTTATTCACACAGAACTGTTATTAGTTGACAAGTGTTAGCTCCATAAGGTCTTATTACAACAGGTTCCTTAGCAACCCAGTTCTTCCTCTTGTGTTCAGCATGTAACTGGGGGAGAGGCTGCCTTCCTGGGGTATTGCTATGCAGAAGGAGCTCTGGAACAAATCTGTCGGAGAATTATAAAGTTGCCCATGTGAAGCTCTGGAGAATCACCTGCCATCCTATTTCATCGTGGGCCCTTTAGAGAACGGGCTCTCAGAAATGTCCCTTAGCAGATTTTCTGCCAATGGAGGGGGCGAGTGTGCACATCTGACCTTGGAGCCTGAAGCTTCAAGAGACTCGTTTTCTCATTAAGGGTTTTTATTCCCTTTAAAAGCACCATAATGTGGCTTGAAAAACTGCTTTCCTGTAAGAGATTGTTTCCCAGCCTGATATACTTTGTAGAGTAATGGCTGCAGAATTTAAGTTCAATGGACAATGATCCTAAAGGGCAGCCCCTTTGCAAGTGTGCAGAGGAGAGGTGTTTTAGACTGGAAATCAAGTGGCCTCCTGAGTGAGGTTCACCTTTCACTGAGTGCCTAGATGAGAGGTATCCTAAAGAAAAGCCATGGGAAGACAGCTTAGATAGGCTACTTCCAGGACATAACTGTACCTGTGTGTATTTATAAACAGTTTCAAATTATTGTATGTCTACATATAGGAATATGCAAATATGTGATTTATATATTTGGTCAGTGATATTTTTAGCAATAAGACACTGAGAAGTTAACACTGACATTCTTTTTTTATTATTATAATTTACTCACATTACAACCTGATTGTTATCCCCTTGCTCTTATCTTCCTATTCCCACCCTCTTCTTCCCTATTTCCCTCTCATAGACTTCTGACTTGCAGGAGGCTTCTCCACTGTCTGGACACAGCCTATCAGGTCTCCTCAGGATAGCCTGCATCCCCTTCCTCTGTGTGCCCTAAATGCTGTCCTGCGAGAGGGCAGTGATCAAATCATGGGCACCAGAGTGCATGTCAAAGGTTCAGCAGCAGTCCTCCCCATCCCCACATGTAGAATTAGCTGTTCATCGGCTACATCTGAACAGGGCATCTAGGTTCTCTGCGTGCATTGTCCTTGGTTGGTGCATCAGTTTGTGCAGCTGCCCTGGGTCCAGATGCACAGGCCTTGATTGTCTCCCTGTGGAGCTCCTGACCCCTCCTGGCCCTTCCATCCCCACATTCTTCTCAGAAACTCTCAGCACTCAGGCCAGAGTCCCTGTATCTATCCAGATCCCCTGCTGAGTGGAATCTCTCAGAGGACATCTATGTTGGGCTAATATTCACTTATAAGTTAGTATATACCATGTATATCTTTCCAGGTGTGGATTTCCTCACCCAGGATAACCTTTTCTAGTTCCATCCATTTGCCTGCAAATTTGAAGATTTCCTTGTTTTTAATAGCTGAGTAGCATTCCATTGTGTAAATGTGCCACAGTTTCATTATCCATTCTTCATTTGAGGGATATCTAGGAGTGGTATTGCTGCGTCTGGACATACCAGTATGCCCAATTTTCTGAGAAAGCACCAGATTGATTTCTATCATAGTTGTATAAGTGTACACTCCCACCAGCAATGGAGAATTATTCCCCTTTCTCCGCATTCTTGCCAGCAATTCTGTTGCTTGAGTTTTTTTTTTTTTTTTTTTTTTTTTTTTTTTTTTTTTTTTTATCTTAGCCAGCTATACCACTCTTGGACATATACCTGAAAAATGTTTCACCGTACAACAAGGACTTTTGCACAACTGTGTTCATAGCAGTTTTATTTATTATAGCCAGAATCTGGAAACAATACTGACATTTTCAAACAACTAAAACTTTAAAAATTTTGCCTGAAATCAGCAATAAATAAAAGCAAAAATTATGGCCTACTCTATATTTAGGCAAGGATATATATATATTTGGGTTTAAGATATATGAAACCAGACTGCAGTTTCAGTTAATATTGATATGTGAACCCAGAGATTAGATAACCTGCCATTAGATGGAAACACTATCTAATCTTCGTTTGTTCTTGTACCAGGAAAAGTGATGTCTGTTCTTGTTAATGTAAGGGAAACAAGTAAGAGTTAGGCATGTGCTAGAGTGTTTTAATGTCATGACATGTTTTGCACAGATATTACTATAGAAAATACAATACAAGATTAATGATGTCCTCATCTCTAAGGCTTAAATGGGAGAGGACAAATCCTCTAATTGGATGTCCATAGTGCCCATATCACCTCAGGATCAGCATTGACAGGTGGGCCAGGCACAGAGACCAGTCATGGAGGTACTGAGGGAGCTGAGCGCATCTCTGCGATTTGCCAGAGACCTGAGACAGGGGATGACCCAGGAAGTCTATGGGGGCCCGCATAGCTGAGACTCCTAGCAGCAGGGCATATGGTACCTGAAGTGTCCACCTTCTGTTGCCAGGTAGGACTTACAGTAGAGACATAAGGACACTAACCAACCCACAAAACCTTTGACCCAAAATTTTTCCTACCTAGCAGATGTGCAAGGACAAAGATGGAGCAAAGATTGAGGGAATGGCCAACCAAAGCCTGGCCCAACCAAAGACCAATCCCATGGGAGAGAACCTGTCCCTGACACTATTTATGTTACTCTGCTATGCTTATAGAAAGGAACCTAGCATAACTCCTTTGAGAAGCTTCATGCAGCAAGTGATGGAAACAGATGCAGAGACCCACAGCCAGACGTTAGACAGAGCTCAAGGAGTCCTATAGAAGAGTTCCAGGACTGATTGAGAGAGCCAGAGGGGTCAAAGAGTCCACAGAAGACTTATATAGTCAAGTGTCCTGGACCCATGTTGGCTCACAGGGTCTGAACCACCAACCAAAGAGCATGCATGGACTGGTCCTAGCCCCCTGCACACCTGTAGCAGATGCAAAGCTTGGTCTTCATGTGGGTCCCGTCACAATGGGAGCAGGGGTCCTCCCTGACTCTGATGCCTCCCTCTAGATCCCATTCCCCTTACTGGGCTGCATTGTCTGGCCTTGGTGGGAGAGGATGCACCTAGTTCTGTAGTGACCTAATGTGCCATGGTGGGTTGATACCCATGAGGGACCTCCCACTTCTCTGAGGAGAAAGAAAGGGAAGAATGGAGGGGTGTGTGAGGAAGGTACTGGGAGGAGAGGAGGGAGGCTGAAATCAGGATATAAAGTGAATAAATACATAAATTTTAAAAATGAGAAAACCACACCCTGTTATATATTGATTGGTCTAATATGTTGACTAAGAACTGTAAATACAGAAAATATACTAGATAGAAAAGGAATCAAGCAAAGTCTCTTATCTGTTATAAGGGATATATAGCATGTGGCTAAAAGAAACACTAAATATATATGTACCAGTAACATTATACAAGCTGAAAAGTTGTAGTTAGCAAGTCAGGAATATATATGTATATGCATTTACATACATGGATATAACAATATTTTCAAAAAGAAGCCACTAAAGGATAATAAGTATATGGGAGGGCTCAGAGCAGCGGTTTTCAACTCCTAATGCTGTGACCCTTTAACACAGTTCCTCATGTTATGGTGACTTCCAGCCATAAAATTATTTTGTTAACACTTTATAACTGTCATTTCTCTCCTGTTATAAATTGTAATGTAAATATCTGATGTGCAGGAGACCCACAGGTTGAGAGCTACTGACTTGGAGTAGAGGGAAGGGAGAAATGATGCTATTATAGTCTCCAAAACAAGTAAGAAAATAAAAGAAGTAATAAAATATATTAAATACACTAAATAAAAATTAGTATCAGGGAGGTATCTTTGGAAACTTTGTGTCAGATTCACTGTGGCAGGGACTGTGGCATAGGAGTAAGGCAAGCTAGAGTTCTTGTGGATCTCAAAGGCAAATGAGTATCTGCCTTCTCAGCTTGGAGGTGCCTGTACTTTGAGAGACACATCCAGTTTGCTTCTGGGGTCCCTCTGTTTTACATTTGGATTTAAACAGTAGTTCTGTTTGTTTGTTTTCCAAAATAACAAGTTAAACTCTCCCTATCCTTTACTGTATACAATGACTCTTCTCCAAAGAGGTCTGATGCGATTCTCACAGCAAATTCTTACAAGGCTTACAAATCAGCTAAATAGACTCCTTTAATCACTATAAAAAGGAAGCATTTCAACCAAAGAAACTACATTCATATCATGATCCTCCATGGCTTAGAAACATTGTTGAGAAGTCAACAGATACACAGTGTTTCAGACCCTACCGTACTTGCCAAAAGTTTTAACAATATAACGTGACACGGCTTCAGTGTTTTCACATAAACTCCATGGATCCATTTTATAGAAACAAATTCTTACATTATGCTGCAAGAAGACAAAGAAGGAAACCAGCCCAAGATTTCTACGGAAAAATATTATCACTACAGGACTGTTATTTAATTCCTTGGCATCTCCAAACTACTGATGATTTTCTTTTACCTACATGTTTTCCTTTACTTATAATCATTCTAAGTCTACTTTCTATTCAAAACAATTCAAGTAAATTTGAACCAACATGGCTTGCTCTAAAGAATGAGGAATAAGCTATATACCCATTCAAAACATTTACAACGAGTGGTTCAGGGACAGGCATGTATCCTTATCTGAAGCAGGAAAGTAAAGGAACATAAAAGCCTTTCAGAAATCACTGGAAAAGGAAGCTCAATAAGTTATTAACCACCAAGTAAGTGACTCTACATCTGATAATGAGAGTTTTTGTTTACTTTTGTTTTGTTTGGTTTTGTTGTTGTTTCTCTGTGTAGCTATGGCTGCTCTGGAACTCCCTCGGCAGACCAGACTGGCCTTGAATTCACAGGAAATCTAAGATCTTACAACACAGTACTGAAAAATAATAACAAATATTAAGATTTGGGAAAATATTGGAAGGCACTTCAGAAAATAACTCAACTAGCAATAAAGCTCATTTAAAAAGAAACAGTATTTCCCATTATCATTTACTTTAAATCTAATCTGTAACATTGTTCATCAGTAGAAGATAAGCTAAGTTAGTGGAGCTGAGCGAATGGCGTTCTATAAGAGAGTCCAAGCCCTGTTACTCTTTGTGCAACCTGACAGTCTAATATGAAATCCCTGGCCCCGGTGTCAAGATAAGGCCACAATCATAAAATAAGAATTTCTTAACCTTAAGGCAATTTCATGTCCTAAGACAAAGACAGCCAGGATATCAATCATAACTACATATTTAAAGAATTTAACAAGTTTTGGCTCAAACAGGTTTTAATAATAGGATTTGGAGAAGAAACATGTTTTAAACTCACCCATTTGGACGGTGGGATGGTGTGGGTAGGATAGATTAAAGGGCCCTATGAGCTGTGTTTCCATTGGATAAATCACTGGTCCTGTCGAGAGTGTCCTCTGTTACATTCCTTTCATATGCATTGTCTAGGGAGTTTACACTGCATCCAAATTGAAATCTCCCCACTGGTCCAGTTATATTCACCCTTCCTATTCCTCATATCCTGAGACAGGAACAGAAGAGAAACAGAGAACATAAGTTGTATGATTAAGAGGTTCTAAGATGAAAGGTGGTTTGTGCGTCAACTTGACACAACCAAGAGTCATCAAAGAGGAAGGAGGCTCAGGTGAGAAAATGCCTCCATGAAGGCAAAGCTGTAAGACATCTTCTCAATTAGTAATCAATGAGGGAGGGCCCAACCCATTGTGGGTGGGCTCATCCCTGGGCTGGTTGTCCTGGGTTCTATAAGAAAGCAGCCTGAGCAAGCCATGTGGAGCAAGCCAGTAAGCAGCAACCCTCTGTGGCCTCTGCATCAGCTCCTGCCTCCAGGGTCCAGCCTTGCTTGAGTTCCTGCTCTGACTTCCTCTAATGGATAATGATCTGCCAGTGTAAGTCAAATAACCCCTTTTCTACCCAACTTGCTTTTCGGTCATAGTGTGTTGTCACAGAATAGAAACCCTGAGACAAAAGGCAACATGGATTTACCAAGCAACTGTTTTGATTTGTCTCCCTACTGTGCACAAATGCTGTTGTTATTGTTTTCTCAGATAAATTGGCAGGCAAGGAAGACTATAAAACCATTTCCATATGGTAATAAAATCAAATCCTTACTTACCTGACTGGGTAAGAGCTAACTTTTAAAAAGCTCATGGTAATTTTTGTGGTAGATGGGGAGGCTCTGGACCTCTACAAAGTATAAATACATAAGAATATATATCTTTTAACACACTGAATTATACATCTAAGACACTTGTGTTCCCATGCATCTAACTTTTACTCAGTAAAAAATGAAAACTGATGCCCATAATAAAGTTCTTTGAAGTATGGCTGGAAAACCAAGCTAATAACCACGAAAACATAGGTATCTAGGTCTGGGAATATGGATCAGTGGATAATATATTGTCACAGGACCACACATTCACATATGTGCCTGGTCCGCCAGATGTCACACTTACAGTCCAGTACTTGGAAGGCAGAGACAAAATTGGAGGAAGCTGATTGGCTAGATTAATGGTATCTGTGAACTCTGGCTTCACCTGCCAGACCCTATCTCAATGAATATGGTGGAGAACACTCAAGAAGACTCCAAATATCAGTCTTGGCCTCTAACAGACATCTATGCAATGCATCTGTGTCCAGACACATGGAAACACATACATATTAAAACAACAATAACAAAATCATAGGTCTCTGTTTGTCACTGGTAACACATGATGCCAAAAATCAGGTAGTCTTAAATATTGTAGGAGTCAAAAAGTGAATCTTTCATGGTTGAAATCAAGGGAACCACACCTCAGTCTTCATATCCATTCCTACTATTTATTTTCTCTGTCAAAGATCTTGAGCTATTTCTGTTCACTACTACTAGAGATCTAGCTCAGTTTTTATTTGTTTAATTGAGACGGTCTGTCTACATTAATCAAGCTAATCTTAAACTCATAGTATAACACAGGCTAGCCTTGAACTCCCTGCCTTCTGGACTTAGCCTCCTGGATACTGAAAGGATTAAATTGGAGTGCTCTGAACATAATTTCTGAAAGTTATCACAACTTTTTTCTTTCTTCTGGAAGTGACATTAAAGGGGTGGGTGGAGATGGCTTCCCAGAGTGAGGTTATACAGGGAATAGATTAAACCACATTTCCCCATTTCTTAGCCTCATTAAATTTGGACTATCAGTGTATGCATAGTATCTAATACTGCTCATAATGGCAAATGATAAACTTTCTATTTTTCTATTTCTAAATCTTGCCTTAGTTTCAATTTGCAACATATTTTTAGTGTTGAGGGACTCTTAATTATTTTGAAGTGTGTGCACGTGTGCTAAAATTTTTGGGTGTATATTGAGCTACTTGCATTTATTTTTACTATTTTTGTTTGTTTTTGAAGTTAAAATCTTGTCCATTTTGAGGACACTGAATTGTAGCATTCTTGTTTAACTTTTGGGTGTTTTTACTTGGATGACTGAATAAAATAAAGTGACTCTTTTTACATAGAATACATTTAAGTAGTGAAATCATTTATTAAATATTGTCTATCAAATATCTGCTTAGTAGTCACTGTTTATTATTTTTCAGAAAAAAGTACATTGTTATTTCCTATATTAAAAGTAGAATGATAATTAGGGATTAGAAGACCTAAATTTTAGTCTGGTTTCTCAAACCAGTTAACTTTGTGTCATGTAACAAAATGTTCCCCATCTGCAGGCCACAGTTCTTAAAATACAAAATTAGTGGTCTGAGATAAGCTGTCCCACTAAAGCCTACTTTCATAATAAACTCCCCTGGTTATATTTTCTTAAATTCATCTCTAACCAAAGAAAATGGGTAAGGCTCTTTTAAATAACTGAGAAAATAATTTAGAGGCACAGGCTAAGGTTAAGAAATAAATGTTAAAAGAATAAAGCTGCTTATGAACATAAAAAAAGAGAAATAAATGTTTTCTTAGATATTGAGGTAATGAACTTGTGCAGAACAAGTTGAAAATTGTTGGGAGCCATTAACATTAACAAATAGTTATTCAATTTGTGCTACCACCAGTGCTCTTTAAATGACGAGGCTCAAAGCTGGAACACAAAGGCATTTCTCACAGATTTATATGCGTTGTACCTCAGATGAACTTTGTATTATGCTTCTGTGTAAAGCTTTAGCTGCTTCAAGTTATCTGTCCAACTACAGGCCTTCCTTGGTGTAGCTGTAGCTCCTGCGATTTAAACTCTGGACGAAGTAACTGTGCAAGCTGCAATGTGCCTCTTCCTGGTGCTTCTCAGATCCCAATCTATCTGTCAACAGCCAACTCTGCAGCAGCTGGAAAACCTAATTCAGAACCCTGCCGGGTCCTGCTTCTGGGCTTATTTCTAACAGATGTTCTACCTTTGTGAATTCCCACTCTTTACTTTAGCTCCTGTATTTTTTCACTAAAAAAAGAGGGGGGGGGGGGTAGGGGAGTCTCTGGGCCATTTAACACGGCTGTGTGACGCCAGAGTAGCCAAGAGATGAAAGCATATCTAGATTAAGATTGTGTTTTCCCACCGACATAGAAAAACATTAGCACCTCACATTAGATTGCAAAACGTTTCTCACGTGGATCTCACGTGGTTGCAAAGGACCAGGCATTTTGATAGATTCAGTACCATGCCATTCAGACCATAAAGCCACGGGAATGCCATTAAGGCTTTATTTCAGATATAGGATGCCACCATAACAGTACTTTACATTTGGTCACATAAAAAACATTTCAATGGGGTTAAAAAGTGTTCAAGGAAAGAAGGGGAAACAAAGACACAAAGTATACTTGCTCCCTCTGGAATCACACACTTGCAGTCAAGCTTCTGATACGTACTGCCTTAAGAGTCTCATTCTGAGGAAGCCTACCTTAACCTTCCTAAACATAAACCAAGAGTTCAAATAACACATGCTTATTTTGTATGTCACAATTTTATGTGGTTAAAGCTGTGCTTGCCTACAGCCATACAATGAGTACAAAACTAAATAGAAATGGAAATTATTTTGCGAGCTTTCCTCTAACTTAAAAAGAAAAAAAAGTGAAGAAGATACCTTGGGACTTATTTTCAAGACAGAGGTTCTTGGAATTCTTTATTCTTTTATCAGCTCTGATGCCCAAGGGGAAATCAGTACAACAGACATTGTAGTAAGGCTTTAATAATGAAGCAAACTACTGTAGCTGAAGTCTTTGAGGAGCTAAGAAACCCAGTTGTATGTTGGAAATGCCTGAAGAGTTTGTTTTACAGAGCTGTAAATCTAGCATCATCCCAGGGACAGGTTCATTGCAGTGAAGGCAGCAAGGCAAAGTGATGGGACATTTTCCTGATAATCCAGAAGGACTGACTGCATCTGAGGCAGAGGATCCCATGAAGCAAATCCCTTCCTTGTACATTTGAGAGCTCTAGAACTCTTGCTTGGCATTTTTGTGTAGGTGCTCAAACACTAGAAACCTTACCATAAGCATCAGTTTCATTCTTTTTGGAAAAGGAAAAAATAAAAACATTGAAATGATTTTTAGAATCTTTCTCTGAGAGAAAAGTCTCTTCTGTGACCCAGTTTACCCATAATCTCCATTGCAGACAGAAAACTACAAAGCTTGACTTAGCAAATTAGATCTTGAAGATTTTGCTTCTAATGACGGTTTGCAACACCAGGCAGCACTTTATATGCCTTAGCCAGCAAAGGACAGTGACTAAAGGCTGCTATTAAGCAAGCAGACACATTAAAGATGACAATAAAAATAATTGTACTGAAAGCATAAAATAAACATTGCAGGGATAATTTCCATATGGTCCTGATTTTGGAGTCTCAAATTGATGTTCATGCACTATTCTTTGATACTTAAAATAATCTCAGTCCCAGAATGCAAAGTCTAGGTACTACAGATTTAGAGAGTTCTTAACAGCTTACTGTCTGTTCTTTAAAAATTATCATCAGCTGAACAATATGTAATTTCATTGAAAGAAAAGTAGTTTTCAGCAGATGTTTTCTGTAGAGGAATTTTAGCTCAATATATGGCTTCTCTGGCAAGAGATCACATCCAAGGATCTTCTAGGTCTGTGTGATTTGGCTGGAAAACAGACACACCTTTAACCCCAGGAGACAAAGGCAAGTAGATCGCTGAGTTCAAGGTCAGCCCGGTATAGAGCAAGTTTCAGATAAAGAAAAGCTTAAGTGCAGGTATGGTGGTACATGCCTTTAAACTAGGCACTCAGGAGAAAGAGGCATGCAGATCTCTGTGTTCTAGTCAGTTCTGTTCAGACAGTTCAGTTGAGTCAGTGAGTTGAGAGGCAGTACAGTAGAGCTGAGTTTGTGGCCCTTTGGTACAAGATCTAACCAAGAAACAGAACATTCTCCACAGTTAAGTGGAGACTGGGGACTGACTTTCACAGGATCTCTGGTGCCCCATATTTGGCCATGTCCCTTTGTTGGGGAGGCCCAATGGCACTCGGAGGAAGGATAGCAGACTACCAAGAAGAGACTGGATACCCTAGCACCATATTCAGGGGGAGGAGGTCCCCCTTGGTCACAGTCATAGGGAAGGGGGATTGGGGTGAAAGTGGGAGGGAGGGAGGAATGGGAGGATGTATGGGATGGGATAGAAAATGAGATGTAATATGAATTATTTTATCTTTCAATAAAAATGTGTTAAAAAAAAAAAGAAATTCAGAGGGAGCTTTATAGGGAGACTTTTACAGAGAGACATTGAGGAGAGAACAAGTTAGACACAGGAGAAGACAGAATGAATCCGAGAATTAGAAGGATCCAGATGATTAAAACAGATTGTTAGACTTAGTTTGAGGCCAATCAGAGCAATTCAGTCAAAAGCTGAGAGAAAACAGTTAGAACTAGTCAGGAGTTTGAGCTAAAACAGCTGAGTTAAACCAGCCAGCCAGAATTCAGAAAGAGCTAAAATGGGTGAGCTTATTCAGCAGTAAGTCTCAGAAGCTAAAAGCATTCTAGGCCAACATTACATTGTACAGAGGCTAGAGCTTCCAGGAATAGGCCTAAGTTAGCAGACAGAGGCAGTAAGCCTCTGAGATGACAATTAAATCAGGTGAATAAAATTTACTTTAACAGTTTTCAACCAACAGAATAGGGCAGTGTAGAGTGTTAGACTAGTAGCAGATCATTTCTGTCCTCAGCTGGGATAACTCAGGAAAGCCAATGGAACAAGATCCTACCATAGGGCCTCAGCTACAGCTTTCTAGTTTAATTTGTTGATATTGCGTTCAAACCCATTGCCTTATATATGCTAGGCAAGTGCTTTATCTGTGACTTAGGAACCCAGCTGTTGTCATCCCTAGCTCTAAGATTAATGATAGATGTAAGATATACATATAACTTGAAATGTGCCTATTTCAGAGCAAAATTCAATGGAAACCCATATAGATATTGCTGAGAACAATCAGTCCTTATTTTTAGGATGTTTACTTGGAAAAAATATTTCACGCACAAGTAATATCTGTATTAGGTAATTAGAAAATAGTGGAGGATTCACTGTTTTAAGTATTTAAGCAGTTCAAAGTAATTATATGTCCTTATTCCAGAACCTCCAATGGACACATGCCTCCACTAAAAGAACTCACCTCTTTTTTTAGATACAGCATGCATATTTGACTTTGTAATCTAGAACAATTTATAAGCAGAAAATTAGTAGGAAGCATGACTATATTGGCAGCCCATCAGTGAGCAGCAAGAAATGATAGCTGACAGTCTGATAGAGAGGGGCAAGACGAACCGTAAAATAGAGTAATCGTAAAAATAAACCAAACACACACTGACCCAAGATTTTGAAATGCATAGCCATTTGAGGCAGATGTCTTCTCAAATAATTACTTAAGTAAACACACTACAACGGATAGGGACAATAATATGACCCCATGCCATCCCCAAAACTTTAAGCTATAATTGTTATTCCAATCAGGCTGGAGTATTTAACAACACTTCAGATAAATATTCCCAGGAAAAAATTTCATTTTTTTTTACACATTAGTAATCCAGGTAGTTCATTTCCTAGAATATCTCCTCAGTCATGCTAGAGCACGGAAAGCCAGCTCCACTAGCAACAAGATGTGAGAATCAATATCCCTGCTAACTGCTGATGGATGACTCAGTTATCAAAAGGCAAAACAGATCATCTATTTGTAAGCCTAAAGGTAACGGATAACAGGGATCCTCAAACTGCTCAGAGTCACACTGTTTAACGTTTACAGAGTATTTCCAGGGTATTTGCTACTCCCCTTTGATTGCTTATTTATGTTGCTAGTTTAATTAAAATTCCATGTCTCAAAATATTTGCCTGTAGAAATAACAGAAGAAAAAAAAAGTCACAAATGATTAGGGAAAGGCCTGTATTGTTTTTAAGTAGTTTGATAAACAGAGGTAGATGAAGCTTAATTCCTATGTAATTTTTCAGCTATGATTTTCAGCAGGGTGGCTTCTTTCCATGCTGACTTCCTTTGTGACTTTTAGCTGATGCAGATTTTCTGTGTCTACAGATAGATGAAGGTGGGTGACAGCGACAGGGAGGCAAGCCTATATTTCCCTTGATTCCTTCCTAAAGTCCTACACTTGGCTTTTCCAAGTACTGTAATTCTGCTTCCACCAACCCGACTTTCACAGAACACCATTCAGTTCTTGGCTTAGATTTTGGGGATTGTACCAGTCATTGCTGAGTAACACAGCATGGCCAGGGAACAACCACACTGACACTGGAGGATGCAGGGGAATGGCTGGGTGAAAGTCAACAGATATAAGAGGCTAGTTATATTGGGAGGATACAGAGAAAAGGGAATATCAAACAACAACAAATGTTTGTTCATGTACAAAAATGGACATCTATACATAAAAAGTTTCTTATTCCTTTAGATTCCTCCTTCATACATTTTTTATTTTTTACATATACATTTATATATTGCACATATATACAATAAACTACCTATAGCAAGAAGAAGCATGGCACAGTCAAGAGTTATATAAATGTTACTTCCTTAGTGTTTTGGCTATTTGTATTTGACAGCCTTGAAGAAAACATCTTTCCTATCTTGGTTCCTCCTTTATTATAGCCTTTCAGACATAAAAATCATGGTGTTTAATCACTTACTTCTTTTTAGCAATGTACATATTTATTTTATTCTTAAACCTATTTTATCCAATGTACATCCTGGTCATAGCCCCACACCTCCTCTCCTCTCAGTCCCCCTTACTCCCTCCTTCCCCCTTCTCCCTCCCCTATGTTCCCTCTCTCCTCCCCTACTCCTCAGAGAGCAAAGGGTAGACCACTTCCCATGCTCCCCAGCTCATCAAGTTACAGCATGACTAAGCACCATGTCCTCTTGCCCTGTGGCCTGGCAAGGCAGTATTGCCAGGGGGAAGATGGCATCAGAGTCCATATCAGAAACAGCCCCACTCCCGTTATTAGAGGACACACATAAAACCTGAGCTTCCAATTGCCTATATCTGTGTAGAGGGCCTAGGTCCAGTCCAATGAATGGCCATTGCTTGGTGTTTCAGTCTCAGCAAGCCCATCTGGGCCCTGGTTAGTTGGTTCTATTCATCTTTTTCTTATAGAGCTAGTGTCTCTTCCTGGTACTTTTCTCTTTCCCCCCACTTCTCCAGAAGACTCCCTAGGAATCACACAATGTTTGGCTGTGAGTCTCAGCATCTGTTTCAAACCACTGCTGTGTGGGCCCTTTCAGAGAACAACTCTGCTAGTCTCCTTTCTGCAAGCATTGTTAATACTGTCAGGGGTTGGCTTTCTCCCATGGGTGTGTCTTGGGTTGGACCAGGCATTGGTTGGACATTCCCTCAATCTCTGCTCTATCTTTATCCCTGTACATCTTGTAGGCAGGATAAAATTTGGGTCAAAGTGTTTGTGGAGAGGATGGTATTTCCCTCTCTCTACCAGGAGTCTTTTTAAACTAGAGGGTGTCCTCATCAGTAACTATGAACCCTGCTGCTAGGATTCTCTTGCTAGAGTCTCCCTCATATCCTCCTAAGAGCCTTCTCTGACTTAGGTCTTCAGCTTGTCACAGAGATGTCCCCCACCCATAGTTTCTCTTTTCTCTGTAGGCCTTCTGTTTTCCTGACTCCACTTTCCCAAGCAGATTTCCACCCTCATATCTCGCTGTGTTCCCTCTCCTACTTAGTTCCGTCTCTGCAACCACTATCTCTGTCTATCCTATTTCCCCTTTCCATGAGATTTAAGCATCACCCTTTGGATTCTCCTTGTTACTTATCTTTGGATCTGTGCATTGTGGTATGTATATCCTATATTATATGGCTAAAATCTACTTGTAAATGAGTACACATCATGTGTGTATTTCTGGGTTTGCGTTGCCTCACTCAAGATGGTCTTTTATAGTTTCATCCATTTGCTGCAAATTTTGTGGTTTCCGTTTTTAACATCTGAGTAGTATTCCATTGTGTAAATGTATCACAGTTTCTTTTTTTTAATTTTTAAATTTTATTTTATTAATTTATTCTTATTACATCTGAATGGTTATCCCATCCGTTGTATCCTCCCATTCCTCCCTCCCTCCCATTTTCCCCTTACTCCCCTCCCTTATGACTGTGACTGAGGGGGACTTGCTCCCCCTGTATATGCTCATAGGGTATCAAGTCTCTTCTTGGTATCCTGCTGTCCTTCCTCTGAGTGCCACCAGGTCTCCCCATCCAGGGGACGTGGTCAAATATGAAGCATCAGAGTACGTGTGAAAGTCAGACCCCACTCTCCACTCAACTGTGGAGAATGTCCTGTCCATTGGCTAGATCTGGGTAGGAGTTTGAAGTTTACAGCCTGTATTGTCCTTGGCTGGTGCCATAGTTTGAGCAGGACCCCTGGGCCCAAATCTGCCTATCATAATGTTCTTCTTGTAGGTTTCTAGGACCCTCTGGATCCTTCTACTTTGCTATTCTCCCATGCTTCTCTCATCTAGAGTCCCAATAGGATGTCCTCTCCTCTGTCCCACTTTCCTGGTAGTGGGCTAGTATGCAGATATAAGTGAGTATATACCATTTGAATCTTTCTGCTTCTGGGTTAACTCACTCATTGTGATCATTTCTAGTTCAATCCATCCGTCTACAATTTCGGGAATTTCTTGTTTTTAATAGCTGAGTAGTATTCCATAGTGTAAAGGTACCACAGTTTCTTTATCCTTTCTTCTACTGAGGGACTATTATGAATAAGGTTGCTATGAACATGGTTGAGCAAATTTTCTTATTGTGTGCTGGAGCATCTACTGGGTATATTGCAAGGAGTGGAATAGCTGGGTTTTGAGGAAGCCCTATTCCCAGTTTTCTGAGATAGCACCAGCTAGATTTCCAAAGTGGCTGTACTAGTTTGCATTCCCACCAGCAATGAAGGAGTGTTCCTCTCTCTCCACATCCTCGCCAGCATGTGGTGTCGCTTGAATTTTTTATCTTAGCCATTCTGATGGGTATGAGATGGAATCTCAGAGTTGTTTTGATTTGCATTTCCCTGATGACTAAGGAGGTTGAGCATTTCTTTAAGTATTTCTCAACCATTTGATATTCCTCTGTTGAGAATTCTCTGTTTAGCTCCAAGCCCCATTTCTCAATTGGGTTATTTGGTTTGGTAGTGTTTAATTTCTTGAGTTCCTTATATATTTTGGATATTAGACCTTTGTCAGATGTAGGGTTAGTGAAGATCTTTTCCCAGTCTGTAGGCTGTTGCTTTGTTCTCTTGACAGTGTCTCCTGCCTTACAGAAGCTTCTGAGCCTCATGAGGTCCCATTTATTAATTGTTGACCTTAAGGCATGGGCTGTTGGTGTTCTGTTCAGGAAGTTGTCTCCTGTGCCAATGTGTTCCAGGCTCTTCCCCACTTTTTCTTCTAACTGACTTAGTGTCTCTGGTTTTATGTTGAGGTCTTTGATCCACTTGGATTTGAGTTTTGTGCAAGGTGACAAATATGGGTCCAGTTGCATTTTTTTAAACATAGATATCCAGTTAGACCAGCACCATTTTTTGAAGATGCTATTCTTTTTCCATTGAATGGATGTGGCCTCTTTGTCAAAAATCAAGTGACCATATGGTATCACAGTTTCTTTATCAATTCTTCCCTTGAGGGACATCTAGGTTGTGCCAGATTTGGGCCATTATGAATAAACCTGCTATGAGTATAGTTTAGCTAACGTCCTTGTTGCATGGTAGAGCATCTTTTGGGTATATACATAGGAGTGGTATAGCTGGGTCTTGAGATAGAACTGTTTCCCATTTTCTGAGAAAGCACCAGCCTGGTTTCCAAAGTGGTTGTACAAGTTTGCACTCCCACCAGTACTGGAGAGCTGTTTCCCTTTCCCCATATCCTCACTAAGATGTGCTGTTATTTGGGTTTTTGATCTTACCCATTCTTACAGGTGTAAGATAGAATCTCAGAGTCATTTTTCATTTGCATTTCCCTAATGACTAAGGATGTTGAGCATTTCTTTAAGTGAATCTTGGCTATTCAAGATTCTTCCATTGAGAATTCACTGTTCACAGTAGCTCTGTTCACTTTTCTCTTTTTACTTTTTAAAATAGGATTCCTCTAGTTACTTGTTTTTCTTTGTTTGTTTGTGTGTTTTTTGGTTTTTTATTAATCACATTACACCTTGAATGTAATCTCCTCACTTGTATCTTCCTGTTCCCATCCTCCCACCCTTTTCTGCCTTACTCCACACCCGTAGACCTCTGATAGGGGGGACCTGCTTCCCCACCATCTGACTACACCCTATCAGATCTCATCTGGATAGCATGTATCTTCTTCCTCTGTGTTCCCACAGGGCTTCTCTGCCAATGGGCAGTGATCAAATAATGAAAAAGCTTTTTTGAGGCAAACAAGACTGTCAATAGAATGAAAGGACACTCGATAGATTGGGAAAAGATCTGCACCAATACTACATTCCACAAAATGCTAATATCTAAAAATATATAAAGAATGTAAAACATTAAACACAAACAAACAAAATAACTCAATTAAAAATATGGACAGTTCCATTTATTAATCATTGATCTAAGAGCCTGTGATGTTAGTGCTCTGATCAGGAAGTTGTCTTCTTTACCAGTGAGTTCAGGGGTCTTCCCTGCTTTCTCTCTTAATAGATTTAGTGTATCTGGTGTTATATTTAGGTCTTTGGTTCACTTGGACCTGAGTGTTGTGCATGGTGATAACTATGGATATATTTGCATTTTTCTACCTGTAGACATCCAGTTAGACCAGTACCATTTGTTGAAGATGCTTTCTCTTTTCCATTGTATGGTTTTGTCTCCTTTGTCAAAAATGAAATGTCATTAGGTACATGAGTTTTTTTTTCTGGGTTTTGATTCAATTCCATTGATCAGCCAGTCTTTTTTAATGCCAGTACTATTCAATTTTTATTACTATTGCTCCTCAGTAAAGCCAAAAGTCAGGGTTGAAGATACCTTCAGAGCTTCTAGTATTGTATAGGATTGTTTTACCTATGAAAAATAGGAATAGAAGAAGAAGACTCCAAGGCCCAGAAAATATTTTCAACAAAATCATAGAAGAAAACTTCCCCACCTAAAGAAAAAGATGCCTACACACAAGAAGTTTACAGAACACCAAATAGATTAGACCAGAAAAGAAAATCCTCCCACCACAGAATAATCGAAACACTACATGTACAGAACAAAGAAATATTAAAAACTGAATGAGGAAAAGGCCAAGTCACATATAAAGGCAAATCTATCAGAATTAGACCTGTCTTCTCACTAGAAGTTGTAAAAGCCAGAAGGGTCAGGGCAGATATCTTACAGTCACTAAGAGACCACAGATGTCAGCCCTGACTACAATTACCAGCAAAACCTTTAATTACCAAACAGGGAGAAAACAAGATTATCCACAATATAAACAAATTTAAACAGTACCTATCCATAAACACAGACCTATGGAAGATACTAGGAAAAAAGTTCTAACCCAAGAATGCTAATGACAGCCAAAAAAACCATACCAAAGAGGAGTAGATGATAGGAAATAATCAAACTCAGGGCCAAAATCAATAAATTAGAAATAAAAAGAACAATACAAAGATCAATGAAACTAAGACCATGTTCTTTGAGAAAATCAACAAGATAGACAAACCCTTAGCCAGACCAACTAAAAGGCAGAGGAAGAGTATTCAAATTAACAAATCAGAAGTGGAATGGGAAACATAACAACAGACACTAAAGAAATACAAGGAATCATTTAAACTTCATATGGAAAAAAAAACAGAATAACTAAAACAATACTATACAATAAAAGAACTTCTGGAGGTATCTCCAACCCTGACTTCAAGCTATACTATAGAGAAATTGTAATAAAAACTGCATGGTACTGGCATATTTAATAATTTAAACTTCTTTGATCTTAATAGCTGAAGTCTAAACAATCAAATTAGGAATATTAGAATATTCAATTAATATTTATTACCTCATTTTCCAAGATTTATGTTTCTTTAACTTTTTAAAGAAGTGATTGTATTACTCACCCCACAACTTCTCTAAGATTATCCACAGCTTCCCTACCTACCAAATGTAATGGTCCCTTGCCCTCCCCCCCACCTTTCTATCTCTTTCTCCTCTCTCTCTCTCTCTCTCTCTCTCTCTCTCTCTCTCTCTCTGTGTGTGTGTGTGTGTGTGTGTGTCACATTCTTTCTTGAAAATGAAACAAGCAAAGAAAATTACCAAAATACATGGAGTCAAATTCATATTGAGCTTTAGGCTTTTTATGCTGAGCATTGGGTTTTCCTGGAATACAGGTCCTTATTACACATGTTTTTCCTTCCTTCCCTCCTTCCTTCCTTCTTTTTTATTTTCTTTTTTTTTAATATCTTCACCACAGTTTCTCCTCCCTCTTCACTCCTCTCTGCCCTCTCCCATCCATTCCTTCTCTATTTATCTCAATCTATTCTCATTCCATTCATGAAAGCTATTTTCGCCATCAAAAACACTCATCAATATTTTTCCTGGCTATGAATGGGGCTTCCTGTGTACTCAATCTCCTCCAGTCTGGAAAATTTTATGTCTTGAGCTCATGGCAGTTGTGTACATACACTGTCACAGTCTCTTTGAGTTCATATGCGTATCTGGTCCTTTGAGTCTGGAAAAGTGCATTTTCCTTGAAGTTGCCCACCACCTCTAGCTCCAAATTCTTTCTGCCTTCTCTTCTGCATTAATCCTTGGGCCTTAAGGAGACAAATATAATATAAACATCCCAATTACTTCCAAACATTCCAAAGTCTCTTATTCTTTGCTAGTTGACCAGTTGTGGATTTCCTTGTTAATTAGCATCTACTGCAAGAAGCTTCTTTGATAAGGGTTAAGCAATGTACTAATCCTTGGGTATAGTATATGTCATTAGGAAGCATTTAGTAGAAATTTTCACCTAACATAATGATAGTATTCTCCCCTAGTTCCTATGACTTCCCTAGTATAATGTTCTTGGCTTCATTGGCACTGTCAAGTATGGGTTCCATCTCATTGTGAAGGCCCTAAATCTAACTTTAAAAAGCAGTTGGTTATTGCTGTAATGTCTATTCTAGTACTGCACCAAGGGATATATTTTGAAGGCTGGCTGTTAATGTGACTTGCAAAATTCACAGTTGGCTGTTACCTATCAGACCAGAACAGCTTCCAGGACAGCATTGTGAAAAGATTCTGATCCCAATTGGTCCGGCATTTCAGACTGTCCAACACAGGACTCCTATTAAGCCTGGAATTTCACAACATTTGGAAAATGGACAACAAATGCTATCCTTGGCTTACTTAACCATTTTTTCCATTTTGGGGGGCTTTCAAAGGTATTATTTACCCTAAATGAGCCTTAAGAAACCTTAAGAGAATGACGTCCCATTTCCTCTATGGGGGAGTTGGGTAGGTTTCTGTTTACTCTCTTGGTCTACAGATGTTTATTTTTATCGGGAGCTGATTATAAGTTATTATTGGTCTTATACAGAGAGGAAACTAGGTTGGACTCAGGGACATCTTTCTTTTCCTTTATCTTTCTTTTGTAGGTAAGGAGATAGGAGCTGAAAAGAAAGAAAGGGGGATATAGAAATATAGAGGGAGGATATAACAAAGGGTAGATTATTGAATCTACTTCTCATCTCAAGGCTTTAACTATTACTCACAAATAAAGTTATTTTTAATTCAATATTTAATTCAATTTTATATATTGATGCAAATTATGATCATGTCAAATACTAGTCTGATTTTATCACAAGAATATATATTCTAAGTCTAATAAATATATGTGATTCTATAGATACATAAGGTAAAATAGTTAAATAAAGTCTTCAAAAGCCTCAGAGACCTACAGAATATTACAGATGTTTTTTATATTCTAAAAATTCTTTGAAACAAGACAAGTTAACTCCTGACAACACCCAGCCTGCCTCAAAGAAGATGATAAACATCAAAGACCCTCCTTCTGGAGTTGGCTTCAATGTGGTAAACAAGCCACTGGAAAAAATATCCTCATTTCTGCGACAGACAGAATTCTGACTAAAAATAGGCAAGCTTAGAGCAGGCAGAATCAGCAGCTGAACTCTGTCAAGACAGGGTAAGCAAATTCTCAATAGTTCCAGCCTTGAAAATACATCTGTCACATATATTGGGTTTGCAGGCCAAAGATGATGCTCTAACATTATAGAGAGTGCTGTGTAACTGTTCAGGCAGTAAACTGTCTCAGTCATTTTTTTCATTTTGAAAGCTGCTAGTCTGCACTCCAGGTTCACTCAGGTATTTAAGTTCTATTCCTTCTCAAATCTCTGATGGGGTTGAAGATTATATAGTTTAGTTTTACAATTAAGTTTAGTAGGTTATGGGTTAAGATGTTTTTAGGTCAAGATAGATGTTTTAAGTTAATAGAAATGAAATATTATTAAATATTGATCTTCAAGCAGAAATTTAAACCTAACAAGTTAGGAAAGATATTTACTTCAAGTTTGTCAAATACAAATCATCAAATCACTATGAATGTAACATTTACACAATTCCTGACTACCTTGTATTTTTTCCTGCCATATGTAGTTCATTTTGTTCATGTGTAATAATATAAATGTATATGTTGAAAATGAAATATAATTAAAAATATACAAAAAATACTGTGCATGTCAATGTTCAGCTTGTAGAGAAAACAAGATTTAAAAAATAAAGCCAGAACAAAGACGTCACACACACACACACACACACACACACACACACACACACACCACTGTAACATCAGATTGGGATTCTAGTTTTTTCTGGCAAAGTTCTAGTTCTTTCCATTTACTTATGAACTAGGTATTGCCAACTTGCTTTTTCAAAATGATGTACTAATTTATATTACTGACATATTTCATCATAAATCATCAAGCGCTTCTTTATTGAAAAGTACATGATGGATAACTCTAAAATGCATACAGAAACACAGAAAAGTACTACTTGTAACAGAATCTCATCTTATGGAAGATATATAGTCTCTGGGGTTAGGCACACCTGAATTAAAAAAAAGAAAAGAAAAGAATGTCCTTCTTGCTAACTAGTGATTTCAATTTTGGACAGATGCCTGCAAATCAATCACATCAATTATACAATAAGGCATATTAATACCTATCCAGTGTGCTGTTAAAAACCCAGCATTTAATTAACATCCTTCCAGGTAAAGAAATCTACTTTATTTACAATTTGAACACAGATTGTGAGAGCCAAGGAACTCACATTCCTCATTTTTCCTTAAAAGGATCTCAATTTCCTTATAAATGATTTTTTTAAAAATCCCTTTAACGTCTAACTTTCTGATAACGTTTACTAGGTCCAGAATTGTAATCATCATTATATGTTAATCCAGTTATAAGTGAAAACTTATTTTGACATACAAAAAATGAGTAGCTCTTAACTTTAAATTTCAAACAGAAAATACATAAATAGTATCTTAAAATAAGACACACGTTAAGTTTGACATAGTTCTATGAATCTACCTTTGCTGTAGTGATATCACTAATTCATGTATAAAATAACAGACTCACATGAGACTTTAGTATTCTGAGAAAGTGCTAATCTGGTTTTTATGTGCCCTATGTCTCCTTTGGTAATACTTTTTTGCAATAAATGTCTTTTGGGGGGAATTTAAGAGTAAAGTTAGAAAAATGAAAAATAAATGGCTATCAAATTTCTTCGTAAGTTTTCCAATTATATATGTATGGTAACCTATACAACCAGGCCAATTTTATGCACTGATGGATTTTTATAGTACAATCATGAATCTGTATGACTTATCAGAATTCCTGTATTGATGGCTGTGACTGTACGTTTCTCTACATAATTGCAAGATACGTAGGAAATATTCATTAGTATATATTCTTGTGATTTGAATTATTTTTAAGGGTTTAATGAATCGTTTCAGCAAGTTCACTTTAATTCAAAGTGAATACTTGATTGCTTTCCTTAAATTTTAAATTTATATGTATGCTCACATCAGGAAAGCACCTTAATTATTTAAAGCTCCCCTTAACATATGCAGATATAAAACAATAGGATTTTGAAGGTGGAAACGTTTTACACATCAGAAGAGACTAGTATAAAGGGATGGGAGTAGACTCACTGCTGTTTTTCATTTTCTTACACGCATTTGTCAGCTAAAGGAAACTTTTCAGGTCAAGAAAACTCATACACTAATCCCTTCTGATGAGAGAATCAGGGAATTATGTTGAAATTTAGCCTTTTATAAGTAAGAGAATGTTGTAATACCCAGAATGCTGATAGCACATGTAAATATGATGCAATATTTAATTTTGGGTTTCTTCATTATCAAACAGATAACCTACAAATTTAAAAATGTGTACATACAATTTAACAGTTATCTTCACTTTTCTTACTTACGTAATGTTTTGTAAAGTAGGAGAGTGAACTCCTACATTTTAAATCCCTTAGTAATTCTTTGGCAACATTCCCCTGAAAATGCAATAAACACCTTTGCTATGAGGAAGGGGATCATATTTTGCATAAAACTGGAACTAAATCATGGCGGAAAGAAGTAAATGATATATAGGAAATTGAAAGGAAACACAACAATGTTCTGTGACACTTCCTGGGGGAGATGCATTTGTTTCTTTACTCCAGAGAAGAAACCAATGAAAACCGAAAATAATAATTCCATCAAAGTCCATTTGGATTTGGATTACTTATAGAAATATGGGTGAGGGGTTACTTACAAAGGATGTATGACACAAAGACAGCTACATCATGGTACCTGAATACTACAATACTGATCTGCCTGGCATGACGTAGCCATCAATGCAACAGTGATGTGATGGTTATTTGGGAAATTAAGTGCTTTCTAACTGAATATAGGTCTATGGGAAAGATTTCATATATGCTACTGTAATCCTGATCAAAAGCCAATGACTGAGGAGACCACAGGCATTAGCTGGAAACCTACTGCCATTGATCTGCTAAGTAGTGACAATTTTAAACTACATCCCAAATATTTTTGCCCATGCTATAAATTTATGTTTTCCTCAACTTTGGTCAGAAAATCTTAATGCAAAGACTTGTGAATAGTCAAACTGCTGAGTGTAGGTAACAGTGAGAACTCAGCTGTGGATGAGCTAGCTGTCTCAGCCAACAGCATTCAAAACTCACGGATCCTGGTGGAAGGGGAGGCAGAAAGAATGGGGGAGCTAGCCAGGCACACTGGCCCGCACCTGTAATCTCAGGACTCAAGGAGGCAGAGGCAAGTGTATCTATGTGAGTTCAAGGTCAGCCTGGTCTACCAAACCACTCGAGGACAGCCAGGCCTACAAGAGAAATCCTGTCTCAAAAAAGGGAGGTTGGGTGAGCTGGCAGACGTTAAGAGGAGCTGTGAAATGCTGAATTCTGAATATGGCAGATCAGTTGGACATAAGCTCTCACAACAGCTGTAGTTTAACTGTGCAAACATGTACAAGATGAAATCAGTCTTACTCTAGCTGAGGAGCTAAGGATAGTCAATTAGTACTGATGGAAGGCATCGATTCTCTTTTAGGGACATGGCCAATGCTAGGCTACTCATGATTTTGTGAATGGTCCCACATTCATGAACATTAGGTAGCACTAATTGGATTCAAGGGTTATTAAATACAGCAACATGGATAAGATAAAGTTAGGAAGAAAAGAGGCTGAGAAGCACTGAGAGGTTGGAGGGAGATAGTGGTAGATGCATGTACTCAAAATACTCAAAATGAGTCAAAGAGTATATAAAGAATATTGCCAAACACATTAAAAATTAGAACAGTTTGAGCGGGACCCCTGGGCCCAAATCTGCCTATCATAATGTTCTACTTGTAGGTTTCTAGGACCCTCTGGCTCCTTCTACTTTGCTATTCTCCCATGCTTCTCTCATCTAGAGTCCCAATAGGATGTTCTTCCCTCTATCCCAGTTTCCTGGTAAGTGAAGGCTATCGTGGGACATGCCCCTTGAGCTAGTATGCAGATATAAGTGAGTATATACCATTTGAGTCTTTCTGCTTCTGGGTTAACTCACTCCTTATGATCATTTCTAGCTCAATCCATTTATCCACAAATTTCGGGAATTCCTTGTTTTTAATAGCTGAGTAGTATTCCATAGTGTATATGTACCACAGTTTCTTTATCCATTCTTCTACTGATGGATACTTAGGCTGTTTCCATGTTCTGGCTATTATGAATAAGGCTGCTAAGAACATGGTTGAACAAATTTTCTTGTTGTGTGCTGGAGCATCTTCTGGGAATATTCCAATGAGTGGAATAACTGGGTCTTGAGGAATCCCTATTCCCATTTTTCTGAGATAGCACCAGATAGCTTTCCAAAGTGGCTTTACTAGTTTGCATTCCCATCAGCAATGAAGGAGTGTTCCTCTCTCCTCACATCCTGTAAACTTTAAACCCCTACCCAGATCTAGCCATTGGTCAGAACATTCTCAACAGTTGAGTGGAGAGTGGGATATGACTTTCTCATGTACTCTGGTGCCTCACATTTGACCATGTCCCCTGGAGGGGGGGAGACCTAGTGGCACTCAGAGGAAGGACAGCAGGTTACCAAGAAGAGACTTGATACCCTATGAACATATCAGGGAGAGGTAATCCCCCTCAGGAACAGTCATAGGGGAGGGGAATAAGGGGAAAATGGGTGGGAGGGAAGAATAGGAGGATACAAGGGATGGGATAACCATTGAGATGTAACAAGAATAAATTAATAATAAAAAATAATAATTAAAAAATTAGAACAGTTTTTAAACAGAAAAATTAGGTCTCTTTGAATTTAAACCTTATTCTTTACTGTAAAAAAAACCACACATATTGAAGCTGAGCCTAGTGGCACACACCTGTAATTACTCAGGGAGGCAGAAGCAAGCAGATCTTTGTGAGTTCTAGGCCAGCCTGGTTTACAAAGTGAGTCAGGACAGCCAAGGCTGCACAGAGAAATCCTGTCTCAAAAAAAGAAATAAACAAACAAACAAAAAGACAGGCATATATTGTTATCTCTGTAAGTACAATCCTAGCCATGCGGAACCTTACTGTTGGCCCAGATATTTGTTAGAGGCATTAAGTGTTGATTTGCAGAATACAATGAGGTTACAGGTGTGTTTTGCACCACCCTCATACTGTGTGTCATATAGGTGGAAGGAGGCAATGAATTATAGCACACACTGAAGGGCTGAGTTCTGCTTTGTCGGTATAAGTTGTAGAAGTCATCTCTAAGTGTTTTTGGTGAAGAAAGAAAGACTAGCAGTCACTAAGAAGTTATAGATATCAAATCAAGTGTGAGATTTAAGAATTTCAGAGGAGGATTATTAACTTTTCTTTCCAAAATTCATATGAAGAGGAAGCGACAATGATGGTATAACTATTTCACAGTATTTTTTTCTTTTTATTGAGAATATATTTCCTAGTTTCCCTTCACTGTACCTCTCCTAGTTCCTTCCCACCTCCCCTCCCATCAGGATCAACCTCCTTTGAAATAAGATTTCAAATAATTATTATTATTATTATTATTATTATTATTATTATTATTATTATAAGATAAAAATTATCACATTGGAATAGGACAAAACAAACAAACATAAAGAGCCTGTGAAGGGGCATAAGAAACAGATACATGCAGAGACCCACTCATTTACATGCTCAGAAATCCCATAAAAACACTAAACTGGAACCTATACTACATACACAGAAGACCTGTATGAAAAAATGATAATGTAAAATAAATACATTATGTAATTTCTTTGATCTCTGCTATTTATGCTCCAATAGTACAATGTACTTAGGCTGCTCACTGTTTTATCCATCATTAACTTGTGCAGCTTATTCTCTATGTATGGTGGTAAATGATAAACATTTTTGTGTACCTTTGCAATATGTATGTTAATGGGTTTACTTCAGATTGGCTTTTTTTTTCTGAACATGGTGTCTTCACTTATGGAAACCTCACATTACTTCATTTATACTTGGTATTCTACATATTTTTAGAGCTTTTATACATTCTGTGTATTTTTCTTAAATATAAGACTTTTGCTTCTGTAATGTTAGAAGGTAGCTCACACAAGAACTTATAATTTGGTCATGTTGCAATAAATTTTAGATTTATGTAATATATATGTATATATATATATATCTTTAATAAAGAAAGAAAATTTCTGACATGATATATTATGAAGCAAGCAGCTTAATAATAGTTAGTTTCCCCAGTGAGAATCCTTTGGAGAAAACTAAATTTTCATTTTGTAAGTGGTTATCAATTAGTGAATACACAGGTGTTTAGGAACAGCAGCATGTGTTCGTATTTCCTCTCATCTCTAGCACCCCATCGGGGGCAGATGTATGTAGGTGTTGGGCATGCTACCCCAATCTCTGTGAGTTCATATGTGGGTCTACTGATTTAGAGGACCTTGTTTTCTTGGTGTTCTTCATCTCCTCTGTCACACTGTTTCTGCCTCATCTTCTACAAGGTTCACTTATCCCCAAGAGAAGGGATTTTATGGACACATCTCAGTTAAGTCTGAGGGCTCCAAGGTCCCTCACACTCTCTCTCTCTCTCTGCATGGTGTCTGGTTGTGACTCTGTGTTTGTTACTATCTGCTACAGGAGTAAGCTTCTCTGATGATGGTTGAGGAAAGCACTGATCTTTGAGGATAACAGTGTCATTAGGAGTCATTTTGCTGTTCTTTCTTTCTTCTCTCTTTCTTTCTCTCTTCACTTTCTTTCTTTCTTTTTTCTTTCTTTCTTTCTTTCTTTCTTTCTTTCTTTTTTTTTTCTTTCTTTCTTTCTCTTTCTTTCTTCTTTCTTCTTTTCTTTCTTTTCTTCTTTCTTTCTTTCTTTCTTTCTTTCTTTCTTTCTTTTCTTTCTTTCTTTCTTCTTCCTTTTATTAGAACATAGTATTTGGTTTTACCCTAGATCCCTGTTTAGTCTCAGTCTCTTGGTCAACCATCCAATGTTGTATATGCATTAAATCTCTTATGGAGTAAGCCTTAAGTCAAGTCCTATATTCGATAGTTACTCCTACAAGCTTTGTGCCATCATTGCTTTACCATATCTTGCAAGCAGGATGCCATTGTGTAGATAAAAGAGTTTGTGGCTGCCTTGGCATTTTCACTTCTCTTTGGGTAGCATTCAGAGTACCTACCTTCCAGAACTAAAGACTCTAGCATGTAGGACTGAAGGCTCTATGTGGGTGCCAGCTCTACTTCTTCATGTTCAGTGAATTGTGGAGGTGTTGTCTTCACTAATGAGGCCAGATTATCAGTTTGTAGATAGCAATTTATAATTTTAGCAATAGCTTGGGTTGTTTGGTGGTTCTTATGGGACCTCATTGGCCAATAACCCAATTAGATGTAACCAGTTCTCGTACTGGAAGCTTCATTTGGTGACAGGTTATGTCAATTTGAGGCTCCGTCTCTCCTGTTACTTGTGATTTTATTTATATCGCCTTTATATATGTACATATTTTAGGAGGATTATACTGCATTAGCTTTTCATACTACCATAAATGTCCCTCAATTTTAGCTGTCTCTCACCCCCTTCTCCTTCATCCTACTCTTCCCTTCCCTGCCCCATTTGATCTTCCCATTCCATTCCTCCTCCATCTACCCAAGGTATCTATTCTATATCCCTGCTCTAAGGAGATCTGTCTGCCTCTGCCCTCAAGTCCCATACTACATATATTTTTATCTATTCAGAGAATGGAAAAATAGAAATTGCTAAACACAAGTAAAAGATAACATATAATTCAGAGGAAGGAGGGATTTTACATAAGGATAGCAAAGTAAACATGAGGAAACTTCGATACCTTACCTCATAATGAAAATAAGTCAGTTCCTGTTTTGTAGCCTCGATGAGCATCATGTAAAACATGATAGGCACACAAGTCAATACCTCAAAGCATTGTCAGATGAGGCCAGTTCCTACTGTGTGATGGCCTCCTATGTACTTGGTTGACATCGATACATTGCCTTTTAGTGGATAAATTCCCTGATCATTCAAGGTGGCAGGACTAAGAAAACACACTGGAGGTTTTATTAGTCACTAAAGATATTTGGCCATTAATAAAATTTGCATATTGTTGACTATGTTTTCACTTTTATTATCTCCAAGATATACTACAAGGTTCAATTGTGTATTGCTTCGATGATTTTTATACGCTATGCTCACCTCCAGCTTCTTTTTCTCTGGTATATTTCAGTCGGAAATCTGTAGCTACATACTCTAGTTCTCATCTCTCTCTTGTTTTAATCAATTGAAAGCATCAATGTAATCAATCTTTGCAGAAGAATGATGTCATTATCAAATTCCATTGCTCAGCCACATACTCAAAATTGATTTTCTAGTTCTGGCAAGTCCTTTAAAAAACAAAACCAAACAACCCAACAAAACACCCTATGTCTTCTTCACTGTCTCCTGAGGTGGTTTGAATGAGAAAGGCCCTCCTAAGCTCATGGTGTTTTCCCCCTAAGTTCTTGTATTTGAATACAGTTGGTGGTGATATCTGGGAAGGCAATGAACCTATAAGATGTGGAGCCTTGTTGGAAGATGCATGGTTCTGGGGAAGGCCTTGAGGTTCTCTAGCCTTGTTCAAAGGCCTGGTCTCTATTTTTGGTTGCTTCCTGCTTGCAGATGAAATGTGATCAGCAAGCTCTCCGTTCCTTGTTTCCCCCACCATGTTGCAATTTCTTGTTCTGGAATGCTAAGATAAAATAAACTCATTCTCACTAAGGTGACTTTGGTCATGGTAGTCTCTCACAGCAATAGAAGAGTAACTAACGCATGTCCTTCTCACAGTCTACAACACGTGGTCATCTCTGCAATGCCTAACTCTCTTTGTCCTCCGCCAGGCTGGGCTTGTGTCTGCACTTGTGTATTTCTTGATGTTACTTCATCTTCTTCACTTCATCATGTTTTACACAAATAAATGTAAATTCTGTTCTGTTTTGAGTCAAACTATAACCACGTCTCAACAAATGGAGCTATTCCTATGGGTTGTGATGCTGCCTTTTCAGTTTTATATCTATAATCATTTTTCTATTTTGTCATTAAAATTTGGATATCTGAGGAATAATCCTAACCATTAAAACATAATCCATTCCTTACGGAATTGACCCCATATTTATCAAGGAGTTTTATGAAATGCTGACCATTCCCCATGGTATTCTTTACATTGCTCAATTACTTCCTTCATCTGTATTTGTCATATATGCTGCACCTTCTGCAACTCGGTTATTTGCTAAAGTAAGCTTATAATAAAGACATCACTCATACCATCAAGGCCAAAGGATAAATGGACAATTATTACAGGTGGACATTAACATTCAGATAGTAAGTTTTGTCTATTCAATGAATATATCTCCATTAAAAGACACCCCAGTGACCTCAGCCTTAAGCCTCAGGGAAGTCAATTTCATTTATGTTTTTATAAGCAATGAAGCTCAGAAGTTAGTGTATTCAACATTATGGTAGAAGGCAATATTCTGAACATCCATCTGAAGGTCAATCATGAGGAAAAGCTGTAGCTCAATACAAGAAATAAAAAAATGAATAAATTTTAAAGTGATGCATAACACCCCATTTTGTTGCAGTTAATTCTATTTTCCACCTCTTTACTCTAAGACAGTCCAAACATAAGATATTCTAATTCATTTCATACCCTGGAAAATACTTTTATGAAAAATTAAGTGTGAAAGTGACTTAGGTTCAAAAGTAATGCAATTATTCCTATGGTTCCAACTTGTAGAAAATCAGGACCAACTGTGGAATCAACAGTGCGTTTTAGGATGCATGACGGTACCACTACTATGCTGACTGCTGCCATGTTTTACTTCTATTCTCTGCAGTAGGTAGCGTCATTAGAGGGAACCCTTCCTTCTTTCACCAGCAAAAGGAAATATCCAAACCTGTTCAGCCCTCTCATTTCAAGGCACTACGTAACAAAACTACACTTTAATCTCAGTATTTTGGAGCCAGTGAGCTTCATTGGAAGGACATTGTAGAAACTGAGAAGGCAATATATATATATATATATATATATATATATATATATATATATATATATATATATAATGGATATGTATGATATATAATGTAAATACAATATTCTAATAATGAAATAGTTTTAAATATGTTTCTGAAGTATGCCATCTGATTTGAAATCAGAGGAAGGGGAATCTAGAAGCAAGACTAAATTGTATTTCACAGAGGCATTAAACACAACCTATGCACATATGCCACACACTTTTCTTAATAAGCCCCTCCAGGGTAATTTAAAGTGGACTGTGAGCACAGAGACTTTTTAGCATAGTAGCAGATATCAACGTCTGAGGTGGCGGTAGGAGAGCTGTGTCAGCAGATACTAATACTGATTAGAACTTGGCTTGGTCTCAGAGGGACTGCCTAGGGTGCTTTAGTCCTGGGGTTCAACCAGCACCACCACCACCACACAAATACTCTCACACCATATATATTCCTTTTAGTGGTTCCACAAGAGTAGCAGAATAGATAGGAGTGATGCATGTATAGTCACGCTAAACCAGTCAAACGAGAAGGAATGGGCAATTCCCAGTTTATGGTTTAGTAAGAGCCATCTTCATCAAGTTCAAGCCATCAGGTGATGGTAAGTACGTCTGCAATTGGTTACCCAGCCAAAGTCCCCAGGCTCATTGTCTGTTTTTCTCTTTGGCCTGTTTTGGGCAGAGACAAACTGATATTTTAAAAATACTTAAGCAGGGATTTTTCTATTTGATAGAAATAGAACTTCATGCGCACACACACACACACGCACACACACACACGCACACACACACGTAGAAGATCCTACAGCCTGACATAATTCTTTCAAAAAAGACATAAATGTGTGCAAAACTGAAGAGGCACCATATAGTTATACAAATATAATTACATATTTGAAATGAAGAATAGGGTATTTCACATTAATGAACATTCATTGAGTACATATACAAAAAAAAAACTTTCTTTTTATAAAAAGAATTATTGCTACTCTTTAGTAAACTTATTTTCTATCACTCTGCCCATAGTACCTATCTATTTTCAATTCACAAAACTTCATTTTACTATCCTGACTCAGAGATTATTTTTAACAATGCCTTTTCTATCAAAAAAAAAAAAAAAAAAAAAGGTGACATTCATGACTTATGTCGGATGTAGCAGTATTATCTCCCTACGAATCTTCCTTTTCTTCATTTTAGTTCTCTGGTAGCTATGTACTATAATTTCTTTTCTTAAAACTTCGTAAAGTTTACCTTATACACGAGTCAAAAGGATATGCTCTGATCTTTTAGATGAGTCAAAGCAACTACAATACAATGCTATCAGACATGTTCTGTCAGCTCCTGTAGACTGTTGTAAGCCACTCTCAGGCTTTGGCGAGTGAGAACTTTGACCTTCCCTATTCTTCTCTGTGGAGTGGCCTCTCCACTCTCATTCTGAGGTGAAGAGGGAAGGCTTCTGTCTCAGTACCTGGCCCTTCCTTCCCTCTGCGCTGGTGTCTGAGTCATACTTAGTCTGTTCTCCCTCACTTGCCAGCTTCTGTCTCTAATTTTTCTGAACATACCCCTTCCACTTTACCTATCTCCTAGCTTCTTCCCTTCCACAGAACATACGTCTTTCTTTGTTAAGAAGAGGGAACATGAGTTGTTGTTTTTTTTTTTCTCAAGAGTTTAGTCTTTTTTTACAAACCTCAAAGCTACATCCCTGACTTGTTAGCCATCCCACTGCCATGCTTCCACGAACTCTCAAGAGTTTGTCTTTCTGTATCCCAGCACTTGAGTGGTACTTTTTCTTTCCTCCAAGACTTACTCTTAGTGCTCTAAATGGGAAATCTAATGCCGTTGCTCTTTGAGACAGGGTCTTCCTATGTGACCCAAGATCTCTACAAACGTGTTATTCTCTTTCCTTATCCACTCAAAGGGTGGGTTTAACCACCACAGCCAACCTCCAGTTTGCCTTTTCTTAGGATTTTGCTTACCTTTCTCAACAGTATTTCTTACTATTTTATTATAGCTGTTGCAGGTACAATTAAAAGTATATAATATGTTCTGAAAATGTATTATACTATTACCAAACAGCATAGATAATTTGTATGTTTTTGAATGCTACCACAAAGAATTCTCGTACTTGCTCATGGAAGTAGTTGAAAGGAACTGTGTGAAGGAATTTCTTTTGTTAGTTTTAATTCGCACCCTTTTTGCAGATGGGATTTTAATGTGCATTGTATCTCTAAATGTCCTGAAATATCTACTTGAAGTTTTACAACCTTCTGAAATATTCACATAGATCAGCATTATGCCTTTAAAGTCTACAGGGACTATATATTAAGCTCATCTTTGCCTCTATATTTTCTACTTCTTTTACTTGTGAAAATTGTTAGCATCCTCACTTTTTATCTTCATTTATTGAAGGTAATGATTCCTGTTTATTTTCTCAACCATTATGTTTTACCCATTTAGGATTCTAATTAGGTAACAACCTTATTCCCCCCAAACTGGCTCCAATATATGAATTTCAGCTTTCATATTTTATTAAATGATACAAGTGCTAAACAACAACCATTTCATATTTCAGTTACCATGGTATATTAGCTAAGTAATATCCTCAAACTCAAAATTAGCAACTAGCTATTTAGCAGAAAACTTATTATATAAATGACAAATGGGTATCACATAATCAGCAACCAATACCATAACTTCCTTCAAAGAGTGTTGATGACTGGTTATAATGTCTGTATTTCAGTTTATGCACAAAAAGTAGGGCATGTAATAATTATTTTGACTTGTCTCCTATGTGACATTTTACAAAAGTGAAAAACTAGAATAGGGACCCGGTCAAGAACCACGAAAGAGTAGTAGTGAGAAATGCCATGGGATAATGCTTGGATGGCATTTCAAATCCAATATGAATAGAAACAATTCTAACTATGAAAATATTGCATGCCCCAAATTTGAGACTTTCACCAGTCTCCTTCATGAGAAATAATTGACACACATAAAGAAAGTGATTAGAGACAAAAAGGATGTGGAACGCCCTACAGAGAAAGTGATGCCAGTGAAAATGTGTGTAAGAAAGGAATTCTCAGTGCTTTCTCACAGCACTGAAACTTTATGATATAAAACATTGTAAGTTGTTTCCAGCTTAGAAAAAAATAGTGCAGTTCACAAACACATAGAAAAGATGTTCTTTTAGCTGTGATGAGAAGGCAAGCACTGTTCACATTATTCCTGGCAAATATTATACAAAGAGGAAAAACAGGTTGTCAGTCTTTATAATGTTTTAAATCATTGTGGTCTACAGGAAATAAATATTAGTGCTGCTATTTTTTATTTTTCTCACATGACTATATCTGGCAGTAAGTATTAACACTTTAAGAAGTATCTTAATGGTTGTAAAACAATTTTCAGTTTTTTGTGTTTATTAATAAAGCCACACTGAGTTGAGTTGTGGTAGCATGTGCCTGTAAACCCAGCGCTCAGAGAGGCAGAGGCAGGCAGATCTCTTTGAGGTCGTTGCCAGCCTGGTCAACAAAGTGAGTCCAAAAAAAGGTAAGGCTGCACAGAGAAACCCTGCCTTGAAAAAAACAAAAACAAGAAACCCCCAAACAAACAAAAATCCCACCACTGTGCATGATCTTCATTTCACACAGTCATCTCTACGCTTCTTCATCACTCTGTCAAGAGACGAGCGGGTGCATATCCATTCCTTCTCAGCAGTCTTTGCACATGTCTTGTGCAATAGGCTGGGTGTTCTTAGTTAGAGAAAGGGCATCCACAGATGGCAGAGAGGGAATTTTGCCAGTGGCTTTCAGACATCCTCCTGAGAATTACCCACTTCAGTGCTGCAGGCAGCTGTGATAATCAAGAGGTGTTTCCAGCAGTGTCTGGGCATCCTCCTGAGGACCACTGAATTTGCTTCTATGGAGAACTGAGTTCCTGAGCTGGAGCTTTCTCTAATTATGCCTTCTCCATAACTTCTCAAAGCCACAAATAATCTCTTGACCTTTGCTTTGTCGGCTCTTTAACATTTGTCTCTATGTCCCTATGAACTATCCTGTGTTTAAAATATTCCTTGTAATATCTGTTTCCTGATTGCCCCTGACGTAGAGTATTTCGGGCCAGAAGGATTTCCTGGATGAAGAACCACTTAGGCACAAAACTCTGTCTTGTGCTCATCACCTGATAGGATCTGAAGTCAGAAGTGGCCTCAGTGGAAAATGAAATCTAAGTCCCTAAGACAGAATGACTAACACTTACATTATCACTTCTAGTTACCATTCATATAAAGGCTACTGAAAGCAAATATCAAGAAGTATATTAATCTTACATAAATAATGAAGAGGTGATAAAGAGAATTGTGGGGGAAGATGCTTCTCTGCAATTAACAAACGAACATTCTCTATCTAAAGAGTGATCTGAAGGCTGCCATGTCTATTTTTGGATTGAAATAATCAGTTGTCTCTCATAGCCTTTGGGCTGATGTGTCTGAAACTCAGGCCCAAATTTGAGTCTGCAAGTTGCAACTTAAATTCACAGCATTAATTATTTTCTTCAAAAGAAGTTGCAGGGCATGTATAGATTCAAGATAGATAGGAAAAGAAAGTGGTCTGTGTATTTAAAGAACAAAGACTTAAGAGAAGATATTTAATTATGCTACTGACCAAAGCAGCTGTGGACCCTTAAGGGTGACTAATTTATATCCCCATCTATGTAGCGCTGGTAAAGCTCCTGTGGCCTCAGGCTACCAGAATCTCCAGAATTACAAGGCATACCTAGTTGTTAAGAGTCTAAAGTGGTTCCCCTTTGAAGAACTCTTAAATGTAAGAAGAGTGTTTAGAAGCACCATTCACAAGTTCACCACTACATAATGGATGAAGCTGGCTCATATTTTTTTACTTCAATGTCAAGTCTTAATTCAATATGGGATCGTAGGCCAAATGTTTCTGAATCACAACTTTCCAAAAACTGTATAGAAAAACAATCAACTTACAATATTGGGTCAAGGAACTGCTAGTGGATTAATAAATAGATGGCAGTGGGGGTTTGAATGTTTAGAAGGAGGATTTGCAGTGCCAAGACCTGTACCCAGGTAGGAGCTCGAATCTGTTGACTCCAATATCCTCCTCCCCATGTAGTTCCTAGGAGGATTTCCTAAGACATGTACTGACAAGCCACTTCAATTGTGATTTTAAGGACAGTTCATTCTAAATAGTATTCTCCCGCACTGCAACTATTTATTTTAGTTTCAATTATAGGTCTTTAAAAAAGTTTCATATTCAAGTATACTGTAGTGTGTAATCTGTAAGAAATAAAATCCAGTATTCCGAGGTTAGCCTTTAAGACCATTAGCTACTGCCTATAATCCCATCCTATGCCTTTTTTTTTTTTTTTTTTTTTGTAGACCCTGGGATTGATCTCTACAGTCCTGGTTTATGCTGGAAGAATCAGTGTGTATTTAGGGAGAATTCTATGTAATTTCCTATTTCTACCATGCTAGTGTGCTTGCTTTCTATCTAATGCCCTTCACTCTTGTCTTTTTTATTTAAATAATTTATTCAGATTATATCCCCATTGTTATCCCCTTACTTGTAACTTCCCATTCCCCCCTCCCTCCCTCTTTCACCCTATTCCCCTCCTGTAGGCCTGTGACAGAAAGGGACCTCCTTCCCCACCATATGATCACAATTTATCAGGTCTCATTTGGATAGCCTGTTTCCCCTTCCTCTGAGTTCCACCAGGCCTCCCCACCAAACAGAAGTGGCCAAATAGGGGGCATAAGAGTTCATGTCAGAGTCTTAAGTCTTATATAGGCAGGACTTCTAGTTACCAATTGAAATGATTCAGGGTTTTTTAAAGCTATTTTTATTATTATATTTATTTTTAATACATACATTTATATTATTACACATAAATAAAATAAACTAAACACAGCAGGAAGAACCATAAAACAATCAGGAATTATATAAATGTTACATTCATAGTGATTTGGCTATTTGTATTTGGCAAACTGGAAGACAATATCTTCCCTATTTTGTTGAGTCTAAAATTCTGAATGAAAATCAATATTTATCATATCTCGTCTCTATTAACGTAAAACATCTATCTAGATCCAAAACAATCTTAACCGCTAGCCAACTAAGCTTAATGGTAAGACTAAACTATCTGGTCTTCAACCCCATCAGAGACTTGAGAAGGAATAAAAGTTAATTAGCTTAGTGAACTGGAAGTGCAGGTTAGCAGTTTCCAAAATGAAAAAATGACAGAGAGAGTTTGCTGCCTGAACAGTCACCCAGAACTCTCTATAACATTGGAGCACCATCTTCAGCCTTCTGGCCCAGTATATCTGACAGACACATTTGTGAGGCAGGAACTATTGAGGACTTGCTTACCCTGTCTTGGAAGAGTTTGGCCATTGACTTTGCTTGCATCCAAGCTTGCCCTATATGATTCTATAGATATATAAGGTAACATAGTTAAATTAAGGCCTCAAAAGTCTCAGAGACCTACAGAATATGGCATTTAAAGATGTTTATATTATTCTAAAGATTCTTTGACAATAAGACAGTTTAACTCCTGGCAACCCCCAGCCTACCTCAAAGATGATGAGCATCAAAGAACCTCCTTATACAAATGGCTTCAAATGTGGCAAACCAGCTATTAGGCAAAAGGATTCAGGTTTATTGGAGACTGAATAATCTAGGTATGGCTTGACTGGCTGTCCACATTAACACTTTTACATATATTAGTGAGTGTGTGACTACTAGAACCTTCTGACATGAGATAAATACAGAACAAAAATAGTTTATAGATATGTGACTGGGATAACATTGTCAGAAGTTGGATAACCTATATTTCCCTTCTGTTCCTTGCTAGTAAAGTCATCACAAGACAGGGAGGGATACCAGACATTTTTCCGTGTTCAAAGCAGCTAATAAGGAAGGAATAGGTGGGTGTTATTAAATACCCCACCTTGCTCCCTGTAAGGGGCCATTCTAGAAGTAGCAACTAACTTATTTTTTGTGTGTGTGTAGAATTTAGTCATATGGCTAGAAACAATGTTCTTGCACACAAACAATGGTTCTGTTCTTACATAAAAGATAGAAGAATGAATATTAGATATATACATTGTAGACTCTGCCATGAACACAAATTTGCTTTCTCCATATCAACTAAGATCAGGTCATTACACTCTTTAATACTTCTGTTCCCAACACCAATAACAGAGTTTCAAAGCATGAGCAAATGATGGATGAATGAATTATTACAGCTTTCTCTTTTATACATGATATGTGAGCAGGCTACTGGAATCTTGGGATAGGTCCTAGCATTTGACAAGGACTGGTCCTGTCAGAAACTCTGGGATTGGACAGATGAGACAGGAATTATTTTAACTTGAAAACAAAAGAAAAAATAGATTATTCCTAATTCCATTTCTATGTCTACCTGTCAGTAAATATGCATCTTTGTTCTTTTTAATGCTATAAAGTATAAATTTGATAAAGCTCAGATAAGCATTTGCTTTCACCAAGCACAGAAAAATCCATCATTGTTCCCAATATACTTAATGTTTTACACATTATAATGAGATCCAACATCCTACTTCTATAACGGTGTACAAAACAAAACAAGACAAAAAACTTCATGAATTTTGCAAACCCTTGCTATAAACTAATGAAATATCAAGGGATGCTCCAGGAGTCCTCATTATCTCTAAGTGGTTCCTCAGCAACTAGTCACAAAACAGAGAACACCTAGCTGCAAACTATACTATTATAGCCAAAGCCATATGTAAAACATATATTTATTATCTCTATATAGCTATGTGTCCATTCATCATGTGTTTAATGCCTTACTCCAAACATTATTTTGTTACTTACACATGTACTCTACTAATTCATATTATAATAAAATTTAAAAGTATAGACAATATCAACATGACAAGAGAAGATTAGTCTAGTAAGAAATAAGAATAAACAGATCAATCTAAGTGCTACGTAACGAAATGAAAATCCAACACAACATCTCACTGTCTTCCTATAAATACACTATTAGTTTGCCTTTAAAATTTCATATAATGCAGAGATTCCTTGTAGAGATGTAATTAAATACATATCATGATAATTCTCTGCTTAGGAAAATAAAATTTCTCACAATGGTTATATCATGAGAACACCATAACGTAGAAATGCTAGCTACAAGATAAGGTGACGTAAAGGACACAGTGGAATCATAGGGATTCATAAACCACACAACCATACACACAAGAATTTGGAAAGGAATTGTAGGTCTCATAAACATAGGATGAGATCAGTGTACCTACAACTTTATGTATCCAAATATTTTAGTCAAATGCAATGTCTGTCAAGGAGTTATTGATGTTTTCAGTGGATCAGGATTAAGCTAAACAATATTTTAGAAGCTTGGCAAATGCCACGTTAAATGATGTGATTATTGGCAGTAACAGCCTCTTTAACTTGCACCTTGAGTCTGTGAAGGAAATAGTGTATGAGATCTCTTGAACTTAGCTGACTATTTGGGATGACAGCGTGGTATGTGTCCATTACACCTTTAGTACTTTATTGCTTTTATTACTTCCACGATGCAGAGTAAGACTCACCTCCCCCACTATTAAAGTCATGATATCATGATGGAGCTTTGGGTTATTGGGTAGAGGATACAAGGGAGAATTTAAAGTATACAAACCAACTCCAAATCTAAATTTTTTTCTTAAATTATCTTTATTCCTCTTTCATGTGCTTAGCTCTGTACATTCCACATAGCACAGCAGGCCTCTAGGTGGAGAGGAGTTCTAAGTCCAGAAAGTAAGGTGAATCAAAATACATTTTTAAATTATTGTTTCGTCATTAGGCTTTTATTGATTTTTTATTTTTGAGACCGGGTTTCTCTGTGTAGCCTTAGCAGTTCTGGACTCATTTTGTAGACCAGGCTGGCTTCAAACTCACAGCAATCCACCTACTTCTGCCTCCCAGAGTGCTAGGATTAAAGGTGTGCACCACCATGCCTGCCTTGTCATTAAGCTTTTAGATGTTACTATTTAGTCCTCACTGCTGCATGAGTTATTTTCTTTTAGAGAACACCTACAAATACTTTTGTCACTTGGAACAACTGTCATTAGATCAGGCTCTCATACTCCCAAACAATTTTGTTTTAGGGCTGTTCTGTTTCCCTGGGACAATAGATGTAATTTGTTTATCATGTATTTCCAAGGTAAAGAACTGGGCATTCAGGTATCTGGATTTCATTTCACATTTGAAAATATAAAACTTTAGCTGCACTGTGTACTTTTACTCACTGGACACTAGTTTATATCTGATGGCTGCTTTTTCTTCTGGAATCCCATGTAGGATGGGTACCAATTTAGCCTTAGTATTTATTTCATTTTTTCCCTCTCCTCCTCCGAAGAGCTCGTTTTCTTGCCTAATCTGCTTTTTTAAATATCTCTTGGGTGATTACTGTCCTGTGCCACGTTACCTTGACCTTAATATTCAATATTGGGAAGGAAAATTTGAAGATATAGTTGTTATAATGCACAAAGAGTAAACTTTAAAGATTACCTTTAATAATATTGTGGGAATTTATCCAATCAATTTAACATCTTAAGTGCAAGAACAAATTTCTGAACAGAAGAAATCCTATTGAGAGTGGCATCCATACTTGTCTAAGCTATCAGTATACTGGCTTGCTCTCTGAATTTGACAAATAGATATACTCACATGAACACATACATGCATAGAAATATTATAATAGATTATATATTTCACCATATACCTATGAAATCTATTGCACTAGAGAACCATGACGGATATAACTTTTCATTTTTACAAATGGTTTCTCAAGTACAGCCAGTGTTACAGGGCATGGAGGTTGCAGTTTTGCCCCCTGTGAATAGCCTCATCACTTGCCAAGAGGACATCCTAGCAACATAATTTACCAGGATGATGGTGTCCATATTCAGGAAGCCAGGCTGGCATTTTCTACTGCAAATCCACCCACTGAGGAAGTCGCTCTGCTAGTAAGGAAGTATATACTCATACTGGCGCTGGTGTGCGGAAGAGGGTAACAGTTGCCTTGTTCTTCCCTTCCTCCTCCTTCTACTTTTTCTTCTCCACATAGGCGTCATTTCCTCTGCAACGACCTCCCCCTTCTAACTTTTAAAAAATTGATTTCCAAGCTTTTGGTGCTCACCTTATCTGAGAAGGGCGGTTGACCCTGGTATGTGTGGTCAAGGTACTGCTGGGTTGCATCATTAGAAAACCAATAGCTCCTAGCAGCTATCAAATACCAAAGTGCTTCAGGTCGTGGCGGGATTCTGTGGCCGCCTTCCCTACTTCATGCTTGGGTTTTGTCTCGCTGGAACTTGCACAGGTCCTGTACATGCTCCAACAACTGCTATAAGGTCCTATGTGCAACGGCATGCTTGTGTCTGGAAAATGTTGTTTCTGGATGTTTCTGACCACTTCTGGCTCTTACAATGTTTCTGCATTCCCTTCCATGAAGATCTCTGTTTGCTACTTAGGGCCGAAAGTGCTATTTTCTTTAAGAAACATCTCAAACCTCATTTGCATGAGAGGCACATGAATGGAGGATGCATTTTTCCCCTAATATACTTGCTAAGTTAATAGCACTAGAAAGAAGTAATGTGTAGTTATTTAAAACTTTATGAAAAACCATATCGTTTTTTTTTTTTTTTCACTGTTCATATTTTCCCATGTGTGGCCATTAGGTTCCCATCTGTGCTTGTTACAAGTACTTCATCCTTTTGTTTTCGGGAACTGTTTTCAGCTCATCTAGAAACAGAAACCTCACCTTGTGCACTGTCAGTCCAGCTCTCAAATTAGCCAGATCTCCAAGGAGTGCAGGATCCTGTTGCGATATAAAACCTGTGATGTTCGAGGCCGTAAATTAGGTTCCAGTGCTTCTAACATGTTCATGTGTGTGAACATATGCACAACAAACAAACAAACAAACAAACAAACAGACAAACATCAAAACAAAACGAAACAAGAGCAATGTGGAAGCTGAAAGCCGGGTAGGAATGGGGTCCGCAAAATTCATGGGGTGCTCTGAGGTTCCTAAAGAAAACTGCTAGAATAAGTTAACACCTTTTGTACTTAGTGGAATTTCCTGTTGAGAAACAGTTCACGTTTTTCAGTGACATGCTCTCATTTGCTTGCCTGCATCTCATCTTAGAGCATGTGAGTCACAGTCTTCAGGGTCTGTGGATGATGACAGAATTGTCCATGCTATTCTGTAAGACAGCAGCACCTGGGAGTGAAGAAGCAAGGCCCTGGGCCCCCAACTGTCTCCTTTCTCCCTACCACTGCTATGCCCGCGGCCATGCTGCTGGCCTGACATTTAAATGACAAAATAAATTGTACACGAAATAAACACTGAACAAGATATTCTCTCTCTCTCTCTCTCTCTCTCTCTCTCTCTCTCTCTCTCTCTCTCTCTCTCTCGCTCTCGCTCTCGCTCTCGCTCTCATTCTCTCTAAATGAGGCAGTGATTAAAACAAAAATGTCAAGCAGTAATTAAATATGAAGCATGATACTAAAAGTTGAATAAAACAAAATAGGCTGAGTAAGAAAGGAATTATCCAAACTAAGGAGCTAATAAAGAACTGATTTTTTAAAATAATATGGCCATGTTTGCCTATATAATAGTGTAGCACACTTCTATAGATGCATCAACTATTTCCAACAACCATAAAAATTTACCTTTCCTCAGATTCATTTTAAACTTCACAGATATTATATCATCCATCTATATAAGTGTGCAAATACAAATCCTATATGAGCATTTTACTTAACTATAATGCAGTTATCACATCATTGATATTAATTTTATATGATATCACAAACCAATACTAATTTTATTGTAAGACCTTCTTAATATTCATATGTTCTTTACTATCTAAAAACATCTTTCCTAGAATATCATTTTAAATTTAGGTCTAAATGTGATATTTGGGGATGTCTCCTATGTAACTCCTATTATGTGACATCACACTCATTTTCCTGTCATTTCCTTGCTGATAACTTAGATCAACTCATTACAGATTGTCACATTATTCATTCATGTGTCTGTCTTCTCATAGTAAAGTTTAATCCATTTCTAACATCCTCATAAATCTTTAACATGAAAATCATCTATAAGGCTTGCAGCTCAACTTTGGGAGAGGAAATATACCATAGTTTATGTAGCTTTCTCCAACTTTCCTCACATCAAAAGAGGCAATATTTCTGTCCTGTTAGTTATGCTCAGAACAGGTGGTGAGTGTTAAATTTTTTTTCACTGAAAGGTTCTCCACCTCCATTTGAAGATGAACAAATTTGAAATGAGTGAAAAACATTTACTTCCGAAGTTCAGACTGCATAAAACACAAAGGTAACAGAAGAGCTGTCTAAATAAGTAAGATTAAGACTTTAAGTAAAGGAATAAAGACAAAATGGAAGCCACACCCACGCCTTTACATGGTGAATGTAAATAATTAGAAGCATAAGCAGTAGCTGTCAGCTCTCCTCGTAGCAGAGATAATAGTAATAGCAATAACAGTGATAGGCTGAGGAGTCCATGACAGATACCCTCAGAGCGAGGAGAGGAAAGGGTAAGAGGAGAGAGATGGGGAGGTGAGTTAGGCACTTGTTGAGAAGACCCAGGTTGTATGTGGCTCTCTTACAAGGATGGAGTTGAGGTGGTCTCCACCCTGAGCCCTGGAAACCTGTCAAGGGAGTGTGTGGTGCTGGTCCGTGAAAAACCACCAAGAAAAAGGAAGAAGTCAGCTTGTGACTTCTGAAACAGATCTCTCTGATCTAATGTGGAAACAACACGGAAGACCGAAGAGTTAAAATAAACTCCGGTCTTGGGTGAGAGGACAGTAGTCATCATTTGCAGTACTTGCAGCACACTCAGATTGAAAACGTACACAATACACCTTGCTAGAGAGAGCAGTGACAGAGAACGCACCACATGCACAGTGGTACATTATGCTTTTAACAATTCGTATCTGTTTAAACATTAGTCTCCAGGTTTTTTTTTTTTTTTTTTTGTTTTTGTATGAGAAATTATGCCCAGTGACGTTAAGAAGACAGGGGACAAAATTTAACTAGGTGTATTTATGTAGGATCCCATCTTACTTGGTCAGTTTTAGCCAAAAATTCATAGTGTGACTTAGGGTACATATGTAATAAAAATGCATGTACTGCTTTTCATCATACATATCACTGGGATACATAAAATATGATGTGAAAGGGAAGTAGTATTTATTTCAGTTCCCATTCTCATCTTAAAGGAAAAAGAAACAAGTATTTGTGTGGTGAAATTCTCTAGGGTATAAACAGTTTGAAATAGTCTATATGTTTGGAAACTTTTAAAATAAAAAAAAAGTCTCAATGAGATTTGATTGTTGTAATTAAACCAAAGATATATAAAGTGGAATATAAATTTCATATGTGGGTGTTTTTTTCAAGACAGGGATTCTGTGTAGGCTTGATTGTCCTGGACTCACTTTATAGACTGGGCTGGTCTTGAACTCACAGATATGCCTGCCTCTGCCTCTCAGAGAGCTGTGATTATAGGCATGCACTACAGCACCCAGGTGTTATATGATATTTTTAATTCAAGATAAATGCTGTAACCAGTGAGCTTGTGTATGTTCAGCTGATTTCCTGATTTTATATGTTACATGTATCTATTAAAATAGTCATATATATAATATGAACACATTTGTGGGGTGGGTTTTATGGGTTTTACACATTTACAGTTTCTACTCTTCTATTAGATAAATCTGCACATATAATTTGAACCCTTATCAATTGATTTATATTATTTTATGGCTATCTAATTTGGTATGATACCTCCGGCTGAGTTTTTGCTTTAAGAAGTTTTACTGTAAATAGGCTATAACTGACAAGATTGCAGAGCAAAGCTGGATGTCCCTCCTTCCCTTTCAGAAGTCAGTACTGAGTGGGTAAATATGTATTTAAGGATGAATTATTTTAACCTAAACCATGACGGACCAAGCTGTATGTGAGTGTGGGCTCTTCTGGAACATTTATAAGATGCATTCCTCTTCTCAGGAGTTTATTCCAGGCTGTGAGCAAAAAGGGAAAACTCAGAGACTCAACATCTGGATGCTATAAACACTGGAGGAGAAACGCTATATCCCTTAGCATTCAGTGTACACTGCCTATTGATTTCCATAAGCAGGCTGCCCTGTAATGCTTGGCTATACATAACTCTTGGCCCTTGAGTCGATTCCTTCTCTATTTAAACCTAATGCTCAGGTCAGTACTCCAAAGATAGATCTGGGGTCACTGGAGACCTCCATCCATTGTGCAAACTGTGTCCAAATAGATTACATTTCTTCTGTCTGCTTATCAACAGCATTTGCCATTTTCTTTAGTTGGCAAGTCAGGACAAATCACTTATACTAGCCTGTCAGGGCTACCAGACCAGGGCATTTCTTCTAACTCTCTGGGTCTACAAGTAGTCCATTAAATGAGAAACCTGCAATTAATGGTTGTTACTTAAATTCGGGTCTTCTGATCATTGTGTCACACTGTGATTGTGAAATAAAGGGCATGCCTGTCTGTATGGGAAACTGCACATGATAGCTAGCCTTCCTTCTAGTCCATCAGAAACAACAAAAACCATGTATGATAAGGAAGCATCCAGAATGTCATACCCTTTAACAAGAGCATGTGTATCAGAAAACACCTTTTTTATATACATAAACAGTCTGCATTGCATAGTTTGTGTCAAGTCCAATGCAAAGTTTTAAATTATAGAGAAGGAATAGTCTCCTTAAAGCTACGGTATCTTAATTCCTACACTACCAATTAAGAAAATTTGCCCTAAAGTGTAAATGTTTCTCTGCAACTCTCTACAAATCATCATTAATAAGATAATAGAGCAGAAAAATTAGCATGGAGTTCATTTGATTTTTTTCCTCCCTAAAGGCTGCCTTTAGTAAGGAAATTTATCTACATTTCAATTCTAATGCACAGCGAATGATAAATGAACTCTACTGAATAAAGGACATGACATTGGCTGTGCCTTAGATTTCTATTTTCTTCCTTCAGAATATTCTGCCTCACCAAGTTCATAGCTTAGCGCCTGTCCCCTTCTAAGGAATAGATAAATGAACCCCAGCAGTCTAAAGAACTCAAGTTCAGGGCATGACTCAAAGTAGGCAAAAAGAAATGATGTGCGAGCCACGAGGCCAGCCAGAAGGCTGCTTTGCTGTTTTCCTTCCCGTTTTGTTGATCTGCTCTGGCTCATTCTACACAGGAAGAGCAATAGCAAAGCTATTTTTTTTTTTTTTTTTTTTTTTTTTTTTTTTTTTTTTTTTTTTTTTTTTTTTTTTTTATTAATTTATTCTTGTTACATCTCAATGTTTATCCCATCCCTTGTATCCTCCCATTCCTCCCCCCCCCCATTTTCCCATTATTCCCCTCCCCTATGACTGTTCCTGAGGGGGATTACGTCCCCCTATATATTCTCATAGGGTATCTATTCTCTTCTTGGCTACTTGCTGTCCTTCCTCTGAGTGCCACCAGGTCTCCCCCTCCAGGGGACATGGTCAAATGTGAGGCACCAGAGTATGTGAGAAAGTCGTATCACACTCTCCAATCAACTGTGGAGAATATTCTGACCATTGGCTAGATCTGGGAAGGGGTTTAAAGTTTACCTCCTGTATTGTCCTTGGCTGGTGCCTTAGTTTGAGCTGGACCCCTGGGCCCAAATCTGCCTATCATATTGTTCTACTTGTAGATTTCTAGGACCCTCTGGATCCTTTTATTTTGCTGTTCTCCCATGCGTCTCTCATTTAGAGTCCCAATAGGATGCCTTCCCCTCTGTCCCAGTTTCCTGGTAAGTGAAGGCTTTCGTGGGACATGCCCTTGGGCTAGTATGCAGATATAAGTGAGTATATACCATTTGATTCTTTCTGCTTCTGGGTTAACTCACTCATTATGATCATTTCTAGCTCAATCCATTTATCCACAAATTTCGGGAATTCCTTGTTTTTAATAGCTGAGTAGTATTCCATAGTGTATATGTACCACAGTTTCTTTATCCACTCTTCTACTGAGGGACACTTAGGCTGTTTCCATGTTCTGGCTATTATGAATAAGGCTGCTATGAACATGGTTGAGCAAATTTTCTTGTTGTGTGCTGGAGCATCTTCTGGGTATATTCCAAGGAGTGGAATAGCTGGGTCTTGAGGAAGCCCTATTCCCATTTTTCTGAGATAGCACCAGATAGATTTCCAAAGTGGCTGTACTAGTTTGCATTCCCACCAGCAATGAAGGAGTGTTCCTCTCTCCCCACATCCTCGCCAGCATGTGGTGTCGCTTGAATTTTTGATCTTAGCCATTCTGATGGGTGTAAGATGGAATCTCAGAGTTGTTTTGATTTGCATTTCCCTGATGACTAAGGAGGTTGAGCATTTCTTTAAGTGTTTCTCAGCCATTTGATACTCCTCTGTTGAGAATTCTCTGTTTAGTTCCAAGCCCCATTTCTCAATTGGGTTATTCGGTTTGGTGGTGTTTAATTTCTTGAGTTCTTTATATATTTTGGATATTAGACCTTTGTCAGATGTAGGGTTGGTGAAGATTTTTGGCGTGATCTTCCTTGCTCATGGATCGGGAGAATTAACATAGTAAAAATGGCCATCCTACCAAAAGCAATCTATAGATTCAATGCAATCCCTATCAAAATAACTACACAATTTTTTAAAGACATTGAAAGTTCAATTCTGAACTTCATATGGAAAAACAAAAAACCCAGAATAGCTAAAACAATCTTGTACAATAAAAGATGCTCCGGAGGAATCTCCATACCTGATCTCAAACTGTACTATAAAGCAATAGTACTTAAAACAGCATGGTACTGGCACAGCAACAGGCTGGTTGATCAGTGGAATCGAATCGAAGACCCAGATATGAATCCACACACATATGGTCACTTGATTTTTGACAAAGAAGCCAAATCCATTCAATGGAAAAAGGATAGCATCTTCAACAAATGGTGCTGGTCTAACTGGAGGTCTATGTGTAAAAAAATGAAACTGGACCCATATTTGTCACCTTGCACAAAACTCAAATCCAAGTGGATTAAAGACCTCAACATAAAACCAGAGACACTAACTCACTTAGAAGAAAAAGTGGGAAAGAGCCTGGAACATATTGGCACAGGAGACAACTTCCTGAACAGAACACCAACGGCCCAGGCCTTAATGTCAACCATTAATAAATGGGACCTCATGAGGCTGAGAAGCTTCTGTAAGGCAGGAGACACTGTCAAGAGAACATAGCAAAGCTATTTTACCTTGCTTTGACGGCCAGATTCAATGGCTGCACAACCAGAAACAGTGAAAAGCTATCTGCCCCGAAGCTGAGAGCTGAAGGAGAGAAAAACACATTAGCCTTCACTGCTTCCTCCCTGATCTGTCTGCACGCACGCTTGTGTACTGTTTGAAGAATAGACTACGGATTCAGGCAGCCTCCTGTATGATCAGCATAGCCATGCCTGTAACCCTGATGGGTGACACATGTTGAATTGATAGTGCTAAGGAATTGCTTGAGTCGGGGGGGGGGGGGGCGGGGGGGGAGGGAGGAGGGAAGGCTTGCACTCTTTTACAGTTGCCATGAAAAAAGTCAATTTTTTGTTACTGGTTACTTTTTGAACTAGAGGAACATGGTGACTAAATCCCTCATTTTATGTTAGAGAATAGTCAAGCGAAGGGCAGTGTGAGAAACATCAAATCTATAGAGAAAAAATAAAAAAGACAACACATGAGAGGAATTGACCTTCAGAGTTCAAGTGTGAAAGAGTGAGAAACATGGTAAGAAAAATATTGACAATTTCATTTTTTTTTCTATTAAGCCCATGGCTATTTCTGAGCAGAATAATATCAACCTAAGACATTAAGTATTACTAGCATCAGGAATAAATTTTGTTTGGAGAGTGGAGCAATTCCTAGTAGTCATCTGCTAAAATTAGGACATGGTGCAAACCAATATCGTGTTATCTCTATTTTCTAGGACATACAAAGGTAAAAGAGCAAAAAATATGCATTCTGTGAGTTAATGAGGACAGGTTAATCTCACTTTTGCTAGTTAGTAACAAATACACCATCGTTTTTGCTGTTAGTAACAAACTCACCATAGGAAAAGTATTACAAGGCTCACAGTGTGAAATCCTGTACCTGTCTGTTGTGATTTGGAAACACAGTCAATAATAAGAAAGAGAAAAATGCCAGAGACCCAACGTAAAAGACCTACCATGAGGTATACGAGGCCCTTACCAGGTTCTCTAAAATGGCTCTACCAAGACAGAGAAAAGGAAATGGTATTTAGTTTGAATGCTTAAAATATTTTGTCTAGTCCTTAAAATTTTTAATAATTCTCACCTAGCCACATATATTCAAAGCTGTTCTTTGTATGCTTGGGCACTGGACAATGACGGGGGCCAAATAACTTAGCCTGATAAAATCTAACTTCACACCGTGAGCTATGATGAATATGGAGGGACTGTAGCTATAATTGGTCTGGTCCTTTAAACTTTTCCACAAGCTCATGGTGGAAGAATATGGGTTTAAACAGTAAGTAATTTCTTGTGTCAAAAACAAATAAGACAAAGCAAACAAACAACCCCACCCCTCTGCAAACCCAAGGCCTGAGGACATGACTCAGTTGTTTTGCACCTGCTGTGTAGGCAGGAGGACCTGATTTTAGTGCCTTTGGGAAGGCAGATACAGATATATCCCTAGGGTTCACTGGTCAGCCAGTCTAGCCTACTTGGTGATAGATCCTGTATCAATAAATAGTGGCAACACACACACACACACACACACACACACACACACACACACATTCCAACTGCGAAATATTCACTTTTCTATCAGCTGGCCTCATAGAGTCTTAGGAAAGCAAGCTATTATACTAATGCACTTGGAAGTAAAGACAAATAACATGGTTTAGACCTAGATCTCCAAGGCCTTACTCAAAGCTGGCTAATCAACTCATCATTAATTACTAAGAAACGATGGCTAATATACAGGTTTAGCAGCAGAAGGAAGTCTGTTACTTATTCATTACTAATTTTAAAAAATTCTAAAGTATAATACTGCTAGTTTTTTGTGACTTCCATCCATCCATTTTCTTGCCTTTCCTCATTTCCAAGCACTTCTTACTAATTATGAATAATCAAGCTCCAAAAAGAGACTTGATACCCTATGAACATATACAAGGGGAGGAAATCCCCCTCAGTCACAGTCATAGGGCAGGGGAGTAAGGGGAAAATGGGAGGGAGGGAGGAATGCGAGGATACAAGGGATGGGATAACCATTGAGATGTAATATGAATAAATCAATAAACTCAAAAAAGAGAAAACAGAACCCAGGAATTAATATTGATAAAAATGAAAAGGACAACACATTTCTCATGAATGAATCATAATTTCTGTTATGTATAAATTACACACCAATAATTTGGGACTCAAATAGCAGTGTTTTGGAATATCCCACTGGACTGTGAGAGTCAATGCAGCTTCTAAATGTTCTGATACATGCAGAAGAGTAACTTAGATATCCAAATTCATTAATGACTTTAAAGCATTTTTATTATTTAATTAATTTATTCAGATTACATCTCAATTGTTTTCTCCTCACTCCTATCCACCTGTTCCTCCCTCCCTCCCACTTTCACCCTATCACCCTTCCCTAGGTCTAGGACTGAGGGGGACTTCCTCCCCCACCATATGGTCACTGCCTATCAGGTCTCATCCTGGTATCCTGCTTACACTTCCTCTGAGTGCCACCAGGCTTCCCCACCAAGAGGAAGGGGTAAAATAGGGGGCACCAGAGTTCATGTCAGAGTCAGTCCCGGCTCTCCAATCAACTGTGCAGAGTGTGCTGTCCATTGGCTAGATCTGAATAGGGGTTCTAGGTTTGCTTCATGCATTGTCCTTGGTTGGTTAGTAGTTTGAGCAGAACCCCCTGGGTCTAGATCTGCCAGCCTTGACGATCTTCTTGTAGGTTTCTAGGACCCTCTGGATTCTTCTATTTCCTCATTCTCCCATACTTCTCTCACTTAAGAGTCCCAATAGGAAGTCTCGGCATCTATCCCAATCTCCTGCTAAGTGAAGACTTTCAGGGGACATCACTGTTGGGCTAGTGTCCAATTATAAGTGAGAATATACCATGTGAGTCTTTTTGCTTCTGTGTTAATTCACTCAGTGTGATTGTTTCTAGTTCCATCTATTTGTCCATAAATTTCGGGATTTCCTTGTTTTTCACAGCTGAGTATTATTCCATAGTGTAAATGTACCACAGTTTCTTTATCCATTCTTCATAGTTAAAACATTCTATATGTGTTGATTACATACTTATGTAGGGTTTGTTAATGTGCATGACAGCATGCCCGTTATCAAGCATGTAGAAGCCAGAAGACAATGCTAGGAACCTTTCTCTACCATCCTTCACTTTATCATTTGAGACAGGGTCTCTCATTTAATGAAACCAACTATTTTGCTAAGGATGGCTAGCCAGCAGGCTCCTGGGATTTGCCTGTCATCTTTCCCCAACGCCGGGGTTATAGGTGTACACAGTCACTCCTAGCTTTAATGTAAGTGGTAGGGTTTCAAACTTATATCGCCTTTTGTTAAATGTTTTATTTTTACTTTTAAATACGTGTATCTGCCTACATGTGTGAATTTGATTACTTTTGGAGGACAGAAAATAGTACTGGAAACGCTGTAGCTAGAGTCACAGGCAGTTGTGAGCATTCTGATGTCAGTGCTGGGAACTAAGCTTAGGTCCTCTACAGGGACAGCCATGTTCTTAACCGTGGAACCATCTCCTGAACTGCTGAGCACAGGTCTTCCTGCTTTCAAAGAGGCTCTAGGCCACTGAGACATATCTAGGACCCCGGTTAACATGATTTTTAAGTTGGACAATGCTTTCCCCCAGAAGAAAACTGACTAGCTGTCTAGTCCATCATACCAATGTGAATCTGCATGTAGAGTGTATCGGAGTTGAGGTAAAGCACAGTAATGTTTATTGTAAATCATTCCTTATAATAGCAAAATAAGTGCACATTTACCAATCTAATTTGGTAGTTTTTTATTGATTGAAATGAATGACATTTTCTAATACTGCAATGACCGTTTCAAGTCATTAGAAGCCTAAAATATCAGCATCTACGGAACAGTACATGGACAGAAGATTACAAGACAAAATGATGCAAAATGAGGCACAGGTAAAAATATTATATTATCTTTTATAAGATTCTCATTTTTATATTACTGCTACATATTTAACACATTATTTCTAAAGACAATTTGAAAAAAAAAAAAACCCAGAGAAACAAACTCAGTACTTCATAATTCAGACCAATAGATATTAGAACAAATAAGGCCACCAAATAGTCATCTCACAAAAATATCCTACTACAGCAAAAATAAGCATGCCTGATGAATAATTCAGATTTGAAATGAAAGAATCAGATATTTTGCCAGTGAAGTAACATTTAAAAAGTATTATATGGTACACTTCATTTGCAAATCCTAATTTCTCGGATGGCTTTGAATATGCATTGCTAATATTTGAAGCAATCCTCCCTTCCACTTCAGAAGCAACTTATATATTTGCATGTTCCAACAGTGAATTTCAGCCTGGTGTTGTGGCTAGACAGCCGTGTTTTGCAAAGCTTACACACTATCAACACTTTGACGAAGAGAATCAGGCAGCACATCTGCATGAGATGGGCTGAGTTTGGGTCTCCTCAGTTTGGCAGATCAACGTTTTGAAGGATGAGGGCCACTCGACTTGGAATGTACACCTGTCAAGGCAAGCACAGCGGTGTAATTGAAAGAGATGCTGACCGTGCTGTCATAACAATAAAGTGATGTCGGCGTCATGCAGTATTGCATGTGACTAAGGTCACTGGGATTCTTCTAACTTTACCAGCCATCAGAAGGCTCAAGATCACAGTTTCAACATTTTGGCAACAATCTAAAGCTATTACAACAACAGCCACTAGAGGGCTCCAAACTATTTACAAAGATGTAATTCCTCACAGGAATGAGGTAAATGGTTCTCTTAAGCCACATTTCACTATTAGGTGCTGCACAAGGGCTGCATGTAACTCACAAGGTTGTTGTGATTGGACAAATAAGTGAAACAGTTGGGTACTCAAAATAACATTGCTCTTCATTAAGCTACTATGTAATCTCACCATAACAAAAAAAAAAAAAAAAAAATCAAAGAGCAAAAATTGGAATGTATAACGCCTTGTCTCAAATTAACCCAATAATAACAACAGCAACAAACTAAATAGAAAAACAAACAAAATAAAGGGCTCTTTCTTAGAGACAGGACGCACCCATTCCTTGCTTCTCTTCTACCTGCAGTCTGCTCTTACGGGCTCCATCACAGCCTCCCACTACAGGCGTCTTTAAGCTCCTTGGACCTCATCGAGGATGTATCTCATACTCTACACCCTTAGCTTGCCTGGTTCCTACAGCTCTCAGGTCTTTACCATGCCTGACCCCACGGCCAGGTTTCCCAGGACAGTTCCAGCTACGGGATGTCCTCCACTCCATTTAAATCACAGCAGCCATTTGGCTCCTGAACCTTTTCACACATTTGTGGGTTTTGTTTTAGTTCTTTTTTTTTTTTTTTTCTTCTTCCCAGATATCTATCCTTCCTACATGATCGGGAGCTTTAGGGAGGCAGGGCTTAAGCATCTCCTGATTTCTCACAGGTGTTGAGCTCTTTTAGGAAGCTGGGTCCCAATAATGGCTGCATTAAAAAAAAAATAAAAAGGCAAAGTAACTAGTGTTAGAACAATGGTAAGCTGGCATGTTCACACTTCCAAAAGCCCTCTAATGTGGCTATTCATAAAATCACCTTCATAAAATTTATAACTAATGCATTATAATTTCCTGATGTACTTCATTTTTTATTTTATTTACTTTCTATATAAAATACTTAACTAATACTAATAAAAATAATAGATTACTGATGTCATTGTAAGAACTTTTTCCATCTCTTTGTTAGTACTTCACCATATTACATTATGTTATCTCTATAGGAACACATGACAGAGTTTTAAAGAGGCCTTTCATAGTTTACAACCAAAATAAAACCCACAGAAACATGGCTTTATGAAGAAAAACAAAAGTAATGTCAAATGTGCCTTAACTTCGCAAATGGCCTCACTATTTTTGTCTAAAAGTTCTACAATAAAGAATTCCAACTATGCTTAAAAAAGAAGTCAGAGAGACCAAAGGAGCTGGCTAGTTTTAAAAATTAAAACACAGTCCATGGTAAAAAGTCGTCAATTAAATGAAATTATGCTATGAAAGCAATGGCTAGAGGTAGTTTTTCTACTCTTTCCTTAACGTAACAGTGATCCGGAAAATAATATTCACCTGATTAAAAACTTCACAAATACCAATAGTCACTGTTTACACAATGCCACAATCTGGTTTGCAATTAAGTATTTTGAAACTGATAAATGTCACATCTCTGTCATTATTACAGGTGGAAAAATAAATTATCCCTGTGCCAAAATCTTTTTACCTATAATTTACACACTGTATTAATGTCTATTGACTTTTAAATCATATTACAATGTAACTGCTGTTGCAGTTCATTTCATCCAGTGTATTCTTTCTGCCTAAGACACAGATATGTAAGGTAAGATGTAGGAAAGGGTTGCAATGGAGGGAAGCTGGACATATCCAGGAATAAGGGAGGACTACTCCATGGATGCAGAAAAATCCAATCCAAGGGGTTGTAAATGAAGCAACAGACATAAGAAACCTATCAAAGCACAGCAGAGGAAAACAAAAGGGACCAGCAGTCAGGCAGGTTCACTTCCTCCCTTAAGCATCCTTGGTACTAATGTAGATAGTAATCTGTCCTTCTAAAGGGCCAACATCAAAGGTTTGTGGTCTACCAGTTAAGATCATTGTTACTAAGTGTGGCTAGTAGGTAAGACAGGAGTCCTGTCACAACCATTATCGAAGAGTAGCCTAAACTTTGACCTAGCATCATAAACCAGACATTTCACATTCCTTTCCAGCAAAATCATCCTGAGAATATTGTTTCACATGATACTGGCAGCAGGAACCTGGCAAACCAAGTTTCCTGAAGAAGTTGCAATGAGACAGATTAGTCAGGCTGGGGAGAAATGATCAGTTCTTCTCAGATACAGTACAGTGATACATCAGAAGAAGTCCACTCAATCTCTTACTTGGATTCTAGACAATTACGGTAGCTATTGTTTGATTCATATCTTCATAGTGATAATAATGGAATACAGATAACAACTATCATTTACACAATGGTTTGTTCTCTTTGGAACCTTTGATATTTTTAGGTAGTATAAATTTAAGAACTGCCAACAAGAGAATATAAATATTTGATGTTTGCATTATATACATTCAGTTTTCCAGTTTGGCATAAGTAATTTAAAATGTTGTGTGAGGAACATTACGGCCCCGACTCCATTCACACTCAGAAACAACAATACTACCTGTTCAAAATCCTTTGGTTGGTAATCATGTAGTATCTTTAACCGGAATATTACATAATTACAGGTCTTAGTGGACTGTTACCACAATGCGTTTGTGTTGCTCTGGAGCCTTTATGCTATAAGCAGCATAAAAAAATCTTCCACAAGAAAGCAACTTTTCTCCATTTTACTTACGAATATTTGAGTTTTATTCTCCATGGGGTTTCTTTGTATATGAATCAACTTTTCTTAGTGTTTAGAAAATGACTGCCAGTTTTACTAAAGGCTGAAGATAATCAGTGTTAATCCTTATGATGAGATCATTAAAAACATGAACAATCTTGAGCCCCTGAAGCTTAATGCATTTTTTTCTGTAACTTTTTATTATTTTCACTATTTAAATTCTAAAATGGCTTTGATCTGTACGGTAAGAGGAGAGGTCCTGATAGAAGTAGATTTAAACATAAATGATTACGTATGTTTAAATGTAACTTACATATTGTGACACACATACAGAAAAGATTTAGCATCTATGTTATAGACTGTACGTACTGTAAAACACATTTGAGTAGAATTTCAGCCTTACGCATATTTTAGTGAGGACCGCAAAAAGAAAAAAGTGAGACAATGTGATACACATATATGAATTCCATTGTCTAACCATCGAGTAACCTAGTCCAAAGGAAGTAGCCCTCCACATTTACTGAGGGCCCCATGCATGCTCATGCTAATTTAGCAACTATTTTGGCAACCTCAAAGAGTCTTAATTACTATAGTAACCACTAGTGACGCTCAAAACCACATGATCAAGTAGCGATCCATTATGCCAGCTACGATGTGACATTTTTCTTTGGGATCAAAAATAGTTGCAAAATTAGTTACATAATTCTGAAAAGCAAGATGTTTAAAACTTGCAATAACAACATTTTAAAAAAACAAAGGCATGTTACACAGGACCTTTCAAAATATATTAAAAAGTACTAAATTTAATGATGGCCTATTCAGATATAATATAGATGGGATGAAAATATTCTTTACTGGAAAATAGACCAGCTTACAAAGCACTTTCTAAGAAAAAAACGTAATTAGCTGTGATTTTGTATTAAAAGCCAGGAGAAAAGTGACATATGTTAATATTATAATTTATATTTATTAATTTAATTACTATATATTATTATGTAATTCTATATAGGATTCTATATAGGGTATGTTAATCCAGAAATGTCAAGGAAATTAGACGTGAAGGACTGAGTGCTTTGTTTCAAAATAAGTAAACATTTCCATAGATAGTGCCAAAGACATCTTCTAACTGTTAAATTCTATTTCCAATATTTATAGAAGAGAGCCAATGGAAAATTCACCTATGTCAGATAGCCCATTTAAACCAAAGCCCTTGCAAGTCCCCACGTTTGGAGTAGGCACAAACAAGCTTCAGGTTGGGAAGGAGCCAAGCTGACACAGTAATTAGTGCCAAGCCTCCTGCCCCAGTCACGTCGTCATCAGTGCCCTTGCCTCTGTGGCTGTAAGGAAGTACAATTCACATGGCCTTGTAGCCCCTGCACTTGCCTTTAAGCTGTGAAATTTGAATTTATGAACCAGACAAAGGAAAGGGAGTCTGCTCACCCAACATGTGCCAATTAACTCACAGGTTAAACATGTGAGCTCAATGTCAGAAACTAGAATGCAGAGAAGTGATTGTGCTAAACTGGAGCATCCCCAAACAATCAGCACAGCAGGCTGGAGGACTTCAGCCTTACTACATCAGCATCTATGTGGTGTCTGGTGCCCTGACTCCCCAAAAGCTTTTCCTTGCTGGTGTGAATCCTGTTACCCCTGCTTTCCTGGTTTCCAGTGAGGCTTCACAGACTGAGCCTGAGCAGTACCTGCTGATGCTGCAGGATGCAGGTGTATTTTAAGATTCCTCTGAGCTCTGTTTGTTGCTGTCTTTGAAAGCAGATTTGACACCTACTCAGCAGATCCCCCGGATTATTGAGCTTGCACATTAAGCTTCAGCAAATGCTGTGAACCGGTTATGATGAGCAGAAATTTCATGGAATGAGGGAAAGCTATACTTAGTTTCTCTTTCATTACTTGGGGACTGCAGGACACAGAGGTGATCTTATTGGTGATTGTATGAGCCACAGTGCACCAAGGGTCACTTTTAAGCACTTGATTGAATTCCAGCACTCACAAATCAGTTTACGAAGGAGTTTGACTCTAATGAGGCATTCCTGTAACAGATGCCTTTATTTACGTAATTTCCTGCCCCTGCCCTTTACCCTCATTGCTTAACAGAATAATTGGCAAGAAGGAACTTGTATTCTTGGAATATATATTTTTTCTTGGAAATTATATATATATATATATATATATATATATATATATATATATATATATATATATATATATAATTAAACTTGTCCATTTGGGCTCCTTGCAGTGGTTACTTTGTCTGGAATTTGAAGTTATAGATGGGCACTTTCTAAAGCACTTGTGGTCTCTGAGGACCAGACACTTCTGTGAGGAAGGCAGGCTCCTATCCCCTTCCTGACCAGATGGGCTGCAGCTGTACTTACATAGTCCTTAAGACCTTTTCCCCTTCTTCTGCACTCGTGATATATGACTGAGACCAAGGGGGAAATGACAGTCTCCTTTCAACCTGCTAATTTAGAATCTGTGTCATGTCTGTGAGATCACTTCAATTAGTGCTTGAAAAGTAACCTGGTTGCTACCACCACTGGCTTGTTGACCATTTTTAATTATGCCAGAATATTTTTCTCCTGTAAGAGTGAATGGATGCCAATGCATTTTCTATCTACTCCAAGAACTGTGAGTGCTTATCAGTGAAAATAATTTCTTCCACCTTGAGAGAAGGTATTTGTGACCAAGCATTCTAAAGGCACCTCACTGTCTTGATGTGTTCAAGTTATTAAAATGTCAGGTCATGGTGGTGGAGCATGCCTTCAATCCCAGCACTCAGGGAAACAGAGACAGGTGGATCTCTGGGAGTTCAAGGATAGCCTGGTCTACAAAGCAAGTCCAGGACAGTCAAGGCTACACAGAGAAACCATGTCTAAAAAAAAAAAAAAAAAAAAAAGATATTAAAATGGCACCTAGGACACAGTGTTTATATACATGACCATGAAGACTTAAAGCCATGGATGGGAGGAAGACCATTTGCAGTGTCTGAAAAATGCAGCTATGTTAATGAGTTTGAGCTTCCTAAGAACCCCTTACCACAGAGAGGACAGCACTGAATGTCCCCATTTACAGAGGGAAATGCCTTGACAAGTTAAATTACTCAAGTGCTTAAAGCTAGCAGGCGGCAGACAGGGCACTGGATCCAAGTTTTTTCTATGATATTTTGTCATCATTGCACTAGAGCACAGAGCCACTCCATAGTAAAATTCTATTGAGATTACGCAAGCTTTGGTAAGTCTTTCTATGAAAGAAGTATGTGAAATCTTTCAAACTCTTTCTGTCAAATTCAAGTGGATTAAGTTCAGCTTTACCACGACAGGCTGCCTCTTCTCGGGTTCATCCCTGTGAGGTGAACCATCTCACTGAGCACCTCAGGAGTCCTTTACCATTTTTGGTTAGTCTACATTTTTTACATAACTTCCTTTGGTCAGTCTACATCTTTTATGTAACTTCCTCACTCACTTACAGTACTGTTATCAGTCTCATCGCATGTATCAAAACGGAATGCCCTGACAGGTAATTGCATTAGTCCTTCAAAAGTGGAATCTGAAGAATGTCCTGCCCATTGGCTAGATCTGGGTAGGGGTTTGAAGTTTACTGCACGTATTGTCCTTGGCTGGTGCCATAGTTTGAGCGGTATTCCTGGGCCCAGATCCGCCTATCATAATGTTCTTGTAGGTTTCTAGAACCCTCTGGATCTTTCTATTTCCCCATTCGCCAATGCTTCTCTCACCTAGAGTCCCAGTAGGATTTCCTCCCCTCTGTTCCACTTTCCTGGTAAGTGAAAACTTTCATGGTTGAGTGGAGAGTGGGGACTGACTTTCACATAAACTCTGGTGCCCCATATTTGACCATGTCCCCTGGATGGGGAGGCCTGGTGGCACTCAGAGGAGGGATAGCAGGCTACCAAGAAGAGACTTGATACACTATTAGCATATACAGGGGGAGGCGGTCCCCCTCATTCACAGTCATAGGGGAGGGGAGTAAGGGGGAAATGGGAGAGAGAGAGGAATGGGAGGATACAAGGGATGGGAGAATAATTGAGATGTAATATGAATAAATTAATAAAATATATTTTAAAAAGTGGAATCTGATAGTGAATCCTCTCTCACCCATGTACAGACAGACCCTCCCTCTGTCCCCATCCAAACCTACACCAGAGCTATTAACATACTCTCATGCACATGCAAGAACAACAAAGAACAACATCTGAGTCTGCCTGGCCAACCACAACTCAACTGTCATTTCTGCAGTCTTTTCGTCTCTCCTGTGGCAGATCCACTCTGTTTGCAATTTAAATGAGGGAATCTGCAACTTCAAGTGTTAGGGTATAGTATAAAAATGGGACCCTGGGTACTATGCAGTCTTTAATGCTTAACCTATAAACTTCTTGAAAAGTGAATAATTTATAAAGATCTGCTTACTTGCTATGACATATCCACTTGTTGGTTAGATATTTCCTGATGCCATGAATATAACAGAATGCCTCCCATAGTGAAGGAGAGCAATGGAGGTATGAGGGAGACATACAGAGGCAAGGGAAATGGAAAGATATACATATGATCAGCCAGGAAAGGCAAAAAGAAAGAAAATACGATTTATATATAATATAAGCCTACCATATGGCCATAAATTAAATGAAGAATCACTCCCAGCCTAACATGTTGCTAAACTCTGCATCTTCTAAGAATGAAAACTGAATATTTGAAGGCAACATCCTTTCATTTGTCTCAACACTACAGTGTAACAAAACACATGATAAAAGGCTTTTCTCGGTTACATGGAAAAATCAAGAGAATTTATAACTACAAAGAACCCCGTCCTCTATTTACCAGACAGAAAGGATATAAATCATTTATTTCTTCAAGATGTTTTAAATTAAACTTCATTAAAAAGATAATAATGTAGAAATCCATTTAATGAAATATACTGCAGAAAAAGCAATAATTGTTTCATAAAGAATAGACATGGTTGTAATTGGAAAAAAACAAAGTAAACGTCTTAAGCCCAGAGTAATAACTTTAAATTCTATTAATATTTTTCCAATAGTACCCAAATATCCTTCAGTATTATTATTCCTAAGACCCAGTGCCTCTTACATTTTCCTGTTTTCTGATTCTTTTAGACCACACCCATGTTACTACTTAAAGAATTGTTTCTTTGAATAACACTATAACTATACAAATGAAGTAACTTAAAATACAGTGAACATAATCTAAAGAATCTTACTTACCAAAAGAGAATAGGGGCGCCCATTATGTTCAAAAGCCTCAGCAAAGTAATCGGTATTGTGGTCCAGTCTCTGGTGTCCTCCATACTCGGCTGCATCTGAATCTAGTACAATTTTGAATGTACAGCCTTTAAGGAATTCACAACAGTAGAGGAGTGGTAGGAGACACAAACACACTCTAAATGTTAAATCAGGATTTGTGCTAGGAACTTGAACAGTTCTCAAACACTGTTTTAATTAATTAATTAGTTTATTAACTAATTCACTTGACATCATGATCATAACCCCTTCCCTTTTTTCCTTGTCCTGTTTTCAGAGAAGGGGAGACCCCTTCCTACCAATCCACCCAGCTCATCAAGTCCCATCAGGGCTGAGCATGTCCTCTTTCCCTGTATCCTGGTGAGGCAGCTCCTCCAGGGGGAAGTGATCAAAGAACAGGCAACATAGTCCATGTCAGAGACATCCCCCACTCCTCTTACTAGGGAACCCACACGAAGCCTGAGTTGCCCATCGGCTACATCTGTGTAGGGGGCCTCGGTCCAGTCTCTGCTTGGTCCTTGCTTGGTGCAGTCTCTGCACAGCTTCTAGGTATAGCGTCACACCCAATACCCACAAGGCTTTCCATATATTTTATCCAGCCATCTGAGAGATCATGAAATATGGCACTGAATATCCCTCCCGATGAGAATCCCCTTTGCTTTAGAAGCATCTATCCTCTGTCTGTCATTCTACTCCTCAGTGAAGAGAAACGGGGCTCATTGGGAATATTTCTACCTAGAAGACCCACAAGGAATATACTTACTATATACTTGTGATATACCACAGTGATACTTAATCACTTTGCTAGTTACATCTGTCTTTACAATGCTTGAGTGTATTATAAAATGCATAAATACATGCATTCATGCATGTATTAGACTCGTGCTTGATCCTCTTTTGGAAGACCTTTTTATTCCTTCCTCATTTTTGAAATCATGGAGCTTTTTAGGACCAGAATATCAGAGGGATGAACTATGACATGAACAAAGTATGGCTGGAAGATTTCCAGGTGCAGCCTTATCCCAACTTCCTGGTTCCAGACCGAACACTGCTATTAACACAGTACAAACATGTATGTGCACTGACATTGCCACAGGTGGATTCCTGGGGCAATCACGAATGTGCCAAAGTTTAATAGTCAGTTCTGTGTTGCATTGCTGAAGATTAAACAAGATATTCAGCATCTTAGCCCAGTGTCCTCTCAGGCTAACATATATTTTTTCATAGTGGGTTACCAGTATGAGTAATACAGATGATAACTAAAGGTTGTTATATTAATGGAAGTATCTAGACTCAGAACTTGACATTAAAATATACAAGTAAATACTTCTTAGTACTTAGCGGGTTTGTTTTTTCTAGCCTTATGATGAATACATAGAGTACTAAGGTATTTTAGTTTTCATTTGCTGGTACATAAATCTTCAGTACCAAGAACATTTTTACATTTTTGTACAGTAAAAAGATCCTAAGAATAGTGCATGTGAACTATGATCAATGGCCTATCATTTTCATCCTTTTGAAACCTTGGTCTGGGTCAGAGATGCAGATGGACACACCACAGGAAATATGCTGCAAGTGGTGACTCTGTCTAGGTCAATCCAGGTCAATCTGTTCAAATTCACACTGCTGCTGAGGATCAGGGTGCTAGTGTGCTCAAAGGAGGTGGGGTTGGAGGCTTCAAATGATGTTTTCCAGGCTAGGAAGTGCACGTGCATTCTAATGTCAATGCAGCTGGAATGACTTAAGCCTACTAATAAGTTAGAATGAAATATAGTTGGTGAATATTACTGCATACACAGTATATGAAGCAACAAGGGATAACCAAAATCAAGTTTAGTTTTGCTCTTCATTCGAGTGTACCAAATACATGGCTTGTGTCTAAAAGATCACAACCTGGGGAGTAAGTCCTCAGAATACATTTTTCATAACTATAGAATCAAATTATCAACAAATTATTAGTTAGCAATAAAAATTTTGGTGAAGGCTATAAAAGGCAAACATGGTTCAAAAACATCTGTGGATTATGAATTACCAAATGGTAGGTATGTTATAAGGGTTTCCATGTGTATACAGATGTGGTCTTTTTTGTTTTGTTTTGTTTTATTTTTCAAGACAGGGTTTCTCTGTGTAGCCTTGGGTGTTCTGGAGTCACTTTGTAGACCAGGTTGGCCTCAAACTCACAGCAATCCACCTACTTATGCCTCCCAAGTGCTGGGATTAAAGGAGTGCACCACCACGCCCGGCTCAGATGTGTTCTTTTTAAGTGACAGAGGATTCATATGCATTAGTCATTGTCTGGACACAGAATTGTTCTTTTAGGTTATTATAATGCTAATTCATTGAAAAAATTTAACAGTACAGTTTTGTCTACACATTTTCATAATCATGATACAGAAAGAATAATAGCCATACAACAGCATGTTTCTTTTTGACACTGAAAAGGACCATTATATTGAAAAGAGGTATTGGCTTCTTTATATGTATGTAATTTGTAGCCATAGAGGAAAAGCTTCTTAAAAACACAGACGTTTCAAAATATCAGCTAGACTTAATTTTTTCTTCTGTTCTGTAATTTTTAAGGAAAAACTTCACTGTGCTCTCTTTGGGAACTACCCAGATAGGTGTCTTTATCACCTGGGGGAGGAGGCACAGGAGCTTTCTTAAGGAAATACAGTGCTTAAATTCAGAAGTTTCTACAAAGTGAAACACTAAAGATAATGTTTGGGCAGAACATTCTCCACAGTTGAGTGGAGAGTGGGATATGACTTTCTCACGTACTCTGGTGCCTCACATTTGACCATGTCCCCTGGAGGGGGAGACCTGGAGGCACTCAGAGGAAGGACAGCAGGTTACCAAGAAGAGACTTGATACCCTATGAGCATATACAGGGGGAGGTAATCCCCCTCAGGAACAGTCATAGGGGAGGGAAGAATGGGAGGATACAAGGGATGGAATAACCATTGAGATGTAACAAGAATAAATTAATAAAAAACCCTTGGGCTGGAGAGATGGCTCAGCCGTTAAAGGCTAGGCTCACAACCAAATATAAAAAACCCTTTTATTTAAGGAAAAAAAAAGATAATGTTTGGGAAGTCACTGTATTGTTGTTCTTTGTCATGGCATGCTACTCAATCATCAAGAAACTTTGTCTTGGAGAGATTTGCTTAAAATTGTGGCCAAAAACCTTAAGAGAAGCTTATTGGGGCAGCTGCTTCATTCGCTTCTTTCAAATATTCTCTCATTCAAGTATTCCCTCAATCTCTCTCAAAATATTTTTCAAAATATATAAGTAGTGTATTTTGAAAAAATGCTACTCAGATAATTTTAACTTATTTTAAACTATCTTCTTAATGTGCTTTCAAATGCCATGAGTTTAAAGCTAATTTTCCAGGACATATCCACAGGCTGCAATTGTCCAATAGCTGGCTATCACCCCACACTGAGAACTGCCTTCTTCTAAGATGTTCTCAATAAACCATTTATACTGATATACAGAAAAAATCTCAATTCACTAAAAGGTGTTAAGCTGCAAAAAGTAAGATCTTATATTAGAAAACCATCATAAATTATTTTTACCCCATCATTCACTTGCTGCTTATATAAAACATGCAAGACAGCATGAAAGATATAGCAATCACTAAGATGGCCTTACGTTATGCATAATTCACATCTTGTAGTGGGATACTAACGCATGCCTGTGAGTAGAGGAGAAAAAAATATATGGAGAGAGAGAGAGAGAGAGAGAGAGAGAGAGAGAGAGAGAGAGAGAGAGGAGAACTGATAATCTGTATATAAAAGAGAATTAAGGCTGGAATAAGACGTTATTATGCAATTTGTTGACTAAGTCTGCTACTAATGAACACTTCAAGCTAAATATGGTTTGACTATCAAGCAATTCAACCTAGGAGTCAGGACTCAAGCATAAAGATCGGGCAAAAGACCAAATCTGGGAAACTAGTTAAGAGGTTAACAATGTCCAAGGCCCTGACAGACATAAGCAATCAAGAATTTAGAGGTACATGCTCTAGAACTAAAAAAAATAGGGAGACTGGTACAATATCTGTAAATAGAAAAGTGGAAAAGGAGTTGGCCTGCCTTGCAACGAACAACTAGGTAAGTGGAAGGACTAGGTGCCAACTCGATTGAAGATAGGACTGATCACCCCATTCTCTGGAGCTGTTTATATGATTTATGGGTGATTCAAGCAAAATGTTGAGGAATGCTGTTTCTTGCTCACTTCTAAGGTTGAGCTTCCAAGCATCAACAAGCCAAAGTAAATACAATATGAGGAAAAAAGAACGGTCATAAGTGGAAGCCATCTAAGCTAGTACACTCAAACCGAAACAGTGAAGCTTTCAACATTGTTACTAGAAGTTTGTTTTGGTGGTTTTAGGTCCATTCTCATTTACTCGTGAAACAACAACAACAACAACAAAATACTGTGAACCAACTTTTTTCATTGCTTAATTTTGGAAAATGCAATAAGAACAGAATAATAGAATTTTAAAGAGGGATGTCTCCTTTTTCGATCAAAAAAGGAGATGAAATAGGTTCCTACAAATTTGGATAGCATTTTAAAATATTATGACTTCATATTTTAAATTCAAGGGCTTCCTAAGTATTTGATATATCTATCAACAGGTTGAAGTAGATAAGAAGTTTTAAGCATTATTTTATAATCTGTGCCCTTAAATTTAAACGAAGGAAGAGCCTATGCTGAAGGAGGCCTCCACTAATAAGATTAAAGAACAGTGAAGGCATGAAGACTCTCAAATTGAATGGCTCTTCAAACACTTCAAAAGCTGCTGTGTTTGCTCAGACACTTGATAAAGTGTCTGCTCAAAGTGTGAGCATTTTGATGTAAGAAGTGCTATCTTTTATATCATTCAGTGCCGGACTTTCTTTACTCCCACTGAGAGAGCCGAAGGAATTTATTGTAAGGTACAGCCCCCAAGATTTCCAGATGCATGACAGAAGGGGAGGGCCCTCCAATGACTAGATGACCAGAAAGATGGCGGAACGAGTCACTTACCATAGATCTTCAACTGTAAGAAACCATCAATTTAAAACGAGACTTTTATAGATATCTCTAGAAAAGAGAAACCTATCATTTTACTGTGATGTTCCTTTCAAGGCGCATCCCAAATGAAGACATGATAAGATGTGGAAAACATTCATTTGGAATCAATTGTCTTCATATCTAATTCTTTAATCAACACACTCATTTGATGACAATTATTATAACTCAAAGAACTGCATGATGTGAAGAAAGGAACTCTAAACCCAAGAGCGAGGAACAGTGTAAAGACTCTCAGATCAGCCACTCTACTTACTTGAAGTAGTCATGAGAAACCGAATGTCCGTTTGGTAGAGTGTGAACAGCTGGCAGGAAGCAAGGACGGTTTTAGATTTCAACAGTCTGAAGATGACTGCCCACTATAGAATTTGCCATAATGTTCAAACATATTCTCCCCTTTTACATTTCATATTGAATTTTATCTGTTGACATGTACAATCCATAAAAATCTAGCCATATAACATCTGAACTACATCTGTCCTCTCATTTCATAATTAGTTAAAAAATTGTAAAAATCCCTAGAAACCACAACTTTACTGGATATGCTTGGTCTTTTTCACAACGCACAGAGAGTAAGGGTTTGTGGTGTGTTCACTAGGATGTGCTGTCTGTGTGGGGTGGTGATGCACATAAATAAAAACCTGACTTTCTCAAAATTAATTGTTGCAATCAAGTGTTCTGATGTCTTAATTCCTTTTGAAACCATTGATGATAATGTGACATGTGTGAATATATTTCTTTCATAAAGTAAGCATTTAGTATTTTCTCTCTTAGACCTCAATGAAAAATCCTCCAATAGGATGTAATATCTAAAATGAATTTAGAAAAAGAATATAAAAAATAAATGGGATATTTACACTGAGTATAGTCATTATTTAAAAAATAATAATAAGTCAGAAATGTAACTTTCTTAGTCTTGCTAGCTCAAACTACTTGGAGAGCCCTAGAAAGAGGCTGCATCTCCATGCATGAGCTACATAGTCATTCACGTTTGAGAGTAATGTCTTAGCTGGGCGCGGTGGCGCATGCCTTTAATCCCAGAACTCGGGAGGCAGAGGCAGGTAGATTGCTGTGAGTTTGAGGTCAGCCTACAAAGCGAGTCAATGACAGCCAAGGCTATACAGAGAAACTTTGTATCAAAAACCTAGAGAGAGAGTGAGAGAGAGAGAGAGAGAGAGAGAGAGAGAGAGAGAGAGAGAGAGAGAGAGAGAGAGAGAGACAGAGAGAGAGTAATGTCTTCATCAAAAGTTTAAATGACATTACACAGTTAATTATGAAGCAAGCAGAAGCATATTCCCATCCTAAACTAGGATGTACTTGTTTCATCAACAAAAGCTTCTGGGTTTTAGGTTACAAAATAAACTCCAATCTCTATAAGACTGATGCCTTACTCACACATTTCTAGATACTGTGTAGTATGCATATCAATAAAGCAAGCTCAAAGGACTTCTTGCTCAAATGTCATTATCTACCATGGTAATTAACAGATAAATAAGCTTTGTGAAATGCATTTTCATGCAAACTTTTAGCTTATTCTTGAGTCACCTTAAGGACACATGTCAGTCACTAGCATATTGAATAACAATATAAAACATGGAGGGCTATACAGTGCTGTATAAAAGTAGGAAAAAAACATTCCAAATACATTACAGAATATTTGTGGCTAACCTGTTTAGCAATGTTTCATTATCATGGAAGATTGTGTAACTTGAACTAAATAAAGTCATTGCTTTTCAATAGCTCAATAAAGGAGAAATGTAACAACAACAAAAGTTCCCACATGTCTAGCCTATGTTCCCTCTAGAAATATGTTGTCCATACCATTATTATCTACATACTTATGAGTTCAGTTAGCTAATGAAGCAATACAAATTATTTAGAGCTTAAAAGGAAAAATAACAGGTTATTTTTGCCTTTAAATCAGAAACCTGATTATCAAAATCAATTTGTACTATGCACCCCCCCCCCACAGTTCCTAAAACACAAACCATGTCATGCTTTTGAAATAAAAACTAATTTTGATTGTGGCCATAAGGAAATACTACTTGATCACAGGGGTTAGGAAAGTGGCTCCCTGAGAAAGAGCTTTCTAGGCAATCTAAGATCTGAGATCTCATCCCTTGTATCCAGCCATCACATGGGTGTGGCAGCATGCATCTGTTAGTCCCGTGCGTGTGAGGCAGAGTTCCACCCAGGGGCTCCTAGCCAAAAAGGCAAGCTACAGGTTTAATGAGAAACTGCTAAAAAATAATAAGATAGAACAATGGGCTGATGAAATTCATGCACTAACCTCTGGCTGTTCCACACCCTTGCACGAGTGAGTCAATCAGCAAATGTGACCAGGCCTCCTGCCTACGTACTTTCCACCAAATAAATTTACTCTAAACATACAGTCTAAAAGCCAGCAGTGTTGTTAAATATATATATATATCTGAATATCTAAATAGATGGTTGGGAGCTTAAAAGTTTCTGAACGATGGGCAGTTATTAGCAGAAAGGTACATCACCACAGCCATTGCAGACAGCCAAGCGCAGGAGGCATCAGTCATAAGGTGCTGGGGGCTTTCTAGCCAACAACCTGTTCTGAAATTCGGTCTGGAGTACTTTCTGTATCTCTAAGATTTACTTAACTTCCATGAGCCTCAGAGGGTCTTTGCAAATTAGGTAGGAAATCAGGGAGTTTTGTGCAGATTAACTGAGGTGCTATCCCCATGAGCTGAGCCCAGTCTCCAGCACAGAGAAGTTGCTGAAGTTATTACAGATGTGGCCACTGCATACCGCGCTCTCAGAGGACAGGAACTGTAAACGTGGGGTGACGTGCACTTGCCCTTGGTTTACTGTCAGCTCGGCCACTTCTTTCTTCACAGTGTTGCTATTCTCTTCTCCTGTCCTCACTCGAACTAGAATTTAAGGCTTTTCTTGTAGTATACAGGCTGCTTCATTCAAACTTTATCAATCGGCACACACAGATTACTGAAAATTATGTATTTAAAACTATAAATTTTTTAAAAATGGAAAACGGTCTCCAATTTTCTGAAAATAGTGAATCATTTTGGAAAAGCCCATTCCAACCACTCATATCTAGAACGTATCATGACACTACACTCTCTTGTTTAAATTTTGTTTTAAGCTGAAATTGCTCTGATTTTTTTTTTAAGCTACTATAAACTTTGAAAATGCTATGGATGGATTTATTATCTTTCTCATTATTTGACACAATTTCTGTAAGGCATTTCTGTCTTTATTCTCTTGTTGTTGAGGACCTACGTTATTATTTCTGAGCACATCCTTTCTTTATCTTCTTGCAATTCCTCCTTAGATTCCTATTTTCAACTAATGCTTGTTTGGCCTAAACATTAGGAAAATATTTTTGTATTTACATGGAGAACCTAAAAAGTTGAAGAGAGATGAAAAGCGACTGCTGTGGGCTACAGGGCAAATGTGAGACTTGGGGAAAATGGAAGGCTCTTGGTCAATAAACTCTGGAGGCCTAACTCACAGCTTGGCAACCTCAGCTAATAATAGAGTTGATAGTACAACTAAGTGTGAGTCTTTATTACAGGCATGCTCACCACACATACAAATACACAAGCAGGAGGTAACTGTGCAAGGTGGAGACTGTGTAAGTTGACTGAGGTAACTATTTACAATGTATCTTTGTATTAAAATAGGATATTGTATACCTATACAATAGACAGCATATTGCATATCTATACAGTGTTAATTAATCAGCTTTGCTCCAATAAAGCTGGAAATATTTTCCATTCATATTAAGCTGTAATTCCTGAATGTTGTAAAGTAGGGAAGCATAAGACACTCCAAAAGAGAATTTAGTCAGAGAAACCATTTTGCAAAGAGGGAACGAGAACACAAGTAAAAATATCATTCTAATTAGTGAGACACACTTTATGTATAGGAATTGCATTTCTGTAGGACAACAAAGAAATGATTTGTTATCCAAATATAAAACCGTGCTGAAATAGAGAAACTCGATTAAATTTCATGTATTCACTTACCAGGACTCTGACCTTTTGGAAGTTATGAATCTTTCTGATCCTCATATGTAGATTAAGGATAAGAACACTAGGCATGACCAGCCTTACTGACATAATGTGAGGACCGGGTAGGCCAATGTAAATGAAAGTCTAGGAAGTGTTATGAAAATTTAACTTCTGACTCTAATTTAAAATAAGCACAGAGACTTCTTCACCAAAGTAGTTCTATTTAATTTGAATAGTCTGCAAAGGTCATGTTTGAATTGTATGTCTAAAAACCCAGAGTCCATGCTTCCGTGTATTCCTACCACTCACCCATCATCACCCACCTGTACAGATCTTGGTTAGCAGAGCAGAGGCCAATGCATGCTGGTCAACAGGGAATCACATCATAGGATGAACTGTTGAATCTAAGAAGGTCTATGATTCTTCAGGGCAAGGATGGCGAAGAAGGGAATTAGTGATGAGAGCTGACTTGGGTAGAAGGGGTTATTGCACAAGGAAATTGGGGATGGGGAGCAAAGAACATGAAAATCTTGCTGCAGTCATGGGAAAGGCATGTGACAAGAAGCACAGCTGGGAAAACGGTATGGGAATAAAAAAGGGGCTTAGCAAAGAACACGTGAGGTTTAGTGAATAGTACTGTAAAGGGACTGAAAGGAATTATTATGTGTTAATGAACTGAGGACGTGGACACAAACAACAACAACAACAACAACAAAAAAAAGAATTTGGAAAAAAAGAAGGAGTTTAGGCCATAGCAAGGAAAGCTACCTGCTTATTCCAAATCTTCTAATATATATAAAACATGACACAATATATACAATAGCACAACCTGACTCCCAGAACTTCCAGTCATCACACCATGACAATGAGTAGGTGCTTTGGTGGTGAAAACACTCAAGAGAAAACAGTTTTCTTTCTTAATGCAAATTTTTGGCAGAGATGGAACAAGGTCCCTCAGCTAGTAATATTCTTGACACTATCCTAGCACAGAGAACAAGTGTATGAATTTGCAGCTAACAGATCACACATCTGGAGGCTGTAATGGTTACATGGGCCTTGGGGAGACAAAACTGTCAGAGTTCATCTTCTGTTGGCCATCTACCGCTGGGCATGCAACTAATGCCGAAGAGTAGTTTGTCTCCTCTGTGATACTTCCTTTAAGAAGTCGGTGACAAGCACCTCCCTCGGTTACTGATAGTATAACATAAGGTGGAGGTGCGTTGTGTTTGAAAGGCTATAATATTTCTAAATTCATTTTCATATGGAATAGTATGAAATGGAGGGTGAGAATCCAGACTGAGCTGTTATGTATGAATTTCCGAAGTCAGGAGAAACTCAGTCTATTAGAGACCAATGTCCTAAAACACAAAAGTGCTCTTTAATATTTCACAGCACTGCAATAAATATTCAGAACGAAGCAGCCCTCCATCCTTATCATCACACCAAACAATAATTTTTAAGAAGCATGTGTACTTATTCATTACTGCCTATAGTCAGTCATATGAATATACACTAGGTCAATCTAAAAATGTTATATTAGTTAATGACAGGGGCTGCTAAGAAATGTTAATCAACGAAAAATAACCAGACCCCTAAGAAATGTTTAAAAGTAACATTGTTATCTAGAGATTGAATAAGAGAATGTAGTCAACTCTTGTGTGTACATATATGTGCACATAGTCTTTAAAAATAAAGATGAAAAAGGCAATACATTCAAAATTGTCATTTGTTTATGTTTCCCTGCTCACATAAAGAACATTATAAAGAAATACACACACAACAAAAAGGAAGTGTGCATGTGTTCTAAGTCCCTGTCATATATTCAGGAGGAATCCTTGTCCACCTGTTTAGCATTTTTACCAAACATTTATACCTGTAAAAACAAAAAGGCAAATCTAGACTCTATTTATTTAGTTGAGAAATAATCTTTCACATGTACTGTATCCTCTTGACAAACCATGGCATGTAAGTAATCCTAAATTAATTCCTTTGCTTTTATTTGTTTCATAAAGTCCTGATTCTGTGTAACAGTGTTATATAACCACACTTCAAAGGCTTCTCTAAACCAAGCAACACAGCCGCAGCTCTGCCTTCAGTGATCACACTCTAGAGTCATCCTAGTGACCTTATTTTGCTCATTAGAAAATCTGTATACTAGTTGCAAATGTCATACTCTGAATTTACATTTTAAAAGGCACATCTTGCAGCAGTTTAATAAAACTATTTTCAAGATCTCAGGTCAAATCCAAGGATTTACTCATCTCTTCCCGTAGCTTTAATTATTTTTGGCCTGCACTCACATTCTCCTCAGGAGCCACGACTGTGGTGGCTCCTTTTAGCACCTGACCTTGGGACACCTGAAATACCAATTGGAAAGGGGATGCTACGACACGATCGTGACCACCTCCACCCCAGCAGCATACAGACAGACGACTTAAAACCCTGTGACTGCTCTGCTGTTTATGCTTCTCAGCATAATACTCATTTCTACAGACCAAGCCAGGTGTGGTGGCACACGTCTTTAATCCTAGCACTCAGAAGGCAGAGGTAGGTGGATTGCTGTGAGTTCAAGGTCAGCCTGGTCTACAAAGTGTGTCCAAGACCCAAGTCTACACAGAGAGAACCTGTCTCGAAAAAACAAAAAACCAATACCCAAAAACTGAAAAAAAAAAAAAAAGAAAGAAAGAAAGACCAAGTCATATGCTTTACAATATCCTTTGTGCTTGTAAGTTTGCGTGCATTATTACATAGAGCCATGGTGTAGCCATATTCCAACACAGAGAACAACAATAGAACATGACTCGAATACCTGTCCTTTACTTTTTTTTTTTTTTTAATTTTTTTCTCTTTCTGTAGACATTGCTAACAATGAAAACAAGGAAGAAATCCTAGGGAAGACTATGTGGCAGGTGACTGAGGTGGGAAAGGGATGACTGAGGATGTGTGCACACTGCCATGAATTTTTGGGGGTGGGGTACAATTTCCTAATGTAACCCATTTTCTCCAGAATATATTAAAACAATTTTTAACAATATATTAAATAAGTAATCATCACCACTCTCACCACTGCTATCATGCCAAAACTCATGTGGAAAACATAAAAATAAAGAAACTGCACCATGAGATAACTAGGACGGCATGGGTTTTGCAATAAGCACACTATTTGGCTTTACAAGCCATATGCTGGAGGGAAAGCCTCAAAGGCTGTCTACAGGTCTGTTACATGAGGCTAATGCAATTCTCCTCATATGGTGCACAGGGATAGAAGACTAAATACTATAAAAACAAAGCAAAACAAAATCCACCATGATATACAACTTTCTCCTACATTACTTAAGAAGTGGCACTACCATTTGTATTATGGATTAGAAAGAATGGGTTTTCCTTCAGGCTCACACGTTTTAATTTTGATTCAATACTCACTGGATAATATTCTAAGTGAAGAAATGAAACAGTGATACACAAAATACAAAGGGTATTGATTTTTCCTCTTTGGAGACGAACAATGTGGAATCACAAGAAAATATAACATACGGGGAAAAAATATATTCTACCTTTCTAAGCATGAAATGTGAAACCTGCCTGTTTACCAAGTGCACTGATGTCACTATAAATCACCACATTTCTATCCACTATATTGGAGAACCCTCGTTTTTGGTACAGTGGAGATTAACAGAGAAGATGCTATCTGACATGTGTGCGTAGGAAAAGACTTTTGCTGTTGTTTTTGTTATTCTCATAGACATAGGCGTAAATCTTTTAAGGAAACAATGTTCATCCTTTCACAGTCATCAAAAAGACCATAACCAAAACCTCATTGACACAAATATGTCTTATCTTTCAATTTTCCATATTTTGTATTATTTTGAAAGATAGTTAAAAGCATACTTAAAGTTTCTTCCTTCTTTGCCTGGAATTATCTCCCAAATAGCTCCTTTTGTAAGTTCCTGGGAAGACAGCTACCATGACTACTCCAAAGATCTGAGTCAGGTTGATGCCTGTTGATATGATATGCAAGATACAAAGGTTCATAAATTGACAGTGCTTGAGAATTCAAACATGTTATCTATAAAGTATTTGTACTTCATAGTGAAGAAGAAATTCAAATGGCTTTTCCAGAAAGTTGAAATTTTCCTGGTATCAAATTTAGTTTCTTAGGAATTCAGAATCTGAAGAATTTCTTTATCTGATGAATATATCCAGGCCTGCCTGACACTGGAGAATCTTCACAGCAACTATCTGCATCCAATTTACATGCAGAAAAACCAATTATCATAAAGCATTGTGGTAAAGTCAGAAATATAATAACAGGATCTTAATTTATTCCACTTTCTATATCTAAATGCATGCTTTAACAGTTTAAAGGTGAAAGAATAAGTAAAAATTATGTCGGCCAAAAGCAAATGAGTCTTGCACAAATTTAGGGATTATACAAAGAATCATAAGCTTGGAACAATAGGAAGTTGCAAGAAGAAATCTCTCTTTTGCCTAAGGAATATGGCAAAACATTAACATATTAGCAGTGGAAAATCATCCACTGAAGAACTCCTTTACAATCTCTCGCAAAAAGGTTAAAAGACAAAAACTAACATCCAGTGTATGTTTTCATGCTCAACGTTACATTTCAAATTTTGAGAAGAAATTATTTACTGAATGAAGATTAAAAGATCATATATTGCACTAGGGCATCTAAAGAAAAGCTCGAGGTTTCCATTGGATGAGAGTACAATGGGAGTGTGCAACCACACTGTGATGCGGGTGTTGCTGGTGGAGATTTATCAAACATTATCAACATGGTAACATGGTAGATGTGGCAGCTGACCTCACACTTGACTGTCCACATCTGGAAAAATTGCACTGCTAGATTTGGCAGTTTCACTTTGGACGGAAGTAGAATTTACTTTGGATAAGATAAAGAAGGAAGAAAAAGAAGGAAGAAACAACAGAAGAAAGGCATTTGGTCCAAAAGAGGGTAGTCTGGAGAGAGGTAGTATAAAGAAGAAAATCTTTTTAATAACTAAGAACTTGTACTTTCATCGTGTGAAGCAGATACTTAGAATAAGAAACTGTTTCATTAGCAGCTACTTGATTATCAGTGAGGGTGGGAGTAACCATGACAGGCAGAACACAACTCCTCAATACTAAGATGACAGTATGAGTGCGGTCTTTGCATTATCATGGGCTACTGTTTTTATGTGGTTAATCATGAGGGGTGGTGAAGTGTATTTTGGCAGTACATTCCTCCTCCTGTATTGAAGAGAAGAATCACCATTATAGCAAAATTTCTCTAAACCTGTAGGTGTTGATATTTTTGAGTATCTAAAGAAACATTAAAATGTAAATATTTTTAGTATAATCAATAACAGACATAAATTAACTCTAGAGTATTGGTTAAGAGGCATGAGTTAGGCCGACAACAGAAATAAACAAGGATCCACAGGGTACAAGTCTATGTGATACAGGAAAGAGGCCAAGAGTATTATGAAGAGATCAATGGGGAAACATGCATAATTGAGTTAAATGGGAAGGGCACAGGTAGGCAAGGTAAACAAAGGAATGTGGAATGGGATAATTAATATTAAGGGCCATATGAAAAATTATTACTGTAAAAGATTCCTAGAGTATACCCATATATAAAAGGAATTTAAATGAAGTTACCTTACAAGAGGGGAGACAATGCCCCAACTACAGAGCTTAAGCCACCAAGTAAATTCTCCAATGATGGGATGAGTCCCAGAGGCCCTGCTAAAAGCCACCAAAGCTATTGGTTACTCTGATGATCAGCCCTTATTGCTGAAGGCACACTTACCTATGCCACTGAATATGGAGAAATGAAGCTGTGGCCCAACTAGAAGCTTCGCTCCTACTGACCAGTGTTCATGTTGCTGGAGAATACTTTATATGCTATTAGAGGAGAGAAGTGATCATCAGTATCACCCAGCTACAAACCTTACAAGCTACCACAGCATTCTGCCTGCAAAACATCCTGGTGCAATTGTGGCCCAGATGTTATGAAGTTAGCAACTCCTTTTAAAATGGATTTAAAGCTCACTTCATGAGCTCAAACCCTTTATGTAACCAATAATCTGAAACTAGATAGATAAATAGGCCTAAGGGAAAGCCTTCTACCATTATTCTGCTAAAGGAACACAGCAAGAAAATGATCTTGAGATATTGCTATGCCAATAGACTAGACCATCATTCGGGCATCATCAGATAAGCTTATTGCAGTAGATGGAAATTAACACAGAGATGCATAATGAACAGTGTGAAGAGTGAGGGACTTTGGAGCACTAAGCCCCAAATGTTCATTCGGCACTGAATAAGATGTCTTTATCAAAGCACAGGGAGCTATGCAGAAAGGCAGAAAGATTCTAAGTGTCAGAGATGATAGATAACTCTGAGGAAAAAGTATCTTCTAGTCAAACAGGACTGATAAACAGAAACCCACAAAGACTGTAAGAGAGGACACAAGTCCTGAACAAGTCCAAACAGGACCACCACCATCAGAAGAAGAAAGAGACAGAAGGCCCCACTGGTAGCCAAGGAGGGTATTTACAATTGTTACCTGCTAGGAAGAAAAAAATCAGTTCTCTCCAATGCGATGACAAGCATACTCCAGGACAGGCCTTATGCCCAGGAGACTTGGCCAAAAAAAGATAGACTTGATGTTATTTTGTGGGGTTTTGTTTATTTGTTTGCTTGTTTTTGTCTTATTAGTGTTCTTGTTTATTAGTTTGTCTATTTTGCTTTTCATTTATTGTTTGAAAGAGAGAGGAGAGAGAGAAGAGAGAGAGAAGAGAGAGAGAGAGACAGAGAGAGAGAGGGAGAGAGAGACAGAGAGAGAGAGACAGAGAGAGAGAGACAGAGAGAGAGAGACAGAGAGAGAGACAGAGAGAGAGACAGAGAGAGAGAGACAGAGAGAGAGAGAGACAGAGAGAGAGAGACAGAGAGAGAGAGACAGACAGAGAGAGACAGAGAGAGAGAGAGACAGAGAGAGAGAGAGACAGAGAGAGAGAGAGACAGAGAGAGAGAGAGAGAGAGAGAGAGAGAGAGAGAGAGAGAGAGAGAGAGAGAGAGGGGGGGGGGGGAACTTGAAGGTAGAAGGGTAGGGAGGTTGGTAGGAGGTTCTGGTATGAATGAAGAATGGGAAAGAATATGACCAAAATATGTTATACACGATTAAAAAAAGGAGCTACATTTTCCCTTAGAAACAATTGCTGAGTCCTTCACGTCAGAAGGAGCTGTGTGTGCCATTTTTAACCTGTCTCCATCACCTCAGATCATGTCCTCGCTATGCTTTTGGTATTCTGCAGTATCCATGATTAACAGCTGAGTTTGCACTCTCTCTTTTCACGCAATCTTTTACTGACTTGGATGTGCAAAGTTGTTCTAGTACATACATTCTTATCAAGTAAATTTTTATTTCAAAAACCTTCAACAACATATCATAAAACTTCAAGAAATAAAGCTTAAACCAATTAGTATAGCTTTAACAACTTCCTATTATATGATCTCAATTTGTGATGTTAGTGCTATCTCTTAGTAGTTTTATTATAGTCACCATTCTTTAATTAGTCTTATGTACTGCCCATTATTTAAGGATGCTCTACACGTCCAACCACTGGAATGCCTTCTCTGTGTTCCTGTCCTGTATCCATCCATATTTGCAAGGTGTAGGCCCATCATTCTTTTCCTCCCTGTTTCCCTTTCCTTGTGTTGGTTTCCCAGGGGACATTTTTGCCTCTGTACCATTGATTGCATTGTGTCTCACACAATACATTGGTTTTATAGATCTCTGCTTCAGTATTATAGCTACCACTGATATCGGAAAGGACTGAAATAGACACTGAGATATCTGAGATTGTAAATAAGGAGAGGACATTGGAAATATTTTTCTTGCTTTTTCTTATGCATCCCTCCCCTGCCTGCTCCCTTGCCAATTCTGATCTAAAAAGTGAACCATGCCCTAAATTTTAGAAGAGACAGAGAAAGTAGAAAGGCCATTGAATTATATATTCTTCCTCACTAGACAGAGGAGTAAGGAAGGAAGTGACTGTCAGATGCAACTGTGAAGGATTTCATATAGAAAAATGAAATGTGGATTCACTGCTTATTAGAACAAATACTACTTTCAAAAATTCCCAGAATTGTAATTTTCAGAGTTTACCCAAAGATCATGAATAATTCAGTACTAAAAAAGATAGACGAAGTTAGCTACCTTAAGTCCCTCACCTTTCAGATGAGGAAACTGAGTTCAAGAACCTTGTTAGTCTTATTTTTTTTTCACTGTGCTGATACTATGGAGTATTGAATTTTAATAGCCATATACACTGGCAGAGAAAAGGATATTTCCCTGGCATTGCTGTCCCAACTCTGTAGTCTGTGTAGCTCTTGCTTGGGTGGAAGTTGAAAATAAAGAGGAGTCCTGCTCTTTCAAACGTGATGGTCTTATTGCCTTCGTGTTTTTCACTCACGTAGGCCTGTAAGGATAACACATTCGGTTTAAATCACTCTGAGACGCTGCTGCAAGGAACTATTTGATAGAGGTCTGTCCTGTCATTCCTAATAAGCATTGTTCATTATTTTGCCAAAATGAAATCTCTACAATCTACAATTTTTCATGCTACAATTTTGGCAAACAATATCAAAAATAGCTTGAAAAATATAAAAGCACCACTGTCCATGTTCCACCTTGAGAGCACAAACAGAGAATTAGTGTTGTGGTATTTGCACGGCATTTGCAGTGCATAGTATTTGTGTATATTAGACCTAAGTATAAATGCATTTCCCTTAAGACTTTAATTTTTCAAAGTTACAATAACATTATATCGAGATTTTGAAATTATGTTTTTTCTAAAATAACTACATTTTTACATAACTCTGTAGAGAGTCAATAGCAACCTGAAGTCCACTGTAATGTGCTGGGCATATTTCTTAATAATACGAAAAGGTCTAAAAATAAATTGCATTTGCACACTCCCTGATCCCTGTTCATAGCTGTCTTTGAAAGCCTTTGCATCTTCGGCTCCACTTTCACCTAACTCTAACGCTGTAGATTTATTGCTGTGTTGATCAGCAGCATGTCCCTTGGTAATTTAGCAGTAGGAACTACAGCTCCACAGTGAACAGTGTGCCTTTTGGTACTCCGCTTTGTTCCAACAGAAAACGAGCATCTTTTTGCTCTCTCTCTTTTTTAATGGAAATGGCATGTCTAATAAGCATGATTAGGGCATGCACATCATGTAGCCAGTATTATTGAATATACAAATACCCTTGTTCAGTCACTAAACAAGCAAACAAAAGATGACAAAGTAAAAACACATCAACAGTAATTTCAAACGGTATCAACTGAAGGTAAATGGATTATAACTAACACATGCTATATGCTAATTTTTGCAAGGAAGGAAAAAAAAAAAGCCTGTATAAAATTTGCACCTGTTAATTACATTTTCTCAAAGTTATTGAAAACTGAGACTTTAATTCCAGAGGAGAGTTCAGACTTATGCAAAATACAAAACAGCATGCGGGTATAATGGCATCTATTTAAATGACAAGTTAGAGACCAGTAAAAAATGGGAAACAGCCATAAAAATCTAGGTGTTGTCTATGTAGTTTCTTTATGACAGCATAATTATTTACACAAAGGAAAACCAGTCAAAACAATTAAGATGTTTCCACAGCGATTTCCAAAATGGGTTTCATGCAGAGCATCTGCCATTTATTTTTTTAACCAATTCAAATGAAAATTACTAAATTTAAACAACAACAGCAACAACCAACTAACCAGGACACTAAGCAGAGCCAGCTGTATGCTTAAGATTTTCATTATCTATTGGAGAGAACCCTGTGACATGTTTTGACAACCTACAATACATTACAGGGCACTACACACTGAATAAAGAAGTGCTTCTCAGAGGGTCTGCATGCAGATTTAAAGCAATTGCCATTCTAAGCATGCCCAGCCCAGGTGACTAAAACATCACATCCAGAGCAAAGAGCTTACCTGTGGAGCTGAAAGCCAACCACGTCTTTCTTCCAGTCTATTCATATCTCTGTCAAAGTTATTTAGGAACTTATAGCGAAGAAGGTCGTCATCAGTTAAATTAAACTGCCTTCTGGCATAATGGTAACTCTCATTGTTCCCTTTCCTTGGGAAGTCCAACCATTCAGGATGCCCAAATTCATTCCCTGCATTTAAAACAAGCAAAACATTTTCTCAAATGTAAAAATCGGGTAGAAACAGTAACACTCCTTACTAAGAGAACTCTATAATTACATATTTTCAAACTTACCTAAGAGTCAATTTAGAGTGTAATGCACTAGAGCTGCATTCTGTAACAGAAAGTACAGGCCTGGAGAGGTGGCTCAGGCAGTTAAGAGCACTTGCTGTGCATCTTGAGTATGTGAGTTCAAATCTCTAATACCCACGCAAGAGGCCAAGCATGGCTGCTTCACCATGGGGTGAAGATAGGCAGATAACTGAAGTGCACTGGAAAGCTAGTGGAGCCAGATCAGAGTGACAGACCATGACTTGAGGCACCACGGTAAAGAACAAAAGAGGATGACACCTGATGTTCTCCTCCTGTCTCCATGTGTATGTATCACACACATGCATCACACACATACACACCATAGCCACCACCAAAAAAACCCACAAAACCAAAACAAACAAAAACACAAAAAACCAAAAAAACAAAACAAAAAAAAAAAACAAAAAAAAAAACCAATAAACAAAACAAAACAAAACAAAAACAAAAACACCAAGATGTATTACATTTAGACTCGAAGGGCCCTGGTCCCCCTTCAGCTGATTAAAATATGAAGATTTTACTGCCACATTACAGTTGACATACATTTTATTATTTTATTTTATTTTTTAAATTTTTTTAATTAATTTATTCTTGTTACATCTCAGTGGTTATCCCATCCCTTGTATCCTCCCATTCTTCCCTTATTCCCCTCCCCTATGACTGTTCCTGAGGGGGATTTCCTCCCCCTGTAGATGCTCATAGGGTATCAAGTCTCTTCTTGGTAACCTGCTGTCCTTCCTCTGAGTGCCCAGGGGTCCCACTCAAACTAAGGCACCAGCCAAGGACAATACAGGCGGTAAACTTTAAACCCCTACCCAGATCTAGCCAATGGACAGAACATTCTCCACAGTTGAGTGGACAGTGGGGTATAACTTTCACACGAACTCTGGTGCCTCATATTTGACCATGTCCCCTGGAGGGAGAGACCTGGTGACATACATTTTATAAATTTTCTTTTCTCAGATTTTCTGGCTACTTTAGATATGTATCTATAATTTGGTCCATGTATAAGTATTTACAACTGAGAAACTCAGATGAGAATTAATTTAAACATTATTTTTTTGCTGTAATGATGAGAAGCAGAAACCAAATGCAATCATAGTGATCTCCCAGCAAAATGCTTTAAATAGCAAACTTTGTGAAGAACTGCAGCTTACATTTAACACCTCAGGCCTAGAGTCACAAAAATAACATTTTTGCAGATGTAAAAACATCTGCAAGCACCTCACTAAATTCTCATATTTTGCTCTAAATGAAGTACTTCATAGGATGTGCTCATAGGACGGCAGAGGAAGGACATAACGGTTTCAGTCCTGTGAGCCATCAATACTCTAAGGATCTTCACTGGGACAAGGGGCCCCTTCCTGGTGCACTTAGAATCCTGCCTCAGGAAGAACGAATATCTGTGGAGTGCTCAGACACAAGTGGACATCTATACCACATCTCCCACCAAGGCTCAAGCACCATCTCAGAAGAAACAGCCAGAGAACAGCAAGGACTGGGGAGAATCACTGTATTATAGACCTGGCTGGATTACTTCAAGCTTAAAACCTGTGCGAGCAGCCAAGGAGAATATAGGTAGTAAGCTTCAAACCCCTACCAGGACCAAGCCGACGAACATGATATTCTCCACCGTTGAGTGGAGAGTGAGATCTGACTCTCACATGAACTCTGGTGCCCCTTTTCTGACCACGTCCCCTGGATGGGGAGACCTGGCGGCACTCAGAGGAAGGATAGCAAGTTACCAAGAAGAGACTCGATATTCTAAGAGCATATATAGGGGGAGGAGGTCTCCCTCAATCACAGACATAGGAAAGGGGAGAAGGGGGGAAGTGGGAGGGAGGGAAGAATGGGAGGAAACAGGGGAAGGGCTATCAATCGAGATGTAGCATGAATAAATTAATACAATTTAAAAAAAAGGAAAAAAAAGTCATTGTCACAGAGGAACACACACAGGACTTTTATGAAAAAAAAAAAAAAAAACCCAAAAAACCTGTGCGAGATCAAACTAGCAAGCTAGCATGGAGGGGAAGGGCTCCTGAGTTTTGACCCCTGCAGAGGAGCTAAGGAAAGGAGGACTTCTCAGACAGGGAGGACCAGTCATCCTTTAAGGGTGTGGACTACAGCTCCAGAGGATGGCCCCATATCTAGGAGTACATGAGAGGCCCAAATTGGACTCATTGGGTTACTGAAATTAATAACCTGGACAAATATTTAGTATCATAACACAAGTTACGTTTTTTGTATCTATTGCAACTTTTATTTAATATATGCTACCAAATATAAATTTAATATATGCTACCAAATATAAACGAGTAAGTATACCTCTTAGCTACAGAACATGAAATAAAATTTCTAAGATAGAAAAATAGAGTTCCTTTTTATAAAGCCATGATGTGATAAAACTCCTTTTAAGTAATCACATACTGAACTCTATTAGAATCACTTAGATTAATGGTTTTCAACCTTCCCAATGCTTCAGCCCTCTAATATAGCTCCTCTTGTTGTGGTGACCCCCAACCATAAAATTATTTTTGTTGCTACTTCATAACTGTAATTTTGCTACTCTCATGAATTATACTGTACATAGCTAATGTGCAGGATATCTGATATATGACCCCTGTGAAAGTGTCCTTCAACTCCCAAAGGGTCACGACCTGCAGGTGGTGAGCCACAGAGTTAGACCTTCTGAAAATCCTTCCTGGAGAGGCTTCTTTTCAAACGGAAACAACCAGAAATCTATACAACAATAACAACACCAAAAGTAGAAAAATGTCTCTGCGACTGTAGATAAACATATTCTACAGAGGGGTTCTGATGTTATCACATTGTAGATGTGCCGACTTGCAGCAAATTAAGTGTAATGTAGACAAACCTAACATCATTTTCTCTCTCTCTCTCTCTCTCTCTCTCTCTCTCTCTCTCTCTCTCTCTCTCTCTCTCTCTCTCTCTATCTCTTTTTTTTTTTTTTTTTTTTGTGTTCAAAGCCATAAACACAAGTGCAAAATAAATGGAAGGAAATCACATGAAGACTTTCAAAGTGACCTTGGAAGAGCAGCAAAGCATTCTCAGGCTGAACTGCAAACATGCCCAGTGCCTGTTAGTAGCTCCCAGCTCACAGCCTTAATGAAGAAAAATACTATCATTACAAAAAGTTTAAAAAAATGTTCTCCTCAGTTGTGGTCTACAAATTATTTAGGATATATAGTGCTGCTCGAGACAGTACAGTGAAATATGGACACTGAAGCGAGCTGATAACTAAGGGCTGCTGTATATTGAAAATGATCAGAAACCTAAAGGTATTCTTGCGATGGCCAAGAAGGTGATGAGTTTATTTTAGTATAGACCACTTTGCAGGCTGGGAATAACACGGTCTCAATAAGCATTTGAAATTAACCAAATGGAAAACACTATCCTAAATCACATATGAATGTTATGTAGGCATGCCACTGGGATGGACACACTCCTTGACAGGTACTGAGAACCTGAGCTCCTCAAGTTCTGGGTGAGTCCCTGGAATCCTAAGGAGCACATCCTTTGTGTATTCCTATATACACTTTTCTTAAGTGGGAAATGCTTTCTCTGTACTTTCTAGGCACTTTAGCCTTCCGTGTATTTGAGTAAGAGAGACCTTCTCTTTGAATCTTAGGAATTAGGAATATAGATCACAAGGAAAAAATTTGAAGCAATACAAAAAACGAAAATAAGAGGGAAGCATTTTCAAAACTGCGGGCTGTTTTATTCAACAGATAAGAGGCTTAGGAAAGCCACATTTGAAATTACTGTGGGACCCAGAGGCAATGGCTGCAACACATGAGAACCATACTTTTCAGTCCAAACAGGCATTACAAGTAACCAGGCACTCACATCAAAGCGTCTTTCAGTTCATTAAGTTATGATTACGATCAATAGCATAGCATACAGGATGCTACCAAATTCAAAATGATGGGAAGAGAACAACTTTTGAGCTCTCACATGGGGCAACTTGTAAGAAAATTCACAGTTTGTGTCATGATTCACTAAGTTCCAGGGAATAACAGAATTGAGTGCTTTCCAAAAGGAGAAGGCTCCCATCTTTGCCTAAACAACTTTAGAATAAAATCGAGAAGCAGGTGACTAATGCTGCTACAGTTAACGATTCTCAAAAATTCTATAAAGTTCTCTCTCTTCCTTTCCATTTCCTCTGTATACATCCCATTCATGTCTGGTTAATTGTGAAAAACCTCTAAGCGCAAAATTCCTGTCGGGACTCCTTTCCTGTAATTAATTTTTTTTCAGTTTGATGTAAAGGTCCAAGCTATAAATTGACAAGAAGCCAGCTGGTAGAGTGATGAAATTCAAGACAATGTAACTAATGAAAAGCCTCAGCTCTAGTAGCTGAACATTTGATTAGCAGGCTTGTGTATTTTGTTTCTCTAAACTGCAATGCATACTAATTTTACCTAGGAATTAATTAATGTCTGCTGTGGCCTCAGTGCTATGGATGCTACATGATTCTTTGTTGTTCCTCAGTTTATGTATATATGAAAATAATACATAGTCCTAAGGAGGGGGAAATTCTTCCACTTCTTTGCTGAACTGTACTGAGGACTACCTTATAAAGGAGTCTTCTTTAAACTACTTTATACTTCAGGCCTGTAATGAGTGTGTTTTTAACAAAGGCATGACCACAGGGTAAAATAATTTTCCAAACTGGGTTCTGATAGTTTCTTTTCTAGAAGAATAGATATGCAGCCACTAGCCCCCCTCTTTGACAGAGGTCTGTATGGTTATGTGGGTGCCTATGTCTGATGGCCCCTGTTAGCTCTATACTGGTCATGGGTACAACTTTAATAGATGATTACATATTTCATGCTGCATGTTTGCACATGGAGCATGCGTCACCTCTGTCTTATAATGCCTATAAGCTAATGGGGGAGAAAAGACAAAGGGGCTGGTCAAAGAGATGCTAAGGATCCAGAGAGCTAGGATAACAAACACAGTGGGAGCAGAATGAGAGAATAGCAGATCTCCTGCCCTCCACAGGGGTTAGATGTAAAGATGCTGGATTGGCAGTGGTGGGAGGTTAAGGGAGACTGTTTCAGCACCACAGCTTACAAAAACAGAGGAAAGCAATCTTCAGATGTAATCATGGAATTGTTGAAAATTACCTTTGCTATGAAGGGACCCACATCTCTGTGGACTAGGCCCAGGAATAGCCTAGAGAAACAGAAGATAACTGTATCTGGGATGTGTCCTAAATTGCTCTGGAGGGATACATATATCAGTGGCAGAAGAGGATATAATGAGACAGAAGTTGAGAAACTTGATTTATTGAACAGATGAAGGTCTGGCATAGGAATCTGAAGGCCAGAGGGACCGAAGGAAAGCCATGGGAAGTGGGACATGTAACGCTGAGTTAAGGACGTGAGTGCATCCCACTAGAAAGGGTATCAGCTACGCAAGGACTGCAGTGGCATACAAGTCGAGTCAGGGCTCACATATGAGAATAATTTAGTAACAACAGAAGACAAGAACCAATGGAAAAGACATTGATATATCTGAAATACCCCCGCTGTTACTAAAGAGTGGATCAAGAAAATACCTGTGCCAAATGTTCTATTTCTTTACTCTGAAATAGTCTGACAGGGAGAATTTAAGTAAGTTCCTGACAGAGAAGGGTCATTCTCAATGGCAGCCATATATTTATGACCATGTGCTCTCTATTTTATGTTATTAAAATATATGAGACTAGTGCCCTATTTAGTATCCTCAAAAATTTTAGGATAAATATAAAGCTAAAATGCTGTGCATAATAGATGATAAATTCTAGTTTTTTATCCTCTTAAACTAGAGGGATGGTGACAAGTGTGGTACCTGTCCTCTTGCACCATCTAATGAGGACTGCTCAACAATTCCATGACTATGACACTAGAACAGGTGTCAAGGGCCAGTGGTGCAGTGCAGAATGTGTGGTAGCAAGGCCACTCCATCCTGGTCCTCTGTCCCAGCCCTTGCTGCCTTCCCCCTGATCAATCATTCATAAGAAGTCAAGAAGGGATTAGAAAATGAGATGTAGACCATTTATAATTCAAACTAGTTTTGGACTTAGTCAAATCCATGAGTCTGAAGCATGCCAGTAGACACAGTAAATGTTCAGGTGAAGTATAAGGTAAGAAGCTTGTCAAAGCAAAATAAACTACAAACAGAAAACAAAACAAAACAAAACAAAACCTCTTTAGCACCATTGCCTATAAGTACAAAATCGGGTTAACTTTGTATTATGTATAGATGCAGTAGTGAATATAGACATGCTTATAAACAAATAGGTTTTGAAATGCTACACTACAGCAGCATTAATAAAGAAGGGTTATTATACAACTTCTAATGGTTTTATTTGCCAAATGGAAAACAATTCTAATACATGAAATATATGATAATTAAAAATATTAGATAAAAGCAGTTAACCTTCCTGAGTGCCTCCTACATACATATGTGCTACAATAACAGTTACTTTAACTCTAACAAAAATTGTTCAATACAAAATCATTTCCATTTACAAATATTTCCAAAAAGTAATTAATGTGAGTTTCTAAAGCCATTCAAGCATAAAGCATGTTGGCTCGCATTCAAATTTGATGTCTGTGTTCTATCCATTGTATTCAGCCCCAGTACTTGCTTCAAACAATATAAATACAAAGCTTCTATGAATGTGCAAGTGTTAGGAAAGATAGGGGACAAGAGCTCTAAATAAAGAATATTTATTTCTGACCTGTGCTTCCTTTGTACTTTGTGTGCTACACTATTGTTGCTGTTAATAGTCACCGTTACAGCTGGTTAGTCTCCAGAAAGCTTGTATTTGCTTCAGTTTCGTAGTGATGGGGACTGTCCCTAACCCTGTGCACAAGCACATACCCAAGTGCCGTTCCCTCAAGTCCAGTGTGTCTTTATTAAACCGTGTACAAGGCCTCCATGCCCCCTTTGGCTTACACTGCCATTTGTTTATTTATTTTTTTGTTTGTTTATTTGATTTTTGGGTTTGGTTTTCCTTTTCTAAAACAATTGTTTAAATACCATAAGGCCACTTTTTTCTATCAGACAGGGGGAAGATACTCCATATTTAGATCTATTATCTCTGCAACTTAATGCAATAGTAAATGTCAAGTGTACACCCAGTCTTTTATTATTACATTTATGATCCATTTCATTTAAGTGCATTAGGTCTGCTTCCGTTAGGAGACTACTCTCAGAGGCTGTCAATTATCCTTTTAGTGTACGCAGTTTGAGGCAAAGGCACTCACATAAAGGAAATGTCTAATAGTTTATTATTGAAAATTTGGATTTATTATTTAAAAAAATAAGAAAAATACCAAGAAGCAATGGGAGAAGGAAGTATAAGCCAAAGCATATCTGTGTATGGGGAAAAGGAAAGAATAAATCAGAGGACAGTGAGAAAATTGCTACAGTCCGTTTCTCAGGGGCCAGCATTCCACCTGACAATGTGTGTCTAATAAAGAGCGGGTTTCAAAGGTTCTTGCTGTTATGTACAGTTTTATGTAGATGCCATTGTGTGCTCATTTTAAAACATGCAATAAACACAAATATGTATAACACATTATTATATAATAAATATAATAAGATAAAGATTAAACAATAAACCTAACAAATTAAAATGAATGGAGTATTAATTTTATGAAAACAGAGTGTTTAAAGAAACATTTAGGGTTTTTAATACAAAGATTGGCAGTGACTAGAAAGGAAGTCTCTGATATTATTTTAAGCATATTTGATATTTCATGAAACATATAACTACTGAGACACAATAAGCCGTGCAAACAAAAACAAAGTAGATGGAAATAAGAGGCCACTATGAAATTCTTCCTGAATTCAGAACATTAGCACGTACGTGAAAAGGATCTTAGGAAAGCATTCTCTAATGGCCCTCTTGGTAGAAGGATGTTTGAGTATCTTGTATGTAAATAGAGCATCTACTGAAAGTTTGCGCCTACATACTGTTAGGTGACATGGAATGATAAGAAGGGAATCATAAAACAAACACAAAATTGCCTGAGTGAAAGATTACATACACTTAGAGATGGGGGGGTGTGGGGGGGGAGTGTGTGCTTTGTGGCTATTACCACTTGAGGTTTAGACTCAAGTATTATTATAATTTATTTTTTATTTTGTTTTTCCAAGACAGGTTTTCTCTGGACTCCCTTTGTAGACGAGGCTGGCCTCGAACTCACAGCGATCCACCTGCCTCCGCCTCCCCAGTGCTGGGATTAAAGGCGTGCACCACCACCCTGGTGACTCAAGTATTGTTAATGGAGTTATACTACGCTACCACTGAGTCACCCTCATATCTCTGGGATCACATCAGCATATACAGTAACGAAGAATAACAAACTCCCTAGCCAATTAATTTTGTAATGCTAAGCAATGTCACCCCCCCCCCCACCGCAAAAATGATAAAAACCAGAGTGGGTAGGGAAGGCTGGAAAAAATATTTGTTTAAAAACCAACACCAGTTTCATTGAATACTGGTATTGCTCCAAGGTAGAAGACTGCGTCTCTAAGAGTCTCAAGACTTTTCTTGCTGAGGCTTGGTTAGGCGTCTCTTTTCCATCAGTGCACAGTAATTATATCACAGCCTTAACTACCTGTAATGTACAATAGTGATATATGTCATAATATAATCTGTTGGCCAGCATCAGTTGGGATTTCATTGACATTCTCCTTGTCCCATGTTCCTGATCACAGCCAGCTTTAGGCTTCTTTGCATTTCAGCTCTTACTTCATTTTGGGTTAGTAATGCTAACACAAATAAGAAGAAGGTACCACAAAAACAGGGCCGCTGTGGGCTCTTCTTCTCCTGATGAAGGTCCTTACTTCAGATCTTGCCCGGTACAAACTTCATATGACATTTTTTTTAACAAAATACGATTTCATGAATTGGTAGCTATCACAATGTAAGACTGAAAATCACAGAAACAAACTTAATATTTTTTAAGATAATTGTATTGTTACCTCTTTGAGAGGTAAACAACAGCATGAACAGAAACAAACACCACTATTCTCTATTTGGATAAACCATAAAAATCTTCCATAATGCACTTCCACAAAGGGCAGCATTCTAAATGAGAGAAAAAGATTAGCAATGGGAAAACAAGTACCAACGGCTATAACTAGTACTTTGGTGCTGAGTTTAGCTTTGCCAGAATCTAACCACATCCTTAAACTGTGCTACTTACTTCTCCTGGAATAACTGAGATTTCTTTGTTGTCGTTTCTACTTTACTTCCTAACCCCCAGGACCAGCACCCAGTAAACAAGACAACTTGAGGGTACCTGATCATGGCCCAAGAATCCTGCTTCTGGGTTTCTTCCCAGTTCCTTGATTTGCAGTTCCTAATAGTATTGCCTGAATTTTGTCCAGGTTTTAGCGTCCAGGTTTTAGCACCTAGGTTAGATATTATCTCCTGTGACTGAGAAACAGTTTTTTTTCTCTTAGAGAAACTTAATTTCTTTTTCCTACTTTGAAAAATTACCTTCTGTACAAAGAGTTTTTTTTTTTTTTTCCCCTAGACTGTTTTTGGCCCTCACATCTATGTTTTGTCTAATGGTGGGTATGTTGAATTGAATATTTTAAAGAGAACTTTTTTGTTGTTGTTGTGGTTGTTTGTTTTCTCTCATTTGTGTACCTGGGTATCTTGAAACTTAAACCTGATTATGCAGCCAGGGCGAATTCATGTAATTAAACTGACCATGTAACTGCTATGATGCACATCTAAATGTAAAACTTGAAGTGAAATATGATAAAATCATGGGTCAAACTTGAGATTAAATATAACTAACTTTTACGTTATATAAAAGGAATGTTAAATTTTAAACAACATGAAGAAATATATATTTTTTAAAGGTAATAGCATTCTTAAAGAGTAAGGAAATATCCAAGAGACTAATTAATTGAACTAAAAGGAAGAACTAAGCCTCCAGAATTGTAGCATATTACAGTAGCTATTTGAGTCCTTCAGAGAGTGAAATATAAATGTATTTATGAAAAAAAGAACATTTTATCAAAGTTTCCTCCAAATTTCTCACAACTTTACAAAGGATCATTAAATGTGTCAGGTATTTGGGGGTAAAGAAGAACTTTTAACATTCGAAGTGACAGATGTCAAGACTCATGAATATCTATTCATAATTTGGCAGGCATTTTAGACTATCAGTAAGAATATATACTTACTTACCTTAATATTATTTCTGAGATTCATTAAAATAGAACCCTTATGTGGGTAGTTGGAATGCTGGGTAGTACCCCTAAGTGTGGGGTTTTGAATGGAATGTCCCCCATAAGTCTCAGGAGTTTGAGTACTTGGTGTCTAAACGGCCGCTGCTAGGGCAGGATGGAAGCTGTATGACATTGCTGGAGAAAGTCTGCCACAAAAAACTTGGAGGTTTGGAGATACTCAAGTCCTTCCCCATGTCCTCTCTATTTCCTGGTTACAGTTTTAAGACATGAGCTCTCCACTTCTCTTCCTGTTTCCTGCTAGCTCCACACACTGACCATGGATCCTAACCATCTGAAACCATGATTCCCACAAAAAGTAGTCCCGTGCTTCTATAATTTGCTTTGGACATAGTGGCTTTTTTTTTTTAAATCACATCAGAGATCTACGAGCAGTATATGTTTACGAAGTAGAACGTCCCACTTGTAGGAAAGCAGAAAGAGACCTTCAAAAGTATAAGAGGCAAAGAGAGTACCGGAATGTGGCATCAGTACCTTTTCTTAAATGATGATGATCAAGCAGTTGGAGGGAAAACATTAAAATATGGATGAGCTATACGGATTTTAAAAATGTGCATTTTCAAGTGCGATTTTAATATCCTTGTTAGTTTCTAAGATTAATTTCCAAGTTATTCTTTATAATTTTTGTAATAATTAAAGGGAAGGCAAAGAAATAGCTTACTGCTCATAATATATCCTTTAAGCACATTGAGAATGAATATATTTGCTGTTTCATTAAGTTATGCTTTTAAAACAAAACGAGTTTCAGTATCACTCATTGTCAAGTTAAAAAAAAAAAATGCTTCATCCTGTAAGAGATTTGGTGGTAGGGGTAGAATAGAGCAATATTTCCAAGTGTGGTACAATACAAAATTTGTTTTCCTATGCAATAATCATAATTATCCCTTCTACATATTGATAAGGGAAAATGAAGAAAGCAAACCAAAGACATAATTAAGTTGAAAGTGGGCTTGGTAGTCATTGGAAACTTGTTTTTAACTTTCAAAATGCTTAAAACCTACATCTTTCAACTACTTTAGAAATATTTCCAATGGTATAGGAATGCTCATTTAATAAGAATGCAAGGCATGTGGTGTGCCTTCATTCCCCGACACATCCCATACATAGGCAAGTTCCTTGACTGGAAATGTCCTTAAAGTTGGAAAGTGGGATGTGATGAGGTGGACACAGTGATGACATTCTATATGGAGTGGATTTCTCACATAAGGAATTTGGCCTTCTTCCTCAACCCTTGGCCAGATATTTTGACTTGGCCTCAAGTTGAGAACTGGGCCTAACACCAGAAAGGCTCTACCCAGACACAGGTCCTCTGAACTGCTACATTCCAGCTTGCAGTATCATGAGCAAACCATCAGTACGCTCTATCAATATTCAGGGGCAGGATGATAGCCACACTGCCATCGCAGAAGCTAAACGCAAATACCAATGCTAGGGAGAATGTGAGAATAGTGCTTTCACTTCATCTAATAGTTCACTTACATACTTTTCTGGTGCTCTCTGTACACAGAATTTAACAAGCAACCTCTGAGAAGAGGAAAGAATGGTAAATACAAAGCTTTCCTAATTCAATCTGTGTTTCTTTCCACACACTTTTAGCTTATTGTTTCCACTCCATGAAACTGTCCTGTTGCATTCATACTGTGTATGCTTATATGTTCTGGCAATCTGAAGGAATTACCCACCCACCCCCAGAATAAAATAATTTCTTCAGAGAGAGCACTGTCATGTCCACTGAGACTGAATCACTATGGTATGTTTAGAAAGCCATAATGATATTCATGTGGCTAGAATTAGGTGTGCACATTCTGTAGCATTTATAGATGGGTCTCTGGTTATATCTCTTCCAAAAGTATATATAGGGAACACAGCATCCAGGTCTCTACAGAAGCCCCAGGAAATCCTGGTCTGAGAATTCCTGAACTGTCTGCAATCACAATGGTGACTTCCTATCTTTGCAAACAGAAGCCTAGATTCAACTTTTCTTATTCATCTTGTTGGCATTTACTTGGCCTCTTTAAGTAGGAGAGCCAATACATAGGCGAGAGAGAAAGATAAGCCACACACACTTAGGGGCTGGGGAAGAGAGAGGAGACTGACTCTCTCATATCATAAGTTTCCAGAAAACTGTTGGTTTCTTAAACATTATGCCTTTAAAGATTTCTAAGATGTTCTAGAAATGAATGTTGATTTTTTTTCAGTAGGTAACCATTAAATTTGTCTACTGTGTCATAATTTTAAAGTCTGTAATTAGGCGTAAAACCACCTGATCCTTAAACGTTAAGTGTACTGCAGTCTTACATATGATAAAGAAAAATGAAATGGTGAAAATACAAATGTGAGGTTAATTGCAGTAAATTATGTCTTAAATGGCAGAAGGGAAGTGACATTTTTTTAAGATATAAATAATATGTTGGATAAACTAAGGTAACCTTTTTGACTGGAGAAACTGTCTTAAGCCTGAGTCATACAGTGGGAGAGAGAACCTATACAAGGAATTCGGTGTGGTGATGTCACAATGAATCACCAGTGTGTCTTTTAAATACACTATGAAATTGTAACCCATGACTCACATAACTTCTGTTTAAAATCTTTGTAAAAGTTATGAAAATATCTTGAGAAAAAGTTTTTCTTTTTTTAAAGATGTATTTATTATGTATACAGTGCTCGGCCTGCATGTACACCTGCAGGCCAGAAGATGGCATCAGATCACATTAGAGATGGTTGTGAGCCACCATGTGGTGGCTGGGAATTGAACTCAGGACCTTTGGAAGAACAGTCAGTGCTCTTAACCTCTGAGCCATCTCTTCAGACCTGAGAAAAAGTCTTTTTAAGATCTTAACTTTGTTTCATCTTATTATTTCAACATGGTCATGATAAAAGCCCAGTATGTTCCCATAAATGACAGTGATTTTCATAAAGTTTAAACACTTATCACATTTGTTTATTAATATGGTCTCTGAGTATTTGAGTACAGGGAGCAGATCCTGGGACAACTTTGGTAACTTGGTTCTCTCTGACCACTGTGGCTCCTTTGATATGGGTTCAGGTTGTCAGGCTTTGGGGTAGGTACACTTACCAACTGAGCCATTGCACTTGGCTTTATTAAAGTGGTTTGAAAGAATCCGTTAGGTAAAGGTACACAAATAAACCTGAAAAGCTATTCATGGGTTACTTGTCCAAGCCTATATATTTCTTATGAAAAATTAAAATGGACTTATATTTTAAGATTGTAAGTATAAGCTTTTAAGTTAATTGTAGATATAACCTGCTAAATGCATTTTGAAGGACAGAAAGTAATTGTCTCGTAGGCAATATAATAGTGCTGTTCATGCTTTTAACAGTTACCATTATTTCACTTTTGCATTTGTTATTTATGGTTCCATGGGTGTAACTTACTTTAAGCAACTTGACTTATATGGACCACCTGCTCTCTGTGGTACTGGAAGCAAGGGGTAGCTTGTACATTTCCAAGAACAAAAGGAGCTTGGGACAGGATATAACCCTCAATACCATCCATGGAAAGTCACTTTCTCCACTGTGACCCTATCTCCTAATGGTCTCCTAAAAGCCTCCCCCACCCTTCCCCACAAAAGCGTCTAAACAGATGTGCTTATGGGGAAATATCACATGCGAGGCACAAGGCCACATTTTGTGACAGCTACTATACAATCTATGCTTTTTCTAGATGCCACAAAACTCAGAGTGGAGAGTACAACTAAATAAATTAAGTACCTTGGCTGCTTTTAGGTTAACATATAAAATACAAGCATTCAGAGGGCTTTTCTGACATTGCTTGTACAGTCGGAAACAGAGTTCTTGCATATGCATAGACAAGACGTGCCCAAACATTTGATTTTTACAGATATAAACATGTAATAAAAGTATCTTGAGCAATGCAATCTTTCCTCTTGTACAAGATATGTTAGATAGTATTAACATATAATCTGCCTCTCACTTGAGTCAAGAATTAGATGGCTTATGGTGACTACGTGGTCCTGGAAAACAAGTTTTTCTTCATGATATTCATAAAATAAATTATTTTCAACTCATCTTAGAGGGTGAGGAGAGTGGGACCTGGCCTAGTTATTGATGTGACTAGTGAGGAAAGAATCTAGAAACTTACTGTTTTAATCAAGTAGATAGTTCTGATGGCAAAATATCTTGTACTGCTGCCTGGGTTGAGGTGTCCGTTCTTTTGAATTCTTCTTCCACAGTTTGAATCAAGTAGCTTACCTAACTAGTTCAGTTGTCTATGCTCACCTTTCATACAACCCTTCCACAAGAGCCTATGAGCTAGCCTTTGCTTCTAAGTTCATGTTCAATGTTTCTTGCCACTATTCACACTGTAAGGTAACAACTACCTCGCTCTTTTTTATCTTGTACGTTCTGTGTAGCTACTATCTTTGTGCTTAGTGCATGGATCTAGTGAAAAATCACATCTTAAAACCAACTCCTCCTTCTACAGGAAGCCTAATGTGGTGTCCTAGCATTTCTCATCCAAGGATATCATCTGTGCTCTTCCTTGGAGTACTGGCAGTGCTCTGTGCGGATCTTGTCTGTTTGTGACCTGAGAATCAAGTCCAGAGCCACACATATATTAAAACACTGCTCCAGCATTAAGCTCCACTCTTGGCTCTCTGAAGAGATCTTAACAGTGACATTTATCAACTAACCCAAGATCATCTGCACTGTTCTGTCTTCCTTCCTGTAAATGGGCTCTTAGATATTTCAGCCACTGGTAAGATGGGTTCACATATTAGAAATGTGCTATTTTCAACTTTGGTTTGTTTTAGACAGCACTACACAAAGCAAAACAAGAGCCACAGTTCTACTGTGAATGGGTTTCTATAGCCAGAGGTCCACCACCGCACAATCACACCGAGCTTCTGTTTTAGACCTTATTTTAACATCAGCTTCTATGTCATAGCAGCAAAATTCTTTGAGGTCACTTTCTGGCTCCCATATAAATCTGAACCCACTGAACTTTTTATTTTCCTATATTTTCAATGAACATAATTAGACCTGGTTCTGAGGGATATAACCAGATTTTAAATGAAATATTATACATGGACCACTTAGCTCAATGCCTTGCTAACAAAAATATAAAAAGCTTAGAAAATGTTAACCTTCTTAGAGTAGTGTGCTAAGATGTTGTCAAGTTGAGACCTGATCATATTTATTGCCTCCAACTTTATAGAAAAATACATTCTCAAGGTGAAAGTTTTTCTCACTTTGTTAGGGTTGAAAAAGAAAAATTACTGTCTCTTCCAAGAAACCCAGATAATCCTTTGCTAGTCTTCCATGAAAAGTACACTAGCTCACTTTTACCTGCTTTTATTTATTGGAGTAGATGGTTAGAGAAAAGAGGCAATGAAACAGTATAGCTATATAGGATTTTAGACACAGAGAAACTTGCCTTCTAAACTTCTTGTTTCCCACTGGTGAGTTACTCAGTGGAAAGGCTTCCAGAACATAATCCCTGTGTTCAGGACACTCATCATCACTGCATTGTGTGAGATGACAGAGTCATTGCCCAGCAGCGCTGGCAACACGTGATCAGTCACTCTTAGAAGGCTGTGGGTCATTACAACATGACTGAGGAACACTAAAGAGGCAGGCATCCGGCTTCCAGTTAAAACTTGGACGTCTTAATCAATTCTTCAGAAGGAGATCTATGTTATTTGCTTCTCTTGAAACTTCCAGAAATCCACACAAAGTGCTAAGAGGCCTCGAGCAAAAGACATGACTTATGAAGAGTAACACTGAGAGAGGTGAATGAGGACAAGTGAGAGAAGATTTCAAAGTCAAGTGCACAGCAAGCACACAGAAACCCACTCCATGGAACTATCTGGAGTCGGAAGCAGCAGGCATGTTCTACCAATGAGATGGAGATCTTAGTGTTAGATCAAATGACTGAAGTTAAAATACAGATATTGGGACTCAGGGTAGTGATGATCACAATACACAGTAATTTATCTTTATTCTCAGCTCTGAGGGTAGAATTTTCACTTGCCCTCAACATACAAACCTTCAAAAGAATAAGAAACAATAAAGACCGCACAAGTGGCAAAGCCTCTGCATCTAGAAGTAGCTTCTACAGGACTGGGAAGTTCATGGTTAGGCAGCAAGGCGTCAGGGTTCATTTAAAATGTTACTAAGTAGTAGAAGGCTGGTGACATTCCTACATAAGAATAAAATGCATAGTGCCTCTGACAGTTTGCACCACAAAGGCCCCATTCTTAATTGTTTGGGCCCCAGAATGTATCTATTGAGACGAGATTGAACTTTTAAGAGGCAGAGTATAGGGAGCAGTTACTAGGTACAGCTCTGTAGCCAGGCTCTTGGTGGAGATTGGGGACATTGGTCTCCTCTGCATTTTTTTTAAGCAATGAGGCAACTGGTTTCATTTTATAGAGCTTCCACCACGATGTTTCTATCTATGCATCAACCATGGGTCCCATGGGTCATGAACCAAAACTCCTCAATCTAGGAGACAAAAATACAGTTTTGCTATTCATAGATTTACTGCCGCTGTATTTTGATATAGTGACAGAAAGCTGACAAATAAGGCCCCTAATTTGCAAACTTAATAGCTGATAGAGGGAAATAAATAGATACTATGTATATTCTTCTAAACTAGGGCTGCAAGGATAGTGTACCTATTTATGGGCATGTATAATATAATTAGCATCTGCATTAGAAATATAAAATGTACATAAATGCACAGTATATCTTGTAAATCAGGGGCTAGCCAGCATGAATGTACATGAGCATGTATAAAAGTATAAATGTTCTCTCCATTTCTCAAGGTAAAATAACCACCCCCTGGGAAACCAACTCAGACTTAAATTGAGGGAAAAAAATGCTTTTTTCTTTCTTTCTTTCTTTTTTTTTTTTTTTTTTTTTATGCTGAGATCTACACCTATTATACCACTTTGGTAGATTAGGACAAGAGCTGTGCCGCCGCCAGATTTAAATTTCTGTACATACAGATCTCTTTCTTTGGCGGTGGAGGGGGTGAGGTAGGGGGTGAGGGGTGGTGAGGGGCAGGGGGGCAGGGGCGGCGGGGGGGGGTGTGGTTGATAAAGCCAGCATACTAGTGGGTCCTGTGCTTGGGTTCTTCGCTTCCTGGAATCTAAACGATGATAAGATCATATCCTTTCTCAAGGACAGAGACAAATATTCAGCACAGTAGGCTTCAGTTTTAAATCTATAGCACACAAGGAATAATAATACATTGCTTACCATGTTCCGTTACAGAAAAGCAATTTTGTTTCTAACAAATTCTACACTGAAAATAAACTGCTGAGCCAATACTAACAGTACCGCTGCTGTCCAGACTGGGTTTCTTTAGTTATAAGTAAAGAGACGCATCCTGCTCCTAAGGCTAGAGATCAAGAAGTAGCTTATTGTCGAAGAAATTTAGGATTGTGAGAACAACTTTAAATGCCATATTCTGTGTGTCTCTGAGGCTTTTGAAGACCTTATTCAACTATTTTACCTCATATATCGATAGAGTCATATCTATCTGTTAGACTTAGGATATATATTCTTGTGTTAAAATCTGCCAGTTATTTGACATGCCCATGTTTTGTATCAATATATTAAATTCTATAGCAATGACTTAGACGTAACCTTCATTATAAGTAATAATTAAGGCTTTGAGTTAAGGAGAAGGTTTAATCATCTAGCTTTTGTTCTATCCTCCCTCTATGTTCCTATATCTCCCTTTCTTTCTTTTCAGCTCCCATCTCCTTGCCTACATATGCAAGATAAAGGCAAAGAGAGACATTCTTGTGTTTCCCCTAAATTTTTCTCTGTATAAGACCTATACAACCCGCCCCCTTTGAAGGAATGGGGCATCGTTCTCTTAAAGTTTCTTCAGGTTTAATTGGGGCACATAATACTTTGGAGTGGGCCCTCCAAGATTGGAGAGAATGGTTAAGCAAGACAAGTTAACTCCTGACAACACCCAGTTGACCTCAAAGAAGATGATGAGCATCAAAAAGCCTTTTTATGGACATGGCTTCAAAGGTGGCAAAATAACCACTGGGCAAAATGTCCTTGTTCTGCCACTAACAGAAGCTGCCTAAAAATGGGCAACTTAGATGCAGGCAGAGTCGACGGCCGCACTCTGCCAAGTTAGAGTAAGCAAGTCCTCAATAGTTTCTGCCCTGCAAACAAGTCTGGCAGAAATATTAGGCCAGAAAGCTGAAGATGAGGCTCCAACGTTATAAAGTGTATTCGGTGACTGGTCAGGCAGTAAACTGTCCTAAGTCAATTTGTACATTTTGGAAACTGCTAACCCACACTGCTGATTCACTCAGGAATTTAGGTTTTATTCCTTCTCAAGTCTTTGAGGGGCATTGAAGACAAGATAATATAGTTCTATAACCAAGTTTAGCTGGTTAGGGGACAAGATCACTTTAGATCAAGATAAAGAAGTTAAGCTATTAGAGTTGAGATAAGACAGATATTGAATCTCATTCGGAAATCTAGACCCAACAAGACAGGAAAAACACTTACTTCAAATGAGACAAATGCAGATGGCTAAGTAACTATGAATGTAACATATATAGTACTCAGTATTCTCATGATTGTCACATGGTTCTCCCTGCTGTATGTAGTTTGTTTTATACATGTCTAATAAAATAAAAGTATTAAAAAAAAAAGACAAAAAAAAAAAAGAAGTAGCATGTCCTCTCTCAATATCTACATTATAATGTTTTCATACTGGCAAAGTGTGTGGTATATGCTACGTTCATTTTTAGGAATGAGGTAAGGAAAACATAGGTAAGGCACACTTTTCTAATAGGTTAAGGAAATTTTTCTATAAAGTGGTTCTTCTCCTCAGCAAGGAGTTGGAAATGAAATCTTATTCGGAGGATTTATTTGAAATAGTATTTGCAGGTAGAGGTGTTCCGGTACTGAGAAGGAGGAGGAGGAGGAAGTAGTTAATGAGCCAGTGTCTGGTCTCTGGACCAACCAACCTTCATGGTTTTTTGTTTTGTTTTATTTATTTATTTATTTATTTTTTGATTTTATTTTTTGATTTTTTTTTTTTTTTTTTTTTTTTTGGTCAGCACCTCCAAAGGAAACCTATTGGGTATGAATTGTCTAGGATGCCAGGGCCACACCCGCATGGCCACCCAGACTTGAGTGGCTTCAAGTTCCACCACTTTAGTCTTTACAGTTCAGCAATCATGGTAGGTTCTCATTAAATGCCTGCCGAATGGGCTATCGGTGTGCTGTGAATCAAATCTGGCTCATTTCTGTTAGGTCTCCGCTATTTAGAATATTGCTATTTGTGTCTTTGAACATTTCAATGGAGCTTCAAGTCATTTGCAACTGCTCACACTGTGAATTTTGCCATTTTTCACAGTTCAGTTTTATAGACTTCTAGGAGTCATGTTACGTTTAGTAATCTTGCCTCAACAAGCTAAGAGAAAATGCCAAAAATTAGCACTCCTACTGTTCAGGAGAGTGTATTTTCTTTTCCTATAACTGCTTCAATTCCAGCACTTAGCAGGAAGACATTTAAATTTTTATTGTATTCCTTTCTATCAGAGAAAAGAAGACTTTACAAGATTGACACTAAACAATCACAGACGGGGCAATCTGAAGTACGATCACATATTTTATACTGATGTCTAATGCAGCCATCAAGAAATGCAGCCTGACACTTAGGACAAAACCCATCTACTCTCCCTGTGGCTTTGGGAGAATGTAACATACTCATTAAAAAATGTCCCACAGAATTTTCAAATGTCAAAATACAATATAATCATATGGAGAAAATCCTTCAAATTTAGTAATGGAAATTTCATAATACTGCTGAGAGAGAAAATTGCCAGTTTGTAATTGTGCCTCTTTCTCCACAGGTATCACTCATTATAGGAACAAGAATAACATCAGGATAATGAAATTCCTAAACAAGAAACACAGGGACACATATCAGATGACCCACATTATAAACAAAACAGCTCTCTGCCAACATTATTTTATCTTGTAAACAAACCAATTATATAAACTTTGTATATAGGGACATACAAGTGTTTTCTGAACAAATATGAGGGAAATGAAAAGCGTGTGAAATATGTTTATATGCCGATGAAGGTGTACTGTACAAAAACACTCAATAATACACAGGAGCAGCCCATCCCATGCTGTCTTGGGACCTAGGGGATGTCAAAATCCCACCCACTGGCTTGGACATTTACTGGTAGCTGAAGTCTTTATGTTCTCTAGTCTGTCCCTGGTTTCCTTCTCCACCCAGAAAGCCTTCCTTTTTGACAGGTGCCAAGCAACTCTGATCTCCGATCAACTAAAGCCTTCTAAACATAAGCAAAGGCTGATGTCCCAATCAGACATCAGGAGAGTGTACATTACCTACATGCTCTGCTTGGTCTACGGTATTTTCACATTTACAGACATCTCTTTCAAGCTTTCTGTCCCCCCTCCAGCTTCTCTCCTTTCTTCTCTTTCACACTCAAGTGATGACCTTCCTGAGCTCTCAACATGAACTTCACCTCCATGAAACTTCCCCTTATTATCAAATGCACCTGAACCCCTTTTTTCCATTGCTTCAGGGCAAAGTAGGACATCTATACAAATACAAATTTTGCGCATGCACTTGTGAACACTGTTAACACTCCTTTCTCTTCTATGTTAATCTTTCTCTCCCTCCAGAAAGATGCCTTCTGAAGAGACCTATCTGGAAAAAAAGTTTTTCCCTCCCATAAGGAAACAAACCTCCTTAATTCCCAGTTAATTTCCTCGTCTTATTTTATACCATTTGCGGGAATGCATTTGGAAGCTATTGGCTTTCACTCTGAAGCCCATTAAAGTGTACTTCTTTGCTCCTTAACACTCAGAATCACCTTGGCCTGGTTCAACTGGGGAAAACCAGCTGATCTGACTGTTTCCTCCTTTAAAATCTGCTCTCTGGTGCTCATACACTACACTTACCATGTCTTCCCCTCCTTTTCTCACTATTCCTTCAGTTTCCTCTGCTGGTTTCTTCGTGTTTCAACACCTTGCTCATCTGGCTCTTGTTCTTTGCCTTGAGGTATTCTTGGCCTGTTCTTCTTAGTTCTTGGACTGAACCTCATGGCTATCATGGATCTACCTGTTGGCCATTGTAAGTTGAGGTTTTCTAAATTGCATGTCCGGGTCTTGATATTCTCTGAATTCAACTATTTGCCATTGGTGGCTGAATGTGGCTTGAAGGTTGTATGTCTGAAACTAAGAGGTCCTATTATAAGATAAGCTGACTCCTCCACCCTTTTCCCATTGTGGTAAGAAGGACTGCCAGTTCCTGCTTGCCTCAGGAAAATGTTGATTACTGTTAGTCACATTTCCATACCAGTATCAAGGCTGATTGATTCATGATTCCTCATGACTCCAATTTCTATCTTTGCTTCGGTGTCTCTACTGACCTTATCACTGCTCTTAACTCCTCCTACAAACTACTCAGTAATACCAGTATTCTTTCTTGCCTCAATCAAGTTATCTTCATCAAACCCAAACTGAATCCTTCTAATTTTACTATTAAAATTTGATCTTGAATTTGATGCCTACCTCTGTAATAGGACCTGCATCATCTTTCTAAATCAGACTTCTAGCCACTTTCCCAATCAAATGTTGTTATTATTATGTTTTTTAAACCCCCTCAAAAGTACATCAATCTCTTTTTATGTCCAGGAGCCTTACAAGTGCCCAACCTGTCCATCATAATTAGATCTGTTACCTATCTTAAAAAGGGTATTCTTTCATTTTTGCTTCAGGTGAGTTGTTCCTTTTTCATTCAGCTCTTTGTACTGTACCTGGTTCAACGAACGGTGATGATATGTCAAGCTTTCTCTTTCTAATGAAGGCTATGCTACAAATAATCACACTCATTACTACAATGCTAAATAAAACTTTGAGTCTTTTTTTTTTTTTTTTCATTCTAGTCTCCCAGGTGAGTCCTACTGCAGCTGTTACTTGAACCACCTTGTGTTTGTTGCGTTGATCTCTCACCAGGAAGAATAGAGAAGAGATCATTTAAACATGGCAAATATAAAGGGCATTCTCTCAAGTGAGTTTAAGCACTTTATTTTAGAAAAACTATAGGACATTATAAAAAAAGCCTTAATTCCAAATAAATCACTGTTAGAAGAAGAGCTCACACAATAGTCCTATTTGTCCCAAGTCCTGGTGTTATGTGACAGGCAGACCAGTTATGATGGCATCTGACAGTAACATTTACCATTTCTGAAAAGCCCTCAAATAAAATCATATGTGGAGTAACATCATGCTCACCGTAATCCATGAAAGGAACCTAGCCACTGGATTTTAAAGTTTTCACAAATAAAGAAACCTGATGTTGAATGAAATTAGCAAGGATGTGTTTTGCAGCTGTGGTCATGGAAGTGTTTATCCTTTCTGGTCTCTGCTTATCTAGTTGAGTTGAGTGACACCTTGATATCTTTGATACAATTCGTGTAAACCACTTTCGTAAGGCTGGCTTCCTATATGTGATGATAAATGGCCATATCCAGCCCAGTGGTTAGTGCACTTTCAGGATCTTTGACTACTGGAGGAAGTACACCAATGGGTGAGTCACTGATGTCCATTTCAGTCCTACTAGCCCTCTTCTCCTTGAGATATAGACTACATGTGATTTTCTGACTTTGTAAATGCCAGAGGACAGCTGTCCATGGGTTAGGAGCACCTGGCACATGTTCATGACAGTAGCAAGAGGGAGACCAAGAGCTTAGGAGCTCTTGGCACAAGCACAGTGCAGGGAAATGGAGCTGGGATAGAGGAGGTGTATAAATTAGAAAGCTCTTTTCTGTTTATTTCACAAAGCACATCAAACCTGAAAGACTTTCTTCTAGTTATTTTGTCTATTTTGAACAATTTTGACGCATTTTTTTAACTTAAAGTTCCCCACTCCCTTCACTCCCTTTCTCTCTCTCTCTCTCTCTCTCTCTCTCTCTCTCTCTCTCTCTCTCTCTCTCTTTCTCTCTCCCCACTCCCTCTCCCTCTCTTCTCTTTCTCTCCCTCCACCCTCTTTCCTTCCCTGTGTATGTGTGTATGTTTTGTGGGCATGCATAGCACAGGACATGCTTGTGAAGATCAGAAGAATGTGGAGAATTCACTTGTTCTTCTTCCATTGTGTGGGTTGCAGGGGTTACCAGACAGATAACTGGGCTTTTGGCAATCACCTTTACTTGCCAAGCCATCATGCCAGACTACATTTTAACTACTTTGTGTCTGTATTTTGTGTGTGTGACAGTACTCATTTGCACCTTCATATTTCATGTTATTTATCTGAAATTTTAGTTTGTTGTTCCTAAAAGAAATCAATACAGGAATTTCTTACAAGTGTTGGTGTGTTACAAATTTAGCTGGGCATACTGGCTCATGCTTTTAATTATAGCACTTTGGAGCACAAGCAGGAGAAACTCTGTGAGGTCAGCCAGGTCTATATATCGAGGTCTAAGTCAGACAGGACTACATAAAGGGCCCCTGTCTCAAAAAAAAAAAAAAAAAAAATCAAACTAAATAAATACATAAATATATAACGAATGAAAGAAATACCTTAGTACAGGATCTAGAATAACTTCTGGCACAGAGGGTTAGTTAACACTGCAAAGGAATGAAACCATGTTCTTTCAGCCCTATACTTTTGTTTTCAGAGAACATGTCACCCAGGGTGGCCTTCCATTAGATGACAATATCTAGCCTCAGCAGCCAGATGTACAGAGAGCCTGTGAAACGTACTTCTGTGCCCATTTCAGATGCTAGAAAGTATAAATGGAGAAGACACTCCTGGCCATAGGTAGGAGCTCCCAGCACACATGAAAAGTTGTTTCAAGCTAAAAAATAATGGGCATTTCTGTTTAGTACTCATTTTATATTAGCCAAAAAGTAACTTTTCAAAACTAAAATATAAACATCAATAGGCACTCCCTTACAGCAATAAATTATAGTTAAACTCAGGAATAAACTCTAAATCAATTAGAAACAAATGCTAAAATATGTAACTGAGTCTCATCTTACAAAATCTACCATGTGGAGGATTTGTTCTTCTTGTTTAACATACCCCTTTGAACAGCAACAGCAGAGCCAATGGTAACCATTCACTTCTGTTTAAACCACAACCATTCCACACAAAATTGTGAGCTGAATATATAAATCTCTGTAGTGGTTTGAATATAAGTTGTTTCTCATGGATGTATGTATTTGAGCACTTGGTCTCCAGCGGGTGATGCTGGCTGTGATGGTTATAGAGCCTGTAGGCCTCACCATAGTTAAGCCCCGCCTCCACCAGCTTCCTTCCCCCGCCCCTCGTGTTTATGAGGAAGAAGAAGACATCAGACAGGTTCAGATGGCTTTTGCCATGCTTTCCTGGACTGTTTCTAAGGCTTCATATTTGCCATAATTATGACTGTCCCTCTGGAACTGTAAGCCAAAACAAACTCTCTCTACTCTGATCTGCCTTTTGTCAGAGTATTCTATGACATCACAGAAAAGTCACTCAATGTGAAAAGGCTGTTGGGGATAATGGTTCCAAAAGCACCTTAGCCATGAGCATAGGAGACTACAAAGATTGAAGTCCAAGTGGACCAACACTGGATTTAACTGTCTAACTTCAGTTAGGATAACAACTATAACACTATATGAAACCCATAAAAAAAAAAATAGAAGAAGATGAGCATCAAAGAACCTCCTTATGGTGCTGGCTTCAAATGTGCCAAACCCGCCACTGAGCAAAATGTTCTCATTTCTGCCACAGACAGAATTCTGCCTACAAGTGGGCAAGTTTAGGTGCAGGCAGAGTCCAACAGCCAAACTCTGCCAAGACAGGGTAAGCAAGTCCTCAATAATTCCTGCCTCACAAATACGTCTGTCAGTTATATTGAGCTAGAAGGCTGAAGATGAAGCTCCAAAATTATAGAGAGTGTTGTGTGACTGTTCAGGCAGTAAACTGTCTCAGTCTTTTTTTTTTCATTTTGGAACCTGCACTCCGGTTAAGTTTTATTCCTTCTCAAGTCTCTGATGGGTTTAAAGACCAGATAGTTTAGTCTTTCAATTAAGTTTAGTAGGTTAGGAGTTAAGATATTTTTAGGTCAAGATATATGTTTTAAGTTAATAGAGATGAGATATGATAGATATTGATCTTCAAGAAAAAATTTAAACCTAACAAGAGAGGAAAGATGTTTACTTCAAGTTCGCCAAATACAAATGGCCAAATCACTATTAATGAAACATTTATATAATTCCTGATAGTCTCCTGATTCTTCCTGGTGGCTGTAGTTTATTTTACTCAGGTGTAATAATATAAATGTATATGTTAAAAAAGAAACATAGTAAAAATATTTTTTAAAAAAGTAATTGTATTTATCAACTTGCCTATATATGGCAAAATTTGTAGGAAAAAAACCCCACAGCTTTATTTTGTTTTTCTAAATGCTCTGTCAAAAAGTGTTTTTAATGGTGGGTATTATACTTTTAAATTCAAAATAGTATATAATTAAGAAATTATTTAACAGGAAAATCATTCTAGTCATTTGAAAAAAAATAAAATTGGAGGAAAGACATGGTAACTTGAAGGTGGGGGAATAAAAAGAAGACAGAAATTTTAGAGTTGACAAATGTCTTCTTCAGAAGCCCTTACATATGGCGTTCCTTGTTTATATCTTTAACTTAGTTTATTCTTGTTTTACTTTTCTATATCAAAGAGGGCAGAGGCTAGACAAAGATATGACAAACGTAACATTCATAAGTGAACTGAGAAGGAACAAGTCAACAAGCCCATCTGATCCCAGATTTTGCTGGTATCCCAGTTATGTGTGAATATTTAACATCCTGGGAACTTGGTGTTTTATATTGAAAACACACGTTCTGGGCTTCCTGGATCAGCTTGTTGTATTACAGCAGTAAATTTTCCTGGCTCTTGATTTTATTTTGTGAGTTCAGGTGGTTTTTGTTGGTGGTGGTGATGGTAGGTTTGTTTGATGAAAATTTTGAATCATTTATGCTTTGAGGTATATATAGACAACATGCCCCATTAAAATTTCACATCAAATGAAGGCATACTCACTTAAAAATTGCTTTTATGTAATGCTGGAATCCCACTAAGGAAGAAAAAAATGAGCAGGGAAAAAGCAAGCTCTGTGGCAAGAGCAGTGATTCCTCAGCCCAAAAGTTCTCAGAATCCACAAAATGTGAGTGTGGAGTAATTCCTGTCACTCTGCAGATCTGTTTCTGCATATGAGGAAACTAAAGAAGTCAAGCCAGGAGCAAACAAAACAAGTCCCTTCAAAGACAATCTGGCAGGAGACCCATAAAGATATGTAGTTTCCAAAAAGAATCCACATTTTGTTGGAAAAAAAAGTTTCCATAAAGTGGTGAGACATGTTTGTTTACATGAAGAAAATACATGGTAATATGACAATTTGCTATTATAAGTGCCTTTTAAATTAAATGTTCCACAAGAAAAGAAATAACAATACGGACGAATGAAATGGACATGGAACACAAAAAATGTAAATTATAATAAAATATTTCTAACCTCTTTTACTTCTTTCTTCTTCCTCTTATTTTCTTCTTCTTCTTCTTCTTCTTCTTCTTCTTCTTCTTCTTCTTCTTCTTCTTCTTCTTCTTTCTTCTTCCTCCTCCTCCTCCTCCTTCCCCTCCCACCCTCCTCCTCCTCCTCCTCCTTCTTCTTCATATAGGATCTCATCATGTAGCCCAGGGGGGACCTTAAAGTCAGGTAAAGCAGCATAAACTTTCTTCTTCGGATCCCTTATGCTGGGACTCCATTATGTATTGGTTCTTTACTGCCATGCCTCGACACATTAAAGTTTGTCTTCCAGCATTTTACAGCATCATAGCACATGGATAATGTTTTATTATTTAAATATTATGAATTACATTTACTTAATTTCTGTGTACGCCACTGAGAGCATGGGGGGGGTCAGAGAAAAATTTGATTCTCTCCTTTTACCATGTGGATCTCAGAGATAAACTCAGGTTTCAGTCTTGAAAACCAGTGGGTTTACCCACTGATCTGTCTGCATAGCCTTGTTTTATTGTTTTAAGTTGATAATGATAGATATTGATTTCCATTCAGAATTTTAGACACCCCAAGATAGGAAAGATGTTTTCTTCAAGACTGCCAAATACAAACAGCCAGAACATTATGTATAATAATATAAATGTATATGTAGAAAAAAAATAATAAAAAAATCTGAAAAAATATATACTCCTACATGGAATTAAAACACCAGTCAGGACCATACATTTAAAATAATAACTAATAATATCAAAAATAGTAAATTTATGTAATAATTAAATATGGTTGCAGACTTGGAAATACACACACACACATACACACACACACATACACACACACACATACACACTCACACACATACATTTAGTGGATAACACAACCACAAAGAAATGACTGTACACAATAAAGATTCCTTGTACCCATTTATACACACAAGCACCTAGAAGGCTGGATTCCAACCAGATCATTTTTATCCTCTAGGCTATTCAGTCATTAGCCACACATTTGAGGATACAAATTGAGCTAAGTATAATTATTCTGTAATATTCTCAAGTTAAACACTATGAGAATGAACGAGGGCCCAGCTGCTGTCACTTCCTAGTTCTAAACCATGAAACATGTCCCTTTACCTCAAAGAGCTGGGATATCATCATGTGAAGTTGGGATAAAACATAATTTAGAATTCACCTAACCTCTGTGCCCAGATTTCCTCTGGACTAAGATTTGCCAGAAAAAGAAAAGGAGGAAAAACAAAATAAAACAGTAAGAGTCCTACAGGTACAATGTGGGTAATATGGGTACTTGCACAGTACTAAGTTAATCAAAGATGCCACATCTTCAAGAATGTTTAAGATGGGATTAATTTAAATCACATGCAAGAAATTGGGAGCACTAGAACACACAGTATAGTGGGGCACTAAACAAACACTGTTACAAATGAAGTTCTGAGCACGAAAGACAGGATGGAAAGATGGCCTAACAGTGCAGTAATCCCAGGCAGAGAAAAAGCAAAAGTTCCGGCATTCAGATTGGAAAGAGCCTGTGGCATGCCATACACTGAAAAATAGTTTGTTTGGCAGAGCAGAGTAATCAGATGGGAAACCCAAGGGTGGGGATAAGGGGGTCCGCTCTGTCATTCAAGGCTAACAGGTCACCAAGAGCTCTTCAACATTGCTAAACACCTCTATCACTGTGGTATCTTGAAATTAGTTCTTATGTACTTAAGGGCTCATTGGGAAGTTATAATTATTCACATAGATGTTTTAGTACTTATATTATTCAGCCTGTGACTACAGGCATTTCTTTTCGAAGTGTGTTTATCAAACCTAACTTTATATAATGACTTTGGTCTTTTAAGGAAAACTCATATAAATATACACACATATACATGCACAAACACACACAGAGGGAGGGAGGGAGAGAGAGAGAGAGAGAAAGAGAGAGGAGAGAGAGAGAGAGAGAGAGAGAGAGCGGAGAGGAGGAGAGAGAGGAGGAGAGAGAGAGAGAGAGAGAGAGAGAGAGAGAGAGAGAGAGAGATACGAAAGACTTTTAAGCAATGCAGAGATGTGATGACAAAAAATAAAAGAATAAGCTATTTACTGTTATGACAGCTAGTAGGGAAATAGTAAATTTTATAAACAATTTTACTAATGGGAACATTTAATGCTATTAAGAGATTGCTGATTTAAAAGCAGAGGAATTTCATGCTTAGATAAGGTAGATAAGGATGCATTAAAAGTAGGAGCTATCTGTTTTCAAGAAAAAAAAGCTAGTTAATTAAAACAGAGAAGAGGTCGTGAACCCATATAAAAGAATAATTTTGAAGTTACATTTGCTATCATACATGTGGTCAATTAATCAACTTTATAGAAAGATAGCTGTTAGAAGCAATTACAATTGGTTATTTTGCTACTATTGGCAGTTTCATGAAAAGAGTGTTCCAACAGAATAAACACTTGTCACAATTCATGCATTAAAATTAATATTCTGGAAACATTATGATTAATAATCTAGGTATATTAACCAATGCCCCAACTCTGCAGAAATTGCTCTACTCTGAGAACCACTAAGAAAGAGGAAATGGTGCACCTTAGAAACTTTCTGGAGTCTATCTTCCAAGTTATAGCATGCAAATAAGAGAGGACATTGAAAGTCCTGAGATTTCATATAAAGCTCTCTGAAAGAACTGAATAAATCTAGTACTCAGAAGCATTTTTTTTGCGTGTGTGGAAAAACAAGTCAGGTTCCTAGAGATGCTTTGTAGTTTTATGTATTGCTCTCCAGCCAAGAAGCTTGACTGCCCTAAAATACAAACATTCAAATGTTTGCTGTAGAGCAAATGATATAGAAACAGTTAATTTTTTCTTT